>NW_024429189.1:36650034-37304534 GCF_017639785.1 Mesocricetus auratus
AATGGCACAAGAGTAGGCAATAGCGTGCAAGTGTTGATGATGCTTGTTAAATGGAGGGGGAAGAAAACACATGAAAGGGTACAGACAACATCTATAAATGAAACGACATAAAACACAAATAGAAAAATAACCCCCTGTTATATCTCCACAACAGGATTACAGTTGACTTTTTTGTTTTACTGTTTGTTTTCTGCCCTGTACTTATAGCATCTGTAAACACTAAAAGCCTTTTTAAGAACAGCAGTGCTTTAAACTGTACTGTCAGAAAGAGAAAGATTAAGAAAATCAAGATTAATGATGATATACACAAATAGGATTATGGTTATTACATTTACTACATAAAGAATTCAAAAGACTGCCCTCAGTCCCCATTGAACTAGACTTCATTTGAAACAAACAAACAAACAAAACAAAAAACCCAGTGTGACAGTCATTTAGAGTTGCAGGTGTGAAATCATGGGGTATCCTAACTGCCCACTTGAACACAGCATTCCAAACTATGCCCCTAAAATGTTTCTATTGACAAGAGTCTGTAGCTATGTTATAGTTTTCTCTGAAATCTTCGAAGGAAGAGATTGTTATGTCAAAGGGTCTACGTTGTCCTGCAGTGAAGAAATCTGGTGAACTTTGTTTAGCTAGTAGTGTTTCTACCTATTAGCATCTCACAACCCCAAACAGTAAGTCAGGATCTTGAAATTTTTCTTTTAGACCCCAATGAATATTTTAATCCTACGGGGCACTTTTGTGATGAGCTCTCCTAACCAAGTAGAGATAAGTAACGATTCTGATGTCTTGTTTGTTCCCGGTACCATGTACTAGGGGTCCCCAGAGAAGCAGAGGCAAGGACACTTTCCCATTCATCTTTTGGTATTGACAGGGGCTATGAAGTCCATTTGTGCAGTGTGTAGTGCCTTGAAATTTTTCCAGTTATTGAAGGACTATTTTCACCTTATCCCTATCATCCCAAAATGCCATTTATCCTCTTGAATCTGGCAGCAAATGGCCCTGTAAAAACAATTTCAAGTATATTCTAACCAACTTAACAATGGCTCTGAAGAGTCCTTCCAGGAAGGCAATCTTGGCCATGAAGTTACATCACCTCCAAACTTCTCAATGTAGAAATTCTTCTCATTAGTTTGGTTGTGACATGAAGCAAAGCACCTTGTGAGGGGACTTCATAGGAAACCCAGCACAGCAGCAATCACAAATCATGGCTGTGGTGTGGGAACCCAAGGTGAAAAGCACCATTTGCATCACTTTATCACTCCTTGGAGATGCAATTTACACATGTTACTGCTGTAGCTGGACAAGATGGATAGAATTTCAAATGGCCCACCACAATAGCAAGCCGGATAATTTATAAAAATCAGTTCACAAAGACATTCAGAAAAGAATAATTCAAGAATTTGACAGTTGACAACCTGTGAAAAACTGAAAAATATTTGGGAAAAGTTCAGGTTCTATATTATATGTCCTGAATTTCTCTTGTACGTGTGTGTGTGTGTGTGTGTGTGTGTGTGTGTGTGTGCATAAACATGCATATGTACTGCTTCCCACTAGAAGTGTTCTCCTTAAGAAACTCAGTGTTTTACCCAGAACCTATATTTTTAATCTAGAAGCATTACAGTGAAGTTATAATAGGTTCAGGAATTAATTCATAGACATAAATTTCCCTGGAAACAGAGAAGTTATATACACAAAAGCAAAATGCCTCACATGTATTTTTAATATCACTGAAATATTTTCTTAAGACATAGTTTCTTTATCTTTAATATCTCAGCAAAGGACCCTTGCTGATGCAACTATTTGATGACAGCTTACTGGTTGTGGCTACCTGGAAGCCATCTACTCCATTACTTATTCATCAAGTACAGTATTTCTTGCACTATACTATTATGCTAAAGTATAGTGATAAACATAATTATGAGAGTGATAAAAATGGAGAGAAAATCATATAAAAATCTTTGGCTTTATAGAGGTTACAGCTTATCAAAGAGGCATAGTTAAGAGCAATTGAGAAAATTAGCCTATTGATTGAGACATCTTCCCAAATAATAAAGTAAACAATCAGCTTGAAGTACAATCAATTGTAAAGTTATGAAGGCATATTGAAGATGGAAAAGTAGAAGTAAATAAACAAATACACTCATGAGCAATAAACTTCCTATTCTTAGCAGAAATCACATTCTGCTGCAAACCTAATAACCCACCACATTTGAAAAAACAAGTAACTTAGCCCTTTTGTTTCTTTTTAAACACTCTCATCTTGCCAGTAAATGTCTCATGTAGACAACCAATTTTCCATAGAAAGCTTTTGCCTATCATTTTTTACATTTGAGATCCAATTCATGAGTCATCAAATCATTCTCCATCAAGAATTAGTGCTTATAGTTTCAGTACCATACAATTTGTACCTCTAATTGTCCCTTACTTCATCCTACATAGGTGATTATCAATTTATCTTTTGACTTCTTAAACGCAAAGACTTTGTGGTTTAATTTTCATAATTTGTTAACAAATTTAAAGGTGTGATAGTTGAGGGTGGAGACATAGTGGCTTGATCAGTTAGTGTTTGTCTGCTGCACAAGTATTCATGAGGGCCTGAGCTTGATGCCTAGACATCACATAAAAAGACAGGTTCCCTGGAGAATTGGAGACAGGTGAATCCCTAGGGCTCACTGGCAAGCTACTTTTGCCTAGTCAGGGAGCTCCATGGCAGTGAGGATCACACACACACACACACACACACACACACACAGAGAGAGAGAGAGAGAGAGAGAGAGAGAGAGAGAGAGAGAGAGAGAGAGAGAGGGAGGGAGGGAGGGAGGGAGGGAGGGAGGGAGGGAGGGAGAGAGAGAGAGAGAGAGAGAGAGAGAGAGAGAGAGAGAGAGAGAGAAAGAGAGAGAGAGAAACACCTCGAGGCGGACAGCACCTGAGGAACACCCAATATTTTCCTCTAATATCCATGTGTGTATACAAACAAACATAAGCAAAACATAAAATTGTTATATGTACTAAATGAATAAATATAAAGACAAGCATAATGGTCCATTTTGAATAGAAAATATGGAGAGAGAGTAGTAAGTTTTCAGTACATTTCCACATTCATCATTAGGAGAATGTATGCTGACATATATGATTAGATACTAAAATTAGACATCACAAAAAAGAACCAAATGAATTCACAGCAATTTAAGTAGCATACTTATGGTGGCCTATTTTTAAATGAAGGAAGACTGTATATCTCCCAGTGAATTCACATTGAGGCGAGAGTTTCCTAAGAAAGGCAGTTGTCATTCAGGGCATGAGTACCCGATGGCCATGGGACATCTAGTCAAAGGAAAATATGATGCACATTTTGAAAATTAGACTTTTCAAGTAAAATCATCAATTAAAAGGGCACTTCCTTACATGAAAATGCACCACTGTCCAATATAAACACAGCAAGAATCTATCTGTTTTGTGCTGGCTTTCCTCTTTTGAGAACAATATAAATTCAGGTAACAAGAAACTAGTATAAAGAATTAAACTCTGTGTGCCATTTTAAAGTAGACCTTGGACCTCACATGAATATTCTCTTAATCTCAATTCATGTTAAAGAAGTAGAAGTAATTCTATTCAGCATGGGATTCTCAGTTGCAAACAACAAAACCCACTTTATAAGGCTAAAAAGGAAGGAGTGTCTTAAAAGATGCTGGCATCCATGACCTTTGAAAGGGTGTGATGTGGTTTTGGTAAATGAAGAATCAGCATAGCATGGCCATGAGCAACATAGGCCTCAGTGCCGGATGATTCTTTGAGAGCTAGTTCAGTAGATGTCTAATCACTGCCAACATTAGCAAACTATCACTGCTGCTTCAAGAGAGTTTGCTGTATTTGTCACTCTTTATGCTTTCTAGGAGAGATCCAACAGCCATAAAGTGACTGCCCCTGGTGTTCCTCACTTCTGCTTGAGTTTTACCCAGAGACATATGTTGAGTGGAAACCAACAGTGTAAAGGAGCCCAGGAAGTCCTGTTAGGAGTTTTAGTTTCCTTTACATTGGCCCATTTCCAGGAAGAAAGGCTAAAGGGGAGTTAAAATGGGAGACAAACTAGCCATGCTACCAAATCTTCTACAGATGAAAAGTTTCCTAGCCCATAGTCGTCCAGCTAGTAAATGGTAGCACCTTAGTTGCCAAATTACATGGTCTTCCCAAGATAAAGGGAAGGATAGGTAGCTCATTTAATCTTTAGAGCATAACTGAAACCCTAGGAGAAGCTACATTCTCCTCTTATAGAATAATAGGCACTCCTGACGGTCGTTACTGACATGGTTAAAAAAGTATCTTAATACTGTGATAGAAGCAGCCCAGTGAGTGGGAGTTCATAAAAGATGTATTTTTCATTCCTCACCTGATTCTCATCGAAAATGTCAGCTGTCACAGCTGTGTGAGGTAGTGGATGCCTGTAATCCCAACACTGGGCATGTAGAAGCAAGAGGAACAGGAGTCCATGGTCATCTTAATCTGAGCTATATAAGACCTTGTCTTAAAAAATAAATAAATCTGACTACCTCAAGGCAGGCTAACCTTTGAATGCAGAAACTCAGAGACAAGATTCTGTTCCAGAGAACCCAGTTTCAAGTCTCAGCACCCATCCAACAGCTAGCAACCATGTGAAAATCTGTTTGTAAGAATCCATTGTACTCCTCTGTCCTCCACAAACACTGCACAATTGTGACACTCACACACACACACACACACACACACACACACACAGGCAAAACATTCACACACACAAAATAAAATGTTTTTTAAAAGACAGAAAACACTATGTTGTGATGATCCACATACTTGCAGTTCAATAGCCTGTATTCAAATCCACGTTTAATCATCCTATAGTCATATGAAACTTGGGCCAGACTGTCTACTTCTGAGAAGTGTTTCTAACATTGTTTCTGTCTTTATTTCTTTCAAATGAGGTCTCAGTCTTTTAGCCCAGGCTACCCCCAAATTCATGACACTCCTGAAATCTCAAGTGCTTTGATTATAGGTATATTAGCCAGGGTTCTCTACAGAAAAAGAAATAATAGAACAAATATATATATAGAGACACACATATGCACATAAACATATATTTATGTACATATATTAATATATGTGTATACATGTACACACACAAACACACACACACACACACACACATATGTGGTCAGGGTAGTCAAACAATGACTGTCTCACACTGGAGACACTAAGAATCTGATGATTGCTCAGTCCACGAGGCTGGATGTCTGAGCAGTCCTAGTCTGATGCTGAAGGCCTGCATGACTCCTGGAGAGCTTCTGGTCTTCAGTCTATGTTGGAAAGGTGAGTAAGTTGGTTGTCACAGCAGTGCAGAATTGCCATGGGAGCAATTACAGGTGTGAGCTACTACACCACACTTTCACAAGATTGTATTGCTTTTTGAAAAGGATTTTGTATAGTGCTAGGAAACTGGTAGGTACTAATTAAAACGGTGATCCTTCTGCCTGAAAGCACAGAGGAAAGAACAGAAAGTGAGATGTATTCTCTTTAGTTTCTGATGAACTTATGTTTGTATGGTCCTCTATGTTAAAATGAAAGAAATGACTATTTCCTTTACAACTGACCTGATTCAAATTGTACCTGAGACCTTTCCTAATTTCCCCTTTTACAAGATCTTCAAACTGTCTGACGAACTTTCAAATTGCGTGCTAAGAAATGGAAAGCAAATAATTTAAAATTCTTAGAAAAAATCACTTGTACCATCTGTCCAGTACATGTTGAAAAAAATGACTATTAAAATGAAGCCTTTAAATAAAAAATAGCCTCAGAATTTCACAGAAAGTCATCTCTAATGGGCCAAGAAAAAAATTGCTTTAAATGAGACTTTTTACAACATACAAAGAGTTTCAGAAACAGCCTCTCATGGCAAATGTAAAGAAAAGTAAAACTTGCATCTGTGTAAGGGCATGAGTTGCACAGCATCGTGTTTAAACTTATGTTGTCAGGAGCAAAACCTGCACCATCTACTTGTTTAGCTTGTCTATGAGATACTCTCACCAGTCCAAAAAACTGGATTGAAACCCTTGTGCTGTGAAATTTATTTCTGGCAGTAACAAAGCCAAAAGAAAACAGAAGGAAGCCTTCTCCTTCAACACAAGCTTACCTTTGTGTCCTGTGGAAGAGGGCACGGCTAAGCATGAGAAAAAAACATGCCATGCACCAAGCTCTGTGCCGCCTTTCCGTGCACATGCCTGGGAAGGTGCTATCAGAGCCTCGTTTTTAAGGACGTGGGTGGCCTATGCTGATGATACTGGAGCGGGACAGAGTCCAGGACTGGGGAACTGGAAGAAAGGGAAAGAAAGGGAGTTGGGGCAGTTGAGGAAATGCACCTAGTAGCAGGGAGGCCAGTTCTGGGAATGTCACAGGCACCCTGCCAACAGACTGCAAAAGCCACAGAAGTTAGGCCTTGAGGTAAAGCAGGAGAGAACGCTCATTTGGGTGCCTGGGTAGAGACCAGGGAGGGAAGGGTGTCCAGCATGGGAGGTGATGCTATTCCACAACCAATGGTGGTCATGCAGTCACCATCCTGAGTAAAGCAGCCCATGGTAACAGAGACAATAAAAACTCTGAATGTGAGGACTTTGCTTCTTTCAGGGCTTTTCAGGGCAAATACAAGTGGCAGGACTTCTGACCAAGGAGAATCAATGACACTTTTAGGAGAAGAGATATTTTTAGAGGAAGAAATTCTAAGGAGATTTGGTTACAGACCTACATCTACAGTCTTAATTTCTGTGAAGTGTGCTTGGTCTCTGACTCTGAAACTTCAACCCCAGAACACTCTAAAGCCCAGGTACAAGGAGAAAGATAATAAACAATAATAGAATTGGGAACTGAGATGAGGTAAATAATTGTGAATTGAAAAGATAAGGACAAAGAGAGTTTAAAATTGCAATCTCTGGTTTCTGGTTGTGGAATCTCAGTTAGAGGAGAAACAGCTTAAAACTCATGGAAGAGTGACTTAGACATGACAGTGATGAGTTCCCACACCAGAAAGAAAAAAAAATAATAACATTTCTCTGGGTCTCTAACTATAGATGGAATACAAATATTTTGTAAAAAGAAAGTCTGAAACAAAAAATTAAGGGAGGGGAGTTTATAGATATGGAAATTTATGTAGAAGGTATTGTTCAATGCAGAGAAAGATGAACAAATGTTTGTTGATTGGCTTGCAAGTTATGAAGCTGAGGTCAGGCAGAGGTGAGGACAGTGAAGAAGTGGCCTTGATGACAGGGATAATCACTAAACAGAAGAAACAAGTTACATCTTATACAACATGTATGTGCTAAGAAAATCAGGTACACAGCCCAGAGTTTAGAAGGAAAACAGTGGCTGTGTAGCTTCTGTTAAACGTGCCACATGCCACATCACTCTGGCTTTCATCTGTAAGCATTCCTATAATAATTCAACTGTTTCCAGTACCTAATGCTGATAGATTTTGGGGGGCAGTTGACTGGGTGATGATATACCTTGCAGTGCAGCATTCCAGATAGGTTTCGTCACTGCCTTAGCAAGCTATGAAGAAAAAGTACAGTTACATTTTATATCAACTTTCTGAAGCTTAAAAAATTCGTGGTTTAGCTACTTCAGGATATTTTAGTGTATTTATAATATCAGTTATAACTACATATATGCTGTTTAGAAGGCTGAATTTGAGGACTTTCAGTATTCTAAAATTATACATGAAAAACTCTAAAACTTTGTCACATAGTACTAATAATGAATAGTCATGATGACATTTCCTCTAGCTAATATGCTCCCCTTATTATATAATTGCATGATCTTTTTATAGAATATTATAAAATGAAATTGAAAGCTTCTTATGAAAAGAGTCAACGTGCAGGCTAAGTTTTACTTTTTTTTTTTTTTTTACTTTTGAGCAACAGCCAAGAAAGAAAATGTTTTTTGCATCAATTACTCAAGATACATTGGCTAATATTTGCTCATGAAACACTAGTGTGCATTTGTGCACACGTTTGTGCGTGTATCTGTGTGTCTGTGTGTGTATCTGTGTCTGTGTATGCTTGTGTACACGTGGAAAGATGCAGGCAACGCCAAAGGACGACACTGGGTATCTTCCCCATCACATTCACCTTAGTTTTCTGAAACAAGGTCTCTCACTGAACTCAGAGCTCCAGGTTTGGCCAAACTGCCTGACTATCAACTCCTGGGACCTGCCCGTCTTTGTCTTCCCTGCCCTATGCTGGGGTTACTAACACAGGTGGCAGCATTCAGGATTTTAATGGGACGCCGAGAACCTGAACTCAGGTCCTCATGCTGGTCCAGCAAGCACTTCATTTGCTGAGGCATCTCCCCAACCACAAACATTTTATAAGCAATGAGTTTCTGTACTTGGCCATGTTTGCATTAACAGTGATAACGCTTTGTGTTCCTGTAGTAAAAAGCAGCTTATATGAGATTTGCCAATAAGTTATCTCATGACACCTTACAGTGACCTCACAACGCATGGCTGTATAGGATTTTTCTTATGTGATTGACGAAGAAATAGAGGCGTAGAGCTACAGACTTCAAAACTGATGACCAATATTCTGGAAGCTAAATCTAGGCTTTCCCAACTGTAAGATTAAACTCCTACAGAATCATTTCCACTGATAGCAGCTGCATAAAATTATTTTAAGCTATTATGGTTTCTAATAAATTGTTCCGTAAAGAAATATTTCAATTAGGAAACAAATGGGGAGAAAATTAAAACTCACAAATTCTCTTTTGGATGTTATCCGTTGCTGTATAGTACTGGTCTCCTTCTGTTGGCGAGCTAAGAATTTTCTCCCTATACAGTATGCATTTTACATATAGTAAATACACTGACATTTTTCTGGTTTGTAAACACATCCATTTATATCAGCTTCAGTCCCTCCCCCAAGAGATGAAGCAAATGTGTGTTATTTTGGTATTGCCGAGTTCATCAATTGTTAAGTTGTCACAGCTGCTGTTTCTGTGTAGTTGGATGTCTTTCCTCTCCTCTTCTTCCACAGTTCTAATAAAACCTACTGGTGGTCTCTTTTTCAGTAGAAAAGCCGCACACAGGCCAATCAAGTCGCCAAGCTTCCAGGTGCTCCTGGCTAAATAGGTACTTGCCCTGCCAGCTTCTAAAAGTATGTCCTCTATAAGGCATCCACTGAATCAGTGACTACAAAGGAAGCAGAGCATTTATTTAACATAATGAGATGTTCTCATTTTCATTTTTCCCTGAGAGCATTGTGGTGATGGGGCGGGCGGGGGGGGGGGGGGCAGGGAGAGCACTTCTCCAAACTCTAGAACTAAGGCAATACATTGATTTTGAGAAAGCTATAATCTCCCTCTCTAATTTGAAGTGCACATTATCTGTTGCTGTGAAATAGAAAGTGGCTTTCAGACTGCAAGAGCCCTGAGCTTACGCAAAAGACATGCTCACCCAGTCCACTCCTCCCCCAGGTTGGCCCCATTCTTCCAAAGGCAGGGATTTATAAAGACCTTTGCCATAAATGTCAAAGTGTATTAAACTGGAAAGGAGAAAGGTACAAATCTTTTTTTTTTCCAATCTGGGGAGGAAAATGATTTCAATTGCCACTTCCTAACAAATAGTACTTTTTGCTTTAGGCTATTTCCTTATTGTACATGGGGCCTCTCTGAAAAGACTCATAATTAAAAATTTAAAGGGAACAAATTAGCGCTTTGCCTGTCAGCAGCAGAGGAGTCAGAACTTTTACTTCTGCCAGCATCCAGGGACTGTCTCCAGTGAAAGCATGATTTCTTTCATAGCACAGAGTCTGGGTAAAAGAACAACTAAGAGAAGCCAGCATGCTGAGACTCAGAAAGACAATCAGTCAGCAGGTTGGATGGCATAATGGTTTATGAAATTTCCTTCAAGGACTATTATCTAGTGTTAGTAGTTTCTTCCTCTTCTGTGCTTATTTACAGCGTAATTAGAAACAGGAGAGAATGATAGGGAGCCAGGCATGGACACAACCATATGGTGAATTAACACAGCCTACTAGAAGCTCCACCCTGTGGGGCTCATTTGTCCATTAGTTATGTTGTAGACTGAGTTGTATTTCCACACAGAATGAAGAGGCTTTGACACCTTTTCTTCGTCAGAAAAGATCTTTTGTCCTAGTCCTTATCATGATACAGGAGGACACAAGCAGCTCCTCACCCATTTCAAGAGCATTCTCCAACCCTCCCTCCTTCCCACTCCCTCCTTTCTTCCCCCTCCCTCTCTCCCTTTCTTACAATTTTTATTTTCTTGTCTTGCATAGCTTTTACCGAGTTTTCTTTATTTCAAATGCTTTATTTTCCTCCTACTTTTCAAAGCTCTTTGCATAGGTCTCTGTGTTAAAGTATTTTTCCAGTAGCATGCACTCTTGTGCATATTTTAAACTGACTCTGAATAACAGAGAAGCTGCTAGTTTGGGATGAGATTGGAGAATTGCTGTATCTAGACCCCATGCCAGTGAAGGTTTAGGAAACCAGTCACAATCCTGACTTAACTTGGTCAGCAAATGTGAAATCTTCCAAGACTCAGAAGAAAAATAAACAAGGTTGGTAGGCGCAAAGGACTGCTTCTGACTATGACACAATCATCATGTGGTCCTGTACCGGGACGACCTTTCTTTTTTTTTTTTAATCTAAATATAGACCAAGTTTTCAGTTCCCTTTCACACTCGAGTTTCATTCTTTCTTGAATGCTAATTACAAATTTTTCACCCTTTGAAATCTTGAAAATGAAATGTGCAGGAGGGAAGCTGTGTGGCAAAACATCTCATCTTGCTGCTCCCCAGGGAAGCAGGAGATGCGCTCAGTGGGCCCCCCAGGAAGACACATTGGCTCTTGGGTCCCCATACCTCAGGATGTAATTTTATTCGTAACAGTCTTCATGATTGTGGTTCAGATGATGTAAGGTCATTATGGTGACCCTAATCCAATATGGCTATGTCCCGGTATAGGGGAATGCAGGGCACAAAGATGTATGTTCATGACAATACCACATGCACATGTGAGCAGAGATCAGGCTGCCATCTACAAGCCAAGAAGTGCATGTGTCGGGGTGGGGGTGAAGTATGTGCGCCAGCAACTACTAGAATCCAGAGTACAGCCCTGGAATAGATTCTCCCTCGTGATTCCCTGAATTCCCTCAGGGTCTGCCCCCTTCTTTTGGATCATCTCTATCTCCACCTTTTAGTTAATTTAGCTAAGGGTTTTCTTGTTGAATTTCCCCCAAAAATTCTTCATTTCTTTGACTCCTTTTTAATTAATTTAATTAATTTTTGTCTGGGCTTTTCAGGGTTTGGGTTTTGCTTGTTTATTTCCATTTCATTGATTTTTTTTTTGCCCTGGGTTTATTTCTTGCTATTACTCCTTTGGGGTATTATTTCTCCTTGTTCTAGAGCTTTCAGGTGAGTCAATAAGTTATTAACATAAGATCTCTAGATTGCTTTGTTTTGTTTTTTAATATAGGCAGTTAGTGCTATGTAGTTGCTTCTTAGAACTGCCTTCGTTGTGTCCCATCGGTGTGCATATGTTGTGTTTTAAATTTTGTTCAGTTCTAAAGCATTTTTAATTTCCCTCTTTATTTCTGTCCTGGCCCATTTTTCATTCAGTAGTAAACTGCTCCGTTTCTCTTAGTTTGTTTCTTTTCTGCTATTTCTGTTGTTGTTGATATTCAGCTTTACCCCCATTGTGGTCAGATAAGATGGTTTTATTTCAATTCTCTTATATCTGTAGAGTCTCGCTTTATGTTCCAGGTAATGGTCAGTTTTAGAGAAAGTTTTGTTAAGTGCTGAGAAGAAAGGACATTCATTAGTGTTTAGGTAGAATATTCAGTTAGGTGATTATTATGTCCATTTGGCTTATGGCGTTATTTAACTCCAACATATGTTCATTTACTTTTTGTCCCGATGGCCGATGATCTGGTTAAAGTGAAGTACTGAAGTCACTTACTGTCACTGTGTGAGAGTCAATATGTGATTTTAGCTGTATTAGTGTTTCTTTTATGAACTTGGGTACCCTCATGTTTGGTGCATAATTGTTTAACATTATAACATTCTCTTGCTTGGTTTTTTCCTTTAGTTAGCATTTAGTGTTCTATTGCTTCTGATTAGTTTTGGTTTGAAATGTATTTTGTCTGATATTAAAGTAGTTACAGCAGCTTGCTTCTTGGATCCAATTACTTGGGATATTGTTTCCATCCTCTTACCCTGAGGTAATGTCTATTCTTGATGATGAGGTGTGTGTTTCTTGGATGCAGCACAAACATGGATCCTGTTTTCAAATCCAGTCTGTTAATTTATGTCTTTTTATTAGAGAATTGATATCATTAATATTAAGAGTTATCAATAAGGAGTGTTTATTGATTTCTGTTATTTTGTTGTTCTGGTGGTGTAGATTCTCCTCCCTTTTGATTTACTGTTCTGTGATTGTTTACTCCTTGTATCTTCTTGGGTGTGATTAATCTCTTCAGACTCAGGTTATCCTTCTAGTGCATTTTGTAGAGCTGCATTGCTTCTCTGTAGCTTGTGATTGACTGTTTTGCTGAGAAAAGCAGGCAATGGTCTCCTACAGTTTGTAGAACATCAGGTTCTCTCCGGATTTGTAGAACATCAATCCAGGTCCTTCTGGCTTCCATAGTTTCCATTGAAATTTAGGGATTATTCTAATGGCCCTGCCTTTATAGGTAACTTGGTCTCTTTCTTTTGCAGCTTCCCACAACCTTGTTTTGTACTAGATTATTATGTGTCTTGGGGAATTTCTTTCTGGTCCTGTCTATTTGCTCTTCTGTATGCTTCTTGTATCTTGATAGACACCTTCTACTTTAAATTGGGGAACTTTTCTTCTACAATTTTGTTAAAAATATTTTCTTTTCCTGTGACCTTTGTTTCTTCTCATTCCTCTGTCCCTGCATTCCACAGGTTTGATCTTTTCATGGATGGTGTCCCAGATTGGATATGTTGTGCCTGCATTTTTTTTCTTTTTTTAGATTTAACATTTTTCTTTGACTGGAGTATCCATTTCTTCTACCTTGTCTTCAGAATAAGAAATTCTTTTTCCCATGGCTTACAATCTGTTAGTCAAGCTTACCTCTGAGGTGTTTGTTTTACACCCTAAGTCTTCTTTTACAGTTTTATTTCACTTTGACTTGTCTTGACTGATTCTATTTCTACTTTCATTCTTGAAATGTCTTCATTATTTCACTCAAATATTTGTGTTTTCACATTCTTCATTAAGGCATTTGTTCATATCCTTGTTAATGTCCTTAAATATATTCATAAACTGCTCTTCTGAATTCCTTGCCTTGTGCTTCAGCTAAATTCCTCCGGGCCTTTTGCAGTATAGTTACTGGCTTCTGGAGGAGCTACATTGTCTTGGCTGCTTAAGTCTATGAGTGTTCTCTTCTTTGGTTGCTCTTGTCCATTCTGGATCCTAGGCAAGTGTGATGGCTCTGGGGCACCTGGAAGAGAGTGCTTCTGTGGATCAGTGGCTGACACAAAGGAATGGAAATGGGTGAAGAAGAAAAGCTTTAAGGGGCAGCAGGACTAGGGTCTGCACCAAGAGGAAGAGTCCCAGGGAGCGGAACTAGGATGAGGGAAGGGCTCCTTCAAGTGGACTGCTACAGGACTAAGAATAATTTTGGAGAGACAAGAATGAAGGGCACAAGTGGTAGTGAATATTACCTACCTACATGCCAGCCCACTGTGGTCAAAGGGGTTTCCTGGTAGAAAACATTTCTACAGGTTAGAAGTTGGCATAGTGGAATAGAAATGGACTAAAAGGAAAGGCTTCCAGAAAGAGATAAGGGTATCCTAGGTCTGCACTACGTGGCAGGGGAGCTTTTGGATACAAGGGAACCTACAAAAATGACCCCAGCTAATATTCCTAGAGATGGTGGATAGGTAGTCTGAACTACCCCAATTGTCATCACAGAGCCTTCATCCAGGACAGATACAGAGACCCACAGCCAAATATTAGGCCAAGCTCAGGGAATCTCACGGAAGAGATTATAGGAGCCAGAGGGGTTAAGGACATTGCAAGAAAATCCACAGAATCAACTAATCTGGGTTCATAGAAGCTCACAGAGTCTGAATCAACAATCAGAGAGTCTGCATGGGACCAACTTAATCCCTCTGCATATAGGGGACAGTTATATAGCTTGGTCTATTTGTGGGCCTCCTAACAATGGGAGCAGGGGCTGTCCCTAATGCTTTGTCTGGCTCTTGGGAACTTATCCCTCATACTGGATTGCTAGCCCAGATAAAAGGGACATACTTAGTCTTATGGCAACTTAATATGCAGTGCTTTGCTGATAACCATGGGAGTTCTGCCCCTTTCTGAACAGAAACAGAGGCAGAGTGGCTTGGGGCTGGGGGTCAGAGGGGAATTAGGAAAGGGAATGGGAGAAGAGTAGGATGGGGAAACTGCTGTGTTCAGAATGTAAAATAAATAGGAAGGAAGATAGGAAGGAAGGAAGGAAGGAAGGAAGGAAGGAAGGAAGGAAGGAAGGGAGGGAGGGAGGGAGGGAGGAGGGAGGAGGGAGGAAGGAAGGAAGGAAGGAAGGAAGGAAGGAAGGAAGGGAGGAGGGAGGGAGGGAGGGAGGGAGGGAGGGAGGGAGGGAGGGAGGAAGGAAGGAAGGAAGGAAGGAAGGAAGGAAGGAAGGAAGGAAGGAAGGACAGAAGTTTTAGGAAAAGAAGAATGGAGGTCTGGCAGGATACCAAAGGACCACTTGCCTGTATCCCACCCCAGTGTGGTGCCTGGAGGTCCCTGGTAGAAAGTATTTCTGCAGATTGGCAGTTGTCACAAGAAAATAGAGATGGGCTAGCAGGAAGGACTGAGAGGGCCAATGTGAAAGACTTAAGAGGATCCTGCTATTCAGGCTCTTAGCAGGTTACCTAGCACCCACCTTTCTTGGTGAGATAATATTTTCATTCTCTAACATGTCTAATGCTTTCAACACCTGAGAAGACACACAGGAGCTCTCTGGGCATCCTTTAGCCCAGCTAAGGTGAACAAAAAAAAAGTAGTTATCACCCTGCCTGTCCCATGACGGACATGGACACCCAAGTATTTGGGCGTCAGTGGTGACACTGACCACTTCCTTTTAGGCTTTGCCTCTAGTCAAAGAAAAGAATACTTTTTAGCAAGTGTAGGGGTTTTAAAATTTAAATTATTCAAAATAGCACACAATCCACCATGCCATTTCTAAGAGAAACATGTGTTTGTTAAATTGAAAATTCTGCCCCATTAACTCCCTGAAAGGTGAAGGTGGGTGTTTACTGGAAAACTCTGTAAGTGGGCTAATCTTCAATACAGTGAGGCCCCTGGAGGGAACATCTTTCAGTTGTTCTAGCTGAATGTTCCTATTGGAGGGATTTGTATCTAACGGGTGACAAGTTAATGTGTCTTCAGTGTCTTGCAGTTGTGGTAATGCTACTAAAAGGCATGATAAATGTTATATGCACAACTTTCTATCACAGTGATATATTAACTTGCCCATTAAACAGGATTCTAAAAAATCTTGCCCAACTCACCAGGAGGCTGTGCTGTGTGGAAGTCAGTACCTACCTTGACTTCCCAGCTGGCTTTGTTCTTTCCTTTTGAATTCTTTATGGCTCTCTGGCTTTCAGTTTTTGAGGAAGGAAAGGGGTTCAGGAACATCTCTATTGTATTCTCACAAACCTAGGACAAATCAAAACACTGATCGAACCCTTACCCACTTAAAAGAACCAATCAGAACCAATCGATTTTCATGCTCAGGGTCCCAAGCCATGAACTTAGAACCTATTAAAATCTTCCTGTTTGCTGAATTTTAGCAAAACCTTTCCCCCAGAAACAAGTGATTAGCAATGCTTATGAAGACCTCTGACACAAATAAAATAAGCAGGGTGTTATGTTCTTATTTTATATTTAAGGCCCCATGAGACAAAGAGAATCTGAATTACAACATAGCAAGACACAAAGAGTAAGTGAGAACATGCCTGGCCCATTACCAATCACTTCCTCTGGCATCCATGACATTAATCTCTGGCACTCTGATTATTATGTCACTCAGGATCATCTTTTGTCACGGTACTTCCTCACCACTTCCTAACCCAGAGGCATATCTTTGTGTAGTCACCCAAGAAATCTGTCTCGCTTATCCCCTATGAGTACACATTACCATTGGCCACTCTTCATATGATACTGGCTCCCTTTCATATTTCACATTCTCTAGTTCATGATTCTAATTGATCACAAGCTGACTTGCATTTAGTATTGATTGAGGTATGATACCATGCCTATATCTGTCTCAAATCTGATGAAAAAGTTCAGTCAAGGATGTGATTCACTCAATGTGTATATGGGTTTCTGGACTTCAGAGAAATGTACTGCAAAATGTTTCCAGCTCCTTCAAATATTGTTTTTTCCTTGCACCCTCCCCTCCTGTCTTTAAGTGCTCGTGTGTTTTTTACGGTGTGACCGTTCCTCTAATCAAAACTCAGTGTAATGCATCACATACCAGGATAAACCACGTAGTGTCCTGGAGTTTACATGTTTTCTCTCATTGTATGCCTTTTGCGTATACGGTTTGCTTTGCCTGAAATGCCCAAACTCCTTCCAGATGATTCCTGCTTGTGATTCACATTCCAGCTTAGCTCAGTTGAAATGAAAATCCAATAGACCACAAAGAGTATAGTAGCCTTAAATATACCAGCATAAACTAGGATGGATTTTCTATCTATCACAAGGCCTATTATCCCAAAGAACCTTAGGAAGTTGGAGGGTGGTCACTTACTGGCTATGATCTGTTTAGCATATCTGAGTTTCCTTTCTCTCCCTGAGGAGTGGAAGTAGACATGCCTTTCTTGAATACTATGCAAAATGGTGCGCTATAAAGCAAAACAGAAAGCCACAGAATACAGCACATTCCAGGCCACCTATGTATGCAGTTCATTCTATTTAATATGTATGTGTGCTTTGCCTGCATGTGTATCTATGCATCAGTTGCATGTCTGGTGACTGCAGAGATCAGAAGAGGGAATTACATCCTAAGGTCCTAGAGTTACAGATGTTTATGAGCTGCCATGTGGATCCTGGGAATTGAACTGGGTCCTCTGGAAGAGCAGCCGGTGGTGCTCTTCATTGTTGAGCCATCTCTCCAGTCCCTTGGCACCTTCATTTTACAATGAGAGATAGTGAGCTGGTGTGGTGGTGTATTTCTGTGGTGTTAGTGCTTAGAAGCAGAGGAAGGGGGCCACCAATTTAAGGCCAGCCTAAGCTATGTAATAAGACCTTGTCTCAAAATAATAGTAATTTGGAATCACAGAAATGAAAACTAACAATAATAATGCTGAGATTCATCATGTGCATTTGCAGTCTAGGAAAGAATTTTATTTTATTATTTTATTTTGGTTTTTCAAGACAGGATATCTCTGTGTAGCACTGAAGCCTGTTCTAGAACTTGCTCTGAGACCAGGCTGGCCTGGAACTCATAGAGCTCTGACTGCCTCTGTCTCCTGAGCTCTGGGATTAAAGGTGTGTACCACCACCACCCAGCAAGTGTTTATTCTTCTGTGAAGAATATTTATAAGGGTACAAGCTTTCTTAACACTCTCATTTCTCTCTCTTATATTTCTAAATTTTCTATCTACCTGTATTTACATTATCCTTTTATCCAGACAAGAATCTCACTGAAAGATATCATGAAACTAATTCTCACTCCTTTAAGAGTTAGAAGTGTGAAGTAAAGAAATCCTTACTATAAAGGAATGGATTGCTATTGAAATCAATGGCCAGGATCTGGGGAAGGTAAACTCCTCCCTTTTTTTATTAGAACACACAGGTAAGCAATGGATTCTTAGCTCAGAATGGTTGGTTAATGGATGGAGCTTACCACAGGACCACTTCATGTCGTCTCACTAGTCCAGCCCCTGCTTCATGTCTCACTAGCCCCGCCCCCACTTTATGTCTCACTAGCCCCGCCCCCACTGCTCTCATTCACCAACTTGTGCTCTCTCTTTACCCAGCTATTACAGTCTCTGGTGCATATCATGTTCTTTGAATGTGTCCTTTCTTTTGTCTGGGCAACCAATATCTAGATAATTCTTAGTGTGTTTGAGGATTCCACTTAGCTCGCCTTTTCTGATTCACAGCCTCCATTCATTGTTCCATGTATGCTTGACTTCTAGGATGGGTAGAAAATGGGGCCCACTCTGTGGCATGAGTGACCTCTGGGGTTTTTCTGTGCCTGGTCTACTATATGGTGCCTTTTTCTCAAATACTCTTTTCTCCACATCTATATCCTGCAAAAACCCCATGTTGACAATTTTGTTTGCTTGTAATCTAGCCTTTTAGCCCATGACTTCCCAGGGTAGCAATTTGGGTTCAAATTCTCTTTTCCCAATACTCAGTTGCTAAAAAGTATTAGAAGTATTTGATTAATTGGTAGATTCATGGTTAATGAATCCACAAATGAACAAACAGATTTTGTATGAAGTCAGCTGTGAAATGGGGGATAGTAATTTGACTCTGTAAGGACAGGAAAAGGACCATAGAAAATGAGATTAAATAATTAACGAAATCCTCCATTGCTTGTTTGATTAATTTTCCCTGAAGATGACCTGGCTCCACATCAGGCTGCTTCAAAATTCCTTGGCATCTTAGTAATAGTTGGCTCACAATTTATCAGGGAAATATGCAAGGGCTAGGGACAGTAGGCTGCTAACGGTAGGCTTGTAAGAATGGGACACACAAGGTGAGATCATGGCAAAGAAAAGTCTGGTTTCCTATAGCCTCTTGAGACTCATTCACCAGACTTTGTGATTAAAATGGAGTCAGTACTTGTACATGCCAAGTTGAAAAACCCCTTCCTACATTCTCTCCTACTAGTTTTTTCTCAGTTCCTTTTCTTACCTCTAAAGAAGTGGTTCTCAACCTTCCCAAGACAACAGTTCCTCTTGTTGTGGTCACCCTTAACCATAAAATTATTTTCATTGCTACTTTATCGCTGTAATTTTGCTACTGCTATGATATAATGTAAATATCTGATATGCAGGATATGTGTTAAGCAACCCCAAGGGGTCGAGACCCACCAGTTGAGAACCAGTTACTCTAAACTATCAAAACCTCTTTATACATTTGAAGCCATTCATCATGACCTTCTTGTGATCAGCTGTAGCGTGCCTTAAAGCAGAAATGTCCTCCAGGAGGCCAGGAATACCGGATTATCTATTACAGAGCACTTGTTACTAGCTGCATGGAGACCTGCCTATGCCAAAAGTCATGTGTCTTGAAACCACTCTACTATACAATTAGAACAATAACCAAATGAATTATTGCTGATCTCACAGTTACCTCTAAGCTGAGACAAGAGTATGAGTTGCATTTTTTGTCTCAATACGATATTGAACTTAGAATTATGATTTTTCTGCCCATAATCACAATTAAATTCTTTCAACATATGTATTTAAGCACAAATCTAATTTGCATCCTGTTGTTCTGATAAACACTATAACCACCATCCTAAGTGAGGTAACACAGTCACAAAAAGAGAAACATGGCATGTACTCTCTCATATATGAATTTTAGACATAGATCTGGGGAGTGCCAGCCTACAATCCCATGGCCAGAGAGTCTGGGAAACAGAACCTTTATTCAGTGGCTGATGGAAAAAGAGGCAGACTCCCACACCTAAGCACTGATCTGAACTCAAGAAAGCCAGTAATAGAGAGGAAGGACTGATGACCAAAGGGATTAAGACTGGGCTGGTTTAACCCCCAGAAACAGCTGACCTGACAAGGGTTAACTCTTGAATCCCAGGCTGATGCCTGGGAATCCAGCATGGGACTGATCAAGACCCCCTGAATGGGGGTATCAGTGAGGAGGCCTAGGTAATCTATTGAGCCTTGGGCAGTAGATCAGTATTTATCCCGAGTATACAAATGGACTTTGGACTCCCATCCAACAATGTGAGATGCACTCTCATCCTGAAAACTTTGGGGAGGGTCTAGGCCCTGTCCTAGATGAAATGACAGACTATGGACACCCCCAAGGAGGGCCTTCCCTCCCTGGGGAAATGAGGGGATATTGGGGGTGTTGGAGGGAGGGCATGGGAGGAGGGAAACGGAGAGGGACCTGGAACTGACTTGTGAAGCAACCTTGTTTCTAATTTAAATTTAAATTTAAAAATAAATAATAAAAAAATGAAAAAGACAAAAAAAGAAAAACGGAAAAATTCTTTCAACATATGTATTTAAGCACAAATCTAGTTTGCATCCTGTTGTTCTGATAAATACTATAACCAAAAGCAATTTGGACAGGAAAGGGTTTATTTGGGCTTATAGATTACAGTCCATTACTGAGAGAAATCAAGGCAGGAACCTGGAGACAGGAACTGAAACAGAGACCATGGAGGAACACTACTTATTAGCTTGCTCCGTTTCATTGATTTATTCACCCCAGAGTCACCTACTCTGGTGGAATCACCCACACTACACTGAATCATCCCGCATAAATTATTAATGAAGAAAATGCTTCACAGGCACACCAACAGCCCAATCTGATAGAAGAAATTCCTCCATTGCATCTTTGGCTTCCCAGAAAACTTTAATTAATGTCAAGGTGGTAAAAGGTAACCATCCAAAGCATGTAGTTGTCTCTGAAGGAGACTTTCTTAAATTAGTATTCTGTCTTCCTGGGCTATTAAACTCTGCACCAGCGAGGGAGGGATATTTTGTTTATTGATTTTTATTTTCAATACATTCTGACTTCAGTTTCCTTTTCCTCCACTGCTTCTAGCTCTCCTTTTCCCAGCTGCCCCTCACCTACCCTCTCACCAAGATCCACTCCTTCCTTTCACTTCAGAAAGAGCAGCCTCCAAAGGGATGTCCACTGAACACAGCATAACAAGACACAATAAGGCTAGGCACAAAACCCCATATCAAGCTTGAGCAAGGCAACCCAGTAGTAGGAAAAGGTCCAAGAGACAAAAAAGTCAGAGACAATCCCCACTCCCACTGTTGAGAGTCCCACAAAGATTCCAACCTAATGATGATAACATATATGCAGAGCACCTAGCTCAGACCAATGCTGGCTTCTTGATTACTGCTTCAGTCTCTATGAACCCTACTTAATCAATGTCTGTGGGCCATGTTCTCCTGGTATTCTCAACTCCTCTGGTACTTGAATTTCTTCCTTCACCTCTTCCATGAGGTTCCTCAAGCCCAACATGGGAGGAACCCAATGGAGGTTTCCAATTTGGGCACTCCCTCCACCTAATGTCTGGCTATGGGTCTCTGCATCTGATCCCATCATCTGCTAGAGGAGGCCTCTCTGATGACAATTGGGCTAGACACCTATCTATGAGAATATAAGAATATCATTAGGAATAATTTTAGTAATATTTTTTCTATCATAGATCTGTGGGTTATCTAGCCTCTGGTTCCTGGTTATCCAGACGGTATCAGGCATAAACTACTTCTCAAATTAGACCTGTCCTTTATCAGCTACTCCCACAAGTTCTGTGCCTCCATAGCCCCAGAACATCTTGCAGGTGATATAAATTGTAGGTCAAGGGTTTTGTGGCTGGATTGGTGCCCCAGTTCCATCAGAAGTTGACTGAATCCTTCATTCCTAGAAGTCATTGTTAGGGTTCACCCTAATAGACTCCTGAGATTTTTCTACTACCCCTATGTTTCTCTATCAACTCCCCAAATGTCTTCCAATTTCAGTCATCTCTTCACATACTCTCTTCATCCATTCTTCACACACACCTGACCGCTCCTGTTCTCATTTCCACCACCACCAATCCACTGGGAGAATGTATTCTAGTTCCTATTCCCAAGGAGATACATGTATCTCCCTTAGAGCCCTACTTGTTACTTAGCCTTTCTGGTTCTGTGGATTGTAGCATGGATATCATTTACTTAACAGCTAATGTCCACTTAGAGGTGAGTACATATCATGTTTGTCTTTCTGGGTCTGGGTTGCATCATTCAGAATGATTTTTTTCTCGTCCTATCCATTTGCCTGCAATTTTCATGATGTAATTTTTTAAGCTACATTATATTCCATTGTGTAAATGTACCACATCTTTATCCATTCTTCAGTTGAGGAACATCTATGTTGCTTCCAATTTCTGACTATTATAAATAAAACTGCTATGAACATAGTTTAGCAAGTGTCCTCATGGTATGATCAAGCATCCTTTGGGTATATACCAGAGTGGTATAGCTGGGTCTCGAGGTAGAACACATCCCAGTTTTCTGAAGAACCACCATTTTGGTTTCCACAGTGATTGGGTAAGTTTACACTCTCACCAGCAATGAAGGAGTGTTCCCCTTGCTCTACATCCTTACCAGCATGAGCTGTCACTTGAGTTTAGATCTTAGCTATTCAGACAGATATTCAGACAGATGTAAGAGAAAACCTCAAAGTTATTTTGATTTGCATTTCCCTGGTGACTCAGGATGCTAACCATTTCTTTAAGTGTTTCTTTTTTTTTTTTTTTTTTTGGTTTTTCGAGACAGGGTTTCTCTGTGGCTTTGGAGGCTGTCCTGGAACTCGCTCTGTAGACCAGGCTGGCCTCGAACTCACAGAGATCCGCCTGCTTCTGCCTCCCGAGTGCTGGGATTAAAGGCGTTTATATAGAGAAACCCTATCTTGAAAAACAAGAAAAATAAACAAAAATCTTTTCCTATTCTGTAGACTGCTGCTTTGTCCTATTGATCATATCCTTTGCTTTATAGAACTTTTTCAGTATCATGAGGTCCCACACATTAGTTATTGTTCTTAGTGCCTGGACTATTGGTGTTCTTTTCAGAAAGTTGTTTCCTATGTCAAGTGCAGTCGGTTTTATGCTGAGGTCTTTTGATCACTTGTACTTCAGTTTTATGGAGGGTGACAGATATGAATCTATTTTCATTTTTCTACATGCAGGCATCCAATTAGTCAGCACCATTTGATGATGATGCTTTCTTTTTTCCATTGTGTATTTCTGTCTTTTTATTTAAAAAAATCAGGTGTCCATAGGTGTGGATTTATGTCTATGTTTTCAATTTTATTCCATTGATCAAGGAATCTGTTTTTATGCCAATACAATGCAATTTTTATTACTATATCTCTGTAGTACAGCTTGACATCAGGGGTGGCGATACTGTCAGAAGTTCTTTTATTGTTCAAGATTGTTTAGCTATCTTGGGCTTTTTGTTTTTCCATAAGAAGTACAGTATTTTCCTTTCAAGGTCTATAGAGAATTGTGCTGGAATTTCTATGGAGATTGTGTTGGAATTTGTAGACTGCTTTAGGTAGGATGGCATTTTTACTACATTGATCCTACAAATCCATAAGCATGGGTGATTTTTCCTTCTTTGATTTTTCCTTCTTATGATGTTTTCTTCGATTTCTTTTCTCAAAGACTTGATATTTATCATAAAAATTTTTTGGGTTTCTTTGGGTTTTTGTTTGTTTTCTTGTTTTTTAGTTTTTCAAGACAGGATTTCTCTGTGTAGCTTTGGAGCCTGTCCCGACACTGGCTCTGTAGACCAGGCAGGCCTTGAACTCACATAGATCCATCTGCCTCTGCCTCACATGTACTGGGATTAAAGGTGTCTACCACTACCACCTCGCCTCATACAGCATTTTGTTTGCTCGGTTATATTTTCTCCAAGAAATTTTATATTATTTGTGGCTGTTGTGAATAGTGTTGTTTCCCTGATTTCTTTCTCGGTGTATTTATCATTTATCTATAAAACAACTACAATTTTTTATTTAAATTAGTAACAAGCTTGCTTCACATGTTAATCCCAGCTCTCTCTCCCTCCCCCTCCACTCCTGTTCTCTTCCAACTCCCCCAACCTCCCACCCAATGCCTACTCTGCTCCCCAGGGAGGCTGAGGCCCTCCATGAAGGATCTTAAAAGTCTGTCATTTCATCTGTGGCAGGCCCTTGGTCCTCCCCCATGTGTCCAGGATGAGAGAGCATCCCTCCTTGTGGAATGGGCTCCCAAAGTCCATTCATATGCCAGGGAAAAATACTGGTTTATTACCTGAGGCCCCATAGATTGTTGAGGCCTCCTCCCTGACACCCTAATTTAGGGGGCCTGGATCAGTTCCATGCTGCCCTCTCAGCCATCAGTCTGGGTTCCATGAACTCCTCCTTGTTCAGGTCAGCTGTTTCTGTGGGTTTCATCAGCCCAGTCTTGACCCCTTTGCTCATCACTCTTCCCTCTCTGGAACTGGGTTACAGGAGTTCAGTTCACTGTTTAGCTGTGGATGTCTGCCTCTGCTTCCATCAGCCATGGGATGAAGGTGCTAGGATGGCAACAAAGGTAGTCATCAATCTCATTATAGCAGAAGAGCATTTAAGGTAGCCTCTCCACTACTGCTTAGATTGCCCATTGGTGTCATCCTTGTAGATCTCTGGAAATCTCACAAGTGCCAGATCTCTACTCAAACCTATAACGACTCCCTTTATTATGGTATCTCTCATCCTGCTCTCTATTCTTCCCCTGACTCAACATTCCTGTTCCTCCATGTCCTCCTCTCCTCTCCTCTTCTCATTCTTTCTTTCTCTATGCTCCCTCTCACCTCCCCCATGCTCCCAATCCACTCAGGAGATCTGTCCCATTCCCCCTTCTCTGGGGAGCCATGCATATCTCTCTTAGGGGAGGACTACTATTTTTTAAGTGAATCTTGTATCCAGCCACTTCAATGAAGGTATGTACCAGTTGTAGGAGTTCCCCTTCCCTTGTAGAATTTTTGGGGTCACCAATGTGTGTTATCATATCATCTGGGAATAGCAATAATTTGACTTCTTCCTTTCCTATTTGTATCCCCTTGTTCTACTTTAGTTGTCTTATTGCCCTAGTTAGAATTTCAAGTACTGGAGTAGATATGAGAATATTGGATGACTTTGTCTTGTTCCTGGTTTTAGTGGGATTGTTTTGAGTTCCTTTCCATTTAATTTGATGTTGGCTATAGATTTGTTGTGAATTACCTTTATTATGTTGATGTTTGTTCCTTGTATCCATACTCTCTCGAAGTCTTTTATAATGAAGGGGTATTGTATTTTGTTGCAGACTTTTTGTTTTGTTTTGCTTTGTTTTCTGGCATCTAATGAGATGACCAGACAGTTTCAGCACAGAGTTCTTTCAAAGAAAAGCTAATGCCAATACTCCTCAAATTATTGCACAAAATAGAAACAGAAAAAATACTGCACAATTCATTTTATAAGGCTACCATCATCATGGTGCCAAAAACCATACAAAAATTCAACCAACAAGAAAATTACAAACCAACTTTCTTATTAACATAGATACAAAAATATTCCATAAAATACTTGCAAACAGAATCCAAGAACACATTAAAAGATCATCTACATGACCAAGTAGATTTATTCCCAGAGATGTAGGGATTGGTCAGCATATAGAATCAGTCCGTGTAATCTAACATATAACCAAACTAAAAGAAAAAGAAATATTTTATGTAAATGAACTTTGTAATCTGATACATATTTTTGACTGCGATAATGTTTTATAAGCCCTAGAAAACCATGATGGTTTTAGAAAAGATTAGTGTTTCAAAGAACAATTCCATTTGAACACTAGTTTGTCTTCTGTCACATCTCCCTAGAACTTGTGGACTTCAAACTCAATTGTTCCTCAAATTATACTCATCCAATGTGTATAGCCACATATCAATAAGTAAAATGAATGAATGAATGAATGAACAACCCAATGTAATTTTCTCAAGGAAATATGTAGAGATACTGAAAACTGAGCAACTTTGAAATCAACACAACCAGGATGGTTAATTAGTTTCCATGTGTTGGTTATTTTCATGTAACTACAACCAAAGTACTTCAGAGAACAACACACAAGGAAGAACATTTATTTTACCTTATAGTTTCAGAGGCTTGGCTTCCCATTCCTTGTGGACCGTGAGACCACAATTGAAAGAATCTGGGAAAGACCTGTAGAGCATAGTGTAGAGGGTAGGTAGAATTTGGCGCACAGAAGAGCAGAACTCAGTCTGAAGGGAGATAGAGGATAATGGTCACAGGGACCAGAGTATCAGTCTACATTTTAGGAAGGCTTTATACCAATTCTCAAGTCTTTCAACAAGCATCTACCTGAGGGACTTTGTCCTAAGCATTCAAGTAGTTGGCAGAACATTTGGAATGACACTTATGGGAGGGAACAATGATATGTCTTTTTTTTTTAAATCCGAGAAAGTCTCTTGCAATGCAATATGCAGAGTGTTTTAGGCTCCTGGAGCCAGACTTAAATAGTTACCTGGTACTGATATCCCAGGCAGTTTAGCAAGGCAAATCTCTTCCCATAGTGAGATTTAAGGCTCAGGTCCCAATCTTCTGACCAGTTATTAGAGTCATGAAATTCCAGTCTTTTTGTTCTCTTCTCAGCTGTTGATTATGAGGGAGGGGTCTCACTCGGTGTCCTCCAAGCCTACTAAAGTTTAAGTAGACACCTGACAGTGAGAAAGAAGAGCATGGTGGTGGGAAAATATAGACATGGACACTGTTCACTTCATGAAGGGAAGGAACTGGAAAGTGAGGAAGGGATCAGAGATGAGAGGGATGCTCATATGTCTCTTGGGACTGCCTTCCTCCATCTTTCCATTGTAGCATCTCCAAGAGAGTGCTACCAGTCAAGGCCTAAACTTTCAGTAAATGAGTGTCTTGGGAAGACATGCTACACCCAGGCATAAAAAAGGGTAAGAATATTTTCTGAAGCCTTGGAGGAAGCAAAATTATGTGGTAAGAGCTGTGCCCAGTGCCAGATCAGGAACAGGCTGCAATGTTTCCTGTCTGAGTCAAGGAAGCATGGTACTAGCAAAGGTTTGTGGGTGGTGATCAAAACAAAACATTTCCAAATGCAGAATTGAGGAAGCAAAGCAATGTTAAGAATTGATTTCTTTATCAAAGTCAAACAATTAAAAGCTCAAAATTGGACAAATATAAGATATATGTACTGTAAGTGAGCTTCGCTGAAAGATCTGAGAGCCAAAACAGTGACTAAATGCAATGATGGCGCCTTGTGAAGAAGGGAGGCCCTTTTAGAAAATCACCAGCGTTAGTTTTACTCCCTAGCCACCTCATGCTCATGGTCAATGTATTCAAGTATTAAATATAAATATGTATAAACAATTTCTGTTCATGGGAGAGGAGAAGCTAAGAGGTTATGTCAGGGGTTTTTCAAGGCTTATGGAAATGAACGATCGTGTTTATTTTAGTCATCACTGGTAATTCTTACACCCTTATTGTATTTATTCAAGAATATGAACATAGCTAAGTAAACCTGAACAAAAATGTACTTTATTGATTTTGCAGAGTTCCCAGGAAGATTTCCGAGGCATGGAGCTGCCATCAGGTTTGAAATAAAGCACAGTGAATGTGATGGTGCCACAACACGACTGAGGTCCATGGACGCCCACCAACTAGCTCCTCTCTTGCAGCATTTTTAGATTGCTGTGTAATATGCTGCCTTTGCAAGAGGACAAGAAACTAGTGCCCAAAAGACGTGTTCTTCAGCACTGGGACTAGACCAGTTCTCAAGACAATGGCTTCAAAGGTCTCTTGCCTATATGTTTTGACCGTTGTGTGCTGGGCCAGTGCTCTCTGGTACTTGAGCATAACACGACCTACTTCTTCCTACACTGGCTCGAAGCCATTCAGTCACCTAACAGTTGCTAGGAAAAACTTCACCTTTGGCAACATAAGAACTCGACCTATAAACCCACATTCTTTTGAATTTCTCATAAATGAGCCCAACAAATGTGAGAAAAACATTCCTTTCCTGGTGATCCTCATTAGCACCACTCACAAGGAGTTTGATGCTCGCCAGGCAATCCGGGAGACCTGGGGGGATGAGAACAACTTCAAAGGGATCAAGATAGCTACACTTTTCCTCCTGGGCAAAAATGCTGATCCTGTTCTGAACCAGATGGTGGAGCAAGAGAGCCAGATCTTCCATGACATCATAGTGGAGGACTTCATTGACTCCTATCACAACCTCACCCTCAAAACCTTAATGGGGATGAGATGGGTTGCCACTTTCTGTTCAAAAGCCAAGTATGTTATGAAAACAGACAGTGACATTTTTGTGAACATGGACAACCTGATTTATAAACTCCTGAAACCGTCTACCAAGCCAAGAAGAAGGTATTTTACTGGTTATGTCATCAATGGCGGGCCGATCCGGGATGTCCGCAGCAAGTGGTATATGCCTAGGGATTTGTACCCTGACAGCAACTACCCACCATTCTGTTCAGGAACTGGTTATATCTTTTCTGCTGATGTGGCTGAACTTATTTACAAGACCTCACTCCATACCAGGCTGCTTCACCTTGAAGATGTGTATGTGGGACTGTGTCTCCGAAAGTTAGGCATACATCCTTTCCAGAATAGTGGCTTCAATCACTGGAAAATGGCCTACAGTTTGTGTAGGTACCGCCGAGTCATCACTGTCCATCAGATCTCTCCAGAAGAAATGCACAGAATCTGGAATGACATGTCAAGCAAGAAGCATCTCAGATGTTAGGGTTTTTATCACTGTAAATAAGTTTCTTTTCTAAGAAATGGGGACTAAGGTGTTGGCATTTTACAGGTGTCACCAAGGGAAAATGAACTGGTAAGGGGTTTTGTGAAGTTTTTGCTTCGTGATCCTAGTTCCTTTCTTGAATCACTAATTTACAAGTATTGGGCTCAGTCATAGAAACAGTGAGTGAGTTAGAAGGGACAGATTTCATTCTCAGGTCCTAAGACATTGCTATTTGTTTCCAAGAGTGACTCTAAATAACTGCTAGAATTTATGCATTGTGCTTCTGAGATCGAAATCTGGGTCAGGAAATGGGAACTCACTCTAAGGTCTTCATACCATCACTGCAAAAATACATAGTAACTCTTAATAATAAAAGAAATCAAAAGATACATAGTCAGGAAGACACACTGGATGTGATTTTTAATGCTGTGTGTTATTGTCACATTGGATTTTTACATATATTGCCGTGGAGTGCATACAGAATTTGTGATTCTACCAGTAATTGATTTTACCCCTGGTAGGGAGACTGTGATGAAATAGATTGGGAATTGGAACTTGAGAATCAGTTACTCTGTATGTACAGAAAACACCTAGGTTTATATTTCCAAGGATTAAATCTGGTCAGCAGGTGGGATGTACATAAAATGCTATTTTAAGTAAACAATCTTTTTTCTTTTTCAGAACAAATATTACATGGTGCCACCAAGGAGACTGCCAAACGTAGTACTGTCACCTGTTTCTTTCCGTATAATGCCTTTAAGTGCATTTTCCAGTTTTTGGATCAGGCAGGTGGATGTCTCCATGTGTAGAAAACGAGTTGGTAGAAGGCTCAGAAACAATACATAGCAGTTGATTAAATGCAAATTTAGGTATCCATTTTAACTATCATAAGCTTAGTAATAGTGTACAATGCCCCTCTCACATATTTGCAAAGCATGTGAGAAAATCTTTAACAGGTAACAGTGTTATTGAAAGATGTAACCCAGCTACCAACAAATGTAATATTCTCATGACATCTATAACATTTAAGTGCTTATAGGGGCAAAGCTGTTTTGAGATGTTCTGGAAGTTCTGTGGCTGAGATCCAAGGGAAGGAAGAATGGGGAAGCCTGAATTCAGATTCCGTTGATGCCACAAACTTATATGGACTATATGAACGGGCATCTCATTTTTTATGTGATTCTGTATGCTCACTTGTAAAATCGCTAAAAAGAAAAATCTACCTCACAGATACTGTGAGAGCAAATCACATTTGCTAATAAGCATTTTGAGGTCTTTAGTTTAAAAGGTGCTACGTAATGCCATGTATCATGCATTATGCTAAATGCTAAAATTATTACCATAATTATAAAGATGGCCATCAGTTGTGGTAACATCATCTTAATACAACAATTTACAAAATAAAGATTGACTGTGAACTATCAGTGTACCTAATTCTTCCAAGACTTTAGTGTTTCCTTGGCTATAAATCAGTTGATTGTGGAGGCTTCAATTTCTCTGCCATGTTGCTGGCTTTGGTGGCGAATCGGTCACTCCATTGTGTTGCCTTGGTATCCCAAGATGTTGAAAAGAATTTGCTTTGCTTTAGGGAGGAGACTTGCATATGCCTTGCGAAATGCATCATCACAACTTAAATCATAGGAAACATTTGCCCTGCATTCTTAAAACTCTTTACGACAAGTAGAGCTAATGTACTCCACAAAGAGGAATAAACACTCAGCACACCTACCATTCATTAGGGAACTCACTGTTGTCATGCAGAGAAAGTCCCACACCTGAAAGTGGTCTTTTATCTTTTTTCTTTGCACCTTGATGGCTGGAATACCCCCATAGAAGCTGATAGCGATCCCACTAAGGAGACAAAAAGAAGAAATGGAGTCCCATAGTCACATTCTCTCATTAGCCCCTAGATACTAACTGACACAGGACTTCCCATTTTTTAATATTAATTTGATTACAGCACAGTGTCAAGTGTTCTGGGAGGACATGAAGCAGGACAAGGTTAGCCACCCTTCCATCATCCAGCCTCAGCTGTCCTTGAACTCCAGTCCCTGGGAAAGCCTCATTTGCCTCCCAGTTGCACAGCTGAATGCAGTCTCTGTCTCCTACGATGGCTTTGCACCTACCCCATGCTCAGCCAAGCCACTTTTCATGTCCAAGAATCTCACATTATAATAACCATGTCTGTACATCTATGGATGTTTTATATGTATGTGTGGAATATGCATAGAGCCCTAATCTTGAAAAGGAGTAAAAAATCAGAAAACCAAGTCTTAAAGAAATGTTTCTTCACTTTTTTATGCTACATAGTGCCCGTATGACAAACATGTAAATGGACATCATCGATTACATGTACATATTTTAAAGGAGCTGTTTTCTTCAATTGTACGAACAGCTAGAATCTGCTTGATGTGTAACATTTTCCTCTGCATGGAACTTGGTGAGGCAAGGCCATTTGTCCAGTATTTCAATAGCCTTAAGCATGTTTACTCTTTGCTGGTTTTTTTTTTTTTTGGATGTTCAAAAAAATGTTTAACTTGTCAAGAAAAGGCTCTTATTTTCTCCTTTTGTTAGTTCTGTGACAAGAAACTGGTCAGATTACTGTCATGGTTATTTATTAAGCCATTCTTATCATTTCTTTAAGAAAAAAGTCATAATAATGGCAGTATTCTGGGGCTGGGGTTGCAACCCAGTGGTAAAGCACTCGCCTAGCATACAAAGGGCTCCGGGTTCAGTCCTCAGCACTGCAATGATGAGGTCAAAATAGTGACGGCACCAGTGGACCAGGAGTCACTCAAGTGGTTTTCTTCTAAACACTGTCTGGCTCCCCGTTATTTCTTCATTATGTACTGGATAACATCAGCGTCTATAATCTTAGAGTTTCTTCATTTATTTCTTAGAGAAAAAAAATGTTTTCTCTTTGGTGCCTCGTTTATGTGACTGTGTGTCTTCTTATCTTGGAGCAGTTTCAATATACAACAATATGACAATGTACTTTCAAATAACCTGATTCAAAATATGAAGATCGCTTTTGGTTTGAATTAAATGTGGATGAACAAAACCCCTATGTGATAAGATACAGAGGGGAAACACACTCTTTACAGAGAAGTCAAGGAAGGAGTTTTTTCAATCAATTTTCTTCTAACGAAAGACAATGTAATATTTATGTACAGTGTCTGGAATTCATTTTCTACCTTTCCTAATATGTGGGTCCGGTGTGGGAATTGATTGTATCATTTCTGTAAAGGTGAAGAAACTTTTTATAAAGCAACAGGTAACTTGTGAATGGAAGAAATAATTTACTAGAAGCACTTGATGATAATTGACATTTAGGTATATTGTTATATATGAATGATTGTATTTATGTATTTATTTGTTCAAAATTGTACATATGGCTTTGCCAAAAGTAACCGTGTTAAAGTGCACTCTCTGGGTTTGTAGTACTATTTAGGGTTATATGGGTTGCCAATCAAGCTGCTAATCAGAAAACTATTTTTTTTTGTATCAGTGTTACAACATGTGACAAATAGATAAAGCTGTCTTTTCATCACTTTCTTTACCTTCCGTTTGAAATGTAAACTGTTGGTTGAAAGCACGATGCTAATGTACAGGCCCATCTGTTAAGGGGAAGGTCACGGTTTCATAAAGCTGATTTTTTTTTAATTCCTGGGACAAATAAACAAAAGAAGAACTCATTCTATTTTTTTCTGCTTCTTTTGCATGGCTCTCTTTGGGGAGATATGATTGCTGAGAAAAGCTGATGCCTACCTGCCATAATCTTCCTAAAATTTTCAACACAGGCAATGGTTTAGCCAACTCAGAGCTCACCCATAACAGCACGAAACAAATTAGTGATCAACTTTGAGGCTTTTTTGCTCCAATAAATAAAGCACAGACTACCCCTGGGTAGAAGAGACATGTTTCTCAATTGCTTCTCATTGGCTTCAGAGAAGTGTTTTTATTGGCCTATTAAGTGTGTGTATTGAAAATTCTACCTGCAGAGGAACATTCTGTTGAGAACTTGCTTAGTACACCAGGGCAGGTTAAATCTAAGGCAAAACATCCTTTAATGTTTCACCTATATAATCTGCTTATGAGTATCACATGCAACTTTATGAGTTTATGAATGGGAAAGTTATTCCAACAGATGGGCAGATATGACGCCTGATTGCTAACTGTAAGCAAGAGACCAAGAGCTAGTTAAGAAACAAAAGGGTTTTTACATTATGATTAATTTTGATCCAGCTAAACTGATCTTCACTTTCTAAAGGAAATATAAATTTGGGCTTAGCCCCCTCTTTGCCTTATACCTTCAATTTCACAAAGGCAAAAACATAAGCTGAAATGTGTGAGTCAACAATAAAAACATAAAATATGCAGTTTATTTTTAAAAGAGAGCAATATTCTCAGAATCTTGTAACCTGATCAGAAAAATCCTATTCATTTGCAGACGCATTAAAAATTCCAATTTGTTATCTGTACCACAAACTTGAAGATGTAGCTCAGCAATCTATACTGTAGGTGCCCCAGACACATGTCGAAGTCAAGGGTACAGTTCTAAAGTGGCGACAGTCATGCCACAGTCTATGAACTACATCCACCCCATTTCCCATGAGCTAAGAAGGATTTCGTAAAGAATATGTCGGCCCTTTGATTGGACTCAGTCTATGCAATGTATTACAACAACACTAGGTGGTCTGTTCTTTCCAGTAGTATATGTGTTTTGAAAAATGAAAATCATTGCTATATTTATTGATGAAAATTTTCATCAATCCAAAAAGCATGCAACTCTACAGGTTACAGTTTGCTTTACAGTTCTGGTGTCTTAATCTAGAAGTTTAAAATATTAGTTATATGGCCATTTTTCAGAAAGTCTTGCCATCTTTGATCTAAAGAGATAGAGAAACACTGTAAAAGATGTAAGACACAAAAAATTCTGCATGTATATATGAGGAATCACATGGGCCAAGCATACTAGTATTGTCTCCTCCCCATGTAGCCAGAGGAATGACAATGTGGTCATGATTATGAATTATGTTGAAAATCAACAGCTTCAAGTATTTCTAAAATGCTTCTTTTCTCTCTTTGAATGATTTTTAAAAATTATAAAGCTTGATTTTAATTATAACAATTACCCATAGTTTAATTAATATATTGCTTAAAGATGTGTGGGTATCAAACCAAAGAGGGTAGGTTTCAAATAGCTTGATTGTCATAATTACAAACATTCTGTTTCCTCATTTACTTAATTGATTGTCATAGATTTCCAGATGAATTCACACTAGTGGAAGAGAACTGAATGCATTTCTAAAAGTGGGAGAAAAAGTATAACAGAAATGGGGCTGTTCAGAAAACATCACATAATCCATGTGAGCATGCAAAATTTCCTTTGATAACATCTTCTTATCTCTTCACTGGTTAAAATGATCACTTTTTAAGTCCAAAAGAAATGAGTTTTAAAGTATTATTGATTCAATACATCTGTAGTAACAGAGACTCTACTATGTCAGCTAGAATTGTCTAAAACTCAAGAAACTCTTCCATTCCATTTTCCTTATGGGATCTGTTAGTTTATATATTATGTCAATGATTCCTTAGGCCTCTTGCAATACCCTCAGCCCTCATCTGAAGGTAACATGGTATGTCTGGTAATATATTCTCCCTCTGAGATGTAGTTCAGAGTGTTTAGTAAGCAGTGGCCACTGGACATGGAAGGACTGAAGGGGTTCCGTTTAGTTAGCAGTAGTGATAAAGACTTTTTCAAGAATGATCTCAGCAAGTCTGAGATGAGGGGGAGAAACACACCAGAGAATTTCCACTATTACAATATCTTCAAATGTATTTAATCTTAGCTGCAGCCCTGTGCAATGGATGCTGCTATCTCCACTTGACCGATGGGGAAGCAGGCAGCAGAGAATTTTGTAATTTAAAGTGTGAATTCGGGCCTCTAGCTTTAAAGTCCATGTTCATTACCAAAATGGAAAAAAAAACATAAAGAGAACAGAAAACAACAAAATAAAAAATCTGAAAGGAACATTTAAGCAACATGTAAGTGAAAGATTCGGGAATGTTAAATCATTGACTTGATTCTGTCCAAGTCTAGTGAATATGAGTAAGATCAAAACTCCATGACCTCACTCACTTAGGTAAGCCCATTTCACTAGGAAGTTTAATAGATATTCTAGCCCTCAGAGCTCAGACATGTTTCAGTAGAAGGAATGGACAGTCTATAAATTCAATTACATATATTCCCCTGTGGAAGTAAAGGGTTCTTTGGAGAGACATCCATCATAAGCTACCTAGTTAAGAAGACAAGTACTCTGTACCCTTGGTCTATCTCCACATCTGCATCCTGCCTCAGACCACACTCATATGGGCTCTTCTCTATTTTTCCTTCCCTTCTACTGGCTTTTACAATGTATGTTAGATACCCTTTTCTTTTGGGAAAAAAATTCACAACTACAAACCTCAACTAAAGAAGCATCTGGGATAACCTGGAAAGCAAGCCATCTATGATAAGACTTCTTTTCACTTTGGAGGGTACAAACCACAGGCAGCATGTGTGTGAGAACAAATGGATAAAGGAGTCTGGATTCCTCAGATTGCCCTATGCCAAACCGCTACCTGAGAATCTTACTAAAACCACGAGTTGTGGGGCAACCCAACATTCTGACTTTCTTTTCTGCTCTCAGACAGCGCTGATGCTATTGGTAGATGATTCTACTGAGCTAGATACTACAAAGAAATACTACCAAAGGCAGTGTGTGTGTGTGTGTGTGTGTGTGTGTGTTCCCTTTGTAAACATTCACAGAGATACATGAATTTTGGAAAAATTAGACATTAAGACCTTGAATCTCTGTGTGATCTCAGAACTTGGGAGTTAAAAGCAGGACTTCAAGATCAGTCTCTGCTACATGGTTGGTTTGATGTTATCCTGAACTCTATGAGACCCTTGCCTTAAAGCAAAACAAAACAAACACTGATGTAGTTTAAGTCAGAAACTGATTCTCTCTCTGTTTTCTTCTCTGTCTCTGCCTTTCTCCCCACCCCCAGTGTGTGTGTATTCATGTGTGTGTGTGTGTGTGTGTGTGTGTGCATGCACATGTGTGTTTTGTAGCAGTTTTTTTTCTAAGACCTGTTGAAGTAAGTTGAGGTTCTACAAGTAAGCAATACACACAAAAAACAAAAATAGCTGAAAGGAAATCATTGTACCACAATTTTGCTAAATTTGTTGTGGTTTAAGCAGTAACAACTAATAAGCAAACATCTCAGGTACTGGGAGGTTGGTTCCATGCTTATGGGTCCAATCACTCACAGGTAGGTTAACTAATAAATTCATCAATTCCCTAATGGATTCATAATTTTATATCCTGGTGATAGAAACCATGCAGAAGGAATTTGTTACCTGAATGTTACCAGTATCTGTGGCCCCCTTCCTGTCTGCATTTTTGGTTTGTGGCCTCCACAAGGCCAGCAGATTTCCACCATAAATTTCTGCTTCTTCAAGACTCAAAAACAAGAGTTGACTGCCCGTGCTCATAAACCTCAGAACCTGTGAGCTCTAATAAATCCTTTCTCCTAAGACAAAGAGTTTACAAGGAGAAAGGATTTATTAGAGCTCACTGAATAACACAAAGAATGGATGGGATAAACACGTTTAACTAGGCTACCAGACTTCTGACTCCAGAGCACCAGGAAGCTGGAAGAAAACAGTGGAGAAGGTCACAACAGTCTGTTCTATGTCAACAAATGTTAACCAACCCCCACACATGCCATATAAAATGCCAATGGTTCCCCAGGAATATGACCATTCCAATTTACACACCTCTTGGAAGGACTAATGTTTGGGAGAGAGGACAGACGCCTGTTTGGGCATGAAAAATATCAAACAAATTCTAAGCTAGACCTATTGTGCCCAAATTCTGAACCCCCAAATCACCAAGAGGCCCATTTCGATGCAAAAGCAAAGAGTCTTTTATTGTAGATGTTTAACGAGCTAACCCCATTAGCTCAGGCCCTTCACCCCACCACCATGGTGAATAGCTGGAGAAAGACCCCAAGCAACCTCGAGGCAGGGATCTTAAAGGGCAGCATAAGGGGAGTGTTTAGGGGTATGAAACAGTCTCAGGTTTGGTGCACTTCCAGGTTTGGATGACCTGCTCTGTGTTGATTGGTCAACTAGTTGTTATGGCCCATAGGCCCTCCCAAGACAGTTGCTATGTTCTGAACATCACTGTTGTGCACTGTCCGTTAAGCACACCCAAAGTCATAAAGCACAACCCCCCAGCTAATTTCTGATTGGTTCCTTGCCATGAGGAGGGCATCTGACCTTAGTGACCAGGACAGGAGCGGCAAGGTCATACAAGCCCATGTTAGCCTGTAATGGCTGCTAAAATGGGGGACTGGTCACTACAGACCTACTCCCAAAATAAATTCAATATTTATCATTTCTTCCATTAGGTAACTGAGAAATCAAGAAATTAAGTAGACTAGAAATTTTTTTGATGATAGAGAGAAATCATCCAAATTCCATGTCTTTTGATTTAAGATCAATGCTCCAGCTCAACTATATTATACTGTTGTCAATTCCATTTAGCATTTTGAAAATAAAGTACGGGAAAATCCTAGAGTTAAATTCTAATGCATCCAAGGTCAAATGGGTAGAACAGTGCTTGAAGTTTACAAACAAGCCTTTAATGCAAGAAAAAAAGGGGGGACAGGGGTTGAAATCAAGGCATGAAGCTCAAAGAACATGCAAATGGATAGACAACAGGGCCAGAGTCTATAGAAGAACCAGAAGATTCAAAGACAGAACCCATCCTTCTGCTGCATACAAGAAACACACCTCAGCCTCAAAGACAGACATTACCTCAGAGTTAAGGGTTGAGAAAAGATTTTCCAATCAAAAGGACCCAAGAAACAAGCAGGGGTAGGCAATTGTTTTTCAAAGAAAGAAGTACATGAATTGCAATTATTTATTGTGTATTTTCCATTTCAATCCATTAATAAAAAGGAAGAGAAAATGACATATTAGAGAGCTGGTGATTAAGATGATGAGAATTTTCAAAAGCAATGATGGAGCAGAAAGCAGAAGAGTAAAAACAAAAAGCAGCAGTTCAGGGTAAAAGGGGAGAGTTACACCTGAGTAAGAGTCCTCCACTTGTGGGAAGTAGCTGTCATGGAATCTAAACCTCTTTCAAGTCAAAGTCTATTCCAGATAAGAATAGATATGAGGGAGGTATTCCCAAAACTAAATACCAATCTATTCTTCTTCTGAAGAAGGGTTTGTATCAATATTTTTCTATATATGTTTGATTTTTTGCATGTGTCTCTTTGCTTTGCTTCTGAGATCAGTAGCAAAATCTCTTCTCCTTTTTGCATTTAACTTTTCTCATGTGCTGAAGATTGTATCTCAGAAATTACACATATGACATGCCTAACATTGTAAATGGAGGAAGTTGTTTTCTCTTCATGTTAAAAGGTTGTTACAACCCAAATAATCCTATTTTAAAGTGAAATAAAGATCTTCACACAAGATTTCTAACAAACCTTATGGTTTTGAAATGGTTTCAATTGAGACGCTTGTCATCTTGTATTTGTCACTTGGGTAATAATACCCTTGGGCAGGATATTAACAGAAGTCTCTGGAGGCATCTCCGTTCATTCAAGTGTTCTTTCAAAAATATTTCTTGGCGTCTATTGAGGAAGTAGACACAGTGTTAACAACAAGCAATACACATTTTAAAAACTTAGTTGGCAATATTCTTTTGAAAGCTCAAGCTTATTTGAAATAATATTCAAGATCAGAATATTTCTCCAAATTCCTAACTCATGGATGCCTTCATGCTAGCAGGATTTGTGATTATACTAACCAAATCAGAAGTTTCCGTATCATTATCCTTGGGATCAACATTTCTTTCTCTTAAGAATAAACTCCAGTGTATTAAATGTCTATTAATTGGAGAAGAAATGTAGTGATATACTTACCAGTATTGTATATTTGTGTCTCCAATTCTTATTTCCCAAACCCATCAAAAATGTATTTTAAACATGCCTGTGGTGGCACAGGCCTTTAATCCCAGAATTCAGTAAGGAGGTAGACCTCTTAGTTTGAGGACAGTCTGGTCTACACGGAGGAGCCCCCCACACACACACCCATGAAGAGTGTGTTTTAATCAACACATTCTGGTGACTTTTTTATTTATCTTTGAACTAATGAAAGATTATATGGAATACTAATTTCTTAACAGGTTTACTAATGTAAAATAAAAATATATTTTGTGAAATTAAAATAAGCATATTGCACCATGGGTAATGTATATAATTCAATGAAATCCTCCAGGGAGCAGACCTATCTCAGCCCTTTATCCTAAGTCACTATACAAGTAGGCATGGTTTGAAATCTTACATCATCCTTACATTCTCAAGCATCTGTCTCACCAAGTTTGATTGACTATGAAGTGAATAAGGAATAAAAGATCTTTTGAAGTCATTTCTCCTACACAAAGTAGCTGTTCCGTGGTCTAGGATGAACTTACATACCAAACTTAATTTCCCCAAATTTTCAGACCGAACCCAAATGCTACTTACTTGTGAAGTTCTTTATTATGTTTTTATCATGCTAAAAACAAACAAACAAACTAATGAAAAGCACTCAAGGGTAGTAATCAGTCATGTATTATGAGGGTTGTGAGATCTCAATACATTCAATGATGACCCTTAATCTCCCCAGTAAGGTTCACCAGATAAAATGTGTCACACTTATCCAAGAGCTGGTGAGTTTCTTCAGAATGGATCAAACTTATAATTACCAACAGTGGACTTTACAAGTCTGTTTTATCTTCTCCACAAACCTTCTTTTTTCTAATTTTTCCCATCCCAGTATTTGGCTGCTTAAGTTTCAGTTACATTGGAAGTTCAAGAATCATCCTTGACATTTTCTTCTATCTCATGCAAAATCTGCATCCTAAGGTCCTCTCATTTTTAAAATATAATTTTCAGTTTTGGGGATTATAATATAATTACAATTCCCCTTCCTCTCTGCTCTTTCATGTATCCCCCAAGTTCTCTATTTCAAAAGTATGGCCTATTTTTCTTTAATTGCTGTGAGATATATACATATGTGTTTGTGTGCATGCATGTGTATTTATGTATATTGGAGTACATGTATAAGTATAACCTGCTCAGACTGTGTGATGAACTTGTGTTTATATTTCCAGGGATGACCATTTGTTATTGAATAACCATTCAGTGTGCTTTTCTCTGGAGAAGACTATTTCTCCATCCTCAAATTCCTTAATCGTCTTTAGTTATTTGAACTTTCCCCTGTCTACATTATCACATCCATTATTGTTTTCTTTGTTCAGCTTCTGTTTAAGTACTGTTGGTGAGATAAATGGGTGTAGTTTCGACACTCCTAGGAGACACAATCGCACAGCATACTCGCCAGTTCTCTGGCCCTTACAGTCTTTCCATTAGTCTTTTCTCAGGTAGTCTTGTCTCTCACAGGTACCCTTCCCATGGGCTCTGAGAACTTCCTCCCATGGATGACTTACTGTAAGTGTCTGTCATCAGAGAAATTGCCCCATCTGAAATCAATTCTTCTTATTCATTTGTACAGTCCTCAGCTCTACTAGCTGAGCTATCGAAGGGACACATTTGTACAGTACTTTATTTGATTCCTTTATCAGAATTACCAAGATTTATAGTTGTCAGTTTACTTGACCATTCATTTGTTCCATCTCCATTCACTCTTTTCAAACGCAGTCTCCATGAAGGCCTGTGCCTGTTTTGTCCACCACATGTCTAGCACCTAGCATGGAGTTAGACAAGGACAGTGTCCAAGAAGTAATTGTGGAGTACCTAAATCAATTAAGTTCACAGGCAACTCAAGGAAAATACCAAAATTTCAAACAGTTCTCAAAGCAAAAGATTTTCCCCATCATTCTAATTTTATTTTAAACTTACTTTGTCCTTTAAAAGTAGCAAAAGTCTTAAACATAATTTGGGAAGTTTAAGTATCCAAATGTATGCTTGACCACTAGTGATTCAATCATGAAGGCAGGGAGCTCACACCCAGGCCCTGGGTAGATTGCTGACTTCTTTTAGCTACTAGAAAATAACTATCATGCTGACCCTCAGTCTTCTATTTTTTTCCATAAGCCTCCTGCTAGCGAATATAATCTGTCTAACACTCAGAGGTCTGATTCTATTATCTCTTACCAGTTACTCTTTAAATGGGAGAATGAAGGATGAAGGCAATGTGATTACCTGATCCTTGGGGAGCCAGCCCCTGCTTCCTCAATCCTCCCTTAGCATCCTGTACTCCAATCTTCTCTTCTTGTGCATTTTTCATATGTTATCTTTTCTGCTTGAAACCTTCCTTCCCCCTCCCTCTTATGCCCCAACCTGTTCACCTGGAAGTTGATTCTCACACTGCAGTTCCAAGCTCGGAAACTTTCCTTCTGGAAGTTGTCCTCAATGCTTTTCTTTCCCTGTCTAGACGTCTATTGTAGATACACAAAGTGGCATGTTCTGCTTGGCCATTGAACATCAGTCATTGTCCCAGCACCTCTGTGTATCTCATCTAGACAGTGCTCCACAAGGGCAAGCATCAAGAGCCTTCGTCCTTTTGTCTAGTCCAGCACACATGTATGCACCAAATGTTCACTGGTACGTACTACTTGTGAGACACATAATATGAGCACTGCGGATAAAGCAACAAACAAATAAACCAACAGCAAAAGTCCAACCACTACAGTTGTGACTTCTTGATCAAATAATCCTATGTCCAGTTCCCAGAACAATGCTGGGCCAAAGTTGTGATTCCCTAGTCTATCGATCAATTCAGCAAAGACATACTGAACATTTACTGTATGCCTATCTCTAGAGCATTGAAGATGATGGCAAAAAGGCAAATAAATTGAATCTTTACCATAGGGTCTTAGAGTACAGAAAAGACAGGTTTCAAGCTAATAACATATAATTACACAAAAACAGACTTTGGATACCTTACTGCCAACTGTTTATTTGTACCATTTTATTTTACACCTCCATTAGGGTAAAGGTCAGCAAAATATAACACCCTGTGCCTTTGTAAATAATGCTCATTGGGACATACTGACCATAAGCCTCTCTTTGCAAGTTGTTTGTGGATACTTGGCCTCTTCAAGTCAGAGCTAAGCCTTTGTAACAGAGATCTTTTGTCTACAGAGCTTACAAATTTACTTTGTGCCTATTTACCATCAACCTTCACATCAGAGGATAATGAAATCAACTAGTTGGGCTCATTAGTACTTTTTAAAATGAAATAAAGTGGGACAGAATGGTTCAAAATTAGATGAAATAGGTAAATATTGGTGTGGAATGGAAAGGAGGGGAGGAGAGGGGAGGAGAGGAGAGGGGAGAGGATCGGAAGGGAGGGGAGAGGAGGGAAGTGGAGGGAAAAGAAGGTGAGGGAGGTAGCAGGGAGGAGGGAAGGGGAGGGAAGTCAAGCCCTAGCTATGGCAGCCAGAGTGGGCAGCAGCTATTCGCACTGCATTCACAGGCAGGAAGCAGGAAGAGAGAGAGAGATGAATACAGCTATTGACCTCACTCCCTCCTTATTCAGTCCACAACTTCAGCCCGGAGGATGGTGCTGTCCACGTTCAGCTTCTGTCATTTTTACTCAGCTAACACTTCCTCAAAATACCTTCACAGACAGACCTAGCTGTGTGTTTCCGTGGGTGACTTTAAGCATGTGGGGTTAATAATGAAAATCAACCATCAGGTTAGGACTGGGATGTACCTCAGGCAAGGGTGCTTACCCAGCATGAGTGTGTGTAGCATCCTAAATGTTAATTTTGGCAGTAAATAGTTTTCACAACTATTCTTATTTCCTTTAAGATGAAACAGAGTTTTAAAGTCTTATTCCACAATTACATGAGATAATATTTGACAAATCACTCATGCAAATAACTGATAAGTGAATGATATGAACCCATGAATGAATGCTAAATATTTTTCATTTAATAAATATTTGCAATTATTTATTATATATCAAAACTTTATCATAGTGTTGCCTATATGAAAGTTAGTAAGGCAGCACTCTCTTCTGGGAGGACTGAGAGTGTGGAGAAAGAGTAAATCCTGATTATATATAACATGATCATTTGTGTATTAGAGGTATATAGGGAATCATGTAAAGACGAGAAAGCAAAATTAAGCTATAGGGCTTTGTGTAACCATAGTAACATAATATAAACAAAGTAAGATTGAGTCAAATCTTATCAAGAATACACATATGTATTATAAATAATAAAAACCCAGACATAGATATTGGCTCATACCAAAAGGGGCCATCCCATCCTCAGCATGACTGCAGATTGCCTGAGCTCCTGTCTGCTCCCACCTTACTTTCCTCTCTCATGCTGGGATTAAGTGCATGCACCGCCCCCCCAGCTTCTATGGCTAACTGCCCCTACCATTGGGATCGTTGGGACATTCATTGTGGGAGCTGGAGAGCACTTAGGAGAAAGATGGAGACAGGAGATACGAAGAAGGGCGACAAGACAGGATTCTGATCAAGGTGACAACTTTATTTCACGCCAAAGGGATTTATGTAGGGGAAGGGAGGAGGGGAAGGAATGGGGGTGTGCTGCAGCTGCAATGAGCCTGGCAGAGCAAAGTTCAGTGGGAGGGGTAGGTCATCCTGTGTCCTCTGGTAACCTAACTGCAGATTCTAATTTTATCTTTCACATTCTACCTTCTATTGTTCAAGCCTGTGCTCTAGTGAGTAGGCAGATAAGCCACAGGTCTGTTTCCTCAGAACTTGCTTCCTCTCTTGAGAGGGGGGTATTTTAGCAATGTGACCTGGAGTCAGGACTTCTCAGTGAGGAGGGCTTGATAATACTATGGCTGAATTATGGCGAAGGCCCCAAAAAGCTAACCAGTGTGACTGCTGGGATTAAAGGTTTGTGCTACCACTGCCTGGCTTCTATGACTAGCTAGTGTGGTTAGCTTTGCACTCTGCTCTTTAGGCCAGCTTTATTTGTTAGACAAATATTTGTTAAACAAAATATCACCACACAAGGAAAAAGAATAGTAGAGTGAGAAAAAGTAGGAGAAAAAGCCTGCTGCTAGCAAGTTTTTGAAACTTAATGGCTGCTCTAGAAAATGGGAAACATAATTACTGAAATGTCTTAAAGCAGAGTAACAGTAGCACTGAGGTATTCCAGTCTGTTTTGGATTCCATTGAACATCTATTTGGACTTAACTAACAAAGGGTGAGACTAGACCATTGGACTGCAGGACTAAGTGGGCAGGTGCAGTTGTGATTGCAGCTGTCACATGCTAAAGTTCCTCCTTGGTGAGATATTTTTGTCAATACTGCCTGCATGGCAGATTACCTCACACTTAGTAGAACAGTCTAGGTATGTTGAGTGGTGCATCACTCATAAATCAATTAGCAAGACTAACATTAAACCTACATTCAACTCAAACCTCTAGATCTTTCCTATAAAAGAGCATACGCGCTTCTTTTGTTAGTAATGAAGGAGCGTTTGGGGAAGGGGTGAAGCAATGTCGAAGTGGAAGGAAAGGACAGGCAGGTGGAAGTGGAGGGAAAGGATGGGGTGGGGGTAGAAGAGGCCACTCAGGTGGTTAGGTGATTGCACTCACCTGGCGTTCCTTCGTAACTAACCACTTTCCAAACAACTTGCAAGCACGCACACACACACACACATACACACACACACACACACACACACACACACACACGCATGCACGCAGCATTAATCCTACCACACTTACTATTCAATATGTTTCTCTTTTTAATTGACATGTATTAATTGTATGTATGTATGGACTATCATGTGAAATTTCAATATATGTATGCAGTGTATAATGATCAGGTCATAATTGGCTCTCTGTTACCTCAGTTTCTCATCATTTCTTGGTTTGGAAACATTCAAAATCTCTATCAACTGTTTTGAAATATTCAACTAGCTGTTGTGAGCCATAGTTATTTTCCTGCTGATGCACTTGTTATTTAGTGTATTCCCTTAATAATAGTTTTCCTAGGTCTATTGTTATTCATTAATGATAACATTAGTGATATTTTCCACATTATCTTGAATCCTATTTTATTAAAGGCATACATATTTATGTGTTTTTCACTTATCACATACATCATGCTAATGGACACATTATATCTCTGCTGTGGTACATATAATTTAATCAAAATGTCTCCAACTATCAGATATTTCTGACAAACATTGTGAATAATCATTCCAAGAAGACAAGCAAGAATTCCTCCTGGGTTAAGAAATTGTGTATTAAAATTGCATTTTCTTGCTTTCAAGATACAACTACTATCTGCCATGTGACAGCACTAAGTTCACAGAGGAAGCCCGAATAGAGAAGTGCAGCTTGCAGTTGTACTTGAAGAATGGGGCATTCCTCCCGTGCCTTGGGGGAAGTCACGCTGCTGCTGCTGTCTGACTTGCCTAGTAGAAGCCTGCCTGAGCAAAGCTTGGCCTTTGGCATTCCGAGGAAGCAAATTCTTCCAGCAGCACAGAAGTCACTAGCATCCAACCCATCACATTGATCTCAGCCTCCCCCGCAGAGACCTGGGTAAGTCTTTATTTCTCACAAAGGGGAATCAAATGCCTTCATTTGAGCAGGAAAGTTTATGTGGTCTGGGCAGCTCTCTGCCACAGTTATCTCAGAGTTTATTGTTCTATTCCCAGGAAAACAGTCTGTGGAAATCATTAGGCAGAATCTGCCTTGCAGAACCCAGTGTACCCTCTTCACATGAAGGTCTCCTTCAGTTCATTTCAAAGTAACCTCACACTGGGAAGGGCTGCTTTTCTAAGGCTTGGAGAAAGAAAGAGACAATAGCAGGCAATTACTTAATTACTTGCAGGTTCAGAAACGATAAAGCATCAAAATACATGGCTATCCCATGTATTAGATAATTAATAGTGTTATACCTTTATCAACTACCAGTGAGTCAAAATGATGTATGTTTCTTCGCAGTATTCCCATTTCTCATTCCGTTCTTCACCATGAGGTGTAGGTGTGAGGCCAGAAATGATCTTTTCTTTTACCTGACAAAGCTCCATCTTCAAAGGCTCAGACCCCACGTGGAAGTCTGGGATGACTCTAGGCACATAACCAAAAAAGTATTTCTCTGTTGCAAGACGAATAGAAGGAAATAATCTCAGTGATGGAAGAATTTTTGAGATGATTTACCCCATGATTCTCCAATGCCTTCCACTTGCTGGGCCCCCTGACTACAAAAAGCCTCACTGCTCAAACTTTCAGAAATACAGACAATCACATCCTGGCCCCGGGGATTCTGAAACAACAGGACAAGATCATAGGTTACTCTCCTGCTAAGCCATGTCTAAAAACCAAGAAAAGAATCCAACTACTATATTGTCATAGAAGAATGGACACCAGAGAGAAAGGTATTCAACCAGCTGCTTACAGGGGCAAGAACAAAATCATAGACCATAAAACTGTATTTCATAAAACTGTAACTACACGATAAAACTTTCAAACACAACTTTAGGGTTCCCTAAAATGAATGAAATAAGTAATCAGACTAGTGGGCTATGTATTCACTTTTGGAGAATAGTTATGCTTTCTTCCCTGAAAAAGAACCTTGGTGACCAATTATAGAGAAGTAGAGTGCTAGTCATGGTGTCTCCTCTCTTTCCTATGCCCTTCCTTATTCGCTCAACACAGACTCTCACAGACCAAGGCACAGAAGGGCAAAATGTGTTTAGAAAATATTTGTAATGGAGTCTAGGCACCTCCAATTATATCAGACTTTGCTAGGCCCTAGTGATATAATTAATGAACAACAACAAAAGAAACATTCCCTGCCACAATAAAGTTTATGCTTTAATGGGGGTTTAAGGATAATTAAATAGGCAATTTATAATTTGGGGTAGTGAATATTATGATAAGTTAATCGGGTTACAGGGAGTAACCAAACCTTTAAACTCTTCCTATAATTACAAAGAAACAGTTTGCACTTTCAGACATTCCTACAGATTCATAACACTCAGAGAAAAACCCTAAAATGCATAGATAAGTAGCTAGAATTACATCAGCTCAAAATTCCATCCAGGGCTATGATGGATTAAACAGCTTCTAAACACTCCCTATAAAAAATTCAATAGGACTGGATAAAATGATCAAAGACAACTCTTCCAGAACTCTGGAAATGAGCTAACAGTGTTTATTCATTTAAAAAAAAGCTGCTGGAACTATATGCAACAACAGTGGCAATCACAGGCCTTATTGCCTTTGGGTTCCTGTTCCTCCCCCATCCCGCTCTCAAACCCTTCTCCCCCACCTCAGCTAAGGAGATAGTGCTTTTGCCAGGGTGAGGCTAGTCCTGGAGTGAACACCATCACCGAAGGGCACTGACTTGCTCTGGAATAGAAAGTACAAACCTGTGCTGTCAGTAAAGGTAGGTGCTGGGGATCAGTAGCTCTAAGATGATCAGCAGCTGGGCTCTCTGGAAGGGACAGCACTAGCTGGGAAGATAGGATGACCTGGACAGCAGAGATCACCAAGCAACATTGCACCTAGTAGTGAAATGTCACTTTCCTTTAAAGACTGAAAACAGGCAATCACTTATGTTTAACATGCCATTGGGTGTTTTAGCAAGTACAAGCAAAGCATAAACTAGACGTTTACAGGATGAAGAGGAAGAAATAAAAGTGTTTATGTCTAGATAATGTGAGCTTGTGGGTAGAAAATCCCAAGGTACGACAATGAGCAAACAAACCCTCCAAATTACCAGACACTATCAGAGAATTTAGTGAGCTTTTGCTTGGTGAGATCTCTACACAAAAATCAATTGCAATTCCTTACAGCAACAGTAAAAATTCAACCTGAAAGCTTAAAGCAATTTATTGTCCAAAGTATCAAAAGCAATGAAATATTTAAATTGTTAACAAAAGTAGTTTAAGAGCTGTATATCGAATATGATAATAAGTTACTGAGTTAATAAAAAAGATTAAATAAATGGAGACATCTCATGTGTGTGGCTAAGATTCAGCAACCAAAACCCTCACTACGTTTTGTTTTCTTAATTGAAAGTTTGACTCTAAAGCTTACATATAAGGGATCTTAAACTGAATAGTCGAGACAATTTTAAAACAAGAACTAAACTTATATCAACCAATTTAAAACTAATGCAAAATAGATCAGTAAATCAAGATATTGTGATATTAGTGTAAGGATAGAAAGTGAGTTTAGGAAATAGAACTCAGAATTCTGGAAGGAACCCTATAATGTAAAGCCCAAACAATTCTTTTCTTTTTTTTTTTGAAACACTTTTTATTATATATTTAAATTAGAAACAAGCTTGCTTCCTATGTCAGTCCCAGCTCCCTCTGCCTCCCCTCCATGCCCGTTCCCCCTCACCAGACCCCTCTGGCCCCCCATCCAATCCCCACTCCGTTACCCAGAGAGGGTTAAAGCCCTCCATGAGGGATCTCTAGAGTCTGTAATGTTGTTCCAGGGAGGGCCCAATCCCTCCCACAAATGTCCAGACTAAGAGAGCATCCCTCATTGTGACATAGGCACCCAAAGTCCATTTGTGTGCCAGGGATAAATACTGATCTACTACCCAAAGCCCCATAGCTTTTCTAGGTCACCTCACTGACACACACATTCAGGGGATCTGGATCAGTCCCATGCTGGCCTCTCAGCCATCAGTCTGGGGTCCAAGATCTCCCCCTTGTTCAGGTCAGCTGTTTCTCTGGGTTTCACAGGCCCAGTCTTGACCACTTTGCTTATCAGTCCTCCCTTTCTGTCACTGGGCTCCAGAAATTCAGTTCAGTGTTTAGCTGTGAGTGTCTTCCTCTGCTTCCGTCTGTCACTGATTGGAGGTTCTAGGATGGTATGTAAGATAGTCCTCAAAATCATTATTAGGGAGGGGCATTTAAACTAGTCTCTCCACTACTGCTTAGTTTGCCAGTTGGTGTCATCCTTGCAGATCTCTGGAGATCTCACTAATGCCAGATCTCCCCTCAAACCTAGAATGACTTCCTCTATTATGATATCTCTCATCCTGCTCTCCTCTATTCTTCCCCCAGCTCAACCTTCCTGCTCCCCCATATCCTCCTTTCCCCTCCTCTTCTCCCCCTCTCTTTTTACTGGGTCCTTCTACCCTCCCACCCATGCTCACAATCAGCTCAGGAGACCTTGTCTCATTCCCCCTTCTCTAGGATACCATGCATATCTCTTTTAGGGTCCTTCCTGTTTCCCAGATGCCCGGAATGTAGACTGAAACTCCCCTGATTCATGTCTAAAATCCATATATGAGTGAGTACATACCATGTTTCTCTTTTGTGAATGGGTTACCTCACTCAGGATGGTTTCTTCTAGTGCCATCCATTTGCCTGGAAATTTCAAGATTCCATAGGTTTTTATTTTCTGCTTAGTGGTACTCCATTGTATAAATGTATAACATTTTCTCTATCCACTCTTCAGGTGAGGGGCATCTAGGTTGCTTTCAGGTTCTGGCTATTACAAATAGTGCTGCTATAAACATAGTGGAACATAGGTCCTTGTTGTATGAATGTGAATCTTTTGGGTAGATGCCTAAGAGTGGAATTGCTGGGTCTTGTGGTAGACTGATTCCCATTTTTCCTGAGGAATCTCCATACTGATATCCAAAGTGGCTGTACGAGCTGGCACTCCCAACAACAGTGAAGGAGTGTTCCCCTTTCTCCACATCCCCTCCAGCATAAATTGTTATTGGTGTTTTTTTATTATAGCCATTCTGACAGAGGTAAGATGGTATCTCAGAGTTGTTTTGATTTGCATTTGCCTGATTGCTAGGGATATTGAGCACTTTCTTAAGTGTCACTCAACCATTTTAGTTTCCTCTATTGAGAATTATCTATTTAGTTCTGTAGACCACTTTTTAATTGGATCCTTTGGTGATTTGGAGACTTGCTTCTTGAGTTCTTTGTAGATTTTGCAGATCAGCCCTCTGTCAGATGTGGGGTTAATGAATATCTTTTCCCATTCTGTAGGCTGCCTTTTTGTCTTTTTGACTGTGTCCTTTGCATTACAGAAGCTTCTCAGTTTCAGCAGGTCCCATTTGTTAATTGTCAATTTCAGTGTCTGTGCTACTGAAGTTATGTTCAGGAGGCAGTCTCCTGTACCAATTCGTTCAAGGGTACCTCCCACTTTCTCTTCTAAGAGGTTCAGTGTGGCTGGATTTATGTTGAGGTCTTAAATCCATTTGAACTTAAGTTTTGTGCATGGCAATAGACATGGATCTATCTTCTGTCTTCTACATGTCATCATCCAGTTATTCCAGAGCCATTTGTTGAAGATGCTTTCTTTTTTCCATTGTATAATTTTAGCTTCTTTGTCAGAAATCATGTGTTCATATGTATGTGGGTTAATAACAGGGTTTTCAATTCGATTCCATTGGTCTGCCTGTCTATTTTTGTGCAATACCAAACTGTTTTCATGACTATAGCTCTACAATAGAGCTTGAAGTCAGGGATGGTGATGCCTCCTGATGTTGCCTTGTTGAACAGGGTTGTTTTGGCTATCCTGGGACCTTTGTCTTTCCATATAAAGTTGAGAATTGTTCTTTCAAGGTCTGTGCTAGGATTTTAGTGGGGATTTCATTGAATCTGTAGATTGCTTTATGCAAGATTGCCATTTTTACTATATTGATCATACCTATCCAAGAGCATGGGAGATCTCTCCATTTTCTGGTGTCTTCTTTAATTTCTTTCTTTAAAGACTCCAAGTTCTTGCGATACAGGTCTTTCACTTGTTTGGTTAGCGTTACCCCAAGGCATTTTTTGTCGTTCGTGGAAATCGTAAAGGGTGATGTTTCTCTGATTTCTTTCTCAGCCCTTTCATCGTCTGTATATAGTAGATCTTGAGTTGATCTTGTATCCTGCCAATTTGCTGAAGGTATTTATCAGGTATAGGAGTTCTCTGATAGAGTTTTTTGGATCACTTATGTAAACTATCATATCATCTGCAAATAGTGAGTTTCACCTCTTCCTTTCCAATTTGTATCCCCTTAATCTCCTTTTGTTGTCTTATTGCTTTAGCTAGAACTTCAAGTACAATATTGAAGAGGTATGGAGACAGTGGACAGCCTTGTCTTGTTCCTAATTTTAGAGGAACTGCTTTAAGTTTCTCTCCATTTTGATGTTGGATGTTGGTTTGCTGTATATAGCTTTTATTATATTTAGGTATGTTCCTGTGATCCCTGATCTCTCCAAGAACTTTATCATGAAGGGATGTTGGATTTTGTCAAAGGCTTTTTCAGCATCTAGTGAGATGATCATGTGATTTTTGTTTCTCAACTTGTTTATATGGTGGATTACATTCATGGATTTTCGTATGTTAAACCATTCCTGCATCCCTGGGATGAAACCTACTTGATTATGGTGGATGATTTTTCTGATGTGTTCTTGGATCTGATTTGCCAGTATTTTATTGAGTATTTTTGCATCAATGTTCATGAGTGGTCTGAAGTTCTCTTTCTTCGTTGTTTCTATGTGTGGCTTGGGTATCAAGGTTATTGAAGCCTTGTAAAAGAGTTTGGCAAAGACCCTTCTGCTTATATTGCATGGAATACTTTGAAGAGAATTGGTATAAGCTGATCTTTAAATTTCTGGTAGAATTCTGCACTGAGGCCATCTGGACCTGGGCTTTTTTTTGTTTGGGAGACTTTTGATGACTGTTTCTATTCTTAGGGTTTATTTAAATTGCTTATATGTTCTTGATTTAATTTTGGCAGGTGATATCTATCCATAAAGTTGTTCATTTCCTTTAAATTTAGTACAGAATTTCAAAGTATGACCTGATGATTCTCTGTCCGTTGTTATGTCCCCCTTTTCTTTTCTGATTTTATTAATTTGCATGTTCACATTCTGCTGTTTGGTGAGTTTGGATAAAGGTTTGTCTATCTTGTTGATTTTCTCAAAGAACCAACTCTTCGTTACATTAATTCTGTGTATTGTTTTCCTAGTTTCTACTTTATTGACTTCATCCCACAATTTGATTATTTCCTGGCATCTACTCCTCAGGGGTGAGTTTGCTTCTCTTTGTTCTAGAGCATTCAGTTGTGCTATTAATTCTCTAGTGTGACTATTCTCCAGTTTCTTCATGTGGGCACTTAGTGCTATGAACTTTCCTCTTAGCACTGCTTTCAATGTGTCCCACAAGTTTGGGTATGTTGTGTCTTCGTTCTCATTGAATTCTAGGAAGTCTTTTATTTCTTTTTTTATTTCTTCTTTGGCCCTGGAGTGATGCAATTGTGCATTATTCAATTTCCATGAGTTTGTATGGTTTCTGCAATTTGTGTTGTTGTTGAACTCTAACTTTAAAGCATGGTGGTTTGATAAAATACAAGGAGTTATTCCAACTTTTTGTGCCTGTTGAGGTTTGCTATGTTGCCAAGTATGTGGTCGATTTTTGAGAAGGTTCCATGTGGTGCTGAGAAGAAGGTATATTCTTTTGTGTTTGGATGGAATGTTCTATAGATGTCTGTCAAACCCAATTGTGTCACAACTTCTATTAGTTCCTTTGTTTCTTTGTTAAGTTTCTGTCTGGTAGTCCTGTTAAGTGGTGAGAGTAGGGTGTTGAAGTCTCCCACAATAAGTGTGTGAGGTTTTATGTGTGGTTTGAGTTTTAGTAATGTTTCTTTCATGAATGTGGATGCCTTTGTATTTGGGGCATAGATGTTCAGAATCGAGACTTTGTCTTGGTAGATTTCTCCTGTGATGAATATGAAATGACCTCCTCCATCTCTTTTGGTTGATTTCAGTTTGTTAGATATTAGGATTGCTACCCCTGCTTGTTTCTTGAATCCATTTGATTGGAAAATCTTTTTCCAACCCTTAACTCTGAGGTAACATCTGTCTTTGAAGCTGAGGTATGCAGCAGAAGGATGGATTCTGTCTTCGAATCCGTTCTGGTTGCCTGTGCCTTTTTACGGGTGAGTTAAGACCATTAATATTGAGGGATATTAGTGACCTTTGATTACTCATTCTTGTTTGTTTTGGAATGGTTGTTGTTTGTGGAATTGTATGTGGGTTTCTACCCCTTTTTCTCTTTTGGCTGTTGGTAAAGTGGGGTTATCTATTGCTTATATTTTTCTGGTTGTAATTAACTTCCTTGGATTGGAGTTTTCCTTCTAGTGCTTTCTGTAGGGCTGGATATGTATTGTTTAAATCTAGTTTTGTCATGGAATATCTTGTTTTCTCCATCTACATTGATTGAAAGATTTGCTGGGTATAGTAGTCAGGACTGGCATCCGTGGTCTCTTAGTGTTCATAGAATATCTATCCAGGTCCTTCTGGCTTTCAGAGTTTCCATGGAGAAGTCAGGTGTAATTCTGATAAATTTGCCTTTATATGTTATTTGACCTTTTTCCTTAGCTGCTCTAAGTATTCTTTCTTTATTCTGTATGTTTGGGTTCTTGATTATTATGTGTCAAGGGGACTTTTTTGTGGTCCACTCTATTTGGTGTTCTGTAGGCTTCCTGTACCTTCATTGGCATGTCTTTCTTTTGGTTGGGAAAGTTTTCTTCTATGATTTTGTTGAATATGTTTTCTGCACCTTTGAGATGGGTTTCTTCACCCGCTTCTATACCTATTATTCTTAGGTTTGGTCTTTTCCTGGATATTTTGTGTTAGGGATTTGTTTGACTTAAGATTTTCTTTGATCAATAAATCTATTTCTCCTAGTGTGTCTTCGACACCTGAGATTCTCTCTTCCATTTCTTATATTCTGTTGGTTATGCTTGCATCTGTAGTACCTGACTGTGTAGGGAGAAACCTAGGACTCCGCCATCAGCCATGTGTCGCTCTAAACGCGCATATGGATGTGGTAATGAAAGGGTGGAACTGTGCCGCTAACCACACCCACTTTAGGCATTACTAGACACCAGTAGCCAGGCCCACTTTTGGGCATGCCTAGGGGTATTTATGGAGGAAGGAATAAAAGAATGAACAGCAGAGCGCTCACCCCTTTTCGGCTTCCAGTTCGGTGGCAGAAAATTCTCTTGTGAGTAATTTCTACAATAAACAGTTACCTATAGCTTCAAGTGTGCTGTTTATTGTTGCAACATCATGACTGTTTTCCCAGTTTTTCTATTTCCAGCATTCCTTTACACTGTGATTTTTTTTATTGTCTCCATGTCAGCTTTCAACCCTAGCACTGTTTGAATTGTTTCTTGTATTTTTGCTTTGTGTTTTCCTCTCTTTCTTGCATTTGTTGGATTTTTTGGCTTGTTATTTCTTCCATTTCTTTAAGGGATTTTCTCATATCCTCTTTGAGGGCCTCTATCATTTTCATGAAGGTGCTTTTAAGGTCATGCCCTTCTGCTTCATCTGCATTGGGATGTTCAGATCTTGCTGGTGTAGAATCTCTAGAATCTGGTAGTATCATATTTGTTTTTCTGTTGCTGAGTGTGTTCTTATATTGTCTCTTTCCCATCACTTCTTCCAGTGGATGTAGAAAGAGCCTCTTCCTCTCCTGGTGAGTAGGGGATCAGAGTTTCCTTTCGGTGGGTGCAAGCAAATCCAATACTCTCTGTCCTCTGCCCTCTGCCCTGAGTGCTGGCAGGAATAGACTGACTCTCTCTGCATGCTCCTGGTCACTTGGTCATCCAGGGGCGAGTTGACCTGGCTGCAGTCCCCAGGCCAGAAGATCCAGAGAGGGTGACCAGGAGGAATTCGGGTCTAAGATAGGGACTGGATCTCACCTCTGCCCTCTGCCCTGAGTGTGGGCAGAAGTGGACCGGCTCTCTCTCCCAAACAATTCTTAAAAAAATAATCATTAACTATCAGAGAGCATCATAAAAAAGAAATCACTTTAGACTTGTACCTCTGCACACACACACACACACACACACACACACACACACACTCACACACTGTAACTAAAAGAGCTGCAAATGTAAGGGGTTACATAAAACCTAACATCAGTTGGCAGATAGATCGGGCAGACACCTGTCCATATTCTGGAAATTTCTCTTGACTGAAGGCAGCCCTTGAACCATTGGGAGAGGCTTGCCTGATTACTAGCAATCTGTGGGGAAGATTCTGGTTTAATGAGGAGAAGAAGCAAGACAAGGATTCCCAAATGTGAAGAAAGGGACACTTTCTACACCTGGCAGCACACTACCAGGACTGTGTCTTCCTCGAAAGCTTCATTTTGTCCTCACTGAGCACACTTGGAGAGCAGAAAACAAACGCCTTCGGTTGAAAAGGGACACACTGTGATGAAAAGCAGCTTTAAAGACGCTTTAGCGCACAAAGCCTTTGAGCTACATCACTGACAATGCTTCACAGATGTATTTCCAATTTGCAGTTATGCTGAGCAGACATTTTGGGGCTGTGCAGCGACAGTTCAGGCTGTGAGCTGCAGCACTTCGGCTCACTGTCTGCAAACATGCAAGAGTGCATGGTCACAGGCCATGAGGCACAGGTTTACCCAGAGGCATCACCTGCATGATGGCCAGCCAAGAGAGCCCCAAAGGTATTTCCTCACCATTTTCTCTAAGTATACAACTCCACGAAAGCAGAAGTCTTAGCAAAAAATTTTTCTGCACAGATAAAAAGGCTTTGAAGAGAAGCAAAGAAATCGTGAGTTTTAACTCCATTCCTGAATCCCAGGCCTGGCACCTGTTAATTGGCAACCCTTGAGCAAGTTATGTGAACTCTGTGAAGAGGACAACCTCTTTTCCACACTGTGGGAAGGATACCTGGTTTATAAAACAGTACTGCAGAGAAAATCAAAGGAAATAATAGCTTTTATTTTCCTATGTTCTATAAAAAGGGAGGATATTTTTGGTCCACTATTTTATCCCTAGCAATTATCATTGCAGTGGCACAAAAGAGGCCCCTAATAACCAGGGGCTGAGCAGAAGAAGGTGTGAGTAGACACTCCCTAGTCTCTGACATTTGGGGACATAGCAAGACTCGTTTCTTTTATAATAATTCTTTTTATTTTTAAAACAATCTTATTTTACATACCAATTCCAGTTCCCTCTCCCTCCCATTCTCCCACTCCCCCCACTATCTTCCCACCTCACCCCTCCCCCATTCACTCCTCAGAGAGAGTGAGGCCTCTCATGGGAAATCATCAAAGTATGTCACATCATTTGGGGCAGGAGTAACACCACTCCCCATATATCTAGGCTGAGGAAGGTATCACCCATTGGGAATGGGCTCCAAAAAGCCAGTTCATGCACTAGGGATAAATACTGACCCCACTGTGGGGCCCATAGACTGCCCAAGCCCGCTGACTGACATCCACATTCAGGGGGCTTAGTTTTTTTCTTAATTGTTTCTCCCAGGAGAAAAAGCAAGCTCTCTCTGTCTGTCTCTGTCTCTGTCTCTGTCTCTCTCTCTCTCTCTCTGTCTCTCTCTCTTTCTCCTTCAGTCCCTCTCTGGGGTAACTGTTCTTTAAGATTGCTGTGTGACTTTCATCCTTGGAATTGCTTCAGATACTTCAGATTCTTCAGTTTGCTTTGTGTTTTTCTGCTCTCTGTATCCTGTGCTTTCTACTTAATTAGCATATTCCCTTCACTGAGCTTTCTGAAAGGAACAAATTGAAGGGAAACTCGGAGTGGCTTCAGATCGAAAGGCGCTCAGTTCTATGCTCTCACTGAGAAGTGAGTAGGCCGCTACAGAAGTTCTGGATTAAGGTTCTTCCCTTTGAAAGCATAAAAGCAATTTCCCATAAGTTAGTATTAGAATTAGCAGAGTTTTTTTTAATGTAAGAGCTGGAAGAGATTCCCACTCAAAAACAACCCTGTTAATGTTCCTATATGTTCCCCCCAGAGGACACAACACACACAGTCATATTTTAAGTATCTTCTCTCTCTCTCTCTCTCTCTCTCTCTCTCTCTCGCACACACACACACACACACACACACACAAATGCATATAGTATTACATCCTTTTTCATATAATGCTGTGCCATGAAATTCTCAAGTCAGTGTATATCATTAAGTTATTTTAAGGCCCCCTTCAACACCAAGATCAATGATTCTATGATTTGTTAAGGCTAGATTGTCATGTATGGATGGCTTCAGTACAAGTAGCAGACAGTTCAGGAGTTGGATTCATTGATACTAGCATGAAATAGAACTGTGGCTGAGGAAGATAAGGTTAACTACCTGCCAAGTGCTTTTCATTTAAGGATACAGAAGGTTCTCAGAGAGCATAAAAGAATCAAAGACATATTACAGATGGGGTTCAATAAATCACCTGTGACTAGCCTCCAGTCAGGAAAGGCATGTTAGGTTTGGAGAAAAGGGCACAGCGGGTCTCTGGAGGAGAAAACACATTGTGCCTAGCCTTTAGGATAAAAGTGGGCCATGTACACACAGAGTGCACCAGGTTGTGAATTTGAGGCAAGCGACTAAAACCAGTTTCAAAGGCCCACAATTACAGATGACAAGTAGCAACGTAAGCAGCAGCCCAACTAAACACAGAAAGGCTTTGGTGCAGTAAGAGTTCCTAGCCGAGATGGGCTTCTGCTAAAAATGGAAGAGAAACAAAGAAGAGGGAGGTAAGGAAAAGCAAAGCCAGGGCCAGGATGAGAAGTAGTGTACAGAGAGGGCAGCCCCAGCTAAGGACACAGTCACCTCCACTTCCACAGGACAGCTGCCTTTGCAGGGCTGGTTTCCAGATTGAGGCAGCGGTACCCGTTCACCCCTCTCAGCATTCTGACTGCAATAACAATAAAAGACAGAGGTGAGTCATGGAGGTGGGACAGCGTTGGAAATTGGAAATATTTATCAGCAAGTTGACAGTCTGCAAGAAATTTCTACTGACAAATCCCAGTGCGGAAAATAACAGCAGAAGGCAGATGTTTCAACATGGGAGATGGACAATGGGTCCATTCAGCAAGAAAGGGGGAAGCACGGAGGGAAGATGGGGGGTCAGGTCGGGGATCTACCTCCTCCCTATCCGAATTTATGAGCTAGATAAGTACGGGTTCTAGAGGACCGGTGACAATTCACGTTGGTCTCCATCATCTCTACTCACTTGGCTACCATGACATCCCCATTATAATTATTTGCCAACCCCAGAAGCTGATTCTGTTGTAACAAATTACCTAAAATGTAGCAGACTAGAGTGCAAGTCTATTACTTTATGGTTCTATGGATCACAAATCTTACTGGGATCTTAATGGCTGTAAAAAAGATGCTGATAGTTCTGTATTCTGCCTACTCCAGAGAAAAAGTGTCTCCCTCTCATTTGCCAGCATCTAGAGCCCACACTCAGTATTAGGACACAGCATCCTCCCTACATCTTCAAAGCCAGCAAGGGTGGTCAAGCCATTTCTTCATCACATCTGTCACCTCTTCGGCTGTCCTCTTATACTCCCAAGAGCCTTTGTGTTTTCTTTCCACGCAGTAGCTAATCCAGAATGATCTGCTAGTAATAGTCAACTGGCTGGATATCTTGATTCTGTGCTACCTTAATGCCCCTCTGCTGCCTAGAAAAATATATTTGCAGGTTTCAAACATTAAGATGAAAACCTCTTTGGTATGTACTCACTCATATATGTATATTAGACATAGAGCAAAGGACTCCAGCCTACAATCCATACCTCCAGAGGTCTACATACCCATAGCGCTGAACACACAATTCACTTAAACCAAAGTTGGCTTTGGAGTTGAATTTGGCTCTCCTCCTGTAATCCAAGCATGTTGTTAAAATAAAATTCAGAGTTTCTGTATTATATGAGGGAGCCAATTGATATAAGACAGAAGAAAATAAAATCTAGGGACTGTCATCTGTTTATAGTCAATTCTTTCTCTGAAAATCTAATTTCCCTCATATTTACTATCTTCCTTATTGTTGCCTTTCCCGTTATACATACATATAAAAGTTGAACTTTCTTTGTTGACATTAATGTTTGAGTTTTCCACAGAGAACAAGGAATTTCCTAACAGCAATCTTCAAACACTTCGGAAAGAAAATGGGACTCCACATCATGGACTACACCTGATCTGACTTGATGCATCTAAACTGACAAGTACCACCCTGAAACTGGTTTGGGACTACATCACTCTACACAATTCCAGACTAATTAACTTATACGGTGCACCTTCTACACTCTGGCCAGAGCCTCAGACAAGAGCTTCACTCAAGATTAGAACTTCAATCAAGAACTACAATCAACTGTCTGCTGCCAAACAGAGACTGGGTACAAATGTTATAGCCTGTCCACTCGAGACTTTCACTACACTTAACATTTTCTTCCTACAGGATCCCATGAGGTTATCGGCATCCCATTTCTTCAGGAAGTAATTCTGAGAATATTACGCTTTTCCTACTGTTGACATTACACTTATTAGATGTAGTTTTCAGTAATTTAGGGTTGAGATTGGAAGGAGGTGTTCAGACTTGGGCATCTCTTTCAAATAAGTTTAGGGTTTAAACAGGATAGATATGCTTAAGACAGAATATAGGTAGACTATAATTTGCTTATCAGCTACTATGTATATATACTTTATACATGTTTGAGACATTTTGTATATTGACACAATTTACTTTTGTTTTAGGTCTAAATCTTTAGACTAAAAGGGGAATTGTAGGGAGAAGTCTGTACCTGTAGCACTGACCACACCCATTTGGGTGTTTTTGCAGGTACGTAGAACGTACAGGGGATAAAAAGAGCTAGGGGAAGGAGAATCTTTCTCTTTGGGTTCCGGTTTTGGCCTGGAGAGCAGTGTATGGACCTCTGGTTCTCGGCTTTCTTGACTTCTCACATAAATGATTTCTTCCTCAATAAAGTATCATAGGACATCGGACATCCCTATTTTTTGTATCTTAATATTTCTGCATTAGCTAGGAAACAAGGAGGGCTCCAAGAGAGACATGCATGGTCCACCAAAGAAGGAAAAAGGGACAAGAGCTTCTGAGAAAATTGGGAGGGGGGAAGGGGAGGCGGTAGGAAAAAGAGAAGGGGAGAAGAGGAGCTGGGAGGAGAACCTGATGGATCAGGAAGACGAGTCAGGGAAAGAATAGAGGTAAGAAAGAAAAGAGATTTCCTATTAGAGGGAGTCATTATAGGTTTAAAGAGAAATCTGGCACTAGGGAAATGTCCAAAACCCACAAGGATGACCCCAACTAAGAATCTAAGCAACAGTGGAGAGGCTACCTTAAATGTCCTTACCCTATAATGAGATTAATAACTACCTTAAACACCATCCTAGAGCCTTCATCCAGTAGCTGATGGAAGCAGAGGCAGACACCCACAGCTTAGCACTGAGCCTAATTCCTGGAATCCAGTTGTAGAAAGGGAAGAGGGATGAGCAAAGCGGTCAAGACCATACTGGAGAAACCCATGGAAATAGCTGACCAAGTGAGAGCACATTGACCTCAGTCATAAAGCTGGGGAACCAGCATTGAACCAAACTAAGCCTTCTGAATGTGGGTGCCAGTTAGGAGGCCTGGGCAGTTGGGGGGACCACTGACAGTGGAACCAGTATTTATCCCTAGTGCGCAAATGGACTTTGGGAGCCCATTCCCCATGGAGGGATACTCTTTCAGTCCAGATATATGGAAGAGGGCTAGGCCCTCCCCCAAATGATGTGATAGATTTTGATGACCCTATGGAAGGCCTCCCTAGGGAGTGGATTGGGGGGGTGAGATGGGGGGTTAGTGGGGGAAATGGAAGAATGGGAAGGAGAGGGAACTGGGATTGATATTTAAAATAAGAATGTTTCTAATTTAAATAAAAATATCTAGAAAGAAAAATTCAAGATTGGGTAAATCTTGATTACTAGAATTAAAAGAATTTAGCAGATGGTAAAATAACAATAATTTTATAACAGCTATACAACTAAATATATCTTAAAATAGAAATTAAATAAGATCCAATATTAGCAATAATTTCAAAGTAGTTGAATGAAAGTACAAATGTAAAACAAAATTTGGAAGGCACTACAAAAATTAGAGAAAATTAAGATTTCTATAACATCATTTATGTTGAAAGGGTCAACATACTTTGCTTTTATGACTATTCAAATATGTAAATCAAATTGAACTTCATATAAAGATTGCAGGTGTCATAATTTTAAATTATATGTATATGTTGCAAGTTAATAGAAAATAATGATATACCTGTACTCCAAATCCTCAGAAGAAAATGGGCAAGAACATTGAGAAATACTGAAAATGAATGAAAATATTACCAAGGAATATTAAAAAAAATCAAGCACAAGAGAACACAATAACACTGCATTAAAAAACACTGCAAAGGAGACTCATGGAGCCAGAGAGAACCCAGTGAGATAAAAAAATATGGAGCCAGAGAGAACCCAACGAGATAAAAAAGATCACCTAAATAAATAAAGTCATCCAAATAATAAGCACACAGAGAGAAGGTCAGAATCACCAACACTATGGAGTCATATGGAAAGAAAGTCACAAAGAATATTAAGACAAATTTGAGACAAAGAAAAATGTGCTTCATGTTTTTATTACATCTTTTGAGAAAAGAGCTTGCTTCACATGTCAATCCCAGCTCCCTCCCCTCCTCCGGCACTCCCCCACCATCCCCTCAGCCTCCCACCCTATCCCCACTCCCTTCCACATAGGGGATAACCAGAGTCTGTCATTTTGTTCAGGGCAGGGTCCAGGCACTCCCCCAAGAGTCCAGGCTAAGAGAGCATCCCTCTATGTGTTATGGACACTTGAAGTCCATTTGTATGCCAGGGATAAACACTGATCTACTGCCCAGGGCCCCATAGGTTGCCCAGGTCTCTTCACTGACTCTCACATTCAGGGGGTCTGGATCAGGCCATGCTGGCCTCCCAGCTGTTGCTCTGGGGTCCAAGAGCTCCCCCTCTTCGCTCCCTCTCTTTTCCCCAGCTCCCACTCCCCCCATTCCCCCTTCCCCCACTGTGTTCCCAATCTGTTCAGGAGATCTTGCCTCATTCCTCTTCTCTGGGGCACCATGCGTATCTCTCTTAGGTTCTTTCCTATTTCCCAGACTCTCTGTCAGTGGAATTACAGACTGGGACTCCCCTGATCCATGTCTAAAATACATATATGAGTGACTATATACCATGTTTCTCTTTTTGTAACTGGTTTACCTCAGTTACAAACAGACGCCCTTGTTGTATGAATTTGCATCTTTTGGAATTGCTGTGTCTTCTGGTAGACTGATTCCCATTTTCCTGAAGATCTCCATACTGATTTCCAAAATGGGTGTACGAGTTGCCACTCCCAACCCGCAGCTCTCCCCACTTCTGCTTTCCAAGCTCCAGGTGACCTCCAGGGACCCCTTCTCTGCCCATCACCCAAATGTACTTCATTTAAGAGGACTCAAAATTGGGATAGTACCTTCCCAGATTCCTATTAGGAATAAAGGAGATGAGGGGTTGTTTCTGGGTGCAGTTTTGGCTATTCACATACTGGATAGTCCATGAGGAATTACTTGAAATGAGAGTGCATATATATATTGGCTAGGCCAGCATAAACTAAGGTTGGTAAAATATATTAGCTTCTGAAAGAAATGTGCAAAGAAGGTGAGCTAAGGGTCCACTCTAATTGTTCAGAAGAGATGGCCTAGCCAATCCACTGCCTGAGACAAGCCCTGCAGGAAAAACCTCCAAAGTAAAATATTTGAAACTGTAATTGGATTAAGGTCCACCCAGGAGATGGAACTGAAACCCGACACTGCTAATGTGGCCAAGAACATGAGACTAGATAGATCATGGGCCTTAGGGGAAAAGCTACTACTATCTTTCTGCTGAAAGAATATAGCAATGAAAGGCCTCCTCGTGTTATGTTGCTGTACCCATAGGGTCAACGCCTCCACTCCACCGACATCAAAGAAACTACGTTTTGCAGCAGATAGGAATTAACACAGAGAATCACAAATGAAAACTTTGCAATGAGAGAGAAACTTTGGAGTACCCCATCTTAAACTTGCTGTCTTTATGAAACCCCGCCCCTCAAGGCTCGGGGATCTGTGTGGAAGAGGAATTAGGAGGAAGGACTGCAAGAGCCAGAGGTGGCAAACAGCTCTGAGGAAACAGAGTCATCTAGATAAAACAGGGTTAATGCAAACATGAGCTCACAGCATGCACAGGACCTGTACAGGTTCAAAGCAGACAAGATACCAACACTGGGAAGGGAAAGTGGCACAAGTCCCACCTCTAAACAAGAAGCTATCTGCAACTGATATCTGCTGGAAAAGGAAAAATCGGTTTTCTCCAACAGAATGACCCTCGATGTATCAACTACACTGTAGGGCAGGGCCTATGCTCAGGAGTAGTTGGCCAAGAGAAATAAGATTCTGTGGACTTTTTGATTGTTTGTTTTGGATAGGTTTGTGATTTTGTTGTTGTTTGTTATCTAATTGGTTTATTTGCTCTGATTATCTTTCTTTACTGAGAGAGGGAAAGAGCATAAAGTTTGGTAGGTAGAGAGGTTGGGGAATGGGAAAGAATATGATCAAAATATGTTGTGTGAGAAAACTTAAATAGTAATTTTTAAAAGGATACAAGAGACCTTGCCAAACCTCAATAAAAAAATCGAAATCACTGTGACATGTTTAGAGAAGGACATGACTTCACCCATTTTAAGAGGCCAGAGCATAATTATGTGAAAGGAACTTGGTTAGCAGTATTAGTGCAATTAATTTGGAGGCAGGAGAAAAGTTGTAAAACATAAAGTAAAAGGCACAATCTTTTTTTGATGATACTATGAAATTGACAACAATTCATTTATTAAAAACTGGAGAGTCAAAGTTCATATAGAAGAGCAGACAAGTCCTTGCAATTATAATAGTTCAGGCAGGAAGTCCAAGAGAACATCCATACTAACCATTTTATAAAATGAAGATGTCATCTATAAGAAGAAATGGAGTGCAAAGAAATCCGGCTTTTACCATAACTAGCAGTAGCTGGTAGTATCTGAAGCATCCCATTTCTCAATTAAGAGTAAAACCAAGAAATTAGAGGTGAGAGTTAGTTCTTCATTGCAAAGGAGTACAAGGATATGCATACCTGGAAAGTAGAAAAGTAAGAGACCTTTTTCAAAGATAGAATCTGTATAGTCATGTACTATGGATAAGAAGGAAGAGTTGCTGAGGATGGTGGCATAAGCCTGGAATCCTGGCACTGAAGAGGTAGAGACAGGAGGATGTCCACAAGTTCAAGGCCAGCTGAGTCTACGGAGTAAACTCCAGACTATCCATGGCTACACAGAAAGGCTTTTCTCAAAGAGAAATGGGGAAGGAAAAGAACGGTGGGGCACAAGGACTAGGCAGATAGCTCAATGAGCAAAGTGCTTACCTCTCAACATTAAGGCTACAGTTTGGTCCCCAGCATGCACATAAGTGATGGATGGCAAAGTGGCCTGGATTCATCCCAGGGGCAAACTAGCAATATAGGATTAACAGTATATGGTAAGCTCTGGGTTCAAGGAGCCCTGTCTCAATACATAAGGTGATAACTGAGAAAGGGAGATACCCATTGTAAACCTCTTGCATCCACACACTCATTGGCTCTCTCTCTCTCTCTCTCTCTCTCTCTCTCTCTCTCTCTCACACACACACACACACACACATACACGGACACGGACACCGACACTCATATACATGCAAGCTCACTGACACCCTTTAGAACATACATACACACACATGCATGCATACACTACAAACACATGCAAATCTCCCCAAACAAAAGCAAGTTTATGAGCCAAATAATATCAGTAAAGGATTTCGGATGCTGTGGAAGGTGAATTTACAGGTGATGGATGATGTGGAGGTCTCCAACCTCAAGTAAGGGCAGAAAAAGCCTGAAGACAGGAAGGACAGAGGAACTCTGGCTAGGCTGAGCAATGTGATGAAGACTGACTGACCCAGAGCAAACTGCAGGCACAGCTGAGCTGATCTGGCATGTTAGTGATCTCCTCCGGCAGTATGGTGTCCTTGATCCCCCCTAGAAATACTCTGAAGCCCAGAAACTGTAGTCGTGAGAAATCGGGCAGATTTGCCAACATGCCAGTGGGATTTCCCCAAAAAGGATGCTTTCGGAATAACTCTGCCAAGGTTCTTCTGTGCAGCCCACTACATTAGGACTGTTGGATCAGAGCACAGTTATCCATAGTTCCTTCCCTTCTGGCTCAGTACCCTGCAGTTGGGAAGCCATTATCCTCTCCATGGAAGTCATCAGAACAGGCACCTGGCTCCTTGGAATGGAGGCCAGGAAGCACCTCTGCTAGCCAGAACTGTCTCTGCAGATAAGCAATCCTATTAGAAGCTCGTCCATGCTTGCCCTAGATTGACTTAGGCTCTCCTCTGACCTAGGAAGTTCCTGCTCCTGCAGGGTCTGTCTAATCAAGTCTCATTACCCTTCACAGCTTAGCCCATCCCCTATCCCCAAGGCAGCCAGGCCTGACTTCTCTTCGCAGTCCTAGCACATCAGTGCACACAGTGACCAGAATCTGGTCAACAAGAAGTACATTCAATCACTATTGGATCTTCAATACAGAGGAAAGCATCTTGTAATAAATATTAGATATGTGAGTGGATGGATGGATGGATAAGTGGCAATCTCTCAGAGGAATGATACTTTGCAGCAGTAATTCTCAGCATGGTTCCTCACCCTCCAATAGCAGCATCACTTTAAGATCTTGTTAGAAATGCAAATTCTGACTCCCTAGCTGCATCAGCCCTGCTGAGTAAGCCTCACCATCTACTCTACATTCTATTAGGAGTTCCCAGTGATTTTAGTGTTTGCTGAGGTTTAAAAGTCACAACACTGTAGATAGTACTAAGCTGGTCTCTGGTTTGGGATAGGGGCAAATGACAGAGCATTAAAGAAGCAGGTGCAGAGCTGCTGGGACAGCTGGGGACTGTGGTGAAATATAGAGCAAGAGCAAACACCCCTTCGGAAGGTGACCTGCTGCTCCGCACTCTCAAGTTCTACATGCAGGCACTTTCTGTTTTCTAAGAGATTCTGGGCAACTTATTTCAATGTGACATTTATGAATGGTTAAATTTTAGAGGCTACATGCAACGCATCGGCTGGTTTGATGCAACCTGGGTGTTGTGCTACCTTAATAAACTTATACAAAGAATCAAATGATTTGTGTTTATTGCTGGGGGTCTTAGTCGAGGTCCAAGCAATAGGAGAAACATGCCTATGTGGTATTTTTTTTCCTGGCCTCGTTCCTGGTTATGAGACAAAAAGAAGGAAATATTTGGCTTTAACCAGCTAAGTCAGCTTTAGCCCAGCTTAGCAGAAGACTTATATAAAAGCCTAATCAATACCACCCCTGCTTGTAGAATTCTCCAGAGAATTGCATACAGAAATTTCGCAGGAGGAAAGGCTGTAATACACTTACAACAAAATGATACGTTTTTACTCTGAATATCATCCCAACCCCAAATTATGCAGAGAGAGGTTGGGATGAATATCAAGAAAGATTTAATAGTTTAGTTTCATTTTCAGACAGATTTTTTTTTCATTTACTGTATGCAGTTCTTCAAACTTTTATGGCTATAGCTAGATCATTAAAAAAAACATCGAAATAAGCATAGCAACAAAAACAACAGTAACAATCCAAAACTCCCTAAAATAAAAAAAAACTCATTCTGCAAGTGCTTTCCCAACCCTTGCTCTGTCACTAAATGCACACAAAATCACCCGCACACTTCATACAGTGCTGGAGATGACAAGGAAAGAATTCAATGAAGAAAGGCCCTGCCTGGGCCACAAAGCACAAATCCTCAGAGTGCTTTATGGAGGCTGTTTCCAAAAAAATGGTTTTAATTTCTTAAGAGGTTTTGTAATGATAGCTAGTGTCTTTCCACGTCAACTGGTAAAAGGACAGCAAAACCTCAGAGGAGTTCTAGAAAAATTCACCCATAAAAACACTAATGAGACAGCTAAATTATCCATTGAAGGAACAGAAAAGCCAAATCGACAGGTTTTTATTCAAAGGACTGTCCTTGTCTTTCAAATAAAAGAAAACTAGTGAGCAAATAAAACGGGAAGAAGAATGCCTGCATGCCTAGGATGCTCTGCTGAGGAATTCTTAGAAATGAGCAGCTACAGAAACCTGTAGGCTCAGTAAGGTTGCATACAATGGTGAGGCTGTATACAATGGTGAGGCTGTATACAATGATGAGGCTATATACCATGGGAGGAGCCTGTGTAAGATGGAGAGGCTCTGTATTATGGTGGAAATACGTACACAGTGAGGTTGTGTCCCGTGGTGAGGCTGTGTCCCATGGTGAGGCTGTATACAATGGTGAGGCTGTTTCCCTTGGTGAGATCCTATACAATGGGGAAACTGTATACAATGATGAGACTGTATACAATGGGAAAACTGTATACAATGATGAGACTGTATACAATGGTGAAGCTGTATACAATGGTGAGGCTGTGTCCCATGGTGAGGCTGGGTCCCATGGTGAGGCTGTGTCCCATGGTGAGGCTGTATACCACTGGTGAAGCTATGTACTATGGTGAAGCTATGTACTATGGTGAGATTGTATACCATGGGGAGATTGCATGCCATGCTGAAGATACATATGAGGCTGAGATTGCATGCCATGATGAGACTGAATAGCATGGACTTGAAAAGAAGCAGGCAGGAGGGCCTGAGAGAAAAGCGCACCTTCAATAGTGTGAGTACAATCACCAAGTTCCCCTCAGATGGCAAGGAAGAACATATACTTCCTAGGTCTCTGCCAGAATACAGAGACATGTGACGAGTACTGTCGCATTCTATTTCTCTTTGCCTCTTACATGTTGAAGATTAACAGAATATTTTCAGATCATATTTTCTTTTGTTCTTAATAAATACCAGAATTGTCCTATAAATAACCTATAACATTTCACTTTTAGAAAAAAATCATGTTTTAAGGTTATAGAAATGATATGTGTAATTATGAAAACTTCAGAATAAAAAAGCACTAAAAAGAAAATTACAAAAACATGTATAATACTTCTACTTGGAAGCAGCTACTGACATTTTATATGCATCGCCTAGCATTCAAGTAGCTACATTAGACAGCCAGAGATATAGCTATACATAGGCATGGGTTTTGATTTTGAGACCAAACTCAGGCAATTTTTTTCATAACTGACCAAATTGCTTACTATGTTTTTGCATCCTTCCAAAGATAATACTATCCATCCCTTTCAACATTGTTGTCATTTGGCACTCTTAGTCAATCTGACTATAATGTTTCTCTTTATGTGTTTTGAGTGTAGCATACTTTAATCAATTCCTTTTATTATTCTTGCATGTAAATATTTGTCAATACCTCTGGCTTTTTTCTCAAGTAAACAGTTTAGATTGGAATTGTTAATCTCTGCAGATGATCCCAGAGGCATTTCTCTGAGGGAAAAAATGGTGCAAATACAAAAGGAATAAAGAAAAGTTTGGCCATAAACCAATGGGTACAAGACGAAAACAAGAGCGAGCTGTGGACTTCAGGCAGGTCACGGGGATGGGTGGAGCTGTCCCATCCCGCTGCTTTTCTTGGGTTTGCACAGGGTGAGCATCTAGCTCTTCACTCTTCAATTTTCCTTTTCTCTCTTTTATAAAAAAAGTACCTTATTTTACACCCCCACTGCAGTTTCCTCTCCCTCCTTTACTCCCATTCTCTCACGTGAATCCACTCCACTCCTAGGAAAGGGGCAGCCTCCCTCCATGAGTATCAACAAAGCATGGCATATCAAGCTGCTATAAGACTAAGAACTGCACTTGTGTTTAGGCTGGGCAAGGCAATCCAGTACAAGGAATAGGTTCCTAAGAGATAGCCAAAGCAAATCTTTGGTGTGGTGGTGGTGGTGATGGTGGAGTGTGTGTGTGTGTGTGTGTGTGTGTGTGTGTGTGTGTGTGTGTTTATACATAAGGAATTTAAATGGAGTTGCACTGTAACCAGGTAACAATGTCCTTCCTAGACACCAGAGGCTAATGAGTGAAAAGTTCAGTGCCAGGAACTGGTTACTTATTTTGCAGTTGTGGCCAGTGAAGTCCCATAGACCCCCAAACATTATAAGTTGCCTGTTGGAAGGAGTGGGTGGCTGGTGGACTGGGGGGTAGTCAAGGGGTGAGAAAGGAGGGGTGGGAGGGAAAACTTTGGTTGGAATGTTAAATGAAATTTTAAAATCAAAATATTCCCAGTGGGACAAACTAAGCTAGTTCATTTAATAATAAAAACCAAAATTATTGGGGGGAAAAAAGCAGGTTGAGTGTAAGAACATGACCCAAGAATGAATCTGTGTGAGGAGAATTCTGAGTACTTGTGAGAAAACTCCAAGAAAAGAATAGTCTTACAAGGTCAGTGTTTTCAAAATATGTAATTGTTCTTTGAGTATAGTTTTGTGCTCCATTTAGGTGTAGTAGATAGGAGTAAGTTTACTTCTGATTATTCATTAAAACTGGCTATTTTTATTTTTTGTATATATCTACGGGAAATATAAACATGGTTTTGCCATTTGCTACTTGTCCTTGCGATTGTACATTTTACTCATGTGACTTCTCTTAGCCTTCAGATTACAAATTGTCAGGTGCTCTGAATAAAGTTGGTTGTTGCATGTGACTTTAGTCTGCCTAACTTATTGGCATTCTCTCTGGTCTCACCGCCTGTAGAGTGGTGACAGCTGAGAAAGTCGTAAGGAGTAATCCAGTAAGTAATACTCGTTCATGACCTCTGTATCAGTTGCTGCCTCTATGTACTGCCCTGCTTCAATTTCTGCCTTGATTTTCCTCAGTTACAAACTTTGGCCTGAGAGTTGAAGGCTGGAATAAATCTTTTCCTCCCCAAGTTGATTTTGGTCTTGGTGTTTTATCACAGTAATAAAAACCCTAACTAAGACAGCTAAGACCGACCCTATTGCTGAAGACACCACACAGTTGAGTCATAAAACATGAAAAAAAAACCAAGTTGGTACTGAGCTCACAGCTTCATCTCTGCTGGCTAGATTTCATAGACGCAAAGCTGTGAAGTCTGAAATAATGACTTGCCTCTGAAGGAATGTCCACTGGTACAACAGTGGCATGAACATCATGAGAGTACCCAACCACTTTCTGATTGTATTCAAGACTGACTCTAGAAGATGAAACCCATATCTGGCACCATTATCAGGCCAAGAACCTACAGTTTGACAGATAATGGACTCTAGAGGAGAAACTGCTGCTATTACTTCGTTTAATGAACATTGAAACAAAATCCTAGTGACTTATTATTTATTATGCCTGTAGACCTGTACATTTCTCAGCTCTCAGCAGAGAAGTTTCTATTTGTAGTGGATGGTGATTAGCACTCAGACTCACAGTTGGTCAATGTAAAGAGAGCAAGAGATTGCAGATTGCTCAACCCTCAATGGAGTTTCTATACTGCCCCCTCCTTCCCAGGTTCAGAAAACACTCCAGAAGATGAGGTAGAAAGCATAGAAGAGCCAGACGTGAATGTCTAAAAGGAAACAGTGTCTTCTGGATACAGCAGGGCAGTTGCACATAAGAACTTTCAATGGTTGTGATGACATGCACAAGACCTGTGCAAGATCAAGCCAAGCTGAAATCCATCATGGAGATGGAAGTGGCTCATACAGTCTACCCCTAGAAGAGGAGCTGCCAGCAAGTGTTAGCAACTAGCTGGGAGGGAAAGAGTTGGTTTTTCTGAAGAGTATGGCCCCTGGTAAGTCAACAATTGTTCAATGGAAGACCACACATCAAAGAATGTTTGGGCAGCATAAATTGATCCTGATGGTTTAAAAACAAAAAAGCAAACAGAACACCAAGTTGGGTTGGAAAGGTAGGAGTATTGGGTCTGGGAAGAGTTGCAGAAGGGGAGAATATAATCAAAATGCATTCTATAAAAATCTCAAAGAACTAATTAAATTATTTTAAGAAAAAAGTAGGAACCATGATTTTAATATTTTAAAAGGTATAAATAAGACACAGGAGGTATCTAAGGTTATAAGGCAGCAACTCATTAATAATATCAGGCAGTCTGAGTAGTTATAAAAACACTAAAAGAGGCAAGATGTTTGAAAAATTATTTCAAGTAGGAAGGCTTTCTAATTAAAATTCAAAACTTGTGTGCTCTGTCTGAAGGTTGACATAGATGCCTGATCCCCGCACTGTAAAGCAAAACCTCCCAAATTAGAAAAGACTGACAAAGTTGACTTCATGGCAAACGAATTGCTAAAAGTAAACACAGAAGATAAAAGAACAACTTTTGGTGGTATATTAATTACTTTAACCAATAAGAAGCAGAGAAGCCTAGTTCAAAAGACACAGCACATATGAGAAACTAGAAGAAGCAAACTCCAGATGACTCTTAGAACACATCACATAAAAAGATTTTCAAGTCCATTCGTGATAACTGCGGGTAATATGGAGGCAAGTGTTCTAATCTTGACTCTCATCCTGGATTCACCTCTTACTGGTCGTTTGACCATGAACACATGATGCCTCAAGTGTTTTCATATCAACAAATTAAGGGCAGTAGTAGAAAAAGCCTCTCTTTAGGATACTAGCCAAAATTGAATGAGCTGTTATTTGTAAAGTGCTCATGAAGGCTTGGCAATTAGGAATAGCAGCCACACACTGTTAAGGAAGTGGAAGAAACAAATGCAAATTAAAGTTACAATAAAATGTAATTGTATTATTTACCAGATGTGCAACACCTGAATCTTTGACCATCGGTGGAAGCATTGAGGAGACTGGACTTTACACATCAGTAAGCCTGGAAAACCATGTAGCCTGTGTTTTGTAAAGAACAGCCATACATTTCTTGAAAACTACCAATTTCAGAACTAGGTGGGGTTATAACTCAGTGGTAAAGTGCTTGCTGAGCATGCACAAGGCCATAGGTTCAGTTCTCAACCCACACACAATAAATTTTTAGGAATTACAGTACATGTATGATTGCATCTAGATGAGATAAAGAATGCAGTGTTTGTAATAGCATGTGATTGAACCATAATGTGCTCTGATTCTAATTGTTCTTAGTAATACAAACTCAAAGTCAGATATTGGGGTTAATGCTGAAGATCAGAGCAGCAAAGCAGCCAGCCACTAGAGAGTTCTCACCTCTACCGGTGCTTAAACCAAAGGGGTGATCCTGTCCTCAGACTGCATCCTCAGACTGACTGCTCCTCAGATTGCCTGCTCCTTAGACCACATCTCTCTCCTGTAGCTTCCTGTCTTATATTCCTCTCTCCACTCAGCCGTATCACTCCTGTTTCCAGTGCCTTAGTGCTGGGATTAAAGGCATGTCACTCCAAGTGCTGGGATCACTTTTGTGTAAGTTTTGTTTTTATTTTAGACTGATTCAATCTCCTGTAGCTCAGGGTGGCCTTGAACTAACAGAGGTCTGTCTGCCTCTGTCTCCCGAATGCTGGGATTAAAGGTATGTGCCACCACTGCCTGGCCTGTATGGCTAACTAGTGTAGCTAGGTTTGTACTCTGATCTTCAGGCAAGCTTTATTTGCTAGATCATAAACCAAATAGCACCACAATATAAATATCTACAAATAGGCAATGAGTTAAAATGTTATGTATCCATATATAGTGCAGCCCTTAAAACATTTATTTTTAATTTAAATTAAAATTTTCCTAGGTAAAAAGCAAGACTTATACATATTGTGATGTTTTATATGATATTTTGATAAATGTATGCAATTTAAATCAAGTTCAATGTGTGTCTCTTAGATATATTTCTAGAAGGTGAGACATTCAAATCTTTTTTTTCTAATTTTAAAAAACACACAGTACATTGTTGTCATCTACAATCTCCAATTTTCTGAGAAACCACCATATTGATTTTCAAAGAGGCTACACAAGTTTGCACTCCCACCAGCAAAGAAGGAGTGTTCTCCATGCTCTACATCTTCTCCAACATGAACTGTCATTTGTGTTTATGATCTTAGCCATTCTGACAGGTGTAAGATGGAATCTCAAAGTAATTTTGATTCTCATTTCCCTAATGGATAAGGTTGTTGAATATTTCTAGTTTTGTAGGCCATTTCGGATTCTTCTGTTGAGAATTCTGTTAAGATCTGTACCACATTTTTAAAATCGGATTATTTGGGTTTTTGGTGTCGAGTTTCTTGAGTTCTTTATATATTTTGGAAATTAGCCTTCTGTCATATGTGGGGTTGGTGAAGATCTTTTCCCATTCTGTAGGCTGCTGTTTTGCACCATTGATAGTGTTCTTAGCCTTATAGAAGCTGTTAAGTTTCATGAGGTCCCAGTTTTTTAATTTTTGATCTTATTGTCTACATTATCAGTTTTCTATTCAGGAAGTTGTCTCCAGTGCCAATATTCAAGGCTTTTTCCCACTTTCTCTTCTATCAAGTTCAGTGTATCTGGATTAATGCAGAGGTTTTTGATCCACTTGGACTTGAATTTTGTGCAGGATGATAGGTATGAATCTATTTGAACTCTTCTACATGCTGACATCCAGTTAGTTAAGTACCACATCCAAATTCCTATTCAATATTACAGCAATATTTTCCTCTCATAATTCATCTTCTAATTTTATTCATGTCTTTTTATGTTTTCAAAATTTTTAAATTTTGGTAGCATATCTTTCAGTTAATATTTTTGAGCATTAGGTATGTTGATAATATGTGCTGGGTACAATAAGATGTTTCAAGGAAGAGTGAGGTGGGATTATTGGCCTCAAGGTCATAAAATAAAGATAAAATACATACTTATGAAGATTATTGTTAAATAAGGTAACTTTAAAATACATAATATAGTGCCCAAACTGTAACAGCCTTCCATAATTTTTTAAGTTGTGAAAAAAACATCTTTCCTATTAAAATAGAGGCATGAAATAAGAGGCAGTAATTGACAGTCCTTGCTACAGAACACGGAGGAAGAAGATTATTCTAGAGGAATGTGGTCATGCTGTATTGATTGAATACACAAGAATGGAAGCTACTATCCGCCAAGGAGTGGGCTGTGGAAAAGAACTGGAATGGAGTTTTAAAGATAGAGACGGTGATACAGACAAAGAGAGAGCTGAGCATCTTTGCACATAAGCAAGAGCAAGAGCCCACTTGCCATAGAGCACATGGGACTGGAAAGATAAATTATGGTCAGATTAGAAAGGCCACTAAATGCCAGGCTGATGAGGTTGGGTTATGCTCTTCAGAAGCTGCCTTGGATTTCTGGGCAGGTAGTAACATGATGGAAGTAGCATTTCAGATTGATGACATTTTGGCAGCCAGCCATATAGATTGGGGTCAGGAAGAGAGGGAGGAAGGTCAGAGTCTGGCTTCAACTATGGGCTGAACATGAGCTAATAAGGTCACTGAAGGGATGCTTGGGAATGAAAGAGGGGTGTCAGAAATAGGAAATGTGGAAAATACATGAATTAGATAAGATCGTGATGTATGGTGGTGATGAACAAGCCCTTCAAAGACTATCTATACACTGAAGCCTGGGTAGCCAGACAAGGAACAGCACTGTTGAACACAAACAGAACAATGCCAAAGCCCACATATCTATAGCAGAACTCCACTATCCATTTGAAATATCCCATCCAGCATCAAAAAGGACAATGGATCTGCAGAGTTTAAACCTAGGACTCATAGGCAGAGAACACGCTGGGAGGATGAAGTAAGGGCCAAGACTCTTTGTATTAACAGTTGTATTGCTCACATTGGCCCATGGCGGAGAATGGCTAGACATTCCACTAGTGCATGTTTTGAGAGCCAAAGGAGGGAGTCATAACTGAAGGTAGAGATGGGAGATTAACTGTGTGAGAGACTGCAAAAAGGATGTAGAGAATGAAAATTTAGTAATGTCAGTAGATTTGGCTCTTGAGAGGCCAGCACATGTTCTCCATAAAAGTTCAGGACGCTGCAGTGTATGGTCCAGGGTGATACAGGAACCAAGAAAAGGCTAAACGAAAGTCTAACAAGAGCTTTGGACCTTGAGATCAGATTGCCTGGGATTCTATTTTACATGTCCTGACTTTGTGATCTTTCTGCTTCTCTGTCCCCTATTTTTAAAACCATAGAAGCAATGGCTATCACAATACTTCCCTTTCCGTGTGGGTGAGACTAAGGTGATGAGTGTAAATTTTTTATTTTTTTTAATTAATAGGGTCCATAGTAGCACTGAAATGTACTTGTTCTTGTTACTGCTGTTAACTGCTATTGGAATGGTATTGGCTGGCATTGGGCCCAGGATCTTAGTAGGAAAAACCAGAAGTAAACCAGCAGGATGTCTGGGAACTTCATCCAGACACAGGTGTGCACCTATCTGGAGGCAACTAGGGTAGTGCCAAGGCAGGAGTGGAGGCTGCAGATGCCAGAAGGAGGGAGAGCAGAGCCTCTGGAGAGCAGTGGAGCAGGCTGGGGGCTGAAAGGATCAGACGACCAATCGGTCTAGGGAAGAAGAGTCAGATACCTCCTGAGATGGAAGAAAAAGAGAGGTGTCACAGAAGGACAGCATTTGAGGAGCCCCGAGGAAGCACATACAACCATATGCATTTGTCCTTTAGGTAAAGGGGACAACAAGGGCATTGGTGGCAAGTGAGAAATGCTAGATAGGAAAGAGACCCTGAACACTTGTGCAAAGATTTATAGAATCTAGTTTTGAACTGCCTTCAACCTTTATTTTTTCCCTTTGTAAAATTCTACCACTTGTCCAAATAGAAAGTAAAGAACAAAGGAGAGTTCAAAGCAACCAGGCATTGTGGTAGGAGTAACCTGGTTCTACCCTGCAGTATTGATATGGGAGCTGGCAGTGGAAAGCAGCCCTTCACCTGGCAAGTCCATGTCCTCCTGCCAGGAGGCAAACCAAGAAGAGCCACCCCAAGAGGAGGCCACTCTCCATCAAAGGTCTACACAAACCACACAGATACCATTTCATCTGCTGGCGTGAACAGTGATCACAGTCCGGAAGGCTGAATCTTCAAGGTCCTTTTAGATCTATGATTTTAAAGAGTGTTCCATGTTGGCTTATAACAGCAGTACATACTGGGTGGTCTCCAGCTTTTAACACACACAAAATAAAAACTGTCCTAAATAATAATAATAATAAAATCATTTAAACAAAAGCTCTATCTACTGTGAGCAAGCCAACTCAATCTGGCAGTTTGGTCCTTTGTTTCCAAAGTGATGCTGGCCAATTGGTGGGCAACATGTCATCATTTTCAGCAATGGGCCTCATAGTCAAATGTCACCCATAAGTGCTTTGTGAGCTTTCTCTATACAGCAATTTCTCATGGTGCAATTGCATCAAATATTAGCACAGAAAATGCATAGGAGAGAGCTTATCCTGCAGGGCTACAAGCCCATTTGATCCTAAGAGCGTATGAGGGCTTCCGATGCTGTAAACAAGCAAAGGGAAGGACCTGATGAAGATAAAGTGCTGTGTGCCATAGCTCCTTGTTCTGAGCAGCATTGAGGCTGTGTGCCCATTAGACTTGTTTCTGGTTTTGCCATCAATACTGCCCTGGAGATGGCTTATTTGTAAAAGGAGCAGGATGTAGGGTATGCATTCATTTGTAAAAGATGCTGCCACACACATTCTGGAGCTAATACTGCACTCCTGAACTTTACCTGCGACTAAATACATTTTATTTTCTTACAGCTGAGCTTCAGTAATTGGTTTTTGCAGCCTCAGACACATCCAGCAAGGAAAATATGAGAAGCCTAGCATTCCTCCCTGCTTTCTGAAATGGCTTTTACTGCAGATGGGACAAGCCATCTCAGCTCTAAGCTGGCAGTTCCCAAGGTCAAATCTCAGACAGCTGGCATCTGGGAATTCAAAAGTGAGGAGCAGGTGGCTTTGGAAAAACAAATGACCCTAAGGGTGGGCAGCCAAGGAGGGGAGAAGCAAAGAGGAGGCAAGGGAGGCTGTGGTCAGAGAGGAGGAATGGCCAGAGTCTCCGCAGACATTAGCCTCATATCGACAGTTCATGGCAGCTCAGCATGGTTTGTTTTCCCAGTTCTAATGCAATCAAAGATGTCTGGAACTGCTTAGTAAGCCATCAAATCATACAGCACAGTCAATTCCACACCCAACTACCACTGGAGGTTGGGGAATCATTCTATTTTGTGAGATTCAGCTGTGAAAAGAAAATGTGGGCTCATCCAATAGATTGGCTCTTTAAATTCATTCAGAGGGAGGGGGGAGCTAAATATGCAGCATTTGCTTTGGCCTGGAAAAACTGAATCACACACTGCAACAGTGTGGCTCATAGGACCTACATCACCAGGAGACTGTCACTAGAGGCACAATTCCTATGCTATCTGCGTATAGACTTGAGACTAAAGCAAGCACTAGTATCTTAAACATGCATCAGTGGATAAGCAGAACATAGCAGGTTCCCCCCTTCTGGGCTACATTCATAGTACAATTAAGGACTTTTGTAGTTTCCGGTCTCTTTCCTAAACTCTTCTTTGTCTATGGCTTTTTCCCTTTGGCGAGGGACTCCTTGTTGTGGACACCCTTAAGGCCCAATCCTTTGCAAACCCCTTCCTCCCTGAAGCTCACGTATAGATCATTCCACCCGATACCAATAGAGAAGGGTCAATGAAGAACTCCTTTCTTGGTGCTTTTTGTATTTTTCACAACCCTCTGGCCCTATATAAAAGCAGGGCCGGGAAGGAGATGTTGGGTAGAGTTATTTGTAGGGCACCCAGGAGGTTTAAACATGTATTTTTAAACACCCTGGTAACAGAGGTATAGATATTAAGCCAGTAAATGAAACTTGCAATCAATCTGGAAGAAAAAGATATCAATGACCTTGAATGACTATGTCAAAGTGTCCCTCATTTTTTAACAGAACCTCAGACTCTAGGAACTTAGCTACCAGGTGACTCGCCACAGGAGGAGGAAGACTTTGCTGGCTTCCAGAAAGCAGCGGGTGAGACTATGAATGTGCCAGTGACAGGGCTTGTGAGAGAGTCTTTTCTTTGTATCATGTGTATTCAGAAACCCCATACCAACCTAGGCCCGGGCTGCACCTCCCTCTTGTTCAGAAGGTTGCAAATGAAAGCTGATGATTGGATTCCTCACCAGCAGTGCAGTATACCCAGCACACCATGATACTCATCACTGTTCCAACTCATACAGGAGAGTCTCGTGGATCAGAAGACCCTGTAAAGGTTCAGGAAAACTGAATTGATTTTTATTCCCATTCTGTTTGCTTGGGCATCAGTCGCTGTGAAGAGATTTATAAAATCAGTTCCTTTCTGTCTTGTCCTTTACTTACATTATTACAGACTGCATTCCAGAACCCAAGCTTGATTCCTACAAATTATACTAGTAAAGTGACCTGATTCTAAGCCCAACTCCTTTGGTTATTGGAACATAAGATGTCAGCAAGTAATGAACACTGCTGTGCATAATTTCCTTCATCTATAACATGGGGTTTATATCAGTGCTGGATGGTGTAATGTGTTGAAAGCACTCAAAAACATGCCTGGCACATTGTAAACCATGTGTCTATATTAGTTGATGTCATCCTTCCCTTTCTTTGCTGGGTACATTCATCTTTCTAGTTCTTCACTCTAAAATTCAGGAGGAAAGAGCTACAGTGTGTTTCAAGAACTATCAGGGATATCCTGGACACACACAGCACGCAGTGGCCACTGGCATAATGAAGCTGTTTCCTTCCCAAGACTGGGAGGCAGACTCTGTGCAAGGGTCAGTGTTCTTTCCTTGTCTGCCTGTCAAATAGTAAGATGTCATAAGATGGGACACATCCTCTGTCCCGCATGTCCTTCACTGGTGTGGAAAGGAATATGGGTCTGCAACACTCTCTAGGAAAGTCTTAAAAAGCATCCTTATACACTTGGTGGGTCAGGTCAACATGTAGGATACTGAAAACAAATGGCAAATCAGCACATGTGCAAAGCTGGGGTCATGACACTTGGCAGCTATTACCATGCAGGTAGCTGAAATTTATATATCATCATTTGTATGTTTTGATATGTGTACCATCACATTCTTGTGGAGGTAAGAGGGTAACTTTGTAGAGTCAATTCTTTTTCCACATTTTAGTAGGTTCTAGAGATCAAATTCAAGTTGTCAAGCTTGCATGACAAATGTCTTGCCCACAGAGCCATCCCACAGACCCACAAATGCTAGCATTTTAAACTCACTACACATCTCCCACCCACCCACGGTAAGTCTAGATCTGAATTAATTCTAGTGGTAGTCTTAGGGCTATTTGGCTTTCCAGGTGATGCCCTCTCTTCTCTTTAGTTAATTTTACCAGTAACTGTCAAACTGATTTTCCTGGGCTTATAACCACTTCACCTTCCTGACAGAAAACTTCCAATGGCTTCCCAGGGGACCAGCTGCTATTGTAAATGAATGAATTTGTTGGACTATGATAAAGATACACCTTGGATCTGAAAGCCATCACTTCTACAGGGACATATAAGGCCTTGTGGGTTTACAGTTGCCCTCCCATCTTTAGTCAATACCACATACTGATAGAAGAAATTACTCAATTTCCCCTTTACCATATGAAAATAAGGTCACCCAGCCCAAAGACTAAGTTTGTTTTAATCAGAGAAAAATTATAGCAGTTCTTGGGCGATAGTCATAGTTATCATCCACATGAAGGTCAATGCTGGTAGGTCAGGGTGTGGGGACTCCGCTTATTTGGCCAAATGAAAACCTATATCTTTGTCACATCAAAAGAGACCTAGTCTTCCTCCTTATTTTCCTCAGTTGTGACTCTCAGAGCAATGTCTAGGGACTCTCAAAGGTATTTGAGGCTAAACATCTGCAAAGTCAAAAGTAGTGAGATGCTTTTTGGCCATTCCCAGTCTCATTTTCCAACCCAGTTTATTCCTGCATTCCTAGGATTATTAAAAACAATAATGAACAAGTTTGAACTTAGAAAGTTCACTTTAATATGCTTAGTAGTTTCATACTTATTTGCTTTATAGCTGTTTATTAAGCACTTGTACAAGAATAGCTTGTATTTCCTTAACATATATTATGGTCCAGTTCCAGTAGGAGCAGCTGGTGATACAATGAAGAGCAAGAGATGTGTCCCTACTTTTAAGGTGGCTAATGATCCTCAGTCTAAGACTGTTCATGATCAAGACAGTGTGTCCAACTTTGGCAGCTAAGAAGACATTTCTTTGGGCATTCCAAGATATTCATTGTTCCATCCTCCTTTTGTATTGTTGATAAAAGGAGTCAAAGAGACCCCCAGAATAATACAGACTATTGCCACCTTTGTTCTTGGTTGCATCTCAGAAACTGAAGGTAAGACCTTATTGTTGAAGACACTATACAATTCAGATAAAGGATTTGGAGGAATTGAGCTGAAGATGACCTGAAGTCTCCTCCCTGAGGAATAGCTCTCACAATACAAGCTGTCCAGGGAGAAAAGCAATCCATAGTGCTACCCAAGTGTAATGCTTACAAACAACAATGACCATACAGGCAAGATATCCTGAGAAAGGCAATAGTGGTATTTATATCCTGGAAGCAACCAGAAAATATCTAACTGGATTTAAGGCCTCTATAATAGGAAGGAATTCATGTCTGATACTATTAACATATCCCACAACCCATGGCTGATGAGGCTATGAACCCTAGCAGAGAACCTACTACTGCCATTTCATTAAACCTAATTTCTAAATGAATTCTAAATACTTATTCTGTCTACTGCCATAGCACCCTGAACACACCCAATCTCGTCTTAAATACTTATCCTTATTCACACAGATGGGTGTAGCTCTCACTCCTCATCAAAGGAGCTCCTTTTTGTAGTAGATGTTGACCATTACAGAAAGCCAAACCTGGCCAAAATTCTGAGAATTGACTCAAGAGTGCCCAGTCACATGTGATATCTACAACACAACCTCTACACCCGAGGCTCAGGGAGTATCACAGAAGAAGGACTGGAAAGATTTAAAGAGTTGGAAGACCAGCATAGACATCTGCTGCAAGATAGTGTCTTCTATGTATGACCCACAGGCTCTACCCCGGAAACCGCAACAGTATGATTGCCTAAACAAGACATTGAAAAATCAACAATTAACATGCCGATGTGTACGATGGAATTCTCATCAGGCTTTACCCCTAGAAAAGCTAGAGACAACTACTGGTGGCTGAGAAACAGAAAATCTGTCTTCACCAGAGGCAAGGCTCCCCTAATAGGCTAGCCAATCCCAAGAGGTGAAGGTAAGTACATGCAAGAAACATTAAATGACCTCAGTCAATTCCATCTGTAAATTTATGTAAATATATGTGCAATTGTAATTAATGCAACTATAATTAAATAATAAGAGTCCATGAATTTGAGAAGTCGGAAGGACACTAGAGAAATGAGATGGGAGGGAAGGGAGGGGGCAGAATTATGTAAATACAGTGTTTATGTATGAAATTCTCAAAAATGAAAATAAAAACTAAAAACAAGGAAACTTCTACTTAATGCTTTAGACAGTACTATGGACTGAGTTATGACTTCTTTCCTTCTAGCAAAAGATATGTTGGGGTTGTAAGTTTCAGTATGATCAGATTGTGATCTAGTTAGATATGATTTATACAGATGTAATTGGCTAAAAATGAGAACATTTGGGCTTTAGTCAGTAATACCGGATGTTCTTATTTAAAAAGTGAGTCTGGATATAGACACATATCCATGAAGAATTCCACATGAAAACTAAAGTAGAGATGCCACATTTACAAGCTAAGGAGTGCCAGACATTGCCAACAACCCACAGGAAGCTGTAAGGTCATGAACTGGAGTGTCTCTCACAGGCCTCAGAGAGGACCGAGTCTGCTGAGTTTTGATTTTGTACTCGTAGCTTTCAGAACTATGAGAAAATGAATTTCTGCTCTATAAGCCCCCTGGTTTGTGGCACTGTATGATAGGCCTCAAAAAGCTAAGAAGAACAAGAGAATAGCTTGCCCGATGAGTGAAAGTGACAATCAGTCCTTGGCGGCAGTGTGCTGGTGATTTAAAAGATACCTTCTGGAATTATTACTTATAGGTGCCAGCTTGCCTGAGCTGTTAGGTGCCCAGGAACTGGGTTAAACATCATCAGGAGTAGCAACTGAAGAAGTATTTCTGGAAGACATTAATGATTAGTAAACTGAATAAGACAGTGTCCTCACCAGTGTGAGCACCATTGCTCCCCTCCTACAGTGTGAGTGGCCCCTATCCAACCAGGCTGAAGAGAAACAGGTGGACAGCAGAGAACTCAGCCTCCCTGCTGAGTTTATGCTGGGACATCTGCTTTCCAATATTTGTTTATTATTATGTTATTATTATATTTACTCAGTGATATTACTTACACATTAGTGTGTTTTAACACATTACAATATTCCTGTACATACCTGTACTGTATATTTTGATCATATCACCATTTACCTACAATTTCTTAGCCTCTCATTTCTCCTTCCCCTTTTCTCTTAAAGGCCATCTTTGATATTTAGCTCATTTTATTTTTTCACATGTGGGAGAAAACATTTTATAGTTATCTTTCTGAGTCTGGCTAGCTTTGTTTAAACTGTTTCATGCATTTTTCTGTAAATTGCATTATTTCATTTTTATGGCTAACTAATTAGCCATAAGACGTGTGTGTTATCATTTGAAGAAATGTTTTGTTTGAGTCTTGAGGTAATTGACCGTCAGGTCTCACTCCTGACTTGCAGGACTTGAGATACAAACAGGAGCTATACAATTGCTTGCCTGGGTCTCTAGCTTGCCAATATAGAGTTTTTAGTGTTGTCAACATCTGTCATTATATAAGCCAATATCTTATTCTCCAAATCACGATGATTCTGTTTCCATGGAGAACTCTGATTAATATGTCTTCTATGTGTTTTTTAAAGTTCTGTTTGCAACATCTACCTGTGTTAAGATCAACAAGTTTTGTTGATGTCAAGACCATCTTAGGATGTCCTCACTTTCAGTTGTAAACATTTATATATTAGTATGATGCTTGCCTTTCTCATACATCTACTAGATTGACTACAAAAGGAGGAATTAGAAGTCTATTTTAAGGTTCCATTTAGCTGTAATTAATTCCCTGTCAGCAATATAATGGCTGACTTGTGCAAATATAATAACTGGTGACTCATTGTACACAAGACATTAAACAAATATAATTTAGCTTCAAAAGGAAAATAAAGCATTCTTTCTTCACATCAAAATATACCTGAATAAATCTCTCTTTTTCTCCTTCCTCCTTTCTCCCCAACCTCTCATTTCATTCTGAAATCCATAACACTAAACAAAATATGATCCTTTGACTTAAACCTTGAAAATTCAGGCTGAACCCTTGAAAATGTTTGCCATGCCTCAGCAACTAAACTTAGACAACATATAAGTGGACCAGTTCTCAGTTCTAAATTTAGTAAGTCCAGCCCACGGCCTGTTCAACCTTCAGGACTCTGGGAAATTCACAGAGAAGATGATGCATTGATGTTTCCATCCCCAAAGCCTTTGCCAATCCTTCAGGTGATTTAGCATTTATAGAGGGTTGAAGGTCATAAAAATAGTGGTCCAAAGGTAAGTGTAGCAAAGATGATTCTCTGGTCTCCTGAAAACAGAAAAAGTGTTAGTTCCCAGATGAATTCATTTGAGTCCTAGCTTTGGCTAGCAACTTGTGAGATATCAAAAGTGAACTTGGAACAGACATGACTAGGACAGAGTGTATCAGCATGATGGTTTCTGTAAAGATGTTCTCCTGTTTGTACTAAAGCTTCCAAGTGTTTGGATACCATTATTTTTATCATGCAAGAAGTGGAGGTGGGATTTCTGTTTATCTATCCTTTTTATTCAATAGATATCTATAGGGTATCTATTTCGACAATAGCCATTATAGTCATTTGGAGGAACATGATTATTGACTGGAAAGAATTGATATTTTTCTCTAGCTTGTTGGTAATTGAGACTGTAGAGAAGCCATGTGTGCTGGTTTCGGCTATATTCATGTGAGATTTCAGAGACCCTGAACAGGTTCATTGAAGATCAGTCTTTATCTATCTTTTCACCAGATCTGAAAAGGTTCACATTTGGTGTTCTTTGGAATTAAATGTGGGAGATTTTCTCCCTAGGTACTTTGTACTAGGTACTCCTAGATTTGATATACTGGTTTCATTTTAGGCATCTTGATTCCTGTTACTAGTCCATTTGTTTTGAGTGCTGTGTTAGTTCTGTGTCACTATGACCAGAACACCTGACAGAAACAGCTTATAGGAAGATGCTGTTGGCTCTTTCACTATCTCACAGTTTCAGGGGAAATCAGTCTACCATGATAAGGAAGGCAGGTAGAGTTCATGACATTGCCATTGTGGACAAAGAAGTGGAGAGAGAAATACCAGAATCAGGGACTAGTTATGGCATTCAAAAATTTACACTTAGTGAACTCTTTCCGCAAATTAAATCCCCCCCCACGAAAGGTTCCATAGTTTCCCCCAACAATGTTACCAGCTGGGAACAAACACCCAATTCATGAGCCTGCGAGGTCATTATAGATTTAGACCACAACATATTTTATAACAACAACAAAACAATGGTAGCACATTTCATAAACACACACACACACAGAGAGAGAGAGAGAGATGGATAGATAGATAGATAGATAGATAGATAGATAGATAGATAGATGATAGATACATACATAGACACACCAAGATATGTTTGACTATTATTCTATGCTAGAGTCACAAGAATAAGGAATAAAGACATAGCCTATTCAAGGCTGTAGCAAAGACAATGACTGGAATGCTTTTTACTAGCTTCTCATTACTTTGCCCATTTGATAGAGTGCCTTTTATATGCTGAGTTTTCAGAGAAATATGTTTAGAAAATATCAGCTTTAATTCAGAGTTGTGGGACTTTATGACTTTATTTTGTGGCATCGTTTTCATGAAAACCATCACAGACTCATTTTTGCATCTTTTGTTACTGCAGCAATTCCGTCCCCAGCATTTAAATAGTTTTAGGAGAAACATATGGAAGAACAGGCTTCTCAAGAAGTCATCACAGGCATCTAGAGTTGTTACTGGGCTGGGGCAAGCAGAAAAATAGAGCCTACTCTCTCACCCTACTTTTCTCTTACATGCTTGCTGTTTATAGGCTTCCTTACTCAATTTCCTCTTTGTGACACCCAATGAAAAACTACTTACGAAATCTGCTCACTGAACTGAGCAGATACTGAATTTTTAAATTTGTGGCTCTTTTCTAGAAGTCTTCCAAATTATGGCACATTAGGGCTCTTATGTCCTGTCCCTCTTCAGGCAAAGAGAGGCATTTATTGCCAATGTTTTCCCAATTTTCACCCAAATTATTTATTTTGCACCCCCAAAAGGCATTTGGCAACAGAGAGATGTAATGTTTGTTCACATTAACCCATTTTAAAAACACTTAAGGAAACAACGTGAAGTCGCCTAATCCCCATTATAGTGCTACCAACTAATGACAGCTCTCCAGGCTCTGGTTTTAGAGGGGAAAACAAGTGGTTTATTTTGTGACAGAAACAAACCAAGCATCGTCTCTTATTTCTTAAAGGGTATGAGGTCTAATGGTAAGGCTGTTTTGCTAAAGAAAAAGAACATGAAATTCTGAGTACACTCAAAAATTGTATTTCTCGATGGGAAAGTTTGGCACACTTTCCTGATCATGAACAGTCTACTTCAGGCTAAAATAAATAATTTTATTAAGTTTTTAATTAAAAAGATCTCATCTGACTCTTCTTATATTAGAGGTATATATACTCCCTAAATGTGATAAAGGCTCTGATGGGGTGGCATTGGGTGGGGGACAGCATTTCTGATGTAAAATAATGCCTTGCAGCTTTCTACCAACAGGTGACTTGGAGACACCACCAGGACCTTGTGAGATATTGCCAGCGTGTAAACGTAGGACAGGAGCCTCCACTCAGCCACTTGCTGGAATCCTTGCCACCAGTTCTTACTTTGAGAACCAGAGCCGTTGCCTAAATAGCAAAACTGCAGATCAAAGGTACCCTGCCATGAAGGGGGTATTATGAGAACACAATGTAATCTTGCTTCTGTAGTGTTTCATAAGGAGTGCACAGTTAACTAAATGAGAGCCAGTGTTATTCATTGCAGAAGCCTTGAAACTCAGAGTGCTCTGTGGAGGGGGTTTCAACATTTCTATACCATCATTCCCTCCATTTGGCTCACACGCTGCCTAGAGAGTCCATGGGTTTTCTCATCATTGCTGACTCAAAAATTCTCAAATCATTCTACAAATAACCACTTGGTTTCTGGGCAAATGACAGGAAAATGACTTTACTTAGGAGCCCTATTGTGTGAGAATTGCTATAATGATCACAAACTTTTAAACATAAGTCCCTTAATGTACCACTGTTTCTGCCAGTCCTGCAACCCTTCACCATTACCACACAGTTCTTTGTTTGGTTCATTTGTGTGTGTGTGTGTGTGTGTGTGTGTGTGTGTGTGTGTGTGTGTGTGTGTAATATCTGAATGGTAAGGCATGATATGTTGAATTTAAAAAGTCTCAACCATCAACAGTCTAACAATCATAAAATAGCCATAAAGTAGTGTTTGTGTGGGTTGAAATATTGGCACTATTCGTGGTGGCCAAATAAATTATGGAAGTGCCACAATGTTGGACAGCAAAATCTGGACAGCTAATCAGCTGGGCCAGCCTGGATGGAGCTGTATGGGAAGCATAGACTCATTCTTTCTGGATGAAGCAACCCTGATGAACATTTTCAGTCTCCTGGCAAAAGATGCAGCAGGCGCTCCAGGAAATCAAAAGCCCATCCCCATTCCTATTTAGTCCTTTAGATAAGTTCCTGCTGGGCATATTTGGGCACATAGGCTACACCTGGCCAATGTATGTCAGTGGATTAAGGGAGGAAGTCAATCACCTAAACAAGTTTTTTCTTGGAGGGATTTTGAGACAGTCACAGAAGGGAGACATTAATATGTAAATGTGATGCTCCATCCCCATCTCTGCAGACTGAGCCCTGCCATGCCGCTTTCTGCCTCCTAACTTGCTCTGAGCAAGGTTTTCTATGGTCCCTAAAGTAGTTTATGTTCCAAAGTGCCTTAGTGTCCCCTTGACATTCCTGTTCTCATCAGAAAGCTGTTGTCTCCTAGAGTCTAGCAGAGTAATGAGCTAAGATGATTGCATAGTAATGCTTAGAAGCTGACAGTCCTTGCCAACATCGCTATGCTATTTGTATTTTAAAAGATAACTCCCTTAAATGAAATAAATCCATAATTGGTAAAAAAAATTTTTAGTCAGCATGAAAACAGGAAATGATCTCTCAGGAAAAGCTTCACTGGGTGGTTTAGATTGCTGTTGCTGTTGCTTCCCAGCTTCCCAATGTTTTTACCTAAGAAATCCTTCATTTATCCATCTTCCAATATTTACTGAGGGCCCATAATATCTTCCTTACTGTTCCCAGAGCTCAAATACATCCGTAAATAAAACAGGGGTCTCTAAACTCAGAGAGCAGCTGACACAGTGCATACTAACATAAGTGAAGTTTGTAGGGCGCTGGAAGGTAAGTGCATCTAAAAACTGCAGAAGACAGGAGGAACCAGGAGTGGACAGGCAGAAATCAGCAAGGCCTTGGGCAGGAAGGGATACTTGGACAATGACTTGAAGTAGGAAACGGAACTGGCCCTGGAGATCTAAAGAAGCTTGCCTATAGAGAAAGGGTTACAGCAGTACTTGTGTGTTAGGGGAGCAGCAAGGCCAGTGGATGGCATTGAGGGAACAGAAAACACAGAAGGTGGTGGAGCCAATTGTGCTGCTTGGGTTTCTTGTCAACTTGATACAAGTCAGGGTCATCTGGGAAGAGGAAACCTTGACTGAGAAGATGCCTCTGTCAGTTTCCTCTGCAGGCAAGGCTGTGGACCATTTTCTCCTTTATTGATTTATGGAGGAGTAAGCAGACCACTGTTGGTGGTGCCATTCCTGAGCAGGCAGACCTGAGAGGTATAAAAGAAATGGTCGAATGTGAGCTAGAAAGCAGGCCAGTAAGCAGCATCTCCCCAGAGGCCTCTGCTTCAGTTCCTGCTTTGATGTCCCTCAGAAATGGACGGCAATTGGGATGTGTAAATAAGCCCTTGCCTCTCCATGCTGCTTTGGACCATGGTACTTATTCCAGCAATAGTGAATCAAATTAAGACACTACTCAAGGCGCATCTCAGCTACCCACCCAGACTTCTAGCACAATGGGATCGAGGGGAGGTTCTTTATCAGAATACAGAAGTAGGGCAAGGGAGAAGTTTTAACCATGTATAGTGGTGCACACCTTTAATTCCAGCACTCAGGACGCTGAGGAAAAATGACTCCAAGTTTCAGACGTAAAGCATAACTCTATATAAAAAAAAAAGTTGGGTCAGGGACTGATTATATTTTCCCAAGGCCAGCACAAAGTCATAGCTTCATATCAACATAAGGAAGGGAGGTTGGAAAAAGTCTGAGCCTACACTGTCATCTTCATGTGTTCTGAGCAAAGCAGACGATGTGTTTGAAGACTGTTTGAAAAAGCTGTTGTAGTTGTGTGTTTGGATTTCATTCCTCTTCTAGATGGACTTTGATCAGACAGGTCCTTTGACCACTCATTGTACACACATTGACATCTCATAGCCATCAGTTGCAAACCCAAGGGCAGGGAATGAATACAGACCCTTAGCCTCTATACTCTTCAACACAGAATTCAGGTGTAGAGAGAGCTCCCTGGCTCAGTCACTGTTGAAAAATTAATCACCGCTCTGCAGCTGAGGGCTTCGAGGTGATTTTGTAAAACTTTAGGCTTAAAAATCAAACGTCTGCTGTATATTTTTGTGTTCATTCCAGACCAGATATCTCTCGGATGACGTTTTGGGATCATTCTACCTTTAATATATTCTCTCTTTGATTAAAAGCTTCAGTGACCTCTGGACCCACTCAGAAAATTATCTGAAAGATCATTCTCCTTTAATACCAGGGAAATTATTTTCTGTGCATAGTAGTAGAAACATACGATTGATAAAGGCTGACTTCCAAGGAAGACTTCTGGGAGAATTAATCACATGATCATTGAAATCCCATGACTCATTTAAAATATACATATTCGATGAGTCTAGATTTGAGGAAATTAGCATCACCCAGCTATGGTATTAATTCATTCAATAATCATTAAATTATCATCACAAACCGAGTCTATTTATATGCATGTGAACACAAGGCTTTCATGTGTTCGCAGTACTTCACCAATGTCACCATCAAGTAGTCAGGGTTGTCTTACTGGATGTGGTCAATGAGACTGGGAAGGATCAGCCATGAGCAAAGTGCCTCACACAAATGGAGCAGGAACAAACAAACTGGTGATGTTCTTTCTGTCTTAGCTAGAGCTTCTATTGCTCTAGCTAAGAGACACCATGACCACAGTAATTTTTATGAAGGACAACATTTCATAGGGGCTAACTTACAGTTTTGGAGGTTTAGTTTATTGTCATCGTGGCATGGTACAGGCAGACATGGTGCTGTGTCGGGAGAGATCTTATGTAACCATAGTGCTGACCACGCCCAAACTGCTGGAGAAGGAGCTGAGAGTTCTACATCTTGATCTCCAAACAGCAGAAGGAAACTGTAGGGAAAGATCTACATACCTGTACCACTGACCATGCCCATTTGGATTTGTTCACAAGTATGGGTGATAAAAGAGCTAAGGGGAGAAGACTCTCTCTCTCTCTCTCTCTCTCTCTCTCTCTCTCTCTCTCTCTCTCTCTCTCTCTCTCTCTTGGATTCTGGTTGTGGCCTGGAGACCAGCGTGTGGACTTTTGGTACTCAGTTTTCTTGACTTCTCACGTAAGTGTTTTCTCCATCAATAAAATATCATAGGACATCCCTATTTTGTGTTGCTTAATATTTCCTCATTAGGAAACTGTCTTGTACTGGCCAGACTTGACTTTTTTTAACCTCAGTTTTTCTTCCATTTATTGAAAGCTATATCTATCCATCCTCCTATTGGACTATGGAACCAAAATAACAATAACAACAATAATAATAATACAGTAGATTCCATGCACTCATCCATTTTTGACAGAAGATGTGCACCAAGACCCACAGTAGGTGCCTAAATCCTTAAATAATACCAAATCCTATGTGTGAGCACTGAGTTTCCACAGAATCTCAGACTTGAGCTTTTAAGACCTCAAAGCCCACCTCCACAGTGACATACTTCCTCCAACAAAGTCACACCTACTTCAATGAGGCCACATCTCCTAACAGTGCCAGCCACTATGGACCAAGCTTTCACACATGAGTCTATAGTGGGTATTCCTATTCAAACCACTACACTTTCTAAAAGACAGTAATGCTGCTTCCTGAAATGAGGAGGGTATTATAAGATAGAGTCTAGTATCATACCATTGTTCAAAACAAGAAGGCAAAGGGCTGTCAAAATGGGGGACAGAAAGTCTTGAAGTTCAAAGGTAATGATCTCTTATCCTGGTCAGCATCGTTCAAATGTTACTTATAAATTAACTTTAAACATTTTTTCGTTTTTTTTTATCATGCTGATACAAAAAGTTCAGTGAAAACAAAAGATGACCCTTAAGGTCCATCTAGTGATAGGCATGTCACTTCTTTTCTCTCAAACAGCACAGGATCTCCTGGCTGTTCTTTTTCAGCAATTTGATACTTAAAGTCTACTTACCTTTCAATCACTCCTAAATTCCTTTCACGCAGTTGATGCTGGTACTATGCATTTCTCTCTTAATGTATTCAATAGCTGATGTGACTTGGAAAGGCTGCCAACCCAGAGGAACAGCTGAGAATGTTACTCCCCAGCCAGACTGTAATGTTCTTTTCTTCCTCAGTCTGACACAACCATTCGCAATTTGTATAGTCTAGATCCATTGCTGGTCTGACTGCAGTCATTAGTTTTCTACAATATACTCCTCTTGATGGATTGTTTTGTTGTCTTGGGCTTTGGTTTGCCTTTTATATTATTGGATTTTCCAATACATTGAATGATGAACTGTGTAGCAACTCTAAGCTTCATTTGAAACTATTCCTATAAGCTCACACCCTCTTGTCAGGTTGAAAGGCAAGCAAATGACATAATAAATATTGGGACATGCAGATTTAACTGCCAGGCAATATGGCACTTCAGGAAGATACCAGTATGTTGTGATCCCAGTACTGCCATGTATTACCTCTGCATCCATGGATAAGTTACTTAAATTCTTAGAATTTCATTTCCATGGTCTGAAAAATGGACACAACCATTGCATAAATAAGGTAAGCTGAAATAACAATATATAATGATCATCTGAAGTGTATAAGTAGTATTGTGACTACTAATTAATATTAACCACCTTTAATAATTTTGATCTTTTTCAATTTTATACTTTATTGTAAAAAAGATTGCAAATAAGCTATTTGTATGAAAGTGCCAGAAATGCTAGGGATATGCAGTTTCCAAGACATGGGGGTTTTGACATGGACTCAGAAGTCATCAAGGGACACTATGACAGCCTTTACAAACATATTCCCACCCAAACTCTCACCCATGCCTAGAGGAAAAAAAGTCGAGGCAAAAAGATGTCTCAGATAATAACCTAGGTCCTGAGAGAAGCCTCTACACCTGTTCCAGGAGTCTGTTGGCTTTGTCTTCTCAAAGGAAATAATTCAGTTGAGAGACATATATGTGGGGAGCCGCCCCCACATTCTCCGTTACAAGATGGCACCGACACCCGTTGTCAGTTGGAGTAAACAACCTTGGTGCGCACGTGCCTGCTACTTTTCCATCCCTTACTCTCTGCCTCTCCCGTGGCGTCATATGGGCTGACAAGCAGGAGCCAGTCAGGAGATGACACGTCCGAGGCGGGGACTGCTGAGCTATATAAGGGTTGGGCTTTTCGCTCCCTGGGTCTCTGCTCTGTAAGCTTATGCTCTCCCTCTCAAGACGCATTAAAGCTGTTCTGCAGAAGGATCTTAAGTGTGCCGCGTCGTTCTTGCTGGCGAGACGGTAGCGCAGGACACATATATTTATTTATCAGAGTCTCTGAAGAGAGACTAGAGTGAGTGGAGTGGTGTAACATAATTCTTCCTGCGGCCTAGTCCCGGTGCTGCGTCAACCCCAAATGAACACACAGGAAGCTATATTAATTATGAAACTGTTGACCGTTTGCTATGGTTTCTTAACGGCTAGCTCTGACTTAATTATTAACACATAATTACTAATGTATATTTTTATAAGGACTTATCTTTCTGAGGACGGAATCCTGACATGTCCTGTCTTCCCCAGGATCAAATGGCGACTCTTTACTTTTGACTACATTTCCCAGAATCCTCTTAGACTCCTAGTCCCAACTATCTTAGTTCCCTGTTGGCCAACATTGCTTTATTAATCAACCAATAGGACAACATATACACAGAAGGACTTATCCCATCAGGGTGGCAGCATGTTAGGCTCTGAATTGTGGATCTTGCCTTTTTATTACTATTTATGAGGTGGCCAGTATATTCATGGGGTAAGGGCACCTTTTTCTAACCCAAATAGTGGTTAACCAGATCTCTCTTTTGGGCTATTTGTTGTCATTATCTTCTAGTAAAGACCACAGAAATGGGAAGGGGTGGTGCTAATAGCTATATGGAATATGATGAAGTGTTGTGTGTTTTGAAGATGTAGAGACTTCATTAGAACATGTGTGGGAAAATGCCCTGGAAACTTAGCATTGATGCAGTGGAAACTATGTATCTGCAGCTTCAAGGACATTTAACTATGGTGGGTATCCTAATCCTCTAGACACACAGCTACTAAGAAACTGATGTATTTCCTTGGTTACTGCATGCCTAACACCTTTTAAGATTCCTGAAGATCCCGTGATTGATCTCATGACTGTCAGTTGAGATATTCTGTCATTTTTTTTAAACTGAGGTTGAAATTACTTGCCAGGTAGTACAAATGGGAACAGGACTTGGACTGGCTCCTGGGATGCCCTGAGAGCTCAAATGCATGTGTTCTACCTAACACACATGTACTTATCTGGAAGTCAGAGTTGTCTCGTGCATTCTGCAATGTGAAGACTAGGGTGTTTCCTCAGCTTCCCTACCCCCAGCTCTCTGCAAGTGACTCCAGGGGAACAAGCAATCACTGAAGCTTTGGAGAAGGGCTACAACACCCTACCTTCTTCTAATCCCCAACAGACTAGTCCTGACTCCTGTACACACACTACTTTGCTATAACCAAGGATCATAATCAGATGATGGGAAATTATCTAACCTAATTCATCATCAGTTCAACTATTACCATGGAACAGATAGGCAGGCTCAGCCAAGCAGTAACCTGTTCATTCCTTTACTGCTCAATTAGGCACCTAGAATGTTAATGTTGGAGAGAATATTGATTGACTTTTTAAACCTAAGGCTGAGTTTACTAAACCTGAATGATGTGAAGTGAAACTGTCATATTCACAGACATCAAGGAAGCTGAAACAGAAGGCTTTATATTTACAAATTAATACTACAGAATGTAATTGTTTTGTAATTTGAAATATATTAGGTTCTAAAGTCTATTTAAAATGAAAAATAAGCAAACAATTCTTTCTCATAGATGTCAGGGAAATTACGTACCTTCCTACATTTACAGGACAGATCACAAGATTGTGATGAGCAGAGAAAGCTGTAATACATATATTGCAATAAAAAGACTGCACAAAGGAAGTGGAGATAGGGTGGGAGGCTGGAGGGGGTGCGGGAGGAGAGGAGGGAGAAGGAACTGGGATTGACATGTGAATCAAGCTATTTAAAATTAAAGTAATAAAAAACTTATCAAAAGACCCCCGAGAAAAGACTGCATAGTGGAGGCCATTAGCAATCATTTTCAGGGCTCCTTACATGGCTCTAAGTCCCCAGCCCCCAAATGAATTAGTGTCAGTTTCAACTTGTTCTAGATTTTCTCTTACAGAGGCAGCATGGTACAGTGGGAATGATCTAGAATCCTAGTGTCTCTGGTTCAAATCCTGTCACACCAACTGGTTGACTGGAAAAATGACCCAACAAACAACATTTCTGCATCCATCAACTGTATACAATGACATCAAGCTCCTAGAGTTGTGAGCCTTAAGCAAATACTTTATTTTAATGTACTCCACAGCAAAACTTCAATGAAGCATTTCTTTTTTAATTATTTAAGTAATAAACAAGATTGTTTCACATGTCAATCCCAGCTCCCTCTCCCTCCCATCCACCCCTGGCCCCCTCCAAGCCTGCCAACCCCCCACCCAATCCCCACTTTGCTCCTCAGGGTGGTTGAGGTCCTCCATGAGGCATCTCCAGAGTCTGTGACTTCATCCCAGGCAAGGCCTAGGCCTCCCCCATGTATTCATGATGAGAGAACATCCTTCCATGTGGATTGGGCTACCAAAGTCCATTCGTATGCCAGGGATAAATACTGATCTACTACCCGAGGTCCCATAGATGGCCAAGGCCTCCTCACTGACACCTAAATTTAGGGAATCTTGATGTGTCCCATGCTGGCCTCTCAGTCATCAGCCTGGGGTCCATGAGCTCCCCATTGTTCAGGTTAGCTGTTTCTGTGGGTTTCACCAGCATGGTCTTGACCCCTTTGCTCATCACACCTCCATCTCTGAAACTGCATTCCAGGAGCTCAGTTCAGTGTTTAGCTGTGGATGTCTGTCTCTGCTTTCACCAGCCACTACATGAAGGATCTAGGATGGCATATAAGATAGTCAACAATCTTATTACAAGGGAAGGGCTTTTAAGGTAGGCTTTCCACTATTGCTTAGTTTGCCAGTTAGTGTAATTCTTGTAGATATCTGGAAATCACACTAGTGCCAGATCTCTCCTCAAACCTATAATGACTCCCTCTATTATGGTATCTCTCATTCTGATCTCCTCTATTCTTACCCAGAATCAAACTTCCTGCTCTCTCATGTCCTCCTCTTCCCTCCTCTTCTCCCCCTCTCTTTTTTTCCAGTTCCTTCTCCCCTTCCCCCATGCTCCCATTCTGCTCAGGATATCCTGTCCCATTTCCCTTCTCTGGGGTACCATGCATATTTCTCTTAAAGCCCTCCCTGTTTCCCAGACTCTCTGGCAGTGGGTTTGTAGGCTGGCACTTCCCTGATTCATGTCTAAAATTCATATATGAGTGAGTACATACCATGTTTGTCTTTTTGTTACCTCGCTCAGGATGGTTTCTTCTAGTGCCAATCATTTGCCTGCAAATTTCAAGAATAATACCTAACATTTTCTCTATCCACTCTTCAGTTGAGGGAAATTTAGGTTGTTTCCAGGTTCTGGCTATTATTAATAATGTTGCTATGAACATAGTGGAACAGACATCCTTGTTGTATGAATGTGCATCTTTTGGGTATATGCCTAAGAGTGGAATTGCTGGGTCTTGTGGTAGACTGATTCCATTTTTCTGAGGAATCTCCATGCTCATTTCCAAAGTGGCTGTATGAGTTGGCACTCCCACCAGCAGTGGAGGAGTGTTCCCCTCTCCACATCCTCTCCAGCATAAATTGTCATTGCTGTTTTCGATTTTAGCCATTCTGAAAGAAGTAAGATGGCATCTCAGAGTTGTTTTGATTTGCATTTCCCTGATGGCTAAGGATGTTGAGCACTTTCTCAAGTGTCTCTCAGCCATTTTAAACTCCTCTATTGAGAATTATCATTTAGTTCTGTAGACCACTTCTTATTTGAATCCTTTGGTGTTTTGGAGACTTGCTTCTTGAGTTCTTTGTAAATTTTGGAGATCAGCTCTCTGTCAGATGTGGGGTTGGTGAATATCATTTCCAAATCTATGGACTGCCTTTTTGTCTTGTTGACTGTGTCCTTTGTCTTATAGAGGCTTCTCAGTTTCAGGATGTCCATTTATTAATTGTCAATCTCAGTGTTTGTGCTACTAGAGTTATGTTCAGGAAGCTGTCTCCTGTACCAATTCATTCAAAGGTACCTCCCACTTTCTCTTCTAAAAGGTTTAGTGTGGCTGGATTGATGCTTAGATCTTTGATTCATTTGGACATAAGTTTTGTGCGTGGCAATAGACATGGATCTATCTGCAATCTTCTATATGCCATCATCCAGTTATGCCAGCAACATTTGTTGAAGATGCTTTCTTTTTTCCATTGTGTAATTTTAGCTTCTTTGTCAAAGATCTGGTGTTCATACTTATATGGGTTAATATTGGGATGCTCAGTTTGATTCCATTGGTCTACCTGTCTATTTTTGTGCCAACACCAAGCTGTTTTTAGGACTATAGCTCTATAATAGAGCTTGAAGTCTGGGATGGTGATACCTTCAGATGTAGCTTTGTTGAACAGGGTTGTTTTGGTTATCCTGGGTCTTTTGTCTTTCCATAAAAAGTTGAGAATTATTCTTTCAAGTTCTGTGAAGAATTGTGCTGAGATTTTAATGGGGATTGCATTGAATCTGTAGATTGCTTTTGGCAGGATTGCCATTTTTACCATGTTAATCTTACCTATCCAAAGCCATGGAAGACCTTTCCATTTTCTGGTATCTTCTTAAATTTCTTCCTTAAAAACTCAATATTCTTGCGATACAGTTCTTTCACTTCTTTGGTTAGCATTAATCCAAGGTATTTTATGTTGTTTGTGGCAACTGTAAAGGCTAATGTTTCTCTGATTTCTTTCTCATCCCTTTTGTTGTCTGTATACAGTACAGGCTGATTTTCTTGAATTTATCTTGTATCCTGACAATTTGCTGAAGGTATTTATCAGCTGTTGGAGTTCCCAGGTATAGTTTTTTTGGTCACTTATGTAAACTATCATATTATCTGCAAATAATGAAAGTTTGAGCTCTTCCTTTCCAATTTGTATCCCCTTGATCTCCTTTTGTTGTCTTATTGCTCTAGCTAGAACCACAAGTACAATATTGAAGAGGTATGGAGAGTGGAAAGCCTTGTCTTCTTCCTGATTTTAGAGGAATCGCGTTGAGTTTCTCTACATTTAGTTTGATGTTGGCTGTTAGTTTGCTGTATATAGCTTTTATTATGTTTATGTATGTTCCTGTTATTCTGCATCTCTCCAAGACCTTTATCATGTAGGGGTGTTGGATTTTGTCAAAGGCTTTTTCAGCATCTAATCAGATGATCATGTGATTTTTGTTTCTCAGCTTTTTTATATGGTGCATTACATTGATGGATTTTTGTATGTTGAACCATCCGTGCATCCCTGGGATGAAACCTACATGACCCTGGTGGATGCGTTTTCTGATATGTTCTTGAATCTGATTTGCCAGTATTTTATTGAGTATTTTTGCATCAATATTCATGAGGGATATTGGTCTGAAGTTTTCTTTCTTAGTGGTGTCTCTGTGGCTTGGGAATCAAGGTTATTGAAGTCTTGTAAATAGAGTTTGGCAAAGATTCTTCTGAGTCTATTGCATGGAAAACTTTTATGAGATTTTGTATAAGCTGTTCTTTGACTTTCTGGTAGAATTCTGCACTGAAACCATGTGGCTTTGGACTTTTTTTGGTTGGGAGACATTTGATGACTGCTTCTATTTCATTAGGAGTTACAGCTTTGTTTAAATTGCTTATCTATTCTTGATTTAATTTTGTTAAGTGATATCTATCCAGGAAATTGTCCATTTCCTTCAAATGTTTTAATTTTGGGGATTATAGGTTTTCAAAGATGATTATATGGATTTCGTAAGTGTCTTTTGTTATGTCCCCCTTTTCATTTCTGATGTTATTAATTTGCATGTTCATACTCTGCCATTTGGTAAGTTTGGATAAAGCTTTGTCTATCTTGTTGATTTTCTTGAAGAACCAACTCTTCGTGACATTGATTCTTTGTATTGTTTTCCTAGTTTCTACTTTATTGTTTTCAGCCCTCATTTTTATTATTTCCTGGGGTGAGGTTGATTCGTTTTGTTCTAGCGCTTTCAATTGTGCTGTAAATTCTCTAGTGTAACCATTCTCCAGTTTCTTCATGTGGGCACTTAGTGCTATGAACTTTCCTCTAAGCACTGCTTTCAAAGTGTCCCACAAGTTTGGGGATGTTGTATCTTCATTCTCATTGAATTCTTGGAAGTCTTTAATTTCTTTTTTTTATTTCTTCTCTGACCCATGAATGGTGCAATTTCATATTATTCAATTTTCTTGAGTTTGTAGGGTTTCTGCAGTTTGTGTTGTTGCTGAATTCTAACTTTAAAGGATGGTGGTCTGATAAGATACATGGAGTTATTCCAATTTTTTTGTACCTGTTGAGGTTTGACATGTTGCCAAGTATGTGGTCAATTTTGAGAAGGTTCAATGTGGTGCTGGGAAGAAGGTATATGATTTTGTGTTTTAATGGAATGTTCTATAGATGTCTGTTAAACCCTATTGGGTCATAACTTCATAATTCCTTTGTTTCTTTGTTGAGTTTCTGTCTGATAGTCCTGTCTAGTTGTGAGAGTGGGGTGTTGAAGTCTCCCACTACAAGTATGTGAGGTTTTATGTGTGTTTTGAGTTTCAGTAATGTTTATTTTACAAACGTGGTTTTCTTTGTATTTGGGGCATGTATGTTCAGAATTCAGACTTCATCTTTGTGGATTTCTCCTGTGATGAGTATGAAATGACCTCCTTCATCTCTTTTGATTGATTATAGTTTAATTTCTAATTTGTTACCTATTAGGATTGCTATCCCCTCTTGTTTCTTGGTTTCATTTGATTGTAAAATCTTTTCCCAAGCCTCAACTCTGAGGTAACTTCTGTCTTTGAAGCTGAGTTATGTTTCTAGTATGCAGCTGAAGGATGGATTCTGTCTTCAAATCCATTTTGTTTGTCTGTGTCATTTTATGAGCCAGTTAAGACCATTAATATTGAGGGATATTAATGACCATTGATTGCTCATTCTTGTTTGTTTTGGAATTGGTGGTGGTGGTGGAAATGTGTAGATTACAACCCTTTTTTTCTTTTGACTGTTGGTATAGTGGGATTGTCTATTGCTCATGATTTTCTGGTTGTAGTTAACATCCATTGGTTAGAGTTTTCCTTCCAGAACTTTTTGTAGGGCTGGGTTAGTGGATATGTATTGTTTAAATCTGGTTTTGTCATGGAATATCTTGTTTTCTCCATCTATAGTGATTGAAAGCTTTGCTGGGTATAGTAGTGTGGGCTGGCATCTGTAGTCTCTTAATATTGGTAGGACCGTCGGGCTTTCAGAGATTCCATGGCGTGAAGTCAGGTTCAATTCTGATAAGTTTCTATTTATATGTTATTTGACCTTTTTCCTTAGCTGCTCTTAATATTCTTTCCTTCTTGTGTATGTTTGGGGTCTTGATTACTATGTCGGATGGGGACTTTTTTTTGACCCACTCTATTTGGGGTTCTGTAAGCTTCTTGTACTTTCATTGGCATGTCTTTCTGTAGGTTGGAAAAGTTTTCTTCTATTATCTTGTTGAATATGTTTTCTATACCTTTGAGATGGGTTTCTTCACCTTTTTTCCTATCATTCTTAGGTTTGGTCTTTTTCATGCTGTCCCATATTTCCTGAATATTTTGTATTAGGGATTTGTTGGACTTAAGATTTTCTTTGGTCAATGAATCTATTTCTCCTAGTGTATTTTCAATGCCTGAGATTCTGTGTTCCATCTCTTGTATTCTGTTGGTTATACTTACATCTGCAGTGCCTGACCATTTCCCCATCTTTTCTATTTCCAGCATTCCGTCAGACTTTTTTTTTTGTCTCTATTTCAGCTTCCAACTCTTGCACTGTTTGAATTGTTTCTTGCAATTTTTGCTTTGTCTTTTCCTTCATTTCTTGCATTTTTGGTTTGTTTTTCCTTCCATCTCTTTAAGGGATTTTCTCTTTGAGGGCCTCTACCATTTTCATGAGGTTATTTTTAAGGTCATTCTCTTCTGCTTCATCTGCATTGGGATGTTCTGGTCTCACTGGTGTAGATTCTCTAAACTCTGGCGGTGTCATATTGGTTTTTCTGTTGCTGAGTGGGTTTTTATATTGACTACCTCCCATCCCTTCTTCCAGTGGGTGCAGAAGGAGTCTCTTCCTCTCCTTGTGGGTAGGTTCCCTTCAATTGGGTATAAGCAGGTCCAATACTCTGGTATCTGCCACAGTCCCCAGTCCCCAGGCCTCAACTGGTTGCATGCAGGGCACAGGAATGTGGTCAGGAAACATGTCCAGGCTTAGCTAATCCTGTGGGCATAGAAAGGGACTGTGATGCTGGCAGTCTCTGTGTCCAGTCGGGATGGAACCACAGTGGTAGTCCCCAGGCCTCTGCAGGTTTGGCGCAGTACATAGGAAGGTGGCCCAGAAACAGGCCTAGTCTTACCTAGTCCTATGGGTGGAGAATGGGACTTGGAACCTAGGGTGCCCTGTCTCCTCCCAAGATGGGAACTACAATGGGAGTTCCCAGGCACATGAAAGTGGCCTGGAAACAAGCCCAGGTTTACCTAGTCCCAGTAGCATGGGCAGAGAAAGGGACTAGGATGCTGGCAGTCTCTGGGTGTTTTGGCTCCCGCCAGCATGGGAACCACAGTGGCAGTCCCCAGGCCTCTGCTGGTTGTTTGCAGGACACAGGAAAAAGGCCATGTCCTTCTGTGTGTGTGTGTGTGTGTGTGTGTGTGTGTGTGTGTGTGTATGTATATATATATGTATATATATATTTATTTATTTACCTTATTGGTTGATGAATAAAACACTGATTGGTTTGTAGGCAGGCAGGAAGTATAGGCGGAACTACCAGACCAGGAGAATGCTGGGGAGAGGAGGGCAGAGAGAGCTGCCGGAGAGAAACCATGTAGCCAAAATAGGAGTAAAAGGTCCCAACATTCTCTGGCAAGATAAGACTATGTAGAAATACATAGATTAATAGTTATGGGTTAATAATTAAGAGAGAGAGCTAGCCAGTATGAAGCCTAAGTCATGGCCCAAACAGTTTATAATTAATAAGTCTCTTTGTATTTATTTGGGGTTGAAGGGTGGTGGGACCAGGCAGGAAAGAAACTCTGTCTACAGTTTCTTGTGTTGAATTAGGAGTTTGTCTAATGTGATAATTAAGACTTGAGTGTGGAATCAGACATACCTATACCAACTTTCTGCTTTAGTATCTAGTCTATCTTCTTCACAGCTTAGACTTTCCCAGCCTTGGTTTTCTCATCATAATCTCTGATAGTTGTTTAAAATTAAATTAAATGATGCAAAGTGCTTAGCAGAGGGTCTGACTGCTTCACACTATAGAAAACAAACTAAAGCAAAAATGAAACAAAGCAAAACTCCACAAACACTCAGTATGCATTAAAGCAGTAGCTCTCAAACTTTAGGGCATGATTGAATGCTACACATAATGCTGAAGGGGAAAATGAAGCATGGCAGTTATGAATCCAGGCTTTCCTAATAAGATGAATAGGACTGGTGTCTTAGGAACAAATTTTTATATTTCTCTTCAGTTTTCTTTCATTATCATTCAGTTATTTCTACTTTTAAAAAATTTAACCATATTTTAGAGAATAGAAGACAGGCACAATGAAAATCTACTTCAATGTACTATAACTAATTATAATTGGTTGTTAATTTGAAATATATATCACTTAAACCATCATCATCATCTGTTTCAGCCCGAAGTGTTCTACTTCTCCTAGATTAAGGCTTCTTTAGTTTACTGAACACTGTGTTTGAAGAATAAGTCAGTTTCTAAAATAAGTTTCCTCTGTAATACACATCCTTGTTCCTCACGCCAGTATTCTACATGAGGGATAAAAGTACTATCCCAATAATTGTCACTGCCCATTCATTATTCAATAATAAATCAAATAATCACACAAGACTGTAACTGTAAATAACATTCTTTGCCTTCCAGTGAATTATGAGTTATGAGGTCAGTAAGTTTCTTCAGCTAATGATGTTTGTTTTAGAGGCTATGATTCATGCATTTTTTTTGTATGGCTTAACTTACATGTTGCTGTGATACAACATTTGAAAAAAGAATTCATATTGGAACATGGTTTCAATCCATCATGGTAGGGAGGTCACTGCAGGCTTACTGTGTGGCTGTCCATACGATGGTGAACCAGAAAGCAAGAGGCCATGATGCAACCCAGGGCTAGACAGTATATCCTTTGAAGTCCCATCCTTTGGGGATGTACTTTTACTAGTCAGGTCAGAGCTCATCTTCCAAAGGCATCACAACATCCTAAAATAACACTAACAAAGGGGGAGCATATTTTCATGAGTATGGGAGAATATTTCAGATTCAAGTTACAGTCTTTCTTCGTTGTGTGAACCTTGTTCACATGAGTATTAACTAAGGCAGCATTCATGGTTTTGGAATAATATACAGTGGTATATAACCTAGTTGTTCAGATTGTAACTCTTAAGATTCTCAGACAAGCTGCAGATATGTTTGGTGGACAACCCAGAAGAAAATACACAGAGGAACATCATTACTGTTTGGTTAAACAAATTCTTTGCAGCAGAATTGCATCTAGGCAATAACTGAACTATTTTGGAGACAGACACCTTTGCCTAAATATTTTTTGGCTTGTCCTATGGGCTGGGTAAGCACTTTTGTGAGTACCGTTTCATATACAATCTTGGTTTGGATACAAGCTGATACTGTCTATAGGGTGGAGCAAGTCAGTCATTTAATCAGGTTTTAAACATATGCACTTATAATCCACTTAACATTATATAACTTAAACATTAACATTAATTGACCATTATCATCATTATAACCATTCTTGATAGCATACATCTCAAGCTGAAAAAAAAATCCCAGGAATGATTGCAACAACTTTTAGGAAATCTTCTTCAAATAAAACTTATTATCCTGCAGTTCCTGGCTCCTACCAATAGACAACAGAAATTCCTACTTAAAATACAACTTGCGTGTGACTCGCATTTCCTTTATTTATGTGTGAAAGTGAAATTATATTTCGTGTAAATATTGTGATATACACAGTATACTGATCACTACAATCAAGATAACCTATACATCTATATTTTTAAATATGTCATGTATTTTTATGTGTGGTAAGAACAGTTAGGATCTAATTACAGTGAATTACATGTATTCAATCTCAGGCAGATCCAGAACTCATGACCCTCCTGTCTTTGCCTTTCAATTTCTCTGGGGTTACAGACATGTACTGCCACAGCTGTATGCAGTTCTCCATATATATTTATTTTTAGATTTATTTCATGAAGTGTTTATATTCAAAGTATATATATGTACCAGGTGAGTGCCTGGTGCATGCAGAGGTCAAAAGAGGTTGTTGGATCCACTGGAACCCGAGTTATGAATGGTTGTGAGCCATCATGTGGCTGCCAGGAACTGAACTCAGGTCTTCTGCAGGCACAACAATTGCTTTTAACCAATGAGCCATCTTTCTAACTCCTTCCTATACATTTTGGACATTAATCTAGCAAATACTGGTTTGCAAATGCTGTCATCCAATGTATTGGTCATTGTTTCATTTGTTGATTATTTCCTTTGCTCTGTAGAAACCTTTTAGTTTGATGTAGGTCAATTTGCTTCTTTCTGCTTGTATGTCCACATGTCCATGTGTATGTTTGTGTGTTTTGGGTATCACATCCAAACTAATTACCAATGTCAATGCCAATGCCAGAAATTATTTTACAATTTCTTTTCTTTTTTGGAGCTGAGGACTGAACCCGGGGCCTAGTGCCTGCCAAGCAAGTGCTCTACCACTGAGGCAAATGCTCAACCCGGTATGTTGCAATTTTATGATTTAGATTTTAAATCTTAGTCCACATATAGCTGGTGTTGTATATAATGTAGGAAAGAGATCCAGTTGCATCCTTCTGCTTATGGGAGTCTGATCTCCCCAGCATCCTTCACCAAAGACACAGTCCTTTCTTATGTATGCTTTGGTATTCTTTTTAGTAAGTTGATCATTTGTGTGGAGGTTTATTTCTGGGATCCTTGCCCTGCTTGGTGTCTTTGGGGGGGAGCTGTAGGTCTGTTTTATGACAGCACAATAATACTTGGATTATCAAAGCTTTGTCTCCTATCCAAGTATTAACATGCTCTTGCCTGCTTAGCTTCTTGATATCACAGGAGATTAGTTGTGCTCATAGTGGTTTGGTCTTAGGTTGTAAATGATCAAAGCTTGGTAACAAATATTGAAAATAGAAAATATGGCATTTTTATCCTGTTTGTTCTTAAGGCTGTTGTGACTGTCTGGATTTTTGTTGTTCTATACCAATTTTAGGATTTTTTAATTGATATGAAAAATAGAACTTAGTAATTGTTTTTGGTTTTCACAAACAGGATTTCTCTATGTAGCTTTGTAGACCAGGCTGGCCTTGAATTCACATAGATGCTACCTGCCTCTCTGCCTCCCAAGTGCTGGGATTAAAGGTGTGCAGCACCACTACCCAGGTGATATTTGGAATTTTTATAGGTATCACATTGATTGATGGTTCTGTGGAACCCATTGCATTGTTGGTAGTGAGGCAACGTATTGGTTAGGAAGAGTTAGTACAAATCTGTGTATTTGTCCAACTAAGTAAACTATAGTTGGTGAAATTTGTGTTCCAACTTTACCTTTGCTTGATAAGCAAACTTTATTGTCCATTCATCCTGAGTTTATGTGCTTTAAAATCTTCCCTATTATGTGAATGTATACAAGCTGCCTCAACTACTATTAGGAAAAACATGAGAATATGGGTATGAATACAGAAATTAAATGATACTTATTCACAAGTTGTACTGAAAATGGTGAAGAATTTTTTTTTTATGTCAGGAAACCATGATCCAGCATGCTCAGCTTTGCAAGCAGCCCTGGGTAAGTCACTTAACTAGTCTGGATTTTCCTTAGTATTCTTAGTACCACTGTGAATGGAGAAGTAGTTGGAAGGAATTGTTCTCTTTTGTCCCTTGATGCCCAGTGGCTTCAAAGACTGTCTGTCTAAATGGAGTGTGAATGTTTCAGTCAATCAGTCAGAACCTATGCTCAGTGATTGTGACTGCACAGACATGTCAGTCTTCCTGCGGGGCAATTCCTACTAGGCAGCTTGTGCTAGACGTCTTAGGGCACTGCTGAACTGCACTGCAGACAGAAATGCTGATGAAAGCTGGAGGGGGAATGAGAAGGAGGAGACACAACTGCACTGTGCAATACACTTTTATTTTCCTTTTACCTTTGCAGTCATCTTTGAGTAATTGTGTAAACAATAGGATGGAATGGAATTACATTAAATTGTATGCAAATGGTTCTAGAACACCTTAACAATTATGACAAGGCAATTATAAATAACTTCTTTCCTTAGTAATATATATTTGCTTTTGAAGTACATTAAAGAGCTGCCGTATCTAGGTTAGCTAGGAAAGAGCAATGGTACCATCCCAGGAGCCCACCTCCTTGAAGGTTTAGACTCCAAATTTGAAAATCCTAAGGTTTACTAGCTTCATAATACATAGTCAAGCAGAAAGTTCTTGGGTTGGAAATATTTATTCTTGAACGTTTACAGCAATTTTACCTTTTGTCATTGCACAAAACCCTTTTATACCACCTGTGCCTTCTACAGAGTTTCAAGCAAAACTCCAATTCTGACGCTGTCACATTTGTCATCTTAAAACTACAAATCCCACCCTTCAGGAGAGCCAAATCAGAGACAGGGGTACAGTTAGCAGTCTAACAGAATGGCAGCATCTTTACAGTATTCTAAATGGTCTGATGAAGCAGAAGTCAAGGATGCCACCGTATGTAGTGCGGATTTTAGATCTGAGACTATTCCAGAATAAAGCAGCCTCAGGCACATTCATAATATGAAAGTTTGCAAGGCACCTCCTTCTCCCAGGAGACAACTGGATTGTGGACTGGATTTTAGGCAAACAAACCAAAAGAGCAAACATCCAAATTCTTAATTCAGTCATTTCAAAAATTAGAAGTTACAAATACTCCAAAGATAGACCTGAAAATTTTGTTTAAATAACAAGAGATTAACTGCAAGAAGCATAGAATCAAAACCGTCTCCCTCCTAGCTAAGGTGTGTAAAGCATAAATATATGAAAAATAAAATTCACAGTCAGTTTTAAAACTAGAATTCAAGTTCGGCTAATAAATCTTAATTGTATAAGTATATTAATTTCTCAGTACAACATAAAAGAGGCAGTATTGTCAGATGTACAATTAAAGTATTAAACAGAAATACAATAGAAGGAGAAAAGGCTTCAGATAGAAGGCTCCTTTTGTTACCAAGAGATAGGGCCACCTGAGTGTGTTTCAGACTCCTCACTTAGGGGCGGGCAAGCCAAATCGACTGCTAAGAATATTAAGTGGCCTCCTGGAAAGAAATCAGCAACAGTTGTGCAGCTGTAGCATTTGCCTGTTCTCAGACTGGGGATTGCTGGAGAATAAAGCAGAACTCAGAGTGCTGTAGGTTTTTAATTTTTTTTATCCCACTTCATTGAAGCCAGCCTCTTCACAATCTTCTTATTTCTTGGGACTTGGGAGTGAGGGGGTGGGGGGGAGGCAAAGAGGGGGCTGGAACAGAGGCGGGGCATGGTAGATGAGGGTGATGGCAAGGGACCTACATCAGCTCACACTCAACTGGGCAAACCCGATCAGCTTCACTTCATCGGGAATCTCCGCCCCATCGCAGCCAGAAGCCTGCAGAGGAAGAGGAAAGTGTCAGTGCTAGTTTAGAACCTTGCACATGTCAGGACAGACCCACTCCAGGTCACTGGCTCCTCTTTAAGGAGACACCCCCAAGAACCATGTCAGGGAATGACTGACTGCTGGGTGCCAAATGCTGTTAGAAACCTAGCCCCATGCCTTCAAACAGCAGAGGTGTGGAGAGATCGCTACTCCTTTTTACAGTACCGTGCCACCTAGACTTAGGGGTGAAATTCACATTTCATATGCCCCAGCCTCCTAAGCGGGAAGTCTCTGGTGCCTGGGAACATGCCTTTAAAAAGGGAAAGTGAGATCCCAGTCCACTTCTCCCTGCCATTTGTTTCCTGGCCATATGACTAGTGGGTCTCCTCTGCCACGTATTCTCAATGTCATAGGCTACCCTACCACAGGCTAGGATCAATGAATGGGACTGACCAGTCCTGGACTGGAACCTTCAAATTTGGCAGTGAAAGTAAACATTTCCTCTTTCTAAGCTCATGACCTGAAGTATGTCTGATTTAACAAAACACGATTCAGATAGCTTTGTAACAGAGTTCTTTCCTTCAGCAAAGTTTTATTCATATTATTTTTAACACATTTTAGTTACCTTAAGATAGCCCAACTCATAGCATGTCAAAACTTTATTATACATATTACTTCAAGATCAGAAGATACTGAAAATAAATCACTGCTTATTGGGATCATTTCATTAATTGTATTTTGATATTTTCATCCCCATTCATTTCCTTTATCCATACATGTACATGCATGGACACAAGCTCCTGTACACACGTGGTGGAGGAGATCACTGTAAGTTTCTTCTTCACCTTATAATACATTGATCAAAACTAGAGATTACAGAAATGCTAAGGGGAGTTGACAAGTTTTTAATTATCAAAGGGTCATATAAAAATTTCTAGGCTAAATTCATTCTAAATGATTTCAACTAATAATAGTTTCTTGTAACCCTTTACAAACACCACCATTAACCTGCTAAGCATGGATTGTGCATGTACAATCTTCAAACAGCAGTACCTGAAGTCTACACCTTTGTCGACTGTATCATTTTTCATTAAGTAAGAATATAGTTAGAGTATGTTTTAAATGTTTGAAGACATTTTGGTGACTGCCTCTAATACAACATTCAGTGTGAATTATGTTGATGTCAAATCAGTGCCTTGAAGGCAGGGGAAATCAGGCAGCATTTACAGCAAGGAATCTATGTTGTGCCTGTGTCACGACACCTCTGACTTTTCTTGACAGTTAAGCAACTCAGTGAAGAACAGTTTCCAGTCTCCGCTTCGCCTCACTTCCAACAAGGAAGTGCAGCACAGCAGCCATTTCAGGGACGCTTGCTACCTCGTGGTATCTGTCACAGCAGCACTGGGACACTTCCACCCCTAACTTCCTGTCCCTGACAGCTCTTCTTCCTTCTGCCCCTGATGTGCTCCCGCTTCTCTCCCAGCCTGCCTCCCTCCCTCCCTCCCTCCCTCCCTCCCTCCCTCCCTCCCTCCCTCCCTCCCTCCCTCCCTCCCTCCCTCCAGTGAGACTCTTCTTAATTTCACTGACTGGCAGCAGAAACCACAGCTTTAGTAGTCAGGGGAGTGACAGCAGCTGAGGACAAGCTGCTCCCACAGCTGGTGACGAAATGACCCAATGGGCACTTCAGAGCTAGGACAAAAAAGAATAGCCAGATTTGGTGAAACCAAAATACCCACAATGCTTAAGCCGACCTGAAACAAGAGAGAACTATGAAGTCCATCTTCGGGAAGGACAATTTTGTATCAGGCCCTTAGCTACCGTGGGCACCCAGAGGGAGTCTCCCTGAATCCCCATGCTGTGCCCCGGCCTAGCTGACAGATGTCCTTGTTTCCTGGACAAACCCTTTCCTTGATTTCCTCTGAGACTCAGGCACCTTCCATGCAGCCTGTTGTCTGTAACCACGCTGTGCTCAGCTCCTCTCACCCTCTCTCAACCTACAAAGCACCAAGGAGACCACGCACACGTGGCCCAACACTCAGAGTCAAGGGACCAGAGCCCCGCCAGGACACAGACTTCAAACCTTTATGATGCACGGTCACTACTTAAAAAAGATAGAAGACTCCAAAACATATGCTTATGTGGGAGACTTTCATTGTACTGACTATCTTGGGAATTAAAAAATGAAAAAACTAAAAATATTTTGATGTTACTAAAATATGTTGTTTAAAATATTCCAAAGTGTTTTCTAAGGCTATGTCTCAGTGGTACCTCACATACTTATCATGCATGAGACTCTGGTTCAGGTCCCAAAACCTAAAATAAACCTTACATTAAAAACTTGTTCACATAGGTTACATTTATTATATTATCTTATAAATTAAAACATACTATTCTAAAATATTTGCTTACCGAGTCATTAAAACTACTAATGAACTCATAACATGGCAACATAAAGATTTCCGTGAAAAACAATAGCTTCCCACCACCTCCCACAAGGAATCAGCAACAATAATAAAACCCTGAGAAGACCGATGTGACTTGGCAAACTTCTTTAGCATTTTGCTTAGTGATGCCACCTGGATTTTCATACGTTCTTCTGCGTTTATTCTACTACTCAACGCTGCTCACTCTCAAGTACCCAAAGCCAAACCCAGCTTCACACAAAACACGTATTTAGAAGAGGAGAGTATTTTTAGAAGCTTTTCCAAATACTGTTTGCTACAGTACCAAAATTTCAATTTCCCCAGTGGCGATTCCGAAAGGTTAGCTACAGCGTGGACTCTGAATCAAGAGCACTGAACTTTCCGTGTGACGTTCCATTAAAATCCATCGGTGCCCTTGCCCTTGAGTGGATCTTTACCTGTGCATGATTTTTAAGCACCATCAGTTTTATAGATCTTCTAAAGGTTATTTCATTACACAATATGAATGGAATACAGTGTAAACAAATTGTATTCATTAATATGGTCTATCAGTACGAGGAGGGGGGACACAACTGCCAAATTAACAGTAGATAAAAGTTTTCCAAAATCCCATTCCCATTTGAAAACTCCAATTTATTACTGACAACAAGTATTGTCACGCTTTAAAGTGTCAATCTTACTCTGCTCATTTAAGAAACAGTCTGCTAAATAGTTGACTCTGGTAACAATCATTTGTCAGTTTTTCTTAGTATAAATTTGTTTCTTGTGGGTGGGAGGGTATTAAGAGTCTTAGCTGGCAAGCAACTAGCTATTCATGAGGGTTCCCCCAAAGTACCTCACTATACTTTCACCGCACCCCATTTAATTACACAGAATATTGAGTGGACATGTCCTCAACCTGAAATGTAATAAAACTAGGATTGTTCCCTTTTTCATTAGGAAAAGTCTTAAGTGAAACTGACTTGACTTCTTACAGGGATGAGACGTAACCAGAAGTCTGGACTGATGCTTCTGCCTTGATTTATGGCAACATGGTGAGCTTTCCCTATCAGGACTTTTGTGCCAAGGCCAACACTGTGGAAAAGACAATGCATTGCCATCTTAGTAGTGCTTGAAAGTGTTGTGACATCCAAAATCCTCTTGAAAGGTCACAGGGAACCTCAGAAGCCCATGACCAACCCACACTCTGTGTACCCTAGCTTCAAAATGAACTTGAAAGAACTTATAAATGGATGCTATAAAATTAATTTTTGCACAGCAAGCAATTACCAGACTGAAGAGACATCACACAGAATGGGAAGAAAGATAAACTGCTAATTATGCACTAAGACAAGGATTCATATACAGAATATACAAACAACTGCAAAAATTAAATAACAAAACCTCAAATCATGCAATAAATAAATGGCTTGGTGAACTGAATAGATAATTTTCAAAACAAGGAATTATAAGCCAATTAATATTTGAAAAGGTGTCAAACCTCCTTTACTATTAAGGAGATGCTAATGAAAACTGCTTTGAGATTTCATCTCACCACACTTAGAGTGGCCACCATCAAGGAAACAGCAGTAAGTGTGGGTAAGGATATAGGGAAAGAACAAGCCATATGCAGTGGAATGAAAACTTGTACAGCCACTGTAGAAATCAGGACCATGGGGTGGGGGTGGGTCTCTGTCTTAGTTATTTTTCTATTGCTGTGACAAAGCACCATGATCAGGAAGCCAACTTATTAAAAAAAGTATTTAACTGGGCTTACAGTTACAGAGGGTTACAGTCCACAATAGCAGGATAAGGGCAGGCAACAGGGACAGCTGAGAGCCTGCATCTTGACCAACAACCAAGAGGCAGAGAGAACATACCAGAAATGAGAAAAGGCTTTTAAAGCACATTCCCAAACACACCTCCACCACCATGGCTACACCACTCACATCCCATCTGTCCTGGTGCCCTGGGTCTGAAAGAATGTTTGTAGTCAACCCTGTGGTCTCTGTCTGGCCCACATTTGGACAGCCTTTGCTTTAGAGAGAACAGGAAACAGTGCTGCCACATAGACCTTCTGAATGGGCTGAGTCCCTTAGCTCTCACCCTTGTCCTCCTGCAGTAAGGATTTTGAAAAAATTAAAACTCTTAATAGTTTTGTACGTCTCTGTTTTCACTTTACCCACGTTTCACGGAATAACGTAGTCAAGCATCCTCCAAATAGACCTATGCTGAGAACTTCTAGGAATAAGCCCTTTAGTTATTAATCATTAAAATGCTTATGAGATATCTATCTGCGATGTACATGTTATTACATTTCAGCAACTAAAATCTATAATGCTCATATAAATGGGTGCCAACTGGATGTTAATTACATGCATGCCAATTTATATTTTCTCAAATGCAAATTAAACACATCTTATTTTACATTTTCACTAATGCAATTTTTAAAACTCCACATTGAAGGCAGCAAAATTCACCTACATTATGAAACCTCGGGGTGACTAATTAAAATAATAGCAATTCTACAGCAGTGTGGCTGTGTCTAACTCAAGGTCACAGGCCACTGGGGCTGAAATGACCTCCTGGCTGGAGAACTGCCTTAAAAGGAGAGAAGAAGCTGATCCCTGGCCCAGGTCGTGACAACAGGGAAACGATACCTGCCAGAGAAGGTTAAAGAGCTGACTGGGCAAAAGTGAAGTCCAACTTCATTTGTTCATTTACATTTATGACATAAGGGTCATTCATTCGTTCACTTATTTTTATGACATAAGAGTCTCACTGCAGCCCTGACTCGCCTTGGACTCACTGAGGTTGCCCTGCCTCTGCCTGCTCAGATATAAGGCAGGCACCAACCCTGGCATTTATACTACTGGTTTCTTAAGTGATTAGAAATAACAAGGTAAGGACGAAAGGTGAACCAAGTGGTGGTGGTGGTAGTAGTGAAATGTCAGTTGATCTATAGGAAGAATGCTTCCCATTGTGGTGAAACGCTAGCATCACTAACCATTCTAAAAGCCTGGACTGCACAAGCCATTAAAGCAGAGAACTGGACAGTGACCTGGACACTGGGATTTTTTTAAGTACCCCTACTGGCTCATGAGTTTAAAGTACCCGTACAGGCATCTGTACTGGCCTGTCCTGGGGGTTCTGACAGGATACGCCATCAGCTGCAGCCACTAGGAGCACCACCATTGCATGTAAAGGACCCTGCCCAACTCACATCTCCCTCCCTCTCTGTCTTCCTCTCCTCCTCCTCTCTGGCCCTCTTTCTCTCCTCTTTCCTCTCTCCACTCTGCTGCTGCTCCTGTTCCTGGAGGCTGGTCTCCCCCCTCCCTTTCCCCTCTCCTTTATCCCCGCCCCAAAAAACTCCTCTGCTTGAACCCTGTTGCATGGTATCTTTTCTTAAATTACAATGCCATGAGTCCAGCAAGGTAAGGAAACACTGCCGTCAGTCCTCCCTGTTCTCCAGGCTATTTCCAGACCCCTGACATTCTCCTTGGGACTGGAATCGTGGTAAGCAGCTGAGAGATGGAAGGACCTTGAACCACAGCAGCAGCAGCTTACGAGGAAAACCACTGCCAAAACACTTTGATCTTTTATTCTTCAACTAAAATAGTCAAAATGATGAATGAAGGCCAATGTATCTGAATCCTCGAGTTTTATCTGGCTGCCAGTGCTTCAACTTAGCTCTGTGGAGTGGGTCTTAATCTGGCTGGCTGCTGCTAACAACAAAGAGACCTCAGACTTTAACAAGAACTGGACAGAGAGTGAAGACAGGGACAGAAGACCATTCTTGACACGGGTTTTATTTAGTATCTCCAACTACCGCTGAAGGAAACGCGTTTATTTTCCATTTCGTGAGAATACTCTCACTGCTACCTGTCTAGCTGAGCAGAGAATCTGCCTCCAGGACTCTTCTGCACTGTATGGCATTGTTCAATCTTTATGGTACAGTGGAGACCCCATTTCAAGCAAAGTAAATACATCCAGAAAGACAAAAGAAGACTTCGCAAAGCAATCCATGAAAGCATGGACTTAGGGGCTGCCTCTGAAAGACAACATAGTATTTTAAGTGTGGGCTCTGAGCTGGACCAAAGTTGGATTTGCAGCATCCACCGTGTGATCCTGGGAAAGTAGACTCCACCAGGCCTCAGACTTCCAAGACATAAAGGGTCTGGCCATCAGAGGGGAAGTGCAGCAGGTGTACAGGGCATAGGATCAGACAAGGCTTGTGCATCATGATCAAGGATGAGGACTGAAGGGAGCCACTCCCGCCTGTACAACCCTTTGGAACTGCAGAAAGGCTACTCTGGCTGGAACTTCTGTTCTGCACACAGAGCTGCGCACTGGGGACCAGCTGTTAGGAAGATGCCCTAGGAAGCAGAGCAGTGTCTCCTATAGAGGCTGAACACAGAAGAGAGGATTGGGAGATAATCCAGGAAACCCTAACCCTAATCACAGGAAGAGATGGGAGACTGTTGCTGCTCCTACTGTTATCCCTATAGTGGCTGCTTTCAAAACTGAGCAGAATTTGTCACTACTGTTTCACAGGAAGTAAATTCACACATGCTGGGAATGAATTGGCATGGAAGTTTCAAATGGTGGTCTCTGTCCAGACATCCAAAATGAGTAAAATGTCCTTCAGACAGTGCTCCACCCCAAGTTAGAAGAGTTTGAAATGCTGACACAGGGTACAAGTTTCTCATAACATGCTCTTGTATAAATAAAACATGTTCACAAAATTGCAGGTGAGTTCCAAACACAGTAGAGGTGAGACAGTGGACAGCCACAAAGACAAGTTCTGTGTCTTGCACAGCTCTATACTGAATACAATGTTCTATTATCACCAGAACATTCTGTGAACACCCTTGTGTTTTTATTTGATCACACATCCTAGCTCTCTGAAATGAGATGAGAAGAAAGACATTGAAAATTCATTACCTTGCATTTACTGTGGTTATTCATGAAGCACTTGTGGCCACAAGAAATTTCCACTTGATTTTCACAAGGAACAGCAAAGAAGGCAGGCCATTAGTGTTGGTTTTGCATAGTCACATGCTGGTCCTCTAGATCTTAAATTACTTGTGGCATTCTAACTGGCCTTTGATACAACTAATTTATGTTTTAAATGAGTCATTTATTTTGCCTTGATACACTGCTTGCTAAAATTTCTTGGAAATGCATCAGTCTCCATGATCTAAACTTAAACTCTTGTTTCAAAGTCACCCTAGAATGCTCACTGTTCTGTCTCCTGCAGCTACCTATTCTTGGATTTCAAATGCCCTACTGCATAAAAACTGTTAGGACATCCAGTCTCTACAAAAATGTGGTGGCATGATTTCAGTGTGGGGGTGAAATGCTATATCTTTATTCACTAGCCTTCAGTGGGCTGTTCTGCAAGATTTTCCAATTACCTAAACCATTTACACAACTCTCAGCCTCTATTTTTCAAAGGTAGTACTACCCAGTTTCACTCAGGAAATCTTGTGTAAGTGTGCTGATTTGAATTTAGATTAATTTTGTCTGTATGGTCAAGGTGCAATAGAAAGAGACTATGGAGAAAAATGGTACCCACGGGCTTTGAGGTCTCAAAGGGCCACTCACAGTCAGAGAGAGGTATGACGAGGAAAGAACGACCTACATTCACAAAGGAAGAGTTTCCTGAAAAATGTCCACAATGCGGCAGAGGCAACTAATGAATACAAAATGTGATTCTCCCCAAATCTAAGAGCAACAAAATTAGTGTGTACAGAATGATGTGATTATTCTTCATGGGTATCAGCATGACAAAAACATTACTTCTGTCTCCACCTTTTTACTTACCAACTTAAATGTCAATGTTTTTAAAGCTTTGGGGTCATCTACAATCTTCTGTAAATTAGCAGCCACTGTAAAATATAAACAGAGAGAAAGAGTGTCCAAGTTATTTCCAATAACTTTGGGTTTTCACATCAATGATTTGGAAAATTTGACTAATGATGCAATAAACTGCAAAATCTTTTCTTTCACAGATGTTACAAAGTCCATATAAATGACCAAATTACTTTCCACAGACATTTTCTGAAACCATTTGTATCATTTCTGCCACCTCTTATGTATCTGCATCTGGATTAATCGCTGTACATCAACCCTGCATTTCCTGTAATAAAATTTGAAATTACTTTCTAATAGAAAGTAAAAATGATAGCAGTTCCTGAGCCTCAACTGGCTAGTTTTTCTAAAAACTCATTACTAAGAAAATTATTAGCCAGGAGAGGGCAGTGCGGAAGAGGAGAGGCTCGTTATAAACTTCCCTGGGAAATAACCAGTCAGCACGCTGGAGCTCTTGGCCTATAAATTCACTGAATTCTCTGAGGCGGATTTTATCACGCAACACAATACAGTAGACAACCTTTACAACTTAGGCAGACTGTTACACTTTCAGGGCACAGCCATCTGTCTCTATGGTGATATGTCACCTTGAACAACTCCCCGAGTTGGTGGACTAGGGGTCAACACATTGAGGCTGGGAGTGAAGAGCTCGGCACCAACGACCTAGTCTCACTGTCAACAGATCCAAAGGACATTGGCCCCGGTCTTTGCATCTGAGGCTGTGGTACAGAAGGCAGATTTTTTCCCAGTTGCCATTCTAACTCTGAAGTACTACCTATGAGTAGAACTATCAAAAAGTGAAAAGGCTGAAAACTGAAAGCTGCCTTTTTACATCCAAACCTCTAGGAGTCCAGCTGGAGCCTTAGGAAAGAGGTTCCTATCAGAAGAAACCCCAAAGCTACAGGGCAGGGGGTTCTGTTTGTCATGTTTATGTCATGAGAAAACCTAACTGCTGATTCAGCTGCTGGGTGTCAATTTCTTTTCCCGAATGTTTTGAGACTCGGGACTTTGAGAATACATAGAGACACACAATGAGTTTCAAGTAGAAAGCAGAAGGAAATACATGAAAATTTTGTTTTTCTTTATGGTTGACAGGAATCAACCTAGATATGAGGATTTTCTGCGAATTTGTTTCCTTTAATCTATTAGCTGTGAGGGAGGGCACAAGGAAAATCACAGACTTTTTTTTTTTTTTTTTTTTTTTTTGGTTTTTCGAGACAGGGTTTCTCTGTGGCTTTGGAGGCTGTCCTGGATCTCGCTCGGTAGACCAGGCTGGTCTCGAACTCACTGATCCGCCTGCCTCTGCCTCCCAAGTGCTGGGATTAAAGGCGTGCGCCACCAACGCCCGGCCAGAAAACCACAGACTTGATATGGCCTATTTCCCTTTATAAGTCACAGATGTAAGCAAAATGTTTCCTGCATTTATGCCCTCTCCCTAGGTCCATTCTGAGCAATGTGCAAGGCTTCGTGTTTTTCCCCACACCCCCTCGCTTTCTCATCTCTTTCTCTCTTCCTCTTCTTTCTGTTAGCACAGGCAATCGGACCCAGCACACACCTATTGATCACAGCCCAGGCCACTGATGCCCATGAGGCTGGCCTCGCTGAGCGCCATGAACAGATTCTAGATACTAGAATCATCAGTAACGTGGGTAAGAAATACTGGCTCACACAGTGAGAGTTCCAGCTATGAAACACTGTCTCCAAAGAACGGCAGTGTTTCCTGTGTCAGGACACTCTGACTATACCCAAATTGCAGAAAGGGAAGACGGCGTTGTGTTCTTCAGACATAAAAATGTCCTCATAGCCGCACTGATTTGGGCTGATTTCACGAGTGGCTGTAAAGTTGTCAATGAATTTTAGTCCTTTCATCGGGCTCTCTTGGCTAATGTGGGTGATTTACTGCATTGTTCTGGGTCATCTATTTCCAGGTTGCTCTCTAACGCTCAGCCAAACACACTGCTCTCCTGCACTAACTCATAGCCCTCTGCTGTGCAAACACATGCATGAGGGCCAACTTCCAGGGAAGTGGTTAGCAGGTTGTATACTGACTCAAGAGCAGGCACGGGCTGCCAGCATCCGGCTGCCAGCATCGGAAACAATCACCCTAGGACCCAAGTGTGAATCCCATTCCTCTGGGACATTAGAAATTCAAATTCTGTCTTCAGCTCAGAGCAAAAATAGCAAAAACTGGCCACTTACCTGATTACTTAACCCAGCTGCTAGGCTTATTTTCAATTTAACTGATTCTAATTTGTTGTAAAGTGCTATAAAACACCTTCATTTAACTGACATCATGGAAAATCCAGGGTGATGCTAATTTCTCTTCCAGCAGCAATACTCATTAAAAAGATGGGTGTCACTGTTTTCTCCCTTCTCCTGACTGTGCACCTGGATTTCAAAAATAAAAACGCTCCTTACCTGGAACGTGAGTTGAGAAGGAAGAGCTGTGTAGGTTGCCTGTGACTCTGGGGCTGCTCGCCCATGTCAGAGAATACTGAACCTGCTGTTTTTGAGGACTCTGTAGTTTCCAAAGCCTTAACCAAGAACTAAACTTAAGCCCCTCGATACTTCCTAAGATAAAACTCAGATCTTGGCTTTGATGCAAACTATTCTCCTCTTTGAGTTTGCCTCTCAAGTTTGAGTTCCTCCCAAGGTCACTGAACTCAGTCCTAAGAAGTTCTCTGTGTTTGGGGGAACAGGGACACAATGAGACCCAAAGGCTGGATCTCCCAAGCCTCCTTCTCCGTTTTCCCTTGCTTCGCACTTCCAGGTCTGTTAGAACTAAGTTTGTATTTCCATTTCTTTTTGTAACTTGTGACATAAGGTATAGCAAGCACTGTGACTTATCAAGCTGCAACAACATCATTAATGGCCCACACGGAAACTATGCTCATTACCTCCCTGGGTCGAAACAGAAGGAAATAAGACTGTCAGGGAAATCTGTTGGTATCCAGGAGGCCAAGGACATACTTCTTTGGGAAATGAAGCCAGGCCTTATCCACACAGTTTTCCTCTATGAATTCCTTGTGCTCCTCAAATTCTCCATATTTTCATAGTCAGAATTAATGGTGATTTAAGGAGTATTTATAGCCTGTGATTATATTCTGAGTAATTAGTGAAGAGGTGCACTTCTCTCCCAGGATAACAGATTATTTGATAACAATCTCATACAATGTTGATGTTTCTGTGATAGTGAGTTAATTTAATTTGACCCAACACTAAGCAAAAGCTTTGGGGAAAAGAGGGCCAGAGATGGGTGAGTCTGAGGGATGGCCACAAGTAAGACTTCAGATAAGACAAACATGACCTTGGGATGCCTGACACCGTGATAGCTTCAAACTGATGATTTATTCAAGAGACATACTGCATCTCTGATCTCACACTAAGCCGATACAGAAAAATAGCAAGAAGTGACCAAAGCATGACTGGACTGGTAATCTGAGAAACAGCTGATCTGAACAAGGCAGAGCTCTTGGACCCCAGACTGATGGCTGGGAATCCAGCATGGGACTGATCCAGATCTCCTGAATGTGGGTGTCAGTGAGAAGACCTAGGCAAGCTATGGGGCTTTGGGTGCCCATCCCACAGTGAGGGATGATCTCTCAATCTGAACACTTGGGAGAAAGCCTGGGCCCTCCCCGGAGCAAAATGACAGACTCTAGAGATCCCCATGGAGGGCCTCACCCACCCTGGGGAATGGAGTGGGGATTGGGTGGGAGGCTGGGAAGGCTAGTGGGGGAGCTGGGACTCACACGGGAAGCAAGCTTGTTTCTAATTTAAAGTGACCAAAGGAAGGCAGATAACTCCAGCTCTAAGGAGAAAGGGGGGTGAGCAGGGGTGCGACTGTAAAACTGATGTGAAAACAATGGCCAGTTACACCCCAGGCCAGGATGAGGTAAGATGTGGTGACGACACCTTGTTTGTGCTCTAACAAATACAGTTTGCCTAAGGATCAGAGGGTGGAGCGAGCCACTACTAACCATAGAGGTCTGGAGGTCTGTATAGACAGGCAGGAAGAGACAGGCTGAGTGGAGAGAGGAATAGATGATGGGAGGAGACAGGAACTCATCAACCTCTTTTCAGTTGAGAAGTTGGAGAGGTCAGGTATGGCTGAGGCTTGTTCCTTTGTCATCTTTTAGCAATTACCTCTATATCTGACTCTTTATTTATTAAGACCAATTAGAACTCATGCTACAGTAAGAGAGTCACCTCAGCAGTTCCCCTACATTCCTAGGCTCTTGGCTTCATGGGATGCACTGAAGTACAGTGTGCACAAATCTAAATTCCCCAGCTAGAAATGCCTGGGTTCAAATCCAGCCTCTTGCTCAGAGCTGGGCGTCTCTCTGAAGTGGAGTAAGGTCACTGTGCCTCTGTGTGCTCTGTGCGAGAGTGCTGCTGAGAAGTCGCTGTGCTAACACATTGGTGCCTTCTACATTGGCATCTGTGGTTGTCAGAGCTGGCTTGTCTTCAGTCTTTATGGCTCATGGTGTTTTCCCCCCACTCACTATTTATGTGGGACTCCGGGTCACAAATGAGAACGTGCTGCCTCCTGAATAGCGTCGTCTCTTCAAAGTCTAGACTCTTGCCGAGGTCTGACTCAGCTTTCCTGCATCACCACTTTTGTCACTTCCTACCCTGAATCTTGCCAGGAATGGCAACCTAAACAAGCTCTTTCTTTTCCTAAAAGATGTGTCTTAAAATTTTATCTGTACACATAGAATAGGATGAGTTCTAACCACAACTGCTATGCCCCACAAGACTATGGTCATCTCTCTTTACCATCTACCTGACAACTGAAGGTCTCTCTGCTTCCAGCTCTGGCCCCAGAAGCCAGCCTCCGCTGAATCCATTACTATGTGCGGATTGGTGCCACTTTTCTTCTTAAAACTGTTTTATAGCTTCCCAGGTCAGGATGCAATCACGGCCCCTGCAAAGGCTACAAAGCTCACCTGACCAGACTCTCCAGCTGTAGCCCTCACCTTATCCCTCTTCTCTGCTCTCTGGGCCTGCTCTATTCACAACAGCCTCCATACTGACTTCAAGCATTCAGAGGAGGCTCTTACAAAGAACCTCGAGCCTACCACTGCCTCTACCATAAGTAAAAGGCTGACTACAGCCTGCCCCCCCTCTCCTGGTTTCTATACAAATTTCTGGCTGTGCTATCACAATCCTTCCCCTGAACAGCCTCCTTTCCTATCTCTTTACCCAAGATTTTATTCTTACTATGTCACTTATCAAGCCAGACATATTAAATATTTATGGATTATTACTTTTGGATGTACATAATCTCATATATGAGTTTAAAACCTCAGAATGAGTTTTTCAAAAGCAACAACTTGTTTCCTGTTATTTTTTAAATGCCTGATGGTAAACTCCAATCTGTGTTGAACACATGAAAATGACAAACAAACAAATGGATCTCTGAGATCCTAGAATGGAGTCACACTTAGTAAGCACAATATAGACTGTCTCCCCAGAGCCATACACATGAAAGTTAATATGCAAGTTTGGTGGGGGCTACAAGACTCCAAATAACTCCAGGCTAAGAGGATCTGATAGGAGAATTGTTCCTGTTTTAGAATTTCTACAAATATGTCTCCTGAACCATACTCCCATTTGTTTCCCAAAGCAAACGAAAATGCAAGAACACTGGGCTCATCCCAGATGAATTATCAGGTATCACATACTAACCAAACTATGTTTTTAAACACTAGCTGTTTTTCTTTCAATTTTTTACAGAGATGAGACATCACTTCTCTCCCTGTGAGGTAAAACACAGCTTTTAGCAGAGATGTTAGCTAGCCCAGAACTCTGTGTCAGTCAGGTGAGCCTGATACCAAGTATTTTGGCCTGCCAATGTTCTGTTGAAGGCTGTATGTCTGATGGCTTCTAGCTCAGAATGAAAGCCATGGTCTCCACAGCCCATTTGATGAGATCTCCTGCTCCATGTCAACCTCACCATTTTACAGTGACCAGGTGAACACACGGAGGCCACTGTCCTCCCATCTTCGGGGACAACTCTTCAGAAGACTCCAAACTTTGGTAGTTCCCTGCAGCCAGAGAACTGGCTTAGCCAGGTCCAGGGCTTTCTCCAAACCTGAATGCAGTCAGTGACTGCTTATGGGAGTAAAAACAGCCCATATCTTCAATGCTGTATGACCCCCAGGACCCTCTTGGCTTGAAAGACCCTTTTGCTAAGGTCTTTTCTCTGGGTGGAACAATTTAATTCCTCCACATTAGGATGCCCTAATTTCCTCACAGCTGTTGATCTTGAGAACACTCCTCACAAAACCTACCAGGGTACAAATCTACACCTTCCATTCTCTGTCTGGGAAACTCCGGAGGCTCTGCTCATGAGTGGAACTAAAAAGGAACCTCTCACTACAGAATTCTGGGACAATGCAAAAATGGTAAAAGAAATATTGGAGGAAAGTAAGAAATAACCACTTTTAATACTTGGGATTTCATTCAATTAAAATCCTAGTGAGAAAATGTGGTTCTTCTATGAACCTCTAGGATATTACATGTACAAGTATCAGCTTATAGGACAAGCAAGATGTCATACTTGAGCACCTTATTACTTATACGTAAGAGGGTGAAATTCATGGGGCATAGTAGGAACAGAGGCATAGACCCATGATTCTCTCTAGAGTACAGGTCAATTCCAGTTAGTTTAACGTGGGCAGGCCATGGAAATCTGAAATCATTTGACATATCAAAACTGCCTAGTACTGAATCTGCCCTTTTAAAATACAACTCTAAGATTGGTATTTTGAGTCTGAATTTTGTTTAATGTGTTGAAGGTAAAATTTTATGAACCGGCTGACAGCAATGGTAATGGAAATGTCCAATAGTCATTATGTTATTATTGCTCACTTTCAGAGCATTGAAATTGTATAATCAATATGGTTGTAACCTCATATTGCTAATGGTAGTGATAGACCCATATACTTATAAATTCCTCTCCAACATGAAGATGAAAACAGGAAAAATTATAAAAACAAAAGCACAGTATGAGAGAAGATAGCTAAGTCACACGTGCCAAGAATAATGAGTATTATTCAATCACTTCCTCAGAGAAACAAAGGGGATTTGCTTGGGAGATGCACATAGGAAAATGGCCTTTGCTTCTTAGAATATGACAAATTCTACATGTATTTTAGCCTGGGCCTTTAGCCTTGGAAACCTCTAAATTTTAGGAATGTAGCTTTTTCTACATACTCAACAGGGCCATGCCCTTAGAGTCTTAATCATAGACCCTTCTTAACATCATTTCTGTCACCAGTGTATGAAGCTAAGAGGTGAGGGTGTCTGTGTATGTCACACAGCCACAACGTAACATAAATTGCATGTATTTCAAGTGGAAAGTATGAGTTTTGTATTTGTGGATACTCGTGAAGCCACCACAAAATGAAAAACACATCTGCCACTCTCACTAGGGACACTGTGCTCTCTGTATCTCCTCCCCTCCCCCACCCTCTCAAGGCTCCCCTCAGGAAAACACTGCTTTGTTTCCTGTCACTGGAGGTTAGTTTTCATTTGCTGGAATTTTATACAAGTAGGATCTTTTTTTTATGTGTTTATTCTGTCTGGCTTCTCTCACACCTCATATTTTTGAAACTCATCCATGCTGTAACACAAGCAATAGTTTATTTATAAGCAGTATTCCAGTGCATGAATATGGTTTGTTTATGTGTTTACCTCCAGGAAATCTGGCTTGTTTATGAATTTTGCCACTACAAAAACAAAACTTTTATCCATATCTACATAGAAGTTTTGGAACAGATGATTTTTTTCTTGTTTGTTGTTTTAGAAACAGGGATCACTATGCATTCTAGGTGGATCTTGGACCTCTGATCTTCCTGTTGCACCTCCCACAGTCTGGGATTAGAAATGTCTTTTGGCTTGGATAGTTATCCAAAAGCTGAAAACCATGCTCATCCAATGTGTGTACACTTACTTTTCTAAGAACTACAACTGGCAGTGTATGAGATTCAGTTTCTCAGACATTCACCGGCATTTAGTATGCTGAGTCTTTGAGAGAGAGAGCCATTCTAATACATGTATTGTTTTAATTTACACTGCGTCCACACCACATTTCACGTGCATATTTCCTAGACTCTGTTGGCTACTTTCTAATGCTGAGCTTCTGTTGTCTTTGTTAAGGAACCAGTAGCATGACTTCATAAAAGGATGCATGTGAGATCTTCCTTTGGCTCCTGAAGTGAAAAAGCAAAACATATCTACACAGGTATACAAAGATCTCTAGCACATTAGTCTGCCCTACAAAGTCTCCCCAAATCTGTCAGCTGCAGAAACCTCTTTTCTCTCACACTAAGGATTTTCGATGTGCTGCAGGTCATGAGTTTGAGTAGAATTAAACAGAGAAGACCGGGAAATGACTGCATTGTGAAAGGTAGGACACAACATAGGGATCTATCCAAATCTGATTTCTAGAGGCACCAAGAAAAGCTTTCTCAGCTCTCTGATGTCAACAGAGAGTGCTTATTTAATTATGCTAGATGGCTGAATTCTGAGAAAGGAGTTTGACACCATGAACATATTTCTGGGAAGGCTAACAGTGTATAAGGCATAAAGGGAGATGAATTAGATGAACTAAAACAAATGAAAATGATACATATATGAAAATATTACAATAAAACCCCTTACTTTGTCTATCAAAAGTAATAAACACATGTTTTCTCTCTCTCTCTCTCTCTCTCTCTCACACACACACACACACACACACACACACACACACACACACACACACACACACACACAGAGCCAGGGCTCTAAATGACATTGTCACAATCATTGAGAGGGAAGACTCCCAGGCAAGTGCTACTCATTCAAACCAGAGAAACTACTGTCTAATATAGTCTATCCATAAGATTGAAAAGTAATCTCTTTCAATGTATATAATCACTTGATTAAAAAACAAAAGCAAAGAAAGAATGTTGCGAGCTGTCTTTACAACCTTGTCAAATCCTTATGTGTCACAGGAGACTGGAAAGCAGGGTTTAACTTTGGGGAACTTTTGTCTTCATTCTCATTTTACCCTGATGTATTTTACAGGGAGGGTTTTCCACACACAGTTTGAGCTTCAGCCTTCTGGCTCCTGGGCCAGGAAAAGCTTTGGATAAGTTAAAATTAATGAGACAGCACATACACTGATATGAAGAATGCTACCCAAATTACAGGCGGTGCAGCCGACCGAGGCAATGCCATCTGGCATCCAGACAAAGCCCAGGGAAGCCCAAAGGAGCCTGGGCTTAGTGTGTGGTCACAGTCTTCCAGGCAGAAGATGTGCTCCACCTGTGGCCGGCCTCCTAGCAGAGAGCTCAGCCTTGGTTAAATGTATAGCACTGCCTCAAGAAGGATGCCCACTTTATCTTCCTGTTAAGGGTGATTCGTTTCTCAGTTCTGATCTATTCCAACGTCTTTAAAGTAAGCTTAAGAGACAGTAAAATGCAGAGTAAAGCTGACTTAACTTTTCTTTTAGATTGGCTTACTTTACGTGTCTGAATGTTTTGCCTTTGTGATAGCTTGGGCATCATGCCCACACCTAAGTGCCCTTATAGGTCACAAGAGAGCATCAGATGCACTGTAGCTGGAGTTATGGACAGTTGTGAGGGGCCACGTGGGTGCTGGGAACTGAACTCAGGTTCTCTGCGAGAGCAGCCAGTGCTCTCAACTCCTGAGCCATCTCTCCAGCCTCTGAATTCACTTCTTTAATGACAATAGTGACATCACGCAATCAATTCAAGAGTTAACTGGAATTTCTCTTTAATTTAAGCCATAGCATAAATAAATAATCTGAAATTTAATCATAATCTAATATTCAATAAGAGACTTTAGAAATTTATCTTCCTTACATCTTAGACTAGTGAAACTCATGGCCAGTTTTCAAGTCTCTGTTACAGGTCTGTCCACATGAGTTACGGAATGTGCACCAAAATGTAAATGAAAGTCTGGCCACAAGAATAACAAAGGAAACACGGGGGGGCAGCCAGGAGAACTACACCAGGTGCTTAACCCTGTAGCTAGCTCATGCTGAGCCACAGCGCCTGTCCCCCTACACACACACGGATCACACCTCCCTCAGGAGTGCTTTAGACTTTTCCTCAAATCGCAGCCCCCTCCTGCCCCTAATATCCTTGAAGCCCCAATTTTAATCTAGTATTATATAAATAAACACACTCGCCATGTTGTTCACCCTCTAACATGGGCTAAAATAGTGGGGCATTTCTGCACCAGCTCTCCCATCGTTGTTAGAGTAAGAGATGGAGAGAGGCCCGCAGAGGATGAAAGAGCAATCAGAACACACAGAGCAACAGCCTCACGGCGGGGGCGGGGGGAGGGGTGGCAAGAGGGGGTGAGGGGGGACACGGCTTTCAGTTCTATGTTCAGCCTAACCTTTGTCTTTTGCTTTCAGTTTTTAAAACAAATTACCTTTCATTAACAGAGACTGTTATAGAGTTGTCCTAAGATGGGAAGCTTAAGTCTTGTATCTAAAATTTGTATCTAGGAAGAGAGAACAATAATTATAACAGTCATCAACAATAATTATAACCTCATCAAAGACCTGAGAAGGAGGATAACAATACTAGGTTCGGCAGGAGGTGCAGGCAAGCGACTTACAAAAGGTGCAGTGAAGACAGAGACAGGAGGCTACCTGGGCAGTCACCCAAAGTCTCACCCAGACCTAGCCTTCCCCCGTCACATCAGCACCTGTGACCACCTCTAAACAGGCATGGTCAGTGCAACAGGTGCGGGTGGGGTGCATCTCTCACTACAGGGAAGTAAGAAGACAAGAGTTTAGTATAGATATTTTACCACACGTCAGATTCTTCTTTGTGTGATGGTTCTTTCTGGATAGCTGTCCTCTCTTCTGTAGGCATCTACATGTTTGGTGTCTTTACATCACATAATCCTCAGACACATCTTTAGGGTAACTTAACTCAAATTCTTGGAGCAAATATGAGCTGTGAAAAAGCAAATTGTCCTCTGGGAACTCTACTAAACAGCAGTAAACAGTGGTGGGGACATAACCGTCAGCCATTAGCATCAGTGGAGATAGTGGTGACCAAATCAGTGCCAACTGTAGTCCTGATGATATGACCTTGGCAACAATGATCACTGGGACATCACTGCATCTTGACTTCAAAGGAAGGGTAATTGACAAGGATTCGGGGAACAACCAAAAAGCAAAACAAAACAAATTACCTTTAATTGTTACAAGAATATATCCTGGGATGGGCATGGTAGTTTACTTCACACCTCCTACATGAATTTTATCTAGTAAAGGGTGAGACATGGTTGAACTGAATAAATGACACCCCTTAACCCCATGTCTGCAGTGGGCAGGCCAACTGGCAGAGGCTTTGCTGGGTAACACAAAGGGGATCCTGCAGGGGGCAGCCAACCCAGTTAGGGGGAGGGGGAGGACCATCTAAAGTTAAGGTTCCTGCAGGTAGGTGTAGAGGGTTAGACCCACCTCGGGGACACCAACTGGGAGAGAACTGTGTAATCAGAAGTGGACAAACAAAATGCAGAAATTAAAACCTTCCTCGTCTTTACACAGAACACAGAGGAAGGCTCTTGGCAAAGTAATTTCGGTAGTTGTTGTATGGCCTAAGTTGTTGTTTGTTTGTTGTCTTACCTAATAATCCTCACTTATTTTGCATTAAATCCTTTTGATAGCAATGGTTATTATTTTTATTAGCAAGGCCAATAAAAAAACAAAAACAAAAAATAAGCAAGCACTAAGAATGCATCCCATAAAAGGCATCGCATAATCTGCAGGAGCATCTATGGACACATTCTAGGGACTCTAGGTACTATCCTGGGTTCCTCAAAAACCCAGGAGACACAAACTGGTTGATAAGTATTGAGATCTCCTTCAAGAGACAACAGCCACTTGCAGACTGCTGCTGAAGGTGTGTCTGCATGGCACTCTCTCAAGGCTGCACTGTTACCATCTACTGCCCAAAGGCCCTCGTTTGGATGAAAAATTGGTATAGTCACCTGTCTGACAGAGGAGCCAGACTGAAGATCCTTGCCAATAGACCCATCTGTCCTTTCCATTATCGGTCAGCACCCCGCTCCTGCCAGGCACCAGTAGGCACCAGCTGAATTAATAAATGAAAGACTTGCCAGCCAGCGAGTGCATGGTGGCCAAGAGGAAAGGCTTCTTCAGGAAGCTGCTATCTCCCAGGTCGAGCTGGAGATGAACAGAGCAGATCAGGGTGGTGTGGTACAAGCCTGCAGCAATGAGCTTCGAGCTCTGCTTTATGTTCTTTACCCTACACTAGTATCAGATGCTGGGAAAACTCTGTCCTCTTAAACCAGCAGAGGTAGGGGTAACTTGGGGATGAAAAGATGTGCAGCATCTAATTCTCAGAAGGTTTACAGGTGTACACAAGTAATTTTGGAATAAACAAATGAAAGTGGACCCAGGGGTGTATTTTACTAGTGTTAATGTTTAAACTCTTTCAGGATCTGTAATTAAATCTATAGAAGAGTGTACTTTATCGGACGTGGTTTATGTTTTGTAGGAGTCAGGGTGGAGCCTTATCTTTGTTCCTTAAATTTGGTCTACCCTATAGAGACTCAGACATGCCAGTGAAGCTGCAGGAGCCATCCTTACTCTTCATTGTTGGCATCAGTGCTCAGGAGGTGGTACTCATTGTTAGAAGACTGACCATGTATCCTGGCAATATGCCCTTGGTCATGAGCTATGTGAGATCTGAGCTAAGTTCTCATGCCTGTTTTTGACTGCTCCTTGTCAAGCCTTAAAACTTGGATCTTTCTGGATCCTCATCACTACACTACTGGTTTCAAGTATCTGGAGTCTCAGCAGGATAGGGAGTAGGATATACTCAAGACCTTTCAGATTGTACCACAAGAAAACTGCTCAGAAGCAGACCACAGAGCACTTGGTGCCTTGGAGTTGAGGGCTGGGACTACTCAGATGAAGGAAACAGAGCAGCGAGAAGCTGCATACTGGGAGCTGAAGTTGCTGCCTGTTGGAATGTTTCCACTTTCTGTAAGTAGGTACATGCTGTAATATGTATACTATGACCATTTACTGAACAAACACACATGAAGTGTGTTGTGGGAAGCTGGCGTTCCTGCTGGATATGGGGAAATATAAGGGCAAGCAGTGCAAACACTGTTGTGTGCCATGTGGACAACTCATGAATGATTAAAGTGCACTTCCATGAACACAAGGGAGAAGCACAAAGAACAGCATTCATCTGCCTAGAGGAAACGTCCCTGTTAGATTCTAGGTTAGATTCTAAGAAGAGGCAGCAATCAGGCTTGAAAGATGGGTGAGGATTTACTAGAAGAATGAGAACATTCCAGGCAGGAGGAGACTACCAGAAAGACATGTTAGATGCGGGAAGAGCAAGTCTGACAGACTGGAGCTGAGGGGCATGTAGATATTAAGTGGGGATGCAGATGTAGTTCAAGATCCTCAAGAAGTCTAAATGCTTATACCAGACTCGTGTCCTAACTTCAGGACATGAATCGACAAGTCTATATGCTTTAGATTCAGTAAGAGAGTTTGGTTTGCATGTGACTTCCCTGCATGTCAGGCTAGCTTTAGTGAAGAAATCTGCTACATCCCTGGTCAATGAACAGAAAAGAACTGCTCATGCCATTCATAGAGTATGAAAGTACAGGAAAAAAATGATGATTGCTGAGAGCTGCAACAGAAACATGCCATGTTACTAATGAAATAGCAAAGCCATCACAGTGATAGTACATTGCTTAGGGGAAACGAAAGGCCAGATGGCATGGAATAATATAATCAATCCAAGTGTTGAAAGAAAATACATGTCATCATAGATTACTATATCCAGCACAATTATCTTTCAGAATCAAAGAGGAAGTACTTCCCAGAATGCTTAGAACTGAAAGGGAATCATACCCAGTGTGACTGAAGACACTTATGACCATTCATTCTGACTGGGCCCATGCACTTACATCTGTCTCTGTGAGGATGTTTCTGGAAAGGTTTAACAGAAGACAGAACTACAAAAGTGAGAGGCATAGTACCATGGGTTGGTTCCAGAACTGAATGACAACGGGAAGGGGGAGCATTCATTTCTCTCTGCTTCCTGATTGCCCTTGCAGTGTGATCTATTGCCTTACACTCTTGCTACCACAACTCCCATACCAACAGAGACAATACCCCCAAACTACCAGCCAAAATAAAACCTTCCCTCCTTAATGTTCTTTTGTCCAGTATTTTGTCATATCAACAAGAATATTAACTAATACGGTACTTAAATGAATTCTATTCACAAAAGACAAAACAAGACAAGTACAATCACAAGAGCTAATATATAAGTGTGAATCGGGAGAGAATCAAATGTGATTTATATAGCAACACAATGACAGAAATCAGAATATTTGACTTAATAATAGCCCTATGCAGATTGTTTATTCTTCATTTAAGAGAAGTAGGTCAAACTATTTGCTGCAAGAATCCTCAAGGGAAAGATACACACAGCCCTGGAGTGAAAGGATAGAAGACGGAAATGAAATCCAAAGCTAAGAATAATTAAGCTCATATCCAACGAAATGAGAACCCAAACCAAAATTGGTAGGTGATAAGGAAAATCAATTCAAACTGATAATCTATTAAGAAGATGTAATGACTGAGTCAAACATTTGAAGACTACCTTTCCTTGGATCATTTTAGCTAATATATAAAATAATGGGTTGTGTGCTATATATATGATTGTACTTTGCTGTTTATCCCTTCATTCCACTATCATCCTCTGCTGGGCACATCTCTCCAGATAAGCTACTTCTGCTTTCTACTCTCTCCGAATGGAAGAGAAAACATGTAATACTGTCTTTCCTTTCCTCCCTTATCCAGTCCTTCCCCTCTATTATATTACTTTGTCCCCTACTTTCATGCTGTGTGTGTGTGTGTGTGTGTGTGTCTGCTCAGCATAGATTCTGTACACGAGAGGAGAAACATTTGACTTTCTGAGTTATGATAATTTTGTTTATTATATTGATGTCTAATCCCATCCAGTTTCATTTAAATGACATAATTTCATTCTCTGTGGTCAAACAAAACTCCCTTGGTATAGTCACAGCATCTTCATCTATTCATCTGTTTATGGGCATCTAGGCCAGATCTGTATCTACTGCGAATAGTAGAATACCAGTTTTACAAAATGAAACCTACAGGAAATAAGGGACGAGAAACCCCAAGACAGAAAGAGTAGGTGATTTTAATATTCACCTTAACCAACAGACATTATGGCAAAACAACTAAACAACATCCCAATTAAACCACAATGCAGATCCAATGGCCTTATTAACAGTGGAGTACACATCTTTTTCAGCAGCACAGGGACTTTTCTTCAAAACAGATGATACTTCTGGCCATAAATAATCTTAACAAAACAATCCAAATAATTTCCTAATCTGACTAGATGATAAATGAATCTAGAAATTAACAGCAAGAGAAACTACAGATGGCATACAAACACACAAATACTGAATAATCTTTTGAATGTACAGTGGGTTCATGGAAGAAGTCAGAGAAGAAATTTAGGAATTCAGACAATCTAATGACAAAGAAAATACAACTTACCATATAACCTATGAGATACAGTGAGAATAGTGTGAAGAGGAAATTTTACAGCTACGAATACCCACGACCTAACTTAAAAGAGAATTATCAAATGAATAACCTACAAAACCAAGAATTAACTATACAAAAAGTAAGATGGAAAGAATTAATAAAGGTAAGACACAAAGTAAATGAAATAGAGACCAAAAGATGAATACAAAAAAAATCAATGAAACAGAATTGGTCTTTAAAAGAAGACTTTAAATAGTCATTTCTTGTTCAAAAGAAGCAGGAACCAAATAAGTAAAATTAGAGCAGAAAAATGGATATTAAAGCAAACACAGATGAAATCCACAGGCCATAGGTAGTATTTTGAAAGTATGATTTTACATCAATATACTAGATATAAAACAAAGCCCCAGTAATAAATAAATAGATATATAAATTATAGGCAAATGCCTTTGAAGAGTGATGTAAAAATCCTCAGTAAAATGTTAGGAAATAAATTAGTATCACATTAAATGATTACTAAACATGAACAAGGTGGCTTCATTCCAAGGATGGTACAACTTGTGCAAATCAATTAACATAGTAAGGCACAACTGTTTAATCAAGGGTAAAAATCAGTCATCTTAATAGATGCAGAAATAGCCTGAGATAAAATTCAAAATCATTTTTGATAAAATCATTGAAAATTCAGAGTCCTCCAAAAGGGTCTTAGAACAGATAAACTCAAGAAGACAACATGCTACACAAACAAACGTTATTCACTAATCATGACTCACTGAGAAGGAAATCAGGAAAACAATACCATGCCTGATAGCCTCAAGTCAGTAAGTTGCAGACAACAAACCACTAGGGAACCCCTAGGGATAAACTCAACTAAGCAAGGAGATGGAAAAGCTCTATGACAAAATGATTAAACAATAGCCACATGTGCTGGCAAGTGCCTTTAATCTCAGCACTTGTGTGAGGTATGGGCAGGTGGATCTCTGTAAACCAGCCTGGTGTATATACTGAGTTCCACGCCACCAGAGCTACATACCGTGACCTGTTTCAAAAAAGCCAAGCCAAACAAAACCAGCCGAAGCCAATGAAGAAAACAAATACATTACATATATATATGTATATATAGAAGATAGATATTCCTCTTCCTCACTCTCATGGGTTGAAGTAATTAATATCAATAAAATGGCCATGCTACCAAAAGCCAACTTGAGATTCAATGCAATACCCAACTAGAAAAAAAAGTCTTAAAGTTCTTAAGTGAGCTTGAAAGACCCTGACTAGGTGATGCAACCCTGAGCAAGAAGGGCAATGATGGACTCTCATCACAAGACCTGATTTCAAAATATATTGCAATAACAAAACCAGCCCGTAGCTGGGGTATGAGGTGGAGACAAACATGTAAAACACCAAAACTGACATAGGAGTAGATATAAGACACAGAAAAAAACACATCTACAGTCAACTGATCCTTGACAGATAACTCATGTTGGCAAAAAGATCTCTTCAACAAATGGTACTAAGTAAAGGGGGGGCCTTCATAGAGAATACTGGGCTGAAACATGACAAACCTCTCCACTTGAATAACAGTCAACTCAAAAAGAACCAAAGACCAAACATAAGACCTTCAATCCAGACATCCGCAAAGTAAAACCATAGGGGAAATACTTCAAGCTACTGAGGCAAACAATGGTCTCCAAATAGGACTCAAATAAGAAATACAGAGAAGGGCTGATATGTGGACTTACATCAAATTGAAGAGCACCGTCAAGAAGATAATCAGCAAGAGTGCAGAAGCTTAGAGAATGGGAAAAAAAGATTGATGGCTATCCCTCTTACAAAGGTCTAATTTTCAGAATATGTAAAAGACAAAAGAACAAATAATATAACACACACATATACAAACAATACGAACAGATCTCAAAAACTGAAATACATATGGCCAATACATACATGGAACATGTTCAATACCTTTCGCTCAGAAGAGAAAGATCAAAAGAACCTAAGATTCTATCATATATACATATGTATATGTATATGTATCTATGAAAACACACCAATGACAATGTTGGTGTATTTGGCAGAGTATGGGATTCTTCCACATTGCTAGAGGATATGTAAATTAGGACAGTCACCAGGGAAAACAGCAAGGAGAATCTTCAAACACCTGAAAACAGAGCTATGATGTGATACAACTCATTCCCTTTCTAGGAATATAACTGAAAGAAGATGAAGTCAGCAAATATGAGACATGTTCTGAGACTCCTCCCCCCTTTGTAGCACTTTCCACAATGGCTTGGGGCCATCAATGGATGAATGGATACAGAATGTATCATATATACACACAATGTGGTATGATTTAGTCAAAGAAGAATGAAGTCATGCCACTTGCACAAAAAAGTTGATAGAACTAAAGTCCATCGTGTTGAGTCCAGTAAGTCAGACATGGAATGCATCATGTGTTTTCTTTCATACAGAGAATCTGAAATTTTTGAAAATTAAGGGGAATTAAAGTGGGCACTAAAGTCGTCTGTGACTCCCTCAGGACAGCACTGCCTGATACCTTCTTAGTCACCCCTAGGCACAGGACATTCACTTTAATGAAGCTAAGCATAGATGGAGAGACTTGATTCCTTAATTGAGAAATCATTGGATCTCATTATGTTCACTGCCTTAATTGAACAGACAAGAAATCTTCTATCAAGGCTCCCCCCTCCACCCCAACCCGATACTGTTCTCTTATCTAGAAGGCAGCAGAGAAGAGCTAAGTGGCTACAGATGTAAGCTGGGAGCTTGGAAGCAGTAGCCTGTGTGCTTGGGCCTGGGCTCCATGTACACAGTTCCAAATCAGGGTTAGCATGTGGGAGGCCCTGGGTGCTACCAACAATGCTGGAGGTTTGGAGGTAGCAGTACTAAACAACAGTAGAAGCAAAGATTTCTTCCTAGGAAAGAACTTGTGAGTTGATTCTTTGTTGAATAAATGGAGCAGAGGAAGGGCAGATATAATATGTCCTTACGATGAAAGAGCCATCTGGGGTCAGTGACCCCACCCTATTGTTTGTTTATTTTTTTGTTTTTGAGACAGGGTTTCTCTGTGGCTTTGGAGGCTGTCCTGGAACTTGTTCTTCTAGACTAGGCTGGTCTCAAACTCACAGAGATCTGCCTGCCTCTGCCTCTCAAGAGCTGGGATTAAAGGCGTGAGCCACTACCACCCAGCTTGTGACTCCAACCTTTTATCTTCACGCTGGCTGTGTGTGTTCACTTGTGATTCAGAGAAAGGAGTTTATATGACACTGGTAATTATCTACAGAAGGAAGTTCCAATCTTCCTTCATGACCCCTTTCCACAGTACACAAGTTGCAACCTGCTTACCAACAGTGCATCTTGATGAAACCACAAGCCTTCCTTATGGAACTCTTGGTGAGTATATAACGTTAAATAGTGTGTGTGCGACAGAATGGCTATCTAAATAGTAATGTAATACAGAGTCTTCAAAAATTCATGTTAATATAATAATAACACACTTGTTTACAGGCCTTAGGAAATAAAATATTCACTCAGCACCCACCGTAAGGCATAAGGAATACTGTCACAGTCAGCAAGATAGCTCTGTTGTAGAATATTTAACTACATAAAGGTGTGTTACATTTGTTTATGCTGGGGAATATTACTTTAACTGTGTAAATGTGTGTTACATTTGTTTATGCTGGGGAATATTACTTTAATTGTGTAAAGGTGTGTTACATTTGCTTATGCTGGGGAATATTACTTTAACTGTGTAAAGGTGTATTACATTTGTTTATGCTGTGGAATATTACTTTAACTGTGTAAAGGTGCGTTACATTTGCTTATGTTGCATTTGTTTAACTATGTAAAGATGGGTTACATTTATTTCATCTTGCCTGCCTAAGGTACCCAGATTGGTCTAATAAAAAGCTGAACAGCCAATAGCTAGGCAAGAGAGGAAAGGGCAGGGCTGGAGGGCAGAGAGAATAAATAGGAAGAGAAATCTAGGCTCAAGAAGAACAAGAGGGAAAAGAATGAAGAGAGCGAGGGAGAAAGAGAGGGGCACACAAGGGGCCAGAAGCAAGGCAATGCCAATCAGACAAGGAGACAGCAGGAGATTAAGAAGCATTATAGATAGATAGATAGATAGATAGATAGATAGATAGATAGATAGATAGATGCAGAGGATATATAGAAAGAAAGGTAAAAAGCCCTAAGGCAAAACATAGATAAAGAGAAACATTAAAATAAGAGCTAAGCTAGACCAATCACTCAAAACTAATAAGCCTCCCTGTCATGCTTTGGGAGCCTGGTGCATAGCTCTATGGGTAAAGGCACCTGACAAACCTGATACCTAACTTCAATCCCAGAAGCCCACATGGTATGACAGAATCAACTCTTTCAAGTTATTCTCTGAGGTCATGGGTTTGGATCCTAAAGAAGCGACAGAAAACGATGGGTGTGATGCCAGGCATTTGGACCTCAGAGCTTGGAGCAGGGGTGGAGGGACAGGCAGATCCCTGAAACACACTAAACAGCAAGCCTAGCTAACAGATGAGATTGGAGGACAGCAAAAGATTTGGTCTCTAAATAAATAAATAAATAAATACATGTGTAGAAAAACTGAAAGACACTTATGGTCAAACCAGAGCATCCACATATAAACATACCCTTTGGCATGTGAACCCACATGTGCAGGTGCACACATTAATACTAGTAAGTGCAACATACACACACACACACACACACACACACACACACACACACAAGATAGAGTGACTGATTTAGGAAATAGCCATCATGTCTTTGTTTGGGACCTTGCTGTAGGGGGTAACCGAACTTTCAGGAATGTCATGAGGGTCAGATACTCACACACACAGGAAGCATAATAGAACTGAATTTTAGAGCATCATTTCTACCGTGATAAACAGAGGACACTATTCTGCTGTCTCATCCCTAGATACTTGGCACACACAGAGGCATTTCATGACAAGCAACAGGAGAAAAGTGAGGTGAAACCATGCTACACTGATTTGGGGGATTAAAAGAAAACATGAACAAATAAATCACTTATGTCAAGGGAGTAGATAGAAAAGGACCATGAGGTTGCACCGTGAGGTACAGAGTGAGCCGAGCTGCTGATGTTGGGAGTCAGGAGCACAGTGGTAGGAGGGTGTGGCCGAGGAGGCTCATGCCGTGCACAGTAATGATGTTGACTCTACAGAGGAGATGCAGGCAGTCCACACACAGTTGAGGAGCCCGGAAGAGATGCTGAGGTGGGGATGATCATCAATAATGCACTAAGGAATAAAAATCAGAAGAGTGCTTGACAGCAGTGAAAAGGGCAAGCAAGGCTGTGGGCTGTATGAGTAGCAGAAAGAGTACAAGCCCATGCTGCTTATTCTGGTGCTATTTAAGGCAGCAAGTTCTCATTAACTCTGGGATGATATGGCTTTTCTTTCCTGCTGGGGTTGTGGGGAGGGAGTGGAGGGGAGAAACAAAAGAAAAGAAAGCAACTAAAAAGCTGTGAGCTGCAACTCAATTGGGTCCATGGTTCAAAAGACCAGGAAAAATGAAAAAAAAAAAGTGAATGCAGGTCTCAGCTCATGCAGTTCTATTATAAAGGGTACCTCTGTCACCTTGTCCCTTGCTGGGGTTCATCACAACTGTATACACTAAGGTGTGGGAAGAGGGTGAGCAGACACAGATCAACTACTCATAAAAAAAAACATACTGTGTAGTTAATTCATACACTCTGATAACATCATTCCTTTCATAACAGCTACTGTGACTATGGCGTGTGTACAGAAAAGTACAGAAGGTGTAAACTATTATGAATGCGATCAAAACATGCCAGTCACAAGACAGCATAGGAACTGTTTTTTGTTTGTTCATGGCTGCCTGGTCATTTAATTAAAACCAGTTGCTCTGAAGCCAGACAGATCCTGGGAGTGTCATAGCAGAGACTAGTTACACTGTGCCACCCAGGAAATGACAAAACCTCCAAGTAACCACCCCAAATGTCATCCTGTGATTCTTCAGTAAGATTTTCTCTTTACTGGTTGCTAATGACCACTTGTTGGGGAAATCTATGAACTGACACCTCTTTATTCCTTCATTGAGAAGTTTTGTATACCAGAGTAATAAAAACTTGTCAGAATAAATAAAACCATTATTAAAGATTAATGATACATACTTGTTGCAGTTTAAATTCTTGCACCCACATACTGAAGTGTGAACTACCACCGTCCCCCTTTTACAATGGAAACTGAAGATGGCAAGAGTTGCCCAAAGTCCCCCAGCCTGTGAAAGACTAGATCAGGGTTTGAACCCATGATGACAGGTTTCCAGCACTTACATAGCCAGGTGCAATCTGTGTTACTTCTTAGAGGGACATCAACATTCTTGAAGCAAACTAAAAATACCTTAAGGTGGGCAGTTCACACAAGAATCAGGATGTGAGGGGCACTATAAAGGCCCCTACATAGGGATGGGGTCCTCTCCCTAATCCAGAGACTCACAGCCAGTGGGGATTCTGTCTTGCAAACCAGCTGATGCTGCTCCTGAACACAGCAGGCAAGAAGCTGTGAAGATCGTTCTGGAGAGCCAAACAGAGGGAAAGCTCCGTGATCCCCACCTATGGACATTTCAGACAGAGCTGGAGCTAATACTCTTCGACATGAAACACCATTCTTTTGATTTTAGAGGCTTTTAGCCAGGAATTTCCAAACACTTCAGTAACTCCAGGTTTGACAGCTGGTTCCATGTAAAGCTGTAGGAGAGTGACGCTGCTTTGGGGATTATTTTGTTGTTGCTACTTCTGTGTCTTTTTCTTGTTTTCAGGAAAAAGGAAATTTTTCTTGCTCTGGGGCGGAACAAATCTTTAATTCCTTAGGTGAAGCTTTGATCTTATTAATTCGAGGGCACAGATGATCACTGGAACAGATGATTGTGCTGTGGATGACTTGGTTCTAAGTATCAATTTTAGGAATTTATATATAAAATACCTAGCCAGGCATTGGTGGCGTATGCCTTTAATCCCAGCACTCGGGAGGCAGAGATGGGTGGATCTCTGTGAGTTCCAGGCCAGCCTGGTCTACAGAGTGAGTGCCAGGACAGGCTCCAAAGCAATACAGAGAAACCCTGTCTCGAAAAAACAAACAAAACAAAACAACAACAAGAAAACCCTGATAAATCTTGTGAATGTTTAAAACTACCTTAAGAATGACAGTATTTGATTATATTTGAAAAATACCTCCAGAAGACTTCAGGAGTAGATGGGTAAGAAGACAGGCTACTTGGTAGCTTCACTAGGGGTTGCGTTTTACACGAAGAGCAGCCACAGTAACAATGAATTAGCCTTGACCTGCAGCTTTATCCACAAACAGCACTAAGGACATTCTGTCCTGTAAGATTGTCTCCAGTAGCTAGTTATGCTCAGATGGCAATCTTGCTGCCACACAGCACTTCCAATTCATTGTCCCCAAAGAACCAGTTGTACTTGGTTCAAGGGTTTAATTTCATTTTTATAGAAGAAGAAATACAAATCCAACATGTTAAATAAAAGAGGAGTGAATTTTAGCACAGGAAGAGTAACTCGAGGGGATGGTTAGAGTGCAGTGGATGATGGAGGTAGTGGGACCAAGCTAGAGAGTTGGATTCTAGGTGCACATTATCAGAGAAATTCAATAGAATTTTAGGTTAGCAAATTTACACACACACACACACACACACACACGCAGATTTTCTTTTTATAAAAGTAAAAATGAAATTTTCACCTCAGTCCAAATAAAGGTTATTTTATCCCATAAATTATAGGCAGGGAGTTGAGTTAATTACAAGAAATTCTGAAGTCAAAAGAAAACATATCAATCACCATTAGATTCTCAGTTAAATTGACAGGGCCCTAAGCAGGGGGGGGAATCAGGATCAAGGTTGCCCACCCCATCTGTACAAAGAACATATTAAAAGCTTCTGGCACTAGACTTATATTTCCAGTTGACATGAAAAGAAAATCTCATGTGAAAATTCAAGAGCTAAATGGGAAGATGCAACAAATCAAAAGCTTAAGTACAAATTAGAAGCATGTTCAAAGAACAACTGAACAGCTATCAGAAGCTAAACAAAGCGGGAAACTCCCCACAAACAGACATTCCAATAAGGCAGGATTCCTTTAGTGACAAAGGATGACAATGCCGTACTTTAGGCATCAGCTTATACAAGATGCAGCTGCCCAGAAGAGACATGGGGCAGACTGACGTGGCTGGGCACCTGCTCTGCAAGTCATCCTAAGACAAACAAGGGGCCCTGTGCACATCAACTGACAGGCTGGCAAGATTATGCACAGGATTTATTTCTGGCTGGCTGGAGGTCACTCAGTCGTATATATTTTCCATTACCAAGGAGTTAATCTGCCATAAGTCCACTGTGTGCTGTTCAAATGTACATCTAGGTTCTTACTTTAACACAAGCGGAAATTTGGCAGTGTTCTGTGGGAGATATTGGCATTAGTCTTTTAATGAGAAATGGGGAGATAAAAATGATGAATTCATTCTTGCCTAGCTAATACAGTAAAAAACGATTGCACATCTAACTTCTGGCTTCTGAGAAATATTTCTGGAAGGTAGAAACTCTTAATGCCTACCCTGCTTAGTCTATAAATCTCAACAGTTCAAATACAAACCCCAATTTTAGCTGCCAGTAAATGCTAGCAATTTGATTAAGACCTACAAAATCAAATAGCAAAAAGAATCACACCTATCTGCATATTACCCACAACTGTGTGTTGGAGTCAAATTAGTAATTCATTCATTAATTCATCCACCAAATGTCTATTGAATAAATATTTCATTATTCTCATGTCCCAAGAAACACTAGTCAACAAAGCAAACAAAACTCCCTGTGAACATGGAGCTTACATAGTTCCTCATGTGTGACTTCTCCCTCTCAACAAAGGCACAGAGATGACAATATTTTCTATAAATAACACTGTTAGGCATTCCAAGCTACAGTGTTCAACTCCAGTCCAAAGTGGCAAGGGTATATTAGAAATCTGAGTTGTAATGGTATTACACAGTCAATCAGCTTCTAATGTAAGGTCTCTTGATATTACATCAGTGGATAAAATAGCAAATGGTGTGAAACACATTTTTGGCCCACCCTAAAAACCCTTAAAGTTTGCAACCCACATAATCCTTTTGATTATTTAAATGGTATAATGGCCAATCAAGCTATTACTAAAAAAATACAAGTATTCCAACATATATACTTCCCTGTGATGGAAGTTATCATGACAAACATCTATGTTAGTCTGTAAAAACAAAGGCAAAGAGAGATTAATAGTTTAGTGGTTATGTCTACCTGTATTGTTACTAACAGTAGAGTATCTTAGTTATGGCCACCGTTCAAAATGTTGGTTGGAGTAGTAAGGGGTGGATGCTGACCTGGGTAATGATGGTCCATCTTAGCAGAAATGAGAAGGTAAAGTTATGAAATGTTATGTGTCTAATGGGAGTGGAAGTGGTCTCATAGAGTTATTTCATATAGGAACAATCAGGAGCAATAAGGAACATTTTGATGATGGCACAATCATCTCTGAGCAAAGACAGCATGCTGTGTTGCCGCTGTTTCAGTACATATGACTTTGTTGTGTATGTGAATACTGCAATTTTACATTTTAGGATGGGGATGCATACTGATTCCATAGTGAGCACATCAACCACATTAACAAATCACTAGGAATCTGTATAAGAGATTCAGTGAGGACAGGGGTGACCCTTAAGGTGAACACTGATTAATACTCATGAAACACAGATCTCCTTCCTTCTCATAGGGAAACAGGATCACAGTTTAGAACTTCATATTCCGATAATTGTCCCTGAACTGTTTCCCAGAGATGAACTACTAGGTACATACTGTATTCTTTTAACCCACATACTGCCTGAGGATGCTGATGACTCTCAATGACATAAGGGAAAGAGAGATCTTTAAGAAACCACTAGGCAGCACTCTTACACCTGTAACCTCGTCAGCTGGAACAATCAGATGTGGTTCTTGGTTTAAAAATATTCTAACCATGTGCAAATGACATGCTGTGAGTACAGGAAGTGAAAAAGACAGCCCCAGTTAGCAATGATGCACTCCACAAGACCGAAGACTCCCCAGGGGTCCAGAAGTATATTACATATCAGTGAGGATAGCCACAAGGTTTGCCATATAGGATTTTATGCCCAATTGCATTCCGATCTTCTCGTTTTCCTGAGACAAACCAGGGCTGGGTTCTTCCATCAACTAACTGTCCTACTTTTTAAAATGCTGGCAACTGAATTCCCAGATCTTGTTTGTCTAGGCCAAGCAAAGCACGTGTGTATGATAGCCTGGAGCTGTGAGCTACAAGAGTGAAGCCTCTGCTTGCTAGCAAAGGCTAGAGAAGTGCCGTTCACTGGAGCCAGAGCAGAAACAAAGGATACGCAATGGGTTATTGACTAAATTGTGGTTCGGAGGCTTTTGCAGTAAAAACTCAAAGCTCAACAAATTTCAATTTTGGTATGCCAAGAGAGGAAAAGTATTCCACAGGCACAGAGGCACTCAATTAAGATTGCCGAGGTTCATTTCCTTGAGAGCTGTGATTAAATTAGGACTTGAGATAGAAAATGTGGGCTGCAGTAATTTTGAAAAAAAATCACTTTTTCACAGTCTGGGATTTATTTTTTAACATATTCAAACAAAAGGAGTCATGGTTTCAAGTCAGGGGAAAGCCTATAATATATAATTAAGGGTGAATGTCTGCATACCAAATAGAGTTAAGAGAACAGAACAAAACAACACAATCATCAGTGAAGCACCAACTGTGCACCAACCATGAAGGAGGGCCTGCTGGCTAAAAGTAAGAGCACAGAGCATGTGGAATCCAAAGGAGAATACATAAACAAACTAGATGTGGCTCTCCTGTCAAGTGTGAGACACTCACCTGTGAAATACAGGCCCCCACTGAAGGCACACATTGGTTTTTCCTCCTCTTTCATAGTTTTCGCTTTTAAAAACGGGTTGCAAATAACTTGTCTCAATGGCACGCAGGAAAGATATGTGACGCTACGTGGCATAACCTAAAAGTGATCTAATAAATTTTCTGAAGAATTACCTCCACCGAGAATGAGTGTTTTATGGAAGACATTTTAGAAGAGCTAAGACTATTTAGTGAGAAGATTACAAGGCCCACACCAAATGTATCTAATGCCCCCACAAAGGGGTCATAGTGATGTCAACCCCACACCATCTAAGGGCTTACTTAGCAATGCATGATGGTAAGTCAACACAGACTAGCAATAGATGAGACAGGCATGTTGGGAGCTTCTAAGGGCCATTCCTTGAAGAAAAGCAAAAAACAAGTTTGCGTGGATTGAGTTGTGGAGTACTTGTAAGCTGCTGAACACTCATGTCACCAACTCCTGGGGCAGGAGGACGAGAAAGATTTTGGAGAAAGAACTAAAGTTCAACAATGAGCCTAGGGTTCAGAGTGTGATCCAGGGTACAGAATAATCATGGTGCCTAGGACTCACCCCTCCTCTGGAGTTGGAGGCATTGGTGGTCCTCATATGCAGGAGCCAAGTACACAAGGAACAATCAGAAAAGTCAAAGAGGTGTCTCATGACTCATCCCCAGTGGATGGAGATTTAAGGTAATTTATCAAGCTGCCTAGTCCCTTCTTAGCATCCTTTCATCTTATGTTTCACAGCACTTTTCAGCCTGATGTGGAGCAAAGAAGGGAAAGTGACTCTCTGTAGCACCAAGGGGGCACAGATAAATTCACGAAGCTGGTGGTGTTTAGTAGGTCTACAGTTATCTCAGATCATTTCCACTGGCATTTCCTGTCCATTGTAGTTGGAAAACCACAATTTTGCTTTAGATTCTCTGATGGGGATGGGATTCCATAAAAGAAATCTTATATTGTACAAGATGCAGATGATCTAGCTCTAAAACACAAAGTACAAAATGTTACCTGCCTCTGCTGAGAGGCCAGCCCTAAATCTGGACTATTCCTATAGCCCAGCAGGCCTTGCAAGCCCAGGGTTAAAGAGTTTACTGTGAGTACAGAAGGTACTGAGGGCTGGAGAGGTGAACTAAGTTCCAGACTCACTCACTTGCCTGTGCTAACTGACAGACCAAGGAACCTGCCTCACCCCAATGCTGCACTGCTTCCCTGAAACACACGCTCTCCTCAGTACTTTCTCAGGATCTGATTAGACAAAGCTATTTTAAACCCGTTGAACATCCCTAAGCTGAGCTCCAAAGTCAGAAACGCTCCAAATTCAAACCCCTTTTAAGCACTGACATGATGCTACCAGCAGAAAATACCACACCATGAAACTTGAAGATCTGTTTCAGGCACATAACGATGAAAATACTGTATGAAACTGCCTTCAGACTACTTCTATAAAGTGAGTATGAAACAAATGAATTTTATGACCAGGTTTGGGCTCCATACACAGGCAAATATTTAAAAGTTTGAAAAATTATTCTCATGTCTGAAATACCTCAGATCCAAGCACTTGAGGTACGGGAACCTCCAACAGGCCCAGCACATGGAAGGCTGTGCAGCCACTCAAGGCAATGATAGCAACTGCTTTTATGAATAACCAAGCATTGGTTATGGAGTTCACCAGAACCAATCTGTATTTGGATAATTAACAATGTTAATATGCAGACCACAGTCCGAATGGCTGTTTCTATACCACTGAATGTGCTACTTATCGCTACTATTCACAAGCTTCCCAAGTTCTTTCCTTTGAAAGCACAATGGAGAGCATAAAGCCAGTTAAAGGCTACTGAGACCAGACAACTTTCCCCACTCATAAAAAAAAAATCCAGAAATCACAAGCAAACGTTGCCCAAGGCCCACTGCCAGTTTGTCAGGACAAAAGGTAGAAAAATAGGAGCTTATTTTTACTGCACTAAGAAATGAGCATTGGGAACACGCAGTGCTTTGCATGCTCACTTTAATCTAGGTAATTATAGTGTTAGTCCCCAAAAGAAAACTCGCTCAATTCTACTGCAATTAATGGGCTTGAAACGGCAGGTTTGCTTTAACTCAATGAACATGAATATTTTATGCATTCTGTACTCTATTATAACGATAATAGTTCTACTGTATGTATGGTGCTACCTCAACCCACACCACAATTTGTGTGAGAATAAGGCAATATTGTGAAATGGAAAATATACTTCACTCTCTTTGAGATTATACATGAAGGCCCCTTGGCCACTAATGTCATGAAGGATCTTTGGTCACTAATTAATGTGAAGAAAATGCCTGCAATTAATGCCTGTTTGTTGACTTTTCTCAAAATTCTAATTTTCCTATGATGGACTGAGAATTCCTGAATGGTGTCACTGAAGTTCTTTTGGGTCCCCAAACATTAAATTACCAGTGAGTTTTCAAAACCTTCAAATACAAATGAATCTAGAAATGTGAAACATTTCAGCTTTTGTTTCTCAGTCAAGGACTGTATGCCTGCCCCTCTGTGGTTCTGACTTGACTCAGTCATGGGGGACCGGAGGTGTCTCCAGTGATGGAAGACAGCAGAACACAGGTAATACGAAAGTAGAGAGGGGAATTGCTGGGGAGAATAAGGCTTAAGCAGGGGTGAGAGTAGGGGATGAGGGAGATAAGAGGGAATGTTACTCCAAATGAAGGATGTATGGGGAAAAGACATATGGAAACCTAGTACTTTGTAAGCTAATCAAAGATATAAGTTTAAAAAATAAGTTAGAATAAAGACATTCTACATGTGTGGCCCTAGAAATGCCAGCTTTGAGACCTCTTTATGAGCTATTGATAAGACCGCAAATGCCCCCAAACAATCGAGGCCCTTGCCATTCCTCTTGGTTGCCCATCAGAACTACATGATAAGACCTTGTTGTTGAAGACACCACACACCCTGGTTGCAAGATATGGAAGAGTCAAAATGGAACTGAGCTGGAAGCTTCCTCTCTGCTGGTAGCTTTCATAGTGCCTGGAGGCACTACACAGGAAGCTGCCGGTGTGTGTGTGTGTGTGTGTGTGTGTACGCACATGGGTGCATATGTGTATATGCAGGTATTATCAGCCTTACATACTGTGAACCCTATGAACTACAATAACAGCTTTCCAGGTAAGAATGTTTTGGGATACCAAACTGCTCTCTTAATTGGATTTGAAGCCTGTGGCACGGGATGGAATTTATGCCTGGTACTGTAAACTAAGTCAAAAACCCATGGCTGTGAAGGTCATTAGCCCTAGGGGGAATTTTTTAAAGCTAGACTGATGTGGCACCAACGTGTATTCTAAATATTTCTGTTTAAACCCACAGATAAATGGCAGTCTTGTCCTTAATCAGAGAAGCTTGTCTTTGCAGCAAGGGGATTACATGCAGAGATTCAGGGCTGCTCGAGGTGCACAGTGAAGGCTGAACGCTCATTCCTAGACAGCACATCTGTTTTACCCCTCTAAGGCTCGGGAAACACCAGCTAAGAACTGCAAGTGGGGAGAAGGGCTGCGCAAAGCGCCCTTGAGAGCATGATAGACCCACTGCAAACAATGTCACAGCTAGCGCAACTGTCTGCACTGGGCCTGTCATGGGCTGGGGAGGGGTTAATGGGGCCCTTCCTCCCCTACAGGCCAAACTACTGGCTACTGGTGGATTCCGGGGGAGACACTCATTGTCATTAGTTGTATACCAATGCCGAAGCCACCAAGTTGCAACTGAAGTTCATAGAGTCTGTTCAGGTAAATATCAGTGATTCACAAAGACATGAATGTGGGAAAGGAACTTGCGGGGCTGAGGGAGGTGAGCTAAAAGGGGGCGGGTGAGAGTGAACAGAATTCACTATACACATGCTAGCAAAGTGTAAAAATCACTAATCAATAAAAACAAACAAATTTCATGAGATAAACATAATGAGAAAAAGGGGAAACAGATTTAGGCAATAAAAGGATCTAGCTTAAATTGTATATTGAGATGTTCTTCAAAATGACATGAGTCTAAAGGAAACTATTTATTTGTTCTCTTTCATAGGAGAAAAATAAGGAAGTCACAAAGGTTCTGTTTTATACAGGGTCTCAAAGTCGAGCAACTGGATTTAGTTAACATCACTATGACTGGTGGCTATCTGTAAGATCCTTCAGGATTTGGCCCCCTCCTCTCTCCTTATTCAATCTGGCCATTCTGATCTACTTTTCTGATTCCCGAGTCCATTTTCTACCGACATGCCCAGCACACATGGACTCAAGCACTCATCTCTCCCAGGAAGGACTTCTTAGTTCCTGGATCTAAGTGTGCCCCATGTCTATAACTGTCTTTAAAACTCATTGTGTTTCCTTCAAAACAGCACCTCTTGTGGTCTGCAATCTCACAGGTAATATGTACCGGCTTACTGAATGCCTGTGTTCATGTTAGACTGCGGGCTTCACAAGGGTAATGACGCTGGCTGCTTCGTGTGGCAGGTATACCTGGCACAGAGTGGGGGAGATACTTTATTCACTGAATAGCTACAGTAGCTTCAGGGTCTTGATGGCAGGGTATATAACCCGTAACAGGAGTGCCATGGAGCTTTCTGGTGACACCGTTGAGCCATCTCTTTAAGGAGAGAGATGGGAGCCAGAGAAATCATCACATGCTAACTAGCACTAGAAAGGCAATCTAAGAACCTCTGAGAAAAATCTCTTTGGGAATTCCCAGTAATAGTCAATGGTTTTACGTGTGGCTAACAACTAATCTGAAGATATATGAACTGCATTGATATTTCCAAATATGTCTAGAAAATTAAGCTGTCAGTGTTAATACAACATAAAGTCACTGCTCAGGGTTACATAAAGTATAGGTATTAGATACAAAAATATATTCTGAAAAAATAATTTCTCATACCAATCACACACACACACACCTCAAACACTGAACACCATCTTTAAATTTCTTTTCAAAGAAATCTTGTCATCCTCAACAAACCTGCTATGCCAGGGGCTGAGCCCATTAACCAAAATTATCTATCACATTGTTTTAGGCTTCATAAAAGTAATACCATCTAAATCATGTCTTCTAAGCCATTTTCTTTATTTCTGGAAGTTAGCGAATCATTGTATGCAGACGTTACCTTATGATTCACTACCACTGACAAACAGAAGAATTAGAAAGAATTAAAAAGAATTAAAAAGAAAAAAGCTGCCCCTCCCAACAAACAAAGCTGTGAGAAAGATGTGTAAAGAAACAAACGAAGGTCAGGAAAGAACTAAGTCATAGGAAATACTGTTTTCTGGAACCTTGGACAACAAACACTGGTAAGAAGTCTCAAGAGCTGGTTATAAAATTAGCCCTTAAAGGGGTATATTACAGAAAAGACGCTTTGTATAAGATATTCTCATTTCCAGTAATGTACAGCTCATGGCTGAAGAAATTCACTAAGGGTAGAAGGCATTTCACTGTTAAGAAATTAAGTCAGGGGAAAAAATGTTTCCCAAGTCAAATGAACAGACAGACTTCAGTGTTTGCCAGTGTGCTTGCTCTGGGCAGAAAGATGTACAGTCAAGCCCAGGAATATGGGCATGGATCTTGGGATGCTTTCCTGGCTGTGATTCTCATTCAGTAGTCCTGCATCTGATCAGGCACAGAAGCCTTCCTGTACTACAAAGAGGATGTTGTGGGTTAGCAAAAACAGCTTCTGCTTTTGACCAACCTGTACAAGTGTTGACTTTTACCCTGGGGAGAGCAAGAAGGCAATGTTAGATGTGTTGGAAGGGATCAGAAAAGTCTCTTCTTGTCTTAAAATGGACTTGGAGCAACAGCATTTTTCCATGCTGTTTTTTGGATGCTAAACTTGTGTGGTACAAGATTAAGATTAAGATCTGGGTTTTCGTAAACTGTGCAAGAAGGTTTTTGTCAAAAAGTGATAATCAAATTCAAGATGCACAATCAGAGTTAGATATAATTGGATATGATACCAACACAGTGATATTAATCAATATTCAACCAAAAATATAGACTTTATTTTCTTCCTTGGCTCTTTATTTCCTTTGATTGGCTAAGCAATAACTCTATTTCCTTCTGTATAAAAAATGATGATGAGATACAGTAACACATTAAAAAAAAGCAGTAAAATTTCACTTGGTAGTGAGAAAGACCTGTTAGACTAATAATATGCACACATGATCATATGTTTGTATCTAAAATACTGTATTATTATTGGAATAGTTAGATGTAAGCCCAGAGATTGGTGACGTGGATAAACACTACACTACACTACACACACACACACACACACACACACACACACACACACACACACACACCACACACAGGCGTGCAACCTAAATGACCTGATTGATTTAAGTCTGACACACATGGTAGTGTCAGAAAAGGTACACTGCCACAAAGACTAAACCTAAGTTTCTTAGTCAGATAAACTTACTTTAATTAATTCTGTGAGAAAGATGTCCTTGTCATAAGAAAAGATTGACAATTTGGTGCTTATCCAACAGACAGAAAGTTTGGCTGGACTGAGCAGAATCTTCATGCATATCTGATTTTAGGACTAAAAGGTAGATTAACATTTTGATTAAAACAGGACAATTTAAAGCATCTGAAAAGAGCAGGACTCTAGGGGCCTATACTAATCCACTGGCAAGCTCTTACTTCACTTAAATGACAAATCTTCGCTGGAATCTATCTATACCAGGGGTTTTCTACAAAGGGTACCAACTTCTAAGTGAACAAAAAGTGACAATGTTAATTGGTTAACAGGGTTTACAGTGCAGTTGACTGCTGTACTGATTCATAATCATGTAATATAGAAACAGAGACCACTTTCAGGGAGACAGATGCTACTTTATAGTAGAACTTCCTGGGATGGCACTTGTGAAAGACAGTGTTGAATTACACAATGGCCATCAATCAGAAGCTCTTTATGAAGGGCAGGTCAGCCACCCTTATGAAGAGCCAATCATTTTGGGAAACCTAGTTTTTATGCATGTGTCTGTGCATGTGCGTGTCCAGTCATCATAGCACTCCTCCGTGTGCTAAGCCTCTTACATTTAATGAGCAAAGGAGGCAGTGAGCCAGGAGCAGTGAGTTACAGAAAACCGGCAGCAGCACTTTGATAAAATCGGAAATCCTGCCATATTTAACTGTCCATTGTTTACTACTTTTTTTTTTAATATTTAGGGAAAGTAATCAACATGGCATTCTCAAGAAAGGCATATTTCCTCATATTTCCTGATTTCCTGGAAGATTAAATTCAACACAGATTTTTGTTTTTAGATTTTAAATTTAATTTTTAAAAATAATGTGTACAGGTATTTTGCCGGTATGTATAACTGTGCACCAGTCCCTAGAAGAGAGTGTCCGGGTCCCTGGAACTGGAGTTGTGAGCCACCGTGCGGGTGCTAAGTCCTTTGGAAGAACAACCAGGGAGTGCTCTTAGCTGCAGAGTCATTTCTTCCACCTTCTCAATCCGTAACTTTTGATCAAGAACTCTTTGACTACATTTACTGACATTAATCAAACTGATTCCAAAGCCGCCCAAACCCAGAGAGTATGTAAGGAATTGTCTTCTTTCCAAAAAGCTATCCACCACTATTTAAAAAAAAACATGATTGTGCAATACAGGCTATTTTGTTAAGGAAAACTTGTCTTCATTCGATTTCAACATCATTAAACACAGTAGAAATATCCACTGAACTGAATATAAGAAAATTTCTCTGCTCTTTCTATAGGTCTTATCATAGAAGTGCAGTGCACTGTTGCTCAATAGTGCCATCGCTCAGAACAGACTCGAACAACGCTGAAGGGAGATAGAGAATAGCTGTGCACACCTCACCACGCGTTCCCTTCCCAAGCAAGCTAAGCTTCTGTCACTTGCATACTTTGGAGCCTAAAGTGCTTTATTATTACCTGGAAGAACAAAAGAGGAAACCCCATGCGGGGCCTACTCCACCATGAGCAGCAGTATTAGTATTTTCTAGTTTAAAATGTTCTGGGTGTTTGGCCTGCATGGGTGTCTCTGGAGGCCAAAAGAGGCTGTCAGTTTCCTCAGACTGAACTTACAGATATGGGAGCTGCCATGTGCATGCTGAGAATTGAACCCAGACCCTCTAGAAAAACAAAAAACGCTCTCCGCTACTGAGACATCTCTCCAGCTTCAACAATGTTAGTTTTAGTTTTTAAAAATATCAATATTGCCGGGCGGTGGTGGCGCACGCCTTTAATCCCAGCACTCGGGAGGCAGAGGCAGGCAGATCTCTGTGAGTTCGAGGCCGGGCTGGACCGACAGCCTCCAAAACAATACAGAGAAACCCTGTCTCGTAAAAACCAAAAAATATATATATATATATATATATATATATATCGATATTAATGGCAGTAAAAATCTCCACCAGTGAGGCTCTTTCACACATGCAGTATCCATACCATTCACACACACGCATACACACACACGCAGACACACGCAGATACACACGCAGACACACACTCTTTTAAAAGTTGACTGGTATTACTATAAGCAGACTTCCAAGGAGATAACTAAAGAAAGCAGACAAAAATACCAGTTGACTGGTATTACTATAAGCAGACTTCCAAGGAGATAACTAAAGAAAGCAGACAAAAAACAAAGAAAATTAATGCTATTGTGAAGATACAGTGATTTAATGAGGCAAGAACAACTGCTAGAGGCTACTGCAAATGGAAAGTAAGGAAGCCCAAGTATGTAAAAATGTATCTGGGATGCTTATGAAAATGCTACTTCCCACCCTCTCTGCCCAAGATGCCCATAGTTGGAGCTTGAGTTTGGAACCCAGAAATGTACAATTGTAAAAAGTGTCCCAAATAAGTTCCTGATGTAGGGATCTCACTGCCTACGTTCTGCAAAGTACCCAATTTCCAGCATATCCAAGTGGAAAAGAGACACTTAAGACCTTAGAATTCCTTCCTAAAGGTCATATGATTAGAAAGAGGGGAAGAAAGACAAAGAAACACAAATAAAATCTCAGTCACTCATTATTTCATGTTAAAGGTGCACCATCCTGAATTATCTATTCATATACTGGATTAGTGATAAATTTGTGAAATGGGTTTATCCATACTGTCACCCATAATGTAATTCAGCAACGGTAAGGGTAATGGAGACGATAGCTCAGCAGACAGAGCTTGCATTAAAGGCACCTCCAGACTTGCCAAAAAGTGAAAAGATCACCACAAAAGGACAGGCTGTCCTCCAGCTTATGGCTATGAAGGGGCAGGCAGGGGGGCAGACGGCCTGGAGGGGACATATATGGTGAGTCTTAAAAAGGAAGCACATTTTACATGGAGTTCTTTTCGGGTGTAGAGAATTATTACATAAATATGAACAACATGTCTAAAAGCCCAGAGAGAACTTATGAGGACATATATATTTCAAATAAACTGTGTCTATATATTAATAATACACAGTAAAGTACAATAAAACACATCATTAAAATAAGTTTCATTGTAGTGCTAACATCCTGGCTTAAAACATATCAGAGTAAAATTGTATAAATTCATGTAGAAATACTTCCCCCTCTTTGGAGATAGAAATTCTAACATCTGGTCTCAAACTCCACTTAAAGGAAGCAGGCATAGGGTTTTAGAAAGCCAGGAGGGGTGACAGAGAACCCAAGTGACATCAGTCAGCAGACACTCCGCTCAGACAGTCACTGGTCCAGCAGGCTCCCCTCCTCAGTGCAGGGCTTTGGACCCTGGCCTCAGCACTGGGCCCTGCAGGCTGTGGGTGGAGTAGCTTTGAGAGGCTGTGTGACCAGGCCTTACAAACACACTGGCTTGTGACCCCTGCCCTATTCCCTTTTCCTACTGATGAAGTTCCTAAACTCACTGAAGAAAATTACAGTGCACAAGTCCACAGCAGAGAAAGCCATGTTCTGCACAGCCACCTCCCAGGGAGAACCTCATTTTCCAAGGGGCGACTCTTTGTCAGAGGAGAGAGGGGGTTTTCTCCAAGTCCTCCCTATCAGTTTTCCTTGGTAATCCTCTTTGAAGTAACTGGAATAAGGACTCTGCTCTTGTCTGTTTACATTTTGCAGCCAACCTAGGCAGGCAAGATAAGCAAATTTATACAGGCATATCATTTAGTTTTTCATCTCACAAATTTACTTTTTTAGCTACCCAGAAGGCAGTGCCGTCTTCGGCATGTCTGTTTACACACGGCCTAAAAGTGTTTTCTGTCTCTTGCCTAAGGTAGTGCTGAATTTGAGCGTAAGTGAAGCGGGTTTCTGAGTTCAGTCTACAAACCGTGTATTTAATTTTGTGCCGCTCTCGCTCTGAATGAAAGCAATCACTCAGTGCCATCCACGGCCTTCCTTCAGTCCACCCGGCGCGTTGCCAAGCTGTGCACACTCCAGGAGTATTACCCTGCGGCTAGGTAACGCAGCCTTTCGTAACCCAGGCCTGCTACGCTATAGCAGAAGCCATGACACCCACTGCTCTACAACATATGCTGCCGCTTTTCTCAGCCTTTTCATGCTACCATAAGCATTTCCTCCAACTCACAAGAAAACGCTGATGGGAAGAAACAGACTTTTAATCTATTTAAATGTTAGCTATCTTATATAAGCTGAAGAAACGCACACAACTTGGCTATTTTTTGTGCAGCCTTCCTCATGTGAGCTTATTTCTCTTTGTAAAGGCGACTCGAATTTTAAGCTCTTCAGAATAAGAGTCTCTAAACACTAGTAACCTATGTTCAATACAATTCTTTTCCAGAGAAAATGTTTGGGGGCAGCTGTAGAGATCAGGGCAGCATTTGGACACGTGTTTGTCTGGAAAAGTGAGGCACTGCAGCAGCAGTGGGTCTGGATCCATCTAGAACACAGATAAAATCAACCACATTGAAGAAACTAATGTTTAGCTTGGTGAGGTTATGCACATTTGTAATGCCAGTACTTGGGAGACTGAGGCAGGAGGATCACAAGCTTGAGGCCAGCCTGGCTACACAGTGAGATGCTATCTGAAATGGGAGGGCAGGGAGAGAAGGAGGGAGGAAGGGAGGGGAGAGAGAGTGAAGGGGGAGGGAGGGAGGGAGGGAGGGGGAGAGAGGTGAATTGTGTTCAAGAAGAAATTCTACAGATAATTTTCCTAAGTGAAAAACATAACGTGCTTCATGAGGAAAGACAATGATGGCGGAAAGCTGGAAAGGGCATGCCATTTTGAGGAGGGGAGTCAGGGAAGGCACCAAAGGTATGGGGTGAGCCTCGGTGAGCTGTCAGAAGGGGCATTCTGGGAGAGAGGCAAGTGTGGCTTGCGGGGGTTACAGGATGGTGTGGCTGACGGGTGGGAGCAGAGTGAAGAGGAGACAGGTTGTCTGAGAAGTGACTGGGGTGTACAGTGAAGGGGTACAGAACACTGGCATATGGGGAGGAAGCCACTGCACAGTTTGTGAAAGTGTTGGTATAATCTGGTCGATTTTTTTTTCGATTGGGATGTGACTCACACAGAAAATTCTTCCTTTTGAAGTTCGCAATTCAGTGGTTTCGGGTAGGCTCAAGGTTGTATATCCATTGTTACCTTTAATTCCAAAATATCTATCACATTCAAAACAAACCCTCAAACCCTCTGCATTCTAATGCCTCTCAATTATTTTCCTTTCCCTCTGTATATTTGCCTGCATTGGGTATTTCATGTACCTGGAACCACATGACTTTTATGTCTGATTTAACTTACTTGGCTTTCAAAATGACAGGGGGGGACAATCTGGGGTAGCAGTAAAAACACAGTGGTGATACTCTAGCTGAGGGATGAGGGGGGATGAGAAGAGGATACTATGCTTTAAATGTGAAATGCTCCCCTCCCCCAGAGGGTCATATATTTGAATACCTGATCTGTAGCCTTCTAGATACATTACCTAACTGCAATATGTAGGATGGAGCTAGAGGAGCCTATTTTTTTCCTCAAAGCAGTAGACATCACTTTATATTTTAGTTGGTGATAAAATGTATCCACTGACCGGGGCTCTCTGAGACCTCGGTTTCCTCGTCTAGTGCTCCAGCAGCCATGAACATGGTAATGTCTTCCATGCCACAACAGACTGCACCCTCTCAAGTTGTTAGCCAAAATGAACCCTCCCTTCACCGAGCTGTTTCTGTTGGATATGTTGTCACAAAAGAGAACCACGGTGATGATGAATAGTTATATGCTGTGCACATTCCAATCTGGAAACTGGGTAAGGGAGAAAGAAGAGCCATGGGTCACTCCCAAGCGTTGGCATGAGCACCCAGACAGAGTGGTGTATCCCTGAGTGAGAAGGGCCACTGTAGGACAGGTGGGAGGAAATGCCAAGAGCTGCAGTTTGAGACTGACAATTAAATTTCAGATATTGACTGCCCTCCTAAGGGAAGATGATTTTAAAAACAAAATCTGACTGAGTCTGCAGTTCAAAATAAGGGTCTGTGTCAGAAAGTTGAAGAACAGAATGTGATTGATGCCATGCCAGATGACATGCCAAAAGAAGTGACTGCAGCGGAAAGAAAATGTCCTTAGAGTCTTTGGATACACCAACATCTACAGGTCAGAAAGATGAAGAGGAACCAGAAAAATGTTAAGAAGAAATCACTCCCTAGGTTGCAGGAACAAAGAAGGGTGGGTTTTTACAAACCCACATGAACAGCTTACCACGGAAGAAGGCCCTACCTTCTATGCCCGCTACTTTTGACAGGCCAATTAAGAAGACAGACAATTAACTCAGACTTAGGAAGGTGGCAGCCACTCTGAGATCACAGGTCCTGTAACACCGCACTGTTCACTCCGCTCCTGTTGCACCCAACACGGCATCTGTCATCTCACTGTCAGGCCTGTCCTCTCCAGATGTGGCTTTGAAAGTGACAGTTTCAGTGGAGTAGGAAGGTCAAAGTCTGGCTGGAGTTTGTTCAGGAGTTCATGGTACTAAAGCAAGTGATGATAGAGGCAGGTCTTTTAGCAAACTTTCCTATGTTGCGAGAAAACAGCTGTACTAAGATGTGGGTAAAAGGAAGAAATTCTGTAAGATGTAAGAAATAAAAGCTCTGAGATGCTCCTGGGCTCTGTGTAGTAAAAAGTGGGAGGGACGTCAAGGGAGACAGCAGAGGAACTCTGAGACTGGTTAGTGGGGACAGGAGTAAATATATCTTTTCTGTTAAATAACAACTGAAATGATACCACTTTGGGAAAAATTAAGTAGGTTTTGTTTTTATTTGTTTGTTATTTTCCTACAATGCACAGGAATAATCGCTTTCTGAGGCTGAAGATACTGGGCAAGACTCTGTCTACAATGCCTGGACAAGGATACACTCTCAGAGTCAAGAATCCCTGGTGTCAAGGGCTTCAGGTTACATCCTCCAGACCTCATTTGATCTCTTTTACATCACAGAATAAGCTTGAGCATCGGATAAAAATACATGCACCATCTGTAAAATCATAGGTGTGATGCCCGGCAAAGGCATTTGTTTTTTTTGCCTTACAAGGAGGAGTTATACACTTAGGTTTCCCCAACATTCTTCATATAGAAATATTCTAGGCCCAACAAGGAGAAACAAAGCAAATAAAACTTGTAAGAATAAGTAATTAAGGCATAGAATACAAATATGATCCTTCTAGTTATATACTGTAATTAAAACACATTTTAATAAGTTAAATATAAGTGCTGGCTTCATTTCTTATTTTCTTTCCTTTAAAAGCTCAACAGCAGCCGGGCGGTGGTGGCGCACCCCTTTAATCCCAGCACTCGGGAGGCAGAGGCAGGCGGATCTCTGTGAGTTCGAGGCCGGGCTGGACCGATAGCCTCCAAAACAATACAGAGAAACCCTGTCTCGTAAAAACCAAAAAGAAAAAAAAAACTCAACAACAACCAAAAGCTCATTAGTGTACAGGATAGCCTCAGAGCCATGTAGCAAGTTAGAGGCTAGCTAAGACCCTGCTGCAGATAAAACAAAAACAAACAATAACAACAACAAAAAACTATACTGCAGATTGATCTGTGAATAGTGGACAAACCCCCCCCCTAGATTTGACGGTAGGTCACTGGTGAGGTGACACCTCAAACATCTGTGAGACACAGCTGTCCCTGAGTCTCCTACTTGTCAGTCCCAGTCTCTTGGCAGCATCAGTTCAAACTGCGAGTAGAGTGTGGTTGTGCACACTTGTAATCTCAGTACTGAGGTACAGAGGCCCAGTGAGCAACTTCAGGTCCAGCATTAGCTATGTGCCTTGTTGCAATAAGTGAAACAAAACAAAACAAACAAAAAAACCCAGAAACTTCCCATGACTCCCGCCCCAACAACTTCATTACTACAGGAAGGACATTAAGAGCCAAAGAGTCTTAAACTCTACTTGCACTTGGCAATTAATTGTTGTCCATGGAGCACAGTTCTCTCTATGGAAAATAGATACTTCAATGTTTTCTGGTTTTGGCATTTACTAGTCTCATTATTTCTTGGGGTAAACTAAGAAACAAAGGTGTGTGTTTATTTATTTATTTTCCTGAACAAGGGAACTGGAGGGTTAAGAGAAAGAAGTCAGAGGTGGACTTTTGAAAAGACACTAAGGTTGTCTTGACACTTTTCTCCGAGTCTTCACTTTACAATTGATCAGAAAACGGGTAAGAAATCAGCTGGCTAAAAGACCTAACAGGATGATCATGAAGGAAAATTTGAAAGATAAGAATGAATGAAAAGATACAAGCACACACGGATACATAACAAATGCAAGCACATATGTAAATTTCACTTAGAATATGGCAGGTCTATGTATTCACTACTTGGCAAAGGGAATGGAGAGTTCTAATTGTATACACTTTGCTTATGATTTATACAAAGGAATTTAGCTTTCCTCTTCTGTATTTTTCATACCATTTGTTTATATAAAACAGTGATACGAGTGTTTAGCAAGAATTATAACTTACACTATACACCAGTGTATATTGCCATTTAAATAAAATATAGAAATTTACCTTACAACGATCTATATTACCAGGTTTCTAGAAGCTAATCCCAATAAATGTGCAAATCTGTCTGAAATTCCACCACCACTGAGCAAGGACTTATTCGGAGTAAGCGAAGTTTTTAAAAAGGAGAATATGGCAGGAGGCACGATGGAGCACACCGCTAATCCCAGCACTCAGGAGGCAGAGACAGATGGATCTCTGTGAGTTCGAGACCAGTCTGGATTCCACTGCGAGTTCTAGAACAGCCTGGGCTACACAGAGAGACACTCTGTCTCAAGGCTAATACAATACAAAACAAACAACATGCAATTTCAAGCATTATTTTTTTTGGAAGAGTATTTTGAAGAATTATTTTGGAAGACTATCTTACCTTAATCCATTCTTCTCATTAATGTCATTATCATTCATTATCATTAGCAGAATGCTTTATAATTCATATATTAACTAATTGCATCACTCAGAGTCCTGATGAAGCATGCACAGTGACAGAGCACGTTATTTCCGGGCGGGGGGGGGGGGGAGGCGGGAGGCATAGGGCGGCTGGGCTGGGCAGCTCAGCTACACCAGGCTTTCTCGGATAATGTGTGCCTCCCAGTTCTCGGCGGATCTACCTGTTGCTAGCTCTATCAGTGTGCTTGGGTCACATGAGCTTCCCTCGCTCCAAGCAGATAAATAATTTTTCATTGAGCGAACAACAACAAAAAAAAGATGAACAGTAGAAAAACCCAGCATTTCAAAATAAAGAGACACCATACCCCGCTGCGTGGCTCTGGAGAAACTCACTAAGAATCTGTTTCCTTACCTGGATAACAAATGAACTGGCTTGAATGACCTTTAAGGCCTTCTCCAACTTAAATACCAGAACTATGCCAGAACTATGTTATGATTTGTTTCTTGTGATATTCCAATGGATAAACCAGGCTTACATAAGGGATAGGGAAATACATGAAACACCTTTGAAGAAAATTAAATATGATTCTTAATGCAATTTCATTACAAACGTAAGAATTTATGAAGACTCTCTTTTAAATTTCAGAGCGAATTATTCCTTAATGAAAAATTTTGCTTCTGAACACATTTCCATTTGATATATCAACAAAATGATACTGCATACTAAAAATCAATTTACCTATAACTACATCATGACCGTCAACCAAGCCAGCAGAGAAGAGCTCCTGAGACACACCATCTGCTGTATCTGTCCAAATGTGAGATGAATATGTATTAGAAACCGTAACATAAAAATCAACAGCCCAGCACAATATAAAAATATCTTTCACTTTCTAAAATCACCCACATGATTTTAATTTATCAATTCAGAGCCTATGAGAAAAAAATCAGCAACACCACGAAGTATATTTTCCCACAAGCTATTTGTATTTTGTTTTTTACTTAACAGATGTCATTATAAAAATATTTTTTTACTTTGGTGAACCACAAATTTCCCCTCTGCTACCATCTGCTTTCACCCTCTGGAATACCCTAGAACACCTAAGGCTTTCTATGACATTGCTTTTTTTTCTTGCCAAGGTTAATTCTAGCCATCATCAATCCTTTTCAGTCATTTGTAACTACTGAGTTAAGAATTTATAGCAAAGGTTGAATGGGTAGAACCTGATATAGCCTTATACTTGGTACAAACAGCCAGTGGGCTTGTTGGACTATTAAGATGAGCTATTTAAATGAATGCTATTAAGAAGCCCCTTTAACACAACATTGATCATTTGATAGCAACAGATTCATTCTCTTAGAAAATGTGGCTGTGTAAAATAATGTAGTTTCTCAATGATAAGTGACAGGAGTTGGCAATCTCATAAAGATGGGACTGAACAGGCTGTAGCAAGTGAATATAGCTAAAAATTACTTAATTGAGAGGTTATGAATGAGCATGGGAACACTGCTAACTTCTATTGAAAGACTTTTCAAGGAGGAACTGAAAACTGAAATATGCTCAAAAGAACTATTACAGAACCCTGTGTTATAATCAAAGAGATAATTTTGTCTCCACAGCCTTCTGATATTCCAATAGACACCTAGTAGCACTGGCTATCAACAGCATGGACAATTTATTGAGGATCTGACATGAGTATTTTCCAAAGTCAGAGAACACCTGAATGTATAGCTGCTGCATCAGAAAAACATAAAAACAGAACTGCAGAAATCTATCCACAGCATAAACCAGCTATGGTGGACTATGTAAATGAGCCCACAGAGTAGGTGTGTGTGCACATATAAACTGCATGTGTATCATATGCATGTACATGCATGCATTCAACTTGTTTTTCACAATTTGGGGGATTTAAAGTGCTTACTCCTGGTGTGTGATGGCAAGAATACAATAAATGGCGATGGTAATTACAATGCCACAGTCAAAGGGCATTCCAAACCCATCTTACACTCTTGTGCATGCTTTCTCTCCCTTGCTCAATCTCCAGAAAAGATCAAAACTCAGTGTGCACGCTTGATGCTTCCCAAGATTGTGTTTTTCTCTCAGTTTATAATGGAGTGCAAGACACTGAAATAGATGAGAAGGGTTATATGGAAAGCCTACTAAACAATGGAATTCCATACGAAGGAAGCTTGTCTTGGGCCTTCTCCTTTTGATAAACATTAAAAATAAAGTTTGTAATGGTCCCTGATGGAATAAGTCCCCATTACAGGGTTGAGGATAGCTCAGTGAATGGCTATGTTCTGAGTGTAATTCTCTTTCAAGCTTCTGGCATGCAGAATCCCCCTCTTCCTGGAGATCAACCAAATCTCCAGACAGGAAATTCTCTAATGAAGGTGCTGAGCAGATGTAAGTGACAAGCTTGCAGTAGGAGGTCATTTATCTTTAGTGACTGGCCAACAGCAAGAAGATTTGAATCTTTCTGAAAGCAGCTACAATACCAGAATGCAGCTGAAAAGGGACATGTCAAACAAAGCCACACCAAGGGCTAGCACTAAACCAGTGCCAGAATGATAGCCACTCCCTGGCGATTAAAATGGATAGTATGTCCTATTTTCAGGTCTCTTGGGCACCAGATGAGTCATATCCAAGTGGCAAATGGCTAATGCTGGCTCAGCAAGAGGGGAAATGCTCCCCATCGCTGTGTACCGCATGAAACGGTCATTTTCTGTGCAGGTAAGTAAGACACCTGTAATACTTTAGGCCAGAAATACGAAACGATTCTTTGAAGTTTTCTAGTAATTTATGTTTACTTTAAGCTGATGCTCAAACAGGTTAACTCATCACATGTTAACATACAATTTCCAGAGTATACAATTACATAATAAATAAAAGGGCGTGTCCTTGAAAGACAACAGAGAATTTCTCTGTGCACATCACATTTTATGCCATACACAACTATGCCTCTTTATAGATAGCGCATATGTTGTACACATTTGATGTGCCTGCACAGATGTATCAGACACTGCCTGAAGAACAGGTAGCACCAAGAGTTACACACACAGTGCAGTCAGTACTAACAGGCCTGTGCCTGCTGTCCAGTAAAGGATATAATTACCAGCCAAGTCACTGCTATGGTTTCCACCTGGGTACTAAAATTCGAGACTATTCATCAATCCCTGGCAAATGAGGTACCAAAGGCAGTGCAAATGGACTAGTGATGATAGGACCATCGTATCCACACAAATCCTCAAGTTGTAAACTTATTTCTTTGTTAGTTCTTAAAATTAAAATTGATTTTCATTGCCTTGGTCAATTTTAAGCAACCAGATGAAAAGAAGTAACCTCAACATCAGAATCTGCACTTGCTTACACTTGAAACACCTGTTATATAATTACCAGAGCTTATTCACAACATTGCCCAGTCAATATTTTTATATTATGACAAAATAGATGGCATTTTGATAACTGTGACTGGTGTTGTACAATCTCAAAGGCCCACAATTGCTAAAGATGGATGCACTTGAAAAGAAAATCCAGCTTGCAAGTTTATTAGGGCCTATGGGCATTTATCCTATAAAAGACACTTCATATTTTTATTCAAATATTCAGGAAATCATCCGATCTTTCCTTTTCAGAGGACTCATAGTCAGAACTAGAGTAAATCTCGGACCACCAATACTTAAGGCCTAGGGGCAAAATTTGTTTGACTGGCAGTACTTAAACAGCTTCTCGTGAATGTGTATACACAGGACACATCAATTTCAAGTGCCTGTCACCCACTGCAGCACCATCAGGCAGTTAGGCCAGCATCTTCTCACAGGTGGTAAAAGTAAGGAGGCCAGGGCAGTTGACAGCCTGACTAGCTATCAGGCCGAGTGAATCCGTGTACTTTGGGCTTTTGAAAGTTTTTAACAAATGGGGCTGAAATCTGTGTAGAACTCTAACAACTAGAAGGAACACTGAGCTATGAGCTTACGGCTACTACAAATCAGAATGCAGGGGACTACTGAACTTCACAAAGGTATTCAGGGTAGACCTTGAGGAAAGGCTGCATGTACATAAAAGTGAGAGACCACAGGACATGGAAAATAGTTACAAACTTAGTGTGGACTGGCACCTGATTTTTACTTCTCTAGACTACCGAGGTTATAAAGTACATAATGTAAAGCATATTTTTTCCTTGGATTACTTTTCTATTAACCAAGGTTTTTTTGTTTGTTTTCTTTTGTTTTTTTGTTTGTTTGGTTTTTTTATGTTTTGTACAACAGGCTCTGTTGTAAAAGATAATAAAAACTGAAAACAATATATGGTTCTGTTTTTTGGCATCTGGATGCTATATGAACAATCAGTCAGGTCATTAAGCAGTTGCAGTAACATACTATCAATATTCAGATTACAAGAGGCCATAAGAGAGGTGGAGTTTGTTATCTCATGGGGAAACGCCACACTCACTGTCACTCCCATTAAAAGCTGCATTTTCAAGCAGTGTGTATTTTCATGGTTAAGCTAATATACCTAATTTACATGTGTCTGTATACCATGCCACATGCACTGGGATTCATGTAATGAATAGTGGTTTACAATCCTTACAACTAACAAGTTCTTTCTTCCTTTGTTTGGAGACAAAACATTTTTGAATAGCAAATTATAACCATACACTTGTAATCAATTTCTCAATTGTTTCTTGTTCCACCAAAATAATAATTTCAATTAAAACTTGCCTCTTCCTGGAGTAAACTCAAATCGTATGTCATTAAGTTCCTTTCTGGAGTTTCTGAAACACATAACATAAAGCACATTAAAATCTAATGAGGCAGAGTTTAATCAAACCAAATTACTCCCAATTTTTATAAGATGCCAGTAGTGTAGAGATAGCATTTTTATAGTTTTAGGTTACCCCCAAATATTTTTTCAAGTAGAAGATACAGTTATGAGAACAATTAAGTGAAGAGATATTTTTGATGAAATTTATCTTACATGAGCATTCTGATAACAAGAAATTCTCAAAACAAAATGTTCATTTTATAAAGTCCTTATTAACTCAGTAAGCTTAAATATAATTTCAGAATACATATTTTAGAAGCCTTTAGTCTAAGTGGTATCTTAAACATTTTTCATATTCCCCCCGGACAGTAGTGTTTTAGTGACAGAATTGTAAAGTAAAGCATCAAGGAAGACTGTAATGAGTTCAGGACAGGCATTAGACATTACCGCATATAGAACAAAACAGCAAGGAGCATCTGTTGTTAAAAATCTTTTCTAAATTCAGGCATTCTCTAAATGCTGCAAAATTCCCCACTGAATAATAAACTTCATGTAAGATACAGAAAATTGTAAAATAGATACATAATTATGTACTCAGTAAAAATTAAATGATACAAAATCTAATAATTACTCATTCATATGAAGTTCAAGTAATGATGAGGACTGGAGAGATATAAACTATTAAAAGTAAATATATATATATTTATACTAAAGTCAGTAACAGCACCAGAAGTAACCAGCTTGAAAAGTAAGAACGCGATTGTTAGATTCAGGGGTTAGAATGCAGAAAGCAGAAACAGAGATGCCCAAATTCATACTCCTGAACATGCCATGCCCTGCTTCCCACCATGCATGACTAAGCAGATCTATCAAATACACAAATTCTCAGTTTTGTGTGATGTCTTCTGGTCCCTGTGGTCACTGTACAAAGCATGATAGTGCTGATGCGTTCTCTGAACCCCTAGTCTATATCAATCCCTTTACTTTCTGGATTATCAACTCCCACTGCACTAAGTACAAGGCCAGGAAGCTGCAAAGGACCTGATACCCACTTAAAGAAAGTCGTCCGCACTGCCTAGAGAAGCTCACCCACATCAAATACCAATCCACAGTGCACAGAGGGCAAAATAAGAGGGCAAGAGCTCAAGTTCAAATGTTGAGAGGCCTGAACCTAGAAATACGCATCTGCCCTGGAGTTTCGCCAACTGAACTTTGCCACTAACCCTTTAAGGTCTGAAGTCTTACAGCTGTGCTTCCAGTGGGTCTCTGTGGGAATCTAATAATCTATAAAAAACTATGTATCTGCAGATAACTGTGGAGGTTCAGATATCATTTTAGAAGTAGTTTATCATTTTTGACTTTAGACCCAATAAAAATGTATTTATTCTTCAACTTATTTAAAAGAAAAACAATTAACATTCCTAATTTTAATTCAAATATTCTATAAATAAGCACTTTCTGATTTAGTGCTTATCTCTACAACAGAGTGCTTGCTTGCCTAATGTGTGTGACCTTTTTTTGGTCTCAAGTATAAAAAATAAAAGTAATCCTAAAACAAAAATCAATGCAAGAACAAACTGAATTGTTTCATATTTTCAAGAGCCTCTGCAGTATTAGTTTCACATAAGTGAATATTTATAGCTGATCCATTGCACTATATCATGTTATATAAGAGAAAAATTCAGTAATCATATATGTATAAAAGAATGAATGAAGAAGAAATTAATTCCTTGTAGTCCCGGCTGTCAGTTCCTGCAGCCACTTGTGAAATAACACTCTGAAGCTTAATATTAAATATAACTGTTTGGTCAATGGCTCAGACACATTACTGGCTAGCTCTCTCTTAGAAATTAACCCATTTCTATTAATCTGTGTATTGCCCCAAGGCTGTGACTTACTGGTAATGCTCCAGCATGTTACTCCTTCAGCAGCTACATGATGTCTCCCTCTACACCTTCCTTTTCTCTGAATCTTTGTTTGGATTTCCTGCCTAGCTATATTTTATTTGGCATTGGCCAAAACAGCTTTATTCATCAACCAATAAAAGCAATGCATATTCGCAGCAACCAGAAAGACATCCCTTATCAATTTCTTAATATAATGAAATAGGTTTGCCCTCATAAACTCTAGAGGGAGCCTGTGAACTGCTAGGATAACTTAACTATATACATTAAGTAACATTGCATTCTCCTCTGTATTTATGGGTCCTCTATCCTCTGAATCAACCAACCATAGGTCAAGTTCACAGAGAAAAGGGAGCCTATATAGTGAGCATGAATTTTTCTGTTCATTTTGGTACATTCCCTAAACAATGTAATAACCACTCGCATACCATTGGCAGTGCAAGAAAAGTATCCCCTACTGAAATATATTGTTATAAAGAGAAAAGAGGCAAAGTAGAATAGGAAGATTAAATGGGGGGAAGCTGAGTGGGTAGGGTAAAGGACGGAATATGGGGAGGGACAACTACCACTAAGGGCCTCTTGAAAAGCCGCATGGAAATCTACTGCTGTAGAAGTCGATTTAAATACACACACGCACACACATATATATGTACATATATATATATATATATGTATATATATATATATAGGAAATGTAAGTGAATTCATTATATAAAGGGGAGGCAATGCCCCAACTAGATATCATAGGTCTACAAGTAAAACTTATAGTGCTGCAAATGGATTATATCTTGTTGAGTCATTCATTAGCCAAGGGGCCACATGGAACCCCAAATAACACAAGTTATTTCCATGGCTATTGGTTACCTACTACAACCTGATGGTAAGCCCTTATTGCTAAAGACACAAATTATTTATGTCATTGAACATGGAGAAACCAAGCGGGCTCCCAACTAGAAGCTTCACCCCAACTGACTAGCATTCAGAGTGCTGGAAGTCACTTTGCATCCTATCAAAGGAGAAAGGTAACCATCAGTATCACCAAGCTACCAACCTTTGATATACAGCAGTGACTAGCTAGAAAATGTACTGGTTCAACAGTGGCAGAAATGGTAGAGTAGTAACCAACCACCACTTTATTGGATTCAAGGCACACTCTAAAGGATGGTACTAATGTGGCCATGGAAGTGAGACTAGACAGGTAATGGGCCCAATGGGAAACCCTACTATTATTAGTCTGTTAAAGAAACACAGCAATAAAATGAACCATAATGACTGGTTGATCTACTCATAGATCAGTGCATCGTCATTTAGCCCTCATCAGAGAAGGTAAACTTGGCAATAGACAGAGACCCACAATTGGACTATATGCAGAGAGCAAAAAGCTTTAGAGTGCTCAGCCTTAAATGGGATGTCATTATCAAACTCCTCCCCTCAGGGGACAGGGATCCGTATAGAAGAGGAACTGGAAAGACTACAAGAGCCAGAGGTGGTGGATGACTCCAGGGGAACAGTGTCTTCTAGATGCACCAGGACTGATGCACATATGAACACAGAGACCGTGACAGCATGCAGAAGATCTACATAGTTTCAGACCAGACAAAATCCCAGGATGGAGGAGGGGAAGTAAACACTTCCCTTAACCAGGAAAGGGAAAAATCAGTTTTCTTTAATGGAGTGACGCTGAGTATATCAACCACTCTAAAGCAGGTGCCATGCCCAGTAGTTGGCCAACACAAAACAGACTTCAGAGTTTTTGTGTGAAACTTTTGTTGTTTTACTCTTATTTGTTGTGTGCTTGGTGTGTAGGGGGGAAGGAGGCAGGGAGGGAGGCAGGGAGGCAAGGAGGGACGGAGGAAGAGAAAGAGAGAGAGGGAGAGACAGAGAGAGAGAGACAGAGAGAGAGACAGAGAGAGAGAGAGAGAGAGAGAGAGAGAGAGAGAGAGAGAGAGAGAGAGAGAGAGAGAGAGAGAGAGAGAGAGAGAGAGAGATGAGGTTGTGTAAGTATGGAGGATCTGGGAGAAGTTAGGATAAAAAAAAGTATTCTCTAAAGAGATCTTTTAAGGCATGTTAGAAGATGTCATATAGAGGCTTCATCCAGGAGCTGATGGAAGCAAAAGCAGAGATCCACAGCTAAGTACTGAGCCAAATTCCTCACCATGCTCGGGAAACCCACAGAAACAGATGACCTGAGCAAGTGGAAGCTCATGGACCCCAGTCTGACAGCTGGAGAACCAGCATAAGACCGAACCAGGCCCCCTGAACATGTGTGTCAGTTGGGGGGCCTGGACATTCTATGGGGCCTCTGGCAATGAAACCAGTATTTATCCCTAGTGCAGGAATGGGCTTTGGGAGCCCATGCCCTATAGAGGGATACTCTCTCAGCCTAGATATGTGGAGGAGGGCAGACTGATGATCCCTCATGGAAGGCCTCACCCTCCCCGGGGAGTAGATGGGGGATTGGTAGGGGGAATGGGAGGACAGGAGAGAGAGGGAACTGGGATTGGTATGTAAAATAAGGTTGTTTTTAACTTAAATAAAAATTTAAAAAGGAAATATTACATTATGAAAGAAAATTGAGCATCTTCAGATTTTTGTGTTATTGGTAGGTAGCTATATATTTTTCCATATGATCCGAAGAGCCAGTCACTGAGATATACAAAAGATTTCTACTTGTTTATTTTGTGTCCCAATATCCCCTCCCCATTTTATGTAACTACATTCAGTGTCTCCCTTGTTTATAAGTTTAATGAGTGGAAGAGTGAGGATAAATAATTCTCTATGGGAAATATCTGGTCTACATAGAAATAGTCTAGTCACATCATTTTCATGAGAAATCCACATCCTTCAAGATTTTGAATGTTACTAAATAATCCCCCAAAACTCATTAACAGTCTTGGTTATGGATGCTATATGTAAGTTAAAGGTAAATTAAAAATAAAGTAATCTAGTAAGGAAAAAGGATCACCAAGAAAGGGAGGACTAATATTATATTTAATAATGAAATAACCTAAGGAGAAAAAAATACAGACACTTGGTTCAATATTAATTGGTGTCATTGCTCCTTTCTCATCTAATCGGTCTTGTTTAAATTAGTTTTTTCTACTTGGGCCATGGCAGGAGAAGTGTATGCGTGAGCTGCATCCAGAATATCATCAAGAACATCCTTATTTTTTTAAATATTAATATTACAAAAGCAATAACCAACCCTCATAATCCCCACCAACATCATCTGCAGAGTTTGCCTCTGCAAGTCAGTCTTTATGATGCTGAACCTAAGTCTCACCTTTGAAAAGGTCACGGTGATTGATCGTAAGTAGTAGACTTGTCCCATCTAGATGATATATACTTGGGAAAATGCCTAATTGGATCTAACTACTGAAGGTCGTCCTTTTATAAAGAATTAATCTTTTCAGCCTCATACTTACACTTTAATTGAAAGTACATTCACTTTAATTGATATGGCAGAGAATACTCTTGATTTCGGGGAAGTTGAAGACAGAGATGGTTTAAGGCCAAAAAATAGTCTGTATAGCTTTATAATGGAAATAGTTCCAGGCCTAGGTTGCTGCTGCTGCTGCTGCTCCTGACTCTCACTGAAAACCTCTTTAACCCTAAAATGAAAACTATTACATTTGATAAAGCAAAACTCCTTATTCCTCACTGTAGGCATACACTGTCTCACAAACACAAATGCCAAAGAATTCTGTAAGAAACTTATTCTTACCAATGAGAAATGCAATCATATGATATGGCTGCATATCCTGTGCCTGTTTGATCTGTCAGCACCCTGCCCCCCTTACCCAAAGATTTCAGCTCCCACAGGCAATGGGCATTTTAGGCTTTTTGTATTTCTTCTTCTTCTTCTTCTTCTTCTTCTTCTTCTTCTTCTTCTTCTTCTTCTTCTTCTTCTTCTTCTTCTTCTTCCTCCTCCTCCTCCTCCTCCTCCTCCTCCTCCTCCTCCTCCTCTCCCTCCCTCCCTCCCTCCCCCTCTGTCATTCTCTCGCCCACCCTAATCCAATGGCACCATACTATATCCACTGTTCTGTGCTGTAGTTTTAAGGTAATAATGTATCTTGAAATTTCTGAATATTTGTTCATTGCAAGCTTTTGTGTCTTTTTTAATACAGTGGCAAGTCCAGGGGCAGCATACTATTTCCCTTATGCTGTGCCTTAGTTTTAAGTTAATAAGGTATCTTGAAATTTCTAAACATTAGTTCACACCATTTTTCATATAACTAAATAGTTTCCCATTCTATGCTCCTTGCTTTTTGAAGTTATTTCTATCCTGTGAAGATATTGTTTCCAATCTTTCACCATTACAAACAAGGAGTCAATGAATAACTCTGCTCTTATCTTGCTCTGCAAATACATAAGCACAAAATTAAGTTTCTAATAGTCAACTACTTGGTCAGAGGACACAGGCCCAGATAATTTGATAGGTACTGCCAAGTTCCTCTTCATTTCAGTTATACCAATTTCCACTCTCGCTAGCAGTTTGTAAGCACTGTCTCAAGAACTTTCAAAGGATAATGTAGAGGCTGAATTACAGCAGTGGGAGATATGGGGTCTGAGCCAGAAAGGGAAGGTTGATTCCTAACAGGATCAACCGGTACCCAGCACTTGCCGGTGATAGACAGGCAGGAATTTGGGGTAACCAAGCTGTTTAAACTTTTCAGAGACACAGAAAATATGACATTACATAGAGAACCTCAAAGTTTCAACTGCTGATGCATAACTTTGCTAGGCATGGCGATCACATGAAGTCCATGGACACTCGCTAGTGAGGCTGAGTATAAAATACAGTATCTGTTGATATTAACACAGAGAGTGTGGACAGTAGAAGCACACAAAGTTTTCTGAAATGGTAAGGCTTTGATGTTATTTTTAAGAATCGAAAAAAAAATGTCATAAATAACGCACTGACTCACAGGCTAGGAGCACTGGAAAAATTAATCATGGGAAAGAAAAGTCAGTCCAAAGAAACTTGACCAAAAAGAAAATACAATCTACAAAATTCGAAGTGGTTTCAATTTTGAACCGGTCATTCAATAACTGGTGTGTGATTTTTTGGGGGTGGGGGTGGTGGTATGGTTTTGTTTGATTTTCTGCCCAAATTAAGTTCGCAGTCTAGATTATTTTGTATAAAGCCTTTGTTCTTGTGCTTTCATCTCCAGGTGACACTGTGAACATTCCAAGAAGACAGCTGTGGCTGCAAGGAACACACCAGAAAGCAGGTGGCTTCCTGATAGGTGGAGATCATCAGGACGAGGAGGCTACCGGGAAATCTCACAGCATATAGCACACCCGTCAGTTCCTACTGAGAGCTGAAGGCCTACAGACACAGTGAAGAGGTTGGTTAGGGTGTGCTCCCGGCAGACAATGGAAATTTAAGGATAAGCTGAAGGATAACATGGGCCTGGAGTGAGAACCTGTGTCAGGGACCTCTGCCATAATCCAGCCATAGCATCATCACGTGACTCCAGACCACACCGCAGAAACACCCGCCTCTTAAGATAGGAAGCAAGTTCCGGGAAAACAGACTTGCGGCTTATCTGCCTAGTGTAAGTTACCAAGTCATAGGGCATAGGCTTGAACAATAGAGGGTAGATTAGAACCTGCAGTTAGGTTACCAGAGGACACAGGATGACCTGCCCCTCCCACTGACCTCTTACTCTGCCAGCATCCTTGCAGCTGCAGCACACCCTCATTCCTTCCCCTCCTCACTTCCCCTGTATAAATAAATCCCTTTGGGATGAATAAAGGTTGTCAGCTTGATCAGAATCCTGTCTTTGCATCCTTCCTCGTATCTCTTGTCCTTCATCTCTCTCCTAGGTGTCCCCCAGACCTATGCTGAATGTCCCGCGGGTCGGGACAAACCTGGAGGAGAGCCGCCCCATGCTGCCACCCATGTCACTCTGAGGCAGTGTCCCTTCTCCTCCAGTGGAGTGGTGAGTCAGTTCGTGGGAGCCTTCAGAACCTGTAGACGCCCACGCAGAGGCTGACAGAGCACAGATATAGGTATCCACTCTATCTCTCAGCCTCTTCTGCACTAGAAAGGAAATGATGCTTCCTTCAAGATTAAAGAAACCTTGGGGAAATGCCTTGTGAACGCCTGGCTCAGATGCCAGGAATCACGACGCTGCATGTATCTGGCAGCACACAGACACGGGGGGGCAAAGTCATGGCCCCTGCCCTGGAAGAGTCCACAGTCGTCCTAGAGGACTACAGCTAGCGTCTGAAACCCGGAAGGAACCCAGTGAGACGGCTTAGCACGTCAAGGCAGCTGTCACCAAGCCTGATGACCTGAGTGCAATGCCTGCAACATACATGGTGGAAAGAGAGAATCAACTCCTGAAAGTTGTCCTCTGACCTCTACATGTGCACGGCAGGTGTGCCACAAAGGCACAAAATAAACATAAGCATATATATCCACCAGCGCTAGAAAAGAGTTATGGGGAAGGGATAGCAGAAAATTCTGATGACAGCGTATTCCCCACTCTGGACTCTTAACTGCAATTCATCTTTCAAACACCTGGCAAATTCATCTTCCTCTTAGGTAAAGGGCCAATCACAGAATCGTATAATTTTACAACCAAAAGGGGCCCTCAGGGTCACGTAATCCATTCCCCTCTTTCTTTGGGTGAAGCAACTGAAGCCAAGGAGATTAAGTGGCTTGCCCAAGATTACACAGCTGGTTAATTCACTCAATACTCCATAAATCCTTATTGATCACCTACTAGGTGCCAGGCCCATGCTGGGAGCTATTAATGCAGAAATGGAGCTCAAACCTGGGAGCCGAGGCTTCTAGACAGCCGCTTTCTGTTCTACATGGTTGGCTGTCAATGTGCAGGCAGAAATAGCAGAGGGTTGCAGTCTCTAATGGAAACCGTTTCTCCAACTGCACCCTATACCCAGTTAAGAATTATTATAGACAGTGAGACACTGTAACAGAAATAGGGTGAGAACCCTTGCTGTAGCTCTCAGCATTGTCCTCAAAGATCTGCTTGAGTTCAAGGTCCTCCTATACATATATGCCCCCAAATACCAGGTACCTTATGTTCCAGGAATGTGAGAAGTGACCGCATCACCTACTGTCCTTGCCCAGCCTTGCCCTTGCAGTAACTTGTCACAAAATACTCTTAAAAACAACAACAACAACCACTTAGTGGGACTTCTAAAGGGTTAAAATTAATTTCAGCATTATATCTCTATTGTTGAGTTTTTTCTCTTGTTAACTTTTTGCTCTTAGGGAGCCTGCCAGCCAGCTACCAAATAAATACACAGAGATTAATTCTTTCTTATAAATGCCTGGTCTTAGCTTAGCTTGTTTCTATCCAGTTTTTCTTAACTTAAACGATCCCATTTACCCTTTGTCTCTGGGCTTCTACCTTTGTTTATCCTATACACCTTTCTTTCCTTCTTACTCTGTAGTTGGCTGAGTGGCTGGTCCCTGGTAACTTACTCTCCTCCTTTTCTTGCTACTCTCTCTTCCTTTATTTATTTTCTCTACATGCCAGCCCCACCTTCACTTTCTGATGCCTAGATGTTGGCCATTTGCTTTTTATTGGACCAATCAGGTGTTTTAGACAGGCAAAGTAACACAGCTTTACAGAGTTGAACAAATGTAACATAAAAGAATTGCAACACATTTTGTGTACACTGATCCATAAAGCATCTCATAATCCAACATCAAACAGATCAGACAACCACATTGGTCTCTTTAATAGAAGCGAAACAAGAGAACTACCTGACTCTGACTCTCTCTCTCTCTCTCTCTCTCTCTCTCTCTCTCTCTCTCTCTCTCTCTCTCTCTCTCTCTCTCTCTCTCTCTCCCTTACATCCACCCACACACACACACACCACACACACACACACACACACTACACACAGATATCACCTACACAACCACACTATACACACAGTTCCCCACCACACCACACATAGTGTTTTTCAGAACAGTATCTTGATGTGTTCATGAAGACTATTCTTAAGTATTGGTTGTCTGCAGGCTTTTCTGCAAGTGGAATGCATCTCAAGTCTCAGCTACCTCCAGGCGGCCATCCTGCAACGTGAAGGATAGCTTTAGACTGAGAGGCCATCGTGATGCCACAGTCCTGGAGGTTTGCTTTGCCATAGCTGATGACCACATGAGGGCTGCGCATATACAAAGGCCTTACGGTGCTGAGATCTCGCAACTGTCACCAGCACAACTGATCACCTACAAAAGTAGTTTTCAACCAGGGGTAACTAAGGTAAGACGGTCTTCTTTAGCATACCAGTAGTCACCAGGCTAAGAGCACAGTGATTCCTCTCCCCCACTTACATCCTCACTCTGTTTTCTTAACTCTATGTTTCTGAAATTATGAAAAAAATTTCAATATATAGAAAAACATAAAGAGAAATAAAACAAGCACTTGGTTACCTACCATCCAGAATTTCCAAGTGGCAACACTCTGCCCTGTTGACTTCACAGCAGAACACATAAAATTTTAATAATGTTCCACCTATACAGCATGAGATCAACTGAGCTATGTCTCAGTTATGGTAAATCACAAGGGAATGGGATATTGAGTAAAAACTTCTTCCTGATGAGACTGTGAAATTCCGTTTTCACTGTGGTGAGCAGGCCTTTTGGAATGTGAATCTGTGCACTGAACTTCTTTGTACCCTGAATCAGAAATGGAAGAAGACTGATCTCATGAAGCCTGACTGCTGTCCAGCTGGCAGAGCAAACACTGCAGTGTGGGGAAAGAGGAAACTTAGTTTTACCCTAGGATGAAATATTTAGTGTGCTTAGTAGGTAGGAAGTCCGCACACAACCTTCTGGAAATCAGCTCAGGGCAGGGGAGAACTTATCATCAGTTGTCTCTAAAAGTAAAGGACACATTAGGTCTAATTCAGACAAATCAGTCATCACTGTTTGGGTGACAGATGTCTCTCTTGAATGCATTAGGCTTCTGAGACAGCCTGAGAAGTCCTTCACAATAAAAATGTAAAGGCACCTGTGAGGCTGAGTCAATGAATGGCCACTTGGAACTGAGACACACTATCATAGTCGGGGCAATTATCCAGACTTGTAGGGTGGGTTGGGAGGAAAGGGAGCTGGTACAGCAGTGGGGAATTCCAGGAGGAGCATATCTTTTTAAATTTATGTATTTAAGGTGTGAACCATCACAAATTCTAGTTAGCACAAGTACCATTTTCTTTGTCTAGTCTTCGGTTAATTCTTATAAAAATCAATGTCGCTCATTTCAAAAGTAAATAGAATGTATGATGAACACTTAGTTATTAAACATATAGGAGCTGAGGACAGGGGTCAGTGGTAGAGTTTGCCTACAATGGATGAGTTGAGTCACAGAACAACAAATAAATGAACTGATTAATTATTTAAGCAGAAACTAGACAAAGAGAAGAAAGTGATGTTACCATCTACTTAAGATGCTGTCTGGCTACGTACTGAGGTCAGTCTTGTCTGGTATGTTGCGAAGGCAGGCAAAGGGAGACCTGCACAGAATAATTCTTACTTTTCCAACAAAGAAACATGGGGGTGGATTTCTTTCCCTTGGCATTAATTTCAAGGAGATGATTTTTATGGATTCTCTTTCACAAGGGACACCTAACAATGTCTTCAATTCTATTCTGTAAAAGAAACTTTTTTCATATAAATGTCTTCAACCATATGGAGCAAAAGATGCGCATTTTTTCTTTCACATGCTGCAGGCACAGTATTAAATCTTACTTGAGTGATGGCATTTCTGCTAGAAGCTGAAATAATACAGCCAAGGTACATTGTTTCCTCATGATTTACCTTCACAGAGGAAGCCTGTGGAGTACAGCAAAAAGGATGGCCTATCCCAACCTCTCTTTGTGGGGGCCCAGAGCACATTTACCAAGTGCTGCATGGAGCAATTTCAGAACTGCGTTCTATGACAGGTATGTGAAGTGGTCCTGACTGCCTGAGTACTGACAGAACACAGATGTTTCATATGGGGGAAGTGGGCAGCATTCTGTTGTGAGCATTTAAGAAAATGTGTGGGTATTTTCTCCATCAATCTATCTCAATGGGATGCTTTGGAAGCAAATGCATTTCCAGTTCAGAGTGGATGAGTCTTGAGCAATGACATTATAAACTTTCCTGAACAGCCAGCTAACACCTAAAGAACATACATTGCAGAATGACTAAACTTCCAGGGGGCTCTCTGATTATCTGGCTAGAAACCTGGATAATGTCCTCAGCTGAATTCCTAAACCTCTTGCATTCAGAACAGAGGAGAGATCATTTTGCACATAGAAGTATTAAGTAGAACTACTATGCATGCGACTACTTGTAATCCCCGGTCTATGAAGGCTAAGTCAGAAGCATCATGAGTTTAAAGCTAGTCTGAACTACACGAGACTCTCCCTCAAACAACAACAAAAAAAGAAAGGTATCCCAGAGAATTATAGTAAAATCACAAGAGTGTATGGAATGAATGGATAATGAGTTCAAATTTAGCCAACTACAGGAACAAGAAATCTACATTAACTTTTTTATTACAATAAATTCACTATTAGCTTATGTGCTTAAAATCAAAGGGAAGCTATATAAAAACGTTAAAATGCATAAAAGGAATATGACCCCTTTTAAGTTACACTAAAGTAGCAACCCAATAAAGGAAAAATTATGAAGGACTAATCCATACCTCAATTAGAAGAGCCACCCCTGCCGGTTTTCCCACAGGTGGAATAATAAAGCAACTGTACCTAATACTACTAAAACAAGAGTTTTTACTTTTGACCCACCACAGGAAAATGGCCTGTAATAAGCACACACTCAGTCTAGTGTGGATGACTCTTGGGCAAAGCCAACCTAAAGCCTGAAGTTGGACTTCCCTGAAACTGTATCAGCAAACAGCTATTTACCCAGTCTCATGGGATTAGCATGGCGCTTCTGGACATATACTAAGTTGCTGAACACAGAGAGCATGTGGACCCACACCTTTCAGAAGGTTGAGTTAGGGTGGCCCTTGTTCACTGTGAGCAAAATTCTATGAAACAGTGAACAAAAGTGAATCTTTCCTCACCTTTAATGTCTTTAATCAGCAGGTCACAAAAATAACTAACACCATATTTCCAAGCAACAATGCATACGATGATTTTTAAAAGCATGTCTGAGAATCTTGAACAGCATCGCTCATGTGTGTGACTGTATGAGTATAGAACCTAAGAACTAGGGGTAATGTAGTCTTGCATGAGGGTAACTAATGAAGGAATGTCAGAGAGCGAGTGGGCATTCTATCCAGGCTGTTAATCTCTAGTACTTTTCTTTATAGCTTAGATTGCTTGGCCTTCTGACTCAAGGAAATCTAATTAAAGAGACCAGATAGGATGTGTAAGCATTCTCACTGCACAGAGCTACATACCCTGGACACTCTGCAGATGATGCACTATTTGCTTGGTTATAGGAAACTCATAGCTGTGCTTTCAAGAAGACACCAATTACCAGTGCCCTGGGACTTGGCAGAGAGAGGGTTTCCACAGCAGTCAAGAGGAGCCCTTCAAAAGTAGTTAAATGTAGTGGCAGAGATCCTCTCTACCAGTTTCAGACAAAATGAAATAATCATCGATTCACTGTCAACTTTAATTTAGTTCTACAGAAGTATCTGATTAAAAACGGCAAATGGCTGGGTGTCCACTAGAAAGATAGAGGGACAGTAAGTCCATCAGGAATCAGGTCTGAGCCATCTCAATAAATACACATGCTCTAAAAGCACTTATGTCATGGACTAATAACCCCAGTGTGAACATCAGGACCTGGCACATTAATTATTTTTGTAAATATTTTTGAAATTGAATTGGTTCAAATGTATGTAACATTAACCCTTTCCTGCTGCATGGCATTATATGAAATGCAAATAGGAATACACTTGACAACATTCCTTAGGGATATACATGACCAAATAGAAATAACCAAATTGAAACCAACAATAAAAACTTTCTGTGCCAAAGGCACTTAAATTGCTATACAAGTTAGTGTTGTAAAGGAGCAGGGTCAAAGCCTACATTTCAGATGGTAGGTACATTCTAAGCAAAACTCAGGAAACCAGTTATCGGCCCAAGATAAATGATAAACAGGTATTTATTAAGGAAGCATTTACACAAACAATGCTAAATAACCACCATGGTCTTCCTGTTCCTGAAAATGTAGTCTCTGCCCTTTGGATGATCTCACCATAACCCAAGAGCGTAAGCCAGCCCCTCCTCTTCCTTATAAGGGGTCACGTCTGCACATCTGAAGCCATGCCCCTACAACATGGCTACCATCGCAAGTTCACTGGTAAGGCAAGATGCCACTATAACCTTGAGTATACACAGTAACTTAGAAATGCTGTATCTGTGGTTCTAAGACTCTGTGCAAAGAGCTATACTGATCGTCAATCATACACACAGATATGTGACTAGTATATAGGAAATAGAGGAGTGTGCCTCTTTGCAGACGTATCCTGTCTTTCTCCTAACTTCTCTTCAAAGTCTTTGCCTCGGTTCTAAGGAAAGTTGGAGGAGAGCAAAATGTAAGTTCTTGCAAGGGGTAATAACTCAGGCTTACAGAATTTGGGTCAGTTTTCCAAGTTCAGTATTTGTATTTCTACATTGCTGCAGAAATGGTCCGTGTGGCAATGGCTAAAAGCATAATGATAATGGTATGGTCTTATTAGAGAAGGTAGGAACAGGCAAGCACACACATTCACCCTGCAACAACTAAATAGTATCAAGCATGACCAACACGGCATTTAGCCACTGAGTTCTACAGGTCAGGTCCTAATCATGTCAAATCCTGATTTCCTCATCTACCATGGTTAATCTTCAGTGTCAACATCATTGGATTCAGAATGGCCTGGGAAACACATTTGTAGTAATCATTCCAGAGAGACTTAACTGAGGACAGAAGGTTCCTCCCCAAATGTGAGCTGGACACCAGCATATTTCTCTTTCTGCAGCCTTACTGTGGACACAATGACTTCCAGTCATTTAATGCTAGCCACCATGCCATTCCTGCCATTAAGAAATGTATCCCCAGCCAGGTCTGGACCCCTTTGCTCATCATTTCTCCCTCTCTGTCACTGGGTTCCAGGAGTTCAGTTCAATGTTTAGCTGTGGGTGTCTCATTCTGCTTCCATCAATCACTGGATATAAGTTCTAGGATGGCATATAAGGTAGTCGTCAAACTCATTATCAGGGATGGGCATCGGAGGTAGTCTCTCCACTATTGCTTAGTTTGCCAGTTGGTGTCATCCTTGTAGATCTCTTGAAATCTTACTAGTGCCAGATCTTTCCTCAAACCTATAATGGATCCTTCTATTATGGTATCTCTCATCCTGCTCTCCTCTATTCTTCCCTGACTTAACCTTCTGGGCTGGTGAAACCCACAGAACCTGCTGACCTGAACAAGGGGGTACTCTTGGACAGAGCCCCCCACTGATAGCTGGGAGGCCAGCATGGGACTAATCCAGACTCTCTGAACATGGTTGTCAGCAAGGAGGCCTGGACAATCTATGGGGCCTTGGGCAATAGATCAGTACTTATTCAAAGGGACTTTGGGTGCCCCTCCCACAATGAGAGATGCTCTCTCAGCCTGGACTCTTGGGGAAGGGCCTAGGCCCTGCCCTAGACTCTGGATATCCCCAATGAGGGCCTCACCATCTCTGGGGAATGGAGTGGGGGTTGGGGGGCAGAGTGGGTGGAGGCATGGGGGAGGAGGAAAGGGATAGGGAGCTGGGATTGACAGGTGAAGCAAGCTTGTTACTAATTTAAATTAAAAAATGGAAAAACAGAACTGTATCCCCTCAAACTGTGAGTCAAACAACCCATTTCTTCCTGTGGCATTGTGAATGAGAATAGCTCCCATAGGCTCCTATGTTTGGTTCAAAATTGATAGAACTGTTTAGGAAGGATTAGAAGGTGTGGCTTTGTTGGAGGAGGTATATCACTGGGAGTAGGCTTTGAGTTTTCAAAAGCCCATTCCATTCCCAGTGACCACCACCACCACCACCACCACTCTGTATGTGCCTCCTGCTTATGAAGTAGATGTGAGCTCTCAGCTACTGCTCCAGTGCCATGACTGTCCTGCTTCACTACATGATGGTCATGTACGCATCCTCTGAGACTAAGCAAGACCCTAACTAAATGCTTGCTTTTTTAAGTCACCTTAGTTATAGTGCTTTGTCATAGCAGTATGAAAGTAACTGAAACACTCCCTTATGTAGTAATGAGAAAGGTTAACTGATATCCATCCTTCACTCAACCTGACTGAGTTAGATGTCAAACCAGTGAGTCCTCCAGCAGTTTCTCAAGATAAATCCTAGCATAAATGCAACATTTCATTGATGGGCATGTCTTTATTTTCTCATGGATCACCAAAGTTTTTAGTAAGCGGGACTTGATTGTCTGTAGATGGGAATGACACTGGTCTCCAGAACAGCCTTTGAAAACAGTAGAAACTGGCAATTGGGGCCCGATTTGAGAACTCTGACCATGATGAGAGTGAAAAAAAAAAAAAAACCATGACAATCAGGTTAGCCTCCTGAAAATCTATCTCATGCTTCTTTCTGTTATAACTAATGTAAATACCTGGCTTCATTGACTCAAATCAAAGACTCAAATTCCATGATCAAAGTTGGAAATTCGTATTTCTGAAACATGGCTCAAGTATGGGATCCTGTCTTCAACTCACCAAGAACAGCATGAGGACCACAATGTGGCCAGTCCTATTGACTTTCTTAATCAATGTGCACCACAAGAGGTAAACACATGTCACTGACACTGTGTTGCCCACCCTCCTGAGCCTCTCTGGACTCAAAACTGCCTGAAGGAAGGGTACTCCAAGCTCAGACTGCTCTTTAATCGTGACTCTCATCATCACTGCTATTATGGGTCTGTCACTCAGAATCACTCTTGGCTATCAGGGACAGCATGCAGTATATGAAGATGACATTTACATGTTTTATACCCTCAACATTAGGAATCTGTTTGGCTCACCAAATGAGCAGCATGCTAATTATATAACTTTTTAGTGCACTAATAGGATCTCCTGCTGAGCCAAGTGGGAAGAAAAAAAAATACAATTCTTATTTTTATGTGCACTTTAGCATACTGACCTCCTTTATCCTGTTGATGTGCCCATTAATAAAACATTGAAATGACCTGAAAGGCTTTTTATGAACTGGAGTGTGGGCCTGGCTGCCAAGCAGCTGTGTATTTGAAAGAACTGGGGTTGGTATCAAAGCTGCCTGTGATTAAGTCTGGCCTTGAAACCGTCTATGCCCAGAATGGTTGTGCATGTTTGCGACTGGCTGTAAATGAAGAAAAGGTTTCTGCAGTGGAAGTGTCTCGGGAGATGGAGATATGGATGCTTGTGATGGTGCCCTTGCTCGGCCTGGCTTACAAAAGACGATTCATGGGATGCAGTACTGACTCAGTGGCATGCAAGAGGCCTTGAGCTCATCCAGAAGACCGCCAGTGTATAAATGTATATAATAAATTATACATAATAAGATAAACAAATCAAACCCACAATTTAGTTTCATTTAACTATCTTAAATAAGGTTTTCCTTTCCCATAAGTTCCTTTCAATTTTAGTACAATGGCATTAAGTAAGTTAGTGGCTGATCGAAGAAGAGGCAGACTCCCTTGGTTAAGTACTGAGCTGAAGTCAAGAAAGCCAGTAACAGAGAGGGAGGACTAATGATCAAAGGGATTAAGACTGGGCTGGTTTAACCCCCAGAAACAGCTGACCAGACAAAGGTTAACTCTTGAATCCCAGGCATCAGCCTGGGAATCCAGCATGGGACTGATCAAGACCCCCTGAATCTGGGTGTCAGTGAGGAGGCCTAGGTAATCTATTGAGCCTTGGGCAGCAGATCAGTACCCATCCCAAGTATACACACGGACTTTGGACTCCCATAGAACAATGTGAGGTGCACTCTCACCCTGAACTCTTGGGGAAGGGTCTAGGCCCTGCACTATATGAAATGACAGACTATGGACACCCCCATGGAGGGCCTCACCCTCCCTGGGGGAATGAGGGGATAACGGGGGGGGTTTGGGGGGAGGGCACGGGAGGAGGGGAGGGAAAGGGAGAGGGACCTGGAACTGACTTGTGAAGCAACCTTGTTTCTTATCTAAATTTAAACTGGAAAATAAAATTTAAAAAAAAGCAAAAAAAAAAAGAAGAAATACTGTCATATATTGGTGTAATTAACTTTATCCCAATTAAAATTTAAACCTATAAATTTATCAATATTAAAAAAAGAAAATAATATAAGTACTATTTAAACCTAAAATATGCTAAAAAATGATTTTGAAAAGCAAAGACTTTGAAAATAAAGCAAAGAGTATCTCAGGTGTTCTTTGGTTTCTTCTTACACAATACCACAAGTGAAAATACATATCGAACCTAATTCTTCAAACTTCAACGAAATCATTTAACTAAGTACATATGATAGATGTTGTAACAATAAGTGAATTAAAAATGGGGGAAATCAAAACTCAAGTGTTCAGCTTAAATACGTACAGGACACACAGAAATGTTCTAGGCTTGAATGAGAACTCACAAAGGAACAAAGAAATACAGAGAGTACTCAATAACCTAGGGCCAATCACAGAATTCAGACAAAGAAAGCCGATGTACATTAGGTAGTTTGACATTCTGTCCTTAAGAGAGTGCTTACCACGCCGGGCGGTGGTGCACGCCTTTAATCCCAGCACTCAGGAAGCAGAGGCAGGCGGATCTCTGTGAGTTCAAGGCCGGGCTGGACCGATAGCCTCCAAAACAATACAGGGAAACCCTGTCTTGTAAAAACCAAAAAAAAAAAAAAAAGAGAGAGAGAGAGAGAGAGAGTGCTTACCTCAGACATTAGAACCTAACAAAATGTTCTCTTCTATCATGCACATATCTTGCCTCTCCTATGGTAACCTGTCTTCTCCTGAAATATAAACATTTCTTGAAGAGAACTGCTAATACTTAAACAAAGCAGCAATTCTGAACCTTCATGGTGCCTGGCATCAACAAGGAGGCAAATGAATGCTTAGCATATGGAAAAGTTGGGTCTATTAAACTACTAAATTGAGGGAAGGATAGCTGAGGAATTTCAAAGCTACTTTGCAGATTTCCTCCATTAAGACAGACAAGACGAGGGGGGCCAGGAACCAACCTTTTTGGTTGGTACAGCTCCAATCAGGTTTGTTATTTTGCAATCCCCAAACTGCAGACTAAGCTTATATAGGCAAAGGAGTTGCTGCCTGGGGCAGAAGGTGATATAACTGGAGAGGAAGACTGATATGTATTCCCCAAATGCACTCATTCATGTAATCTTCAATCATTAGGAGGTTATATACTACAGGACTCCATTAGAGTCAGAAGCATGAAACCTTGCCCCTTTGGAAACAAAAGGGGCACATTACTGATTACTTCAAAGTATCAGACAGGCCCAATGTATTCAATGTATGTTCACTATGGCTCTAGAAATGAGAAAACTGCGGTGAACCAACAGATCATCCACAAATGGGCGCAATCCTCTTTGGTGGGAGCAAGAATGATCAGAAATATCACCAGGCAGTTGGGGAGCAAAGATGTTAACAGAGGAGGTGGATGCTCTTCGGAGTCACCAGGGTGTCTCTTCCTGGCTGACTTTCCCCTGCTTGGTTGACTCTTAGACATCGACTTCTGTCTTCTACCAAGTCGGTAAGGAAACCGGGCAGCAAGACTCTAGTCACCACTGGCAGAGGGAGAGAGGGGTAGGGGGATCCCAGGCAGGAGGCTCCACAGAGAGGCTAGGAAAAGGGGTGAGATGAACAGGATACACCATAACATTTCATTCTTAAAGGATAAATTCAGAGTACTCCGGGATAACTTGTCTCTCTGCCTTGTAATAAAGATTTTTATTTCAAGAGTAAATTTCAGCTTCCTGGTTTAGATGAAGTCATATTTGGGGACATGGCATGAGTTCTTAATAATAGAAACATCAATTTTCTCACAAGCATGTGTACAACTTTATGTATCATTTTAAAAGTAAATTTAACTTTTAAAAGAGACCTCTGTTTTTAAATATAGAATGAATTATTTTAGTGGATTGGGAACTCATTAACTACCCAAAGGTCTTTTCCTGGCATCCTCAATTTGTCCAACTGAGGACTTTAAGATTTGGCTCAGCAAAAATACAAGCTATAAAGTTCTATCATTCCTGGCTAATCTATCAAATTAAATTAGCAAAAATTACAAAATGATAATAGGAGACATAAAAGGCTTAAGGATATATCCTATTAGATCTTTCTCATAGCCATCATGGGTAGAAACTGATACCACTTTTGACAATATTGTTTGGTAACATGTTTCCAAAAAATTTAAGGTTGTATCCCTTGACCCCATTCTACATCAATGAAGTTGTTACGTGAAATAAATTAGAAAATTGACAGTTTTCTATATAAAGTCAGCTTTTAGAGCACTGCTTATGGTGGTAAAAATTTGGAATCAAATTAAATCTCCAATGATGAGAAGATAGTCTAATAAACTGCAGTGAAATAACCACAAGATATGATAGTACGCAGCCATTAAAATTTTGTTTATAGAAACAATTCCTAATGACATTCAAAAATGGTTATGGCATAATAATCCTAAGTGTAAAAAGCAACGTATAAGACTGCATACACAGTATAATTGGAATAATTTAAAAAGATACCCAGTGTAAAAGGAAAAGGAGAAAATACATTGAAACGTTGATAGCATTTATTGCTGAGAAATGGCCTGATGGGTAGCCATTTTCTTTATAGCTTTGTATGCTTTGTGAACTTCCTCTAGGGAATGCTCATTGCTTTTATGAAGGGGAGGTGGTATTCTCTAAAACTAGATGCATCAAACGATATTACAAAGACTCATCATCATTTAAGCAATGAAGACTTTTTAAAGACCCAGATAACTGAGCTAAGGTTTAGAAACATAAAAGTGTCTTCCCCTCACTAAGTGGGAAAATGTTTCTATTTTTGAAAATCTGGATTATCAAGGATTTAGCTCATCAGACTAAAACCGTCTTCGTATGCCCATCTTCTCTGCCAACTGCTAAAGGTTCTTTTCTCTTGGCAGCTGATACGGCACCACTCTGCTGTTGAGAGCACACTTTAAATGCACTCACTCAATTGAACAGGGTGATGGCAACTCTCTTTTTAGTACACATGACTGTGCACCTATAGAGCAGCACAGATCCTATGCTTACCATGCGTAGGCTTTATGTGTAACAGAGGTCGGGTGGACGATGTATGTCTTAACACACCTCCCCCATCAAACTGGGCTTTCAAGGGAGCGTCTTACAATTTCCTTTCCATTAAATATATCTAAATAGTGCCTTGGTTTTGAAATACTTTGGTGTCATGCCCATTTCAAATAACAGGTAGGGAAGTTAAGAAGCTGTGTCTGTCTACCGTTTTTGTACGTGTAAATGTGTATACATGCTTGCGTGTGTTTCTGCATGTGGGTGTGAGTGCACAACTGGGTGCATGTGGAGACCAGAGGTTGACACAGGTATCTTCCTCAATTCCTCTCCATTTGTCTTTTAGATAGTGTCTCTCACTGAACCTACAGCTAGATAACTGGTTCTCAACTTTCCTAATGCTGCAGCCCTTTAATACAGTTCCTCATGCTGAGGTGACCCATAACCACAAAATTCTTTTAACGGTTACTTCATAACTGCAATTTTGCTACTGTTGTAATATAATTATCTGTGTTTTCTGATGGTCTTAAACAACCACTGTGAAAGGGCCATATAACCCCCAAAGGTTGAGGACCACTGAGCTAGATTATTTGGCTAAACTGATAGGTCAATGATCTCCAGGCATCTTCTGATATCTACCTCCCATGCTGGGATTATGGGCACTGGCTGTCAACCCTAGCTTCTCCATGGGCTCTGGAGATCCAGGTGCAAGTTCTCCTGCTTGAACAGCAAGCACTTCACTAAATGGTCCATGTCTCCAACCCCTAATTTATCTTCAACAGCAAGTATTTTAGGAACTCCCTGTATACTGGGAGCTATGATAGGCTCAGAGGATACCTATGAACAATGATACAACACCGGCACTTGACTGCACGGAGATAAAGTCTGAAGAGAAGACTATGAATGTAGAGACGCTAGCTGGCATGTCTAGGATCACCTCAGACTTCAGAGTGTGTTCTTTAACATGCTCAATATTCAAATGCTGGAACTAGGAACAGTGATTGACACTTGTTACAATTAGAGCAAAACCATGCACTCCTTCCTTACAACCAAATTATTGCAGATATATTGAGAATGAAGGAACACAATTAAGTCTACGGACAGCAAGTCGCTATTCCATCCTGTATGAAAAGTGGTTTCTCAGCTAAAATCCCATCTATATTGTATGGTTTACAGGTATGGCCTACACTGACTACTAGGGAGAAATCCTTCAGGCTTCACCTTTGGAAAAATTGCACGATCTACCTCTATATTCTTTGCAACAAATGAAAAGTGGGATCCCCCTATCTCTGGGTGAAGTCTAAGTCAAATTCTTAAGTTTTCTTAAGAATGGTAACTGTTCTAATTGCTTGTGTGATGTGTAAACATGAGAATTCTTCCAAAGCAACACACAGCTCACAGCACCCTTGGCGGCTGTCATATCTCTTTTTGTGCACTAACTGCTACCTTTTTCTTGTTAAAGGTACTTCCTTCACTCTAAGTCAGAGCTCTCTTCTCACAGCTGATGACAGGAAATAAAACAGACAAGGGCCTGGCATAGGCCATGAAGAACTAACCTGATGCTATAAATCGATGAAGACAAGCCCTCAGCTTCTAAAGAAGTTCAATCTACAAAAAATGCTATTTAAGATTTTTTTTTTTTTGCTCCTTGAGAAAAAACACCACAGGCCAAGGTCTATGATGTTATCCAGAATTCTTCATAGAGAGGACCATTAATTGTACTCTTCTTGAATTTGGTTTCAAGAAATAGCTTGCCTCTGTGCAGTGTTTTTAATCATGCCAGTTTCTTTTTACCGGGAAAGGAAAACCATTGAGATAATTCTAATTTCCCAGCTGCTAATGAGGCAAGGCAGTTTCCCTCGCAGTGATTGTAATTGCACAACTTTTTCCTGAACCACTTCTCTTTCCCTTCTCAAGAGATGTTTACATTTGCATGCCAGCTTCATCTTGTATATCTTCTACTTTATATTTTGTACGAAGCATTACACATATCTTCCTTCCAAAAAGGCAAGGTAGAAACAAACTATTCATTTCCGACACATGTATTAATGCCGGCTCAACTTCAGTTGCTCTGGATAATTCTAGGATATGTCATGTCAATCTCATTTGTCTAGATCATTATTCACAAACCACTTTCCAAGACTGTGGCAAAACTCCTTAAAAGCACATCTTGCCCAGTTTACAACATAATCTGAAAAACATTTTTCTTACACTGTTTACACCTTCATGTGTAGCAACTAGCATATTCTCATGTAGTATGAAAGAACTCTGCCATGACCTCATAATGAATGCACATCTAAGCTTACCAGTATCCTTTACAGAAGGCTTCAAAACTGGTCCAGGTGGGATGCTTTCAACCTCTGAAAACACAATGATGAGACACAAAGGCAACAGCCAAGCTGTGCAGGTCCCCAGAGGAACTCCAAATGGTAAGTCAAGGGGTCCACAAAGGCACATCAGGTCCCCAGAGGAACTCCAAATGGTAAGTCAAGGGGTCCACAAAGGCACATCAGGTCCCCAGAGGAACTCCAAATGGTAAGTCGAGGGGTCCACAAAGGCACATCAGGTCCCCAGAGGAACTCCAAATGGTAAGTCAAGGGGTCCACAAAGGCACGTCAGGTCCCCAGAGGAACTCCAAATGGTAAGTCAAGGGGTCCACAAAGGCACATCAGGTCCCCAGAGGAACTCCAAATGGTAAGTCAAGGGGTCCACAAAGGCACATCAGGTCCCCAGAGGAACTCCAAATGGTAAGTCAAGGGGTCCACAAAGGCACATCAGGTCCCCAGAGGAACTCCAAATGGTAAGTCAAGGGGTCCACAAAGGCACATCAGGTCCCCAGAGGAACTCCAAATGGTAAGTCAAGGGGTCCACAAAGGCATATCAGGGTTAAAAGTCAGTACAGAATCCAAACTAAGATCTATCAGTCTGAGATCAGAGACAAGAAAGCAAGCACAAAATAAAAATACAACAGGACTGATTGCTCCTGGGCAACTTCTTACAAACCAGACAGTGGATGAAAGCTTCTGCGTTTAAGTGCAAAGTTTTTCTTGGGAGGAGGTATGTCTCTGGTCTCCATGTCTCCTGGTCTGAATCAGTGTCTACCTCCTTTCCTAATAAGCTATCTGTGAGTATCTAATTACTTCAATGAGTGATTAGCAGAAATTAAAAACAAAAGCAGACTCGCTTTTGAGCATTCCTTCATGGCAGTTTCCATTCTTTTTCTTGGCCACTGACTGGATCAGTCAGTGTCTAGCAGATGGCATAGAGCAAGTTCAGGACGACAGGGGTGTAGTGGGTGAGCATCTACATATGGGAGAGTTACCTCTTTAGAAATCACCTTCGTATACAGGGTACACTCAGAGGAGCACTCTTCTGCTGTACACTTACAATGAACAGGAAAGCTGTAGCCCAGTTTCTGTTTCCAGCCAGTTGGGCATAGCTGAAGGAAGAGCTTGGGCTAGAGGGACTGAGTATTCCTATAGTAAACGACCCAAGGAACACGCCAAATGAAATGCAAATGCTAGAGGGTGAGTAGAGATTTGTTCTAATTTTTCAAATCCAGTCATCCTTCCATGGCTGAGCACTGTTATCTTCTCACCTCCTGGCCCATCCCTATTCACCTTCCAATTACTAGAAGCCTACCTCAATAAAGACAAAATAAAGTTCAAAGTCTGCTGCTACTCAGAAGCTTGCTGTATGTGTTCCTTCAGCATTTGACTTGTTTTGTTTATTTTTAAAAAAAAATACTTCCTGCCCAGCATTTGACATATGCTTAAGTAGTAAGACAAAACGTTTGTGGAACAAATGGAATTAATTAATCTGAATTCTATTTTTTAGTCACTTATAACAGGGGGAAAAAAACGCCCTAACCACTCACCAATAACTAATGAAAGCAAGTCTAATCCAGAAACTGACGACTTCTAATTTTTTGATTGAATATAAATAAAGCAATCCACAATAACAGAAGCAATTAACTGTGCATATTTGGGGAAAAACCCACAACCCTCCACCCCCAAATATAGCTAAATATATTTTCCTGATTGACTAAATCCTTTTGTAGCTGCTTTACACCCTGAAACAGAACTCCAATGCCAGTGCATATTCTCATTACAGATCCTCCTTGCAGAACTAACCTGGCAGGGATGGGAACAGCACTTTAGGATTAAGATGAAAGCACAGCACAGGCATTCCCCACTGCTGGCAGAGACCCAGGCCTCACTCACATAACCACAGCCCCCTTTCCAAGCCCTTGCCCCAGCTTCTGAACTCAACTGCTGTGCAAATGGTACAGCCTCTCCCTCAAGATTTCTATCTTCTTGCAGTTCCTGACCCTGGACACTCAGCAACATTTTTATGGATACTTTAAGGTAAGAGGATTTTAATTTCTATCTTTTATTTGTTCTCACGAGACTGCAGGTTATACAGTAAAGAAATCCCCCAGAGTGAGGATGCTTTTACATAGAATAGGTTCCGTACATACTCACAATTAATTTTTTCTAAATAATAATAGATGTGGGCACTACTATAAGGATTTAGCTAGCAGAAAGCAACCATTTAAGTCAGACACAGGACAGTACTTTATAAGGACAATCATCACTCCCTTCTCAGGGGAGGCTGTTTGAAAGTCCTTGGTCATCGTTGCAATGTGTTTAAATGTTTTTATGTGGCTACTGTCTTCTGGGTTATAGAGGGATGTATAAATAAAAACCTCTGACTTCTCAAAGACTGGGGAAGGTCCTTGTCATATTGTTGAGTACAGCAAGGATGTTGTCAGTTTAACAGCAGCAATAACCTCCCTTTGAGGCAACCTTAGACTTAATGGACCTTTCTGTAGTTTCAACACTAATAATAGAGGATAGGATAGAAAAAATTAGACTTGTGTCCTTCCCTTATCACTCACTATGTAACTGTAAATCCAATGCCAATGTAATAAGTCTGGAGTCCTTAAATATGGTGGTTTACTGAAAGCTATGAAGCCATTCTAGCCTAAGGGGCTACTGAGCGCCTGCTTGGTTGGTCCTTACGCAATTTTGATAAAATGCTGGACTGTGACAAAAAAGCTGTTATGAAAAAGAACAACTGGTGATAGCTCTCCAAACACAGAGGAAAGCAGGGAAGGCCCAGTGGTTCTGATAAAGAGAAGAAATCCTGGGCTGAGACTATATACTCCTTGAAACCTACACACAGCCAGTAAAACGAGTGGGAGTTTATCAGGAAGGCTAGTCGGTGGAGATGTGTCCAGCCTTCCATTCAAAGAAATGCAAGCTGTTCTGTGATCAGAAGATAAAAAGTTTGGAAGGAGACTGAGGGGGTTACATGCCACAGGACACTGGTCAAACAGCCCATTCCCATCTAAACACCCATCAGGTAACAATCCGAACAGGCCCACTGTCAAAAGAAAGCAGCTATTCTGAAATGTCCTTTCAAGTAACTGTAACAATATAAAAGATCATTTCTTCCTTTCTGGTAAATATGCAAAACAAGAACACTGAAGAAGAGTCTCCCCACAATAGGAGTAAGAAAAAGCAGTCAGAGCAAAGAGCATCCTCAAGGTTTCATAGGATGCGTTAAGAGACATCTTTTCATTCTAGAAAATGAACTATGAGCTGAGCCTTCCTCATCTGACAATATAAATGCCAAAACACACTCCAAAGTCTCAAACTTTCCCAATACTCATGTGACCTCACAAGGTGAAAATTCCACACCTGTCACATTTGATGGTTAGAGTCAAAACACAGGTGCAGTATAAACGCTCTATAAAATTCCCTGCAGGCTGTGCAGTACACACTTAGAAACATAAGTGAATTCTGTGTTCAGACCTGGCACACACTCCTTAGATATCTTATGATATATCTACATGCTTACGTATAGATTTATGTGTGACTACTTCAAAATCTAAAATAATCTGAAATTCAAATTACTTCTTGTCTGAAGCATTTCAGATGAGAGAGATCCAACGTGTACTCATTTGTATCTTAAACTGTGAGCACAAAAAGAAACTACGAATAAAACATAATTGTATTACTTTGAAATAAGTCTAGTAAAATACAGTCAGTCCCAAAACGATGTCTTCTGCAGCCTTAGCACTTCTCTTCTTCCTTTTGATCTGCAGAGCACAGCTGGAGGTACCACAGCAGACCACATGACATCCACCCCCTAGAGCAGGGTCCCCAAGATGCCTCCTCCATATCCACCCACTCCATTTTCATGGGGCTCCTGTCTTCTGAGCTGCGCAGGGATGCATACATAGAAACAGCTGGCCTCCGAGGGAAAGGAGAGGTCCTCGCTCTAAGCCCTTCACAGCATAATGGAGAGACCTCAGCTGCCCGCCTCCATGTCACACGGACACTCAATACACTATGGCATTATTCTCCGTTGTACTACCTGAATATCCATCATACATCCCTTTGTGTAGTTATTTTGCATTTCCCATATTTATATCTCTACACTATTAAACTAAAGTCTAATATGTCTGTTAAGGGCCAAGTTGTATGTCTCATAACATTGCCCAGAAGGAATACATAGTGCTTAGGGATGAGTGGCCACATCAGAGTCTCTGTTTGTTTCAATGCCAAGGAAGAACAGGCATCAGGTATTCAAGTCCTAAAGAGTGCTACAATTATTAATGATGAGCAATTTCTCCTAGCATTTTAATCATTAGACAAAATGACTGTGCCAACCCCTACTATAACCTCTCATTCTTCCAAACACTGGTGTTGATCCCCCAGATCTCCAGACAGTGATTCTCTGTGTAACAGCTCTGACTGTCCTGGAACTTGCTTTTCGGACCAGGCTAACCTAGATCTCACAGAGATTTGCCTGCCTCTTGCCTCCCAAGTGCTGAGATTAAAGGTGTACACCATGGCCAACAGGCTTTTCCCCCAAATTGTTTACATAAATAAAATATTTGGGAGGAGAGCAAAGTGACAAAATTCATCGTGAAATATCAGCCCAGGAAACATGAACCGCCCAATAGCAACCAAAGTCCAGGTACCCCTTGAGAGTCATCTACAGCTACAGAGGTACTTGTGAGGAGGGAAAGCCAGTATCTCCTGGATTTCTTATTCCTTGAAGAAATAGGAGAAAACCACCAACACAGGCAAGCTGCAAAAGGGAGGTGGCTTTAGAGCACACCTGTACACACACACTCACACTCACACACACACATGCACACTCACACACTCAGACATACACTCACACACACTCACACACAGACATACACTCACACACTCACGCACACACACACACATATACACTCACACACATGCACTCACACACTCTCTCTCTCACACACACACACACACACACACACACACACACACACACACACGACACGGTGTGGTGAAGGATCAGTCTGGAAGGTGGCTACAACCTAGCCTTCTTGCCCTTACCTGTCTTCTAAGTACTATGGCTCACTTCCTCAGCTTAAGGGGAGAAACTCAGCTATTCTAAACTCCTCAGAGAGCCCTCAGGTCTCTATGGAAGAGCCAACCTTTGCTTAAGTGCCTCAGAGGACAGTAGCACTTAGTGTCCCAATGCTAAATGGGGAAGGATGATCCAATAGAAATGTTTAGAAATACTAACTAAAAAAGTTATATTTTTCTAGATGGAGTCATTATAGCTTTGAGGAGAGAACTGACACTAGTGAGATTTCCAGAGATCTACAAGGATAATACCAACTGGAAAACTAAGCAATAGCGGAGAGACTACATTAATAGCCCCTACCTGATAATAAGGTTGACGACTACCTTATATGCATCCTAGAACCTTCATCCAGTGACTGATGGAAACAGACACAGACATTCACAGCTAAACACTGAACTGACCCCCTGAAACCCAGTGACAGAGATGGAGGAGTGATGAGCAAAGGGGTCAAGACCGTGCTGGTGAAACCCACAAAGACAGCTGATGGAACAAGGGGGAACTCTTGAACCCCAGACTGATGGCTGAGAGGCCAACAGGGGACTGATCCAGACTCCATGAATGTAGTGTCAGTAAGGAGGCCTCAGAAATCTCTGGAGCCTTGGGTGGTAGATTAGTTTTCACCATGGCATACAAGTGAACTTTGGGAGCCCATGCCACATGGAGGGATGCTCTCTCAGCCTGGACACATGGGGAAGGGCCTAGGCCCTGCCCTGGATGAAATGACAGACTCTGGAGATCCCCCCCAAGGAGGGCCTCACCCTCCCTGGGGAATGATATGGGGATTGGGCTGGGGGCGGGGCTAGTGGAGGAACAAGAGGGGGGGGTTGGGAGAGGGAACTGGGATTGACATTTGAAGCATGCATGTTTCTAATTTAAATAAAAACATAAAAAGTTACATTTTTCATTTTTACGCCAGAGAGTACAGACTGAAAAAGAATAAATGTGAAGTTATTAAGTATCTTTTAGTCTCTGATGTTTACAGTTCACCATTTTCTTTCTAATCTTCATTCAGAAAAAGGAGAGATGAGAGAAACGGAACACTGAGAAACAAAAAGGTTCTTCTTGGCTACTTGGACGTTGCTAAAAATACTCAAGCAAAGCACAACAGGTCCCTGCCACAGAGCAGTTAGGCTAATGCAGTCAAAAGGCCAGGCTGGCTTGGACCTGGGGTGTGATTTACAATGTGATAGTTTAAAAATGGTACAGCCCATGCTGTGGTAATAAACATTCATTTCGAGCCTTTTTAGGGGACTAATATTTCATCTGAACATTCTCAGAGAAAGACTTTTCTTCCAGGGGAGGGAGCGAAGCGGTGTGATCAAATCATAAAGAGAAAGTGGCTTGGAGCCTGCAAACCCCAATTTCCAGCTTTTCCATTAGAACAACACAGACAAATAGCCAGCACACTGATGCGTTCTCCACACAGGGCCAGAAGAGCTGTTTTCAAGATCCTGCTGCAGTGTGCCCTGACTTACTGATGACTACCACAGAGGAAGGGTGGGAGAGACCCACGTGTCAGGGAAAATGGTCCACTTTCTCACCCAGGGCAGACACCCTCATGAACTTTTTAGAAGAGAGACATATCTTTGCAAAGAAAGTCAAGGCATATGATTCGGAAGGGGGCTCACTCAAGTATTTTGTGGTCAGGTATGCTGGACAACATCTCTGATATACAAATTCCATAATACTTACATCAAAAGTCTTATTTTCCTTTTGAAATTAAAGTTACTTTCCTACTTACCATTAAGTGTGACACACTGAGTTAAGCAGATTACCAAGACTACAGTTTAAATTTCTTTTTATGAAAGTTTGATGTAGTTCTGAGACGAGTGGGACAGTCTGTTTCTATTGTGCTAGCAATACAACCTTGGAATTTCTATGTAACCAAATACTGATTTTAAAAAACCATCAAGAGACAGAGTTTTATTTTGCCGTGGTTCCTTCACACATCACATCTTGTCCCTCCTTTCTTCCTATACAGCATCACTTTTCAGAAACCTGGATCAAAAGACTTTGCCTCCTAAGGTCACCTCTAGACCCTGGCACTGTCTAGAGAACAGGTACGTGAAATTCGCTGAAAAACACTATGTCAACTGCTGTGCCATCCAATAACTGGTTCTTGCTTTGTTCTTCTTGCTTGTTTTTCTGTGGACTCTTGGCCTTCTCCACTTACATCTCTGCTTTATCCCTGGACCACCAGCAACCAGCATCCAGACACGACACCAAACGCAGATTCTGGTGTCACATGTCTCCTGGCTCTGCAGTTCCATGGGTTATTTCTTGGGTAAAGTTACCAGGTGATTAGACTCAAGGTTTCCTTTACCACCATGTAATACCCTCGATAAAACTCTACTGCCTAAGTAGGGTCAAGTCCACAGGTCTCCTAAGGAAACAAACAAGCTGTTGTCATGACAAGCCTCACCACCATTTGCAAATGACAGCAAAATCCTACTTACGCTGGTCACCACACACATTTTTTTGTTTTTGTTTTTGTTTTTGTTTTTTTTTTTTAATCATTTTTTATTTTAATTTTAAATAGCTTGTTTCACATGTCAATCCCAGTTCCCTCTCCCTCCCCTCCTCCCGCACTCCCCTTCCACCCTCCCTCCCACCCTATTGCCAAATCCCTCCACATAGGGGATGTCTAGAGTCTATCATTTCACTCTTGGTAGGGTCAAGGCACTCCCCTAAGAGTCCAGGCTGAGAGAGCATCTCTCTTTGTGCCATAGGCACATGAAGACAGATTGTATACCAGGGATAGACACTGATCCACAGCTCAGAGCCCCATAGGTTGCCCAGGCCTTCTCACTGACACTCACATTTGGGGGACCAGATCAGTCCCATTCTGGCCTCCCCACTGTCGGTCAGGGGTCCAAGAGCACTCCCCTGTTCAGATCAGCCGTCTCTGCTGGTTTTGCCAGCCCATTCCTTGCCAATTTGCTCATCACTCCTCTCTCTCTGTCACTGGGTTCCTTGGGTTCAGTTCAGTGCTTAGTTGTGTGTTTGCCTCTGCTTCCATCAGTCCCAGGATGAAGGCTCCCGGATAGTTATAGACATCAAGTTCATTATCAGGAATGGGCATTCGAGGTGGTCCTTCCACTATTGCTTAGCTTGCCAATTGATGTTATACCTTTAGATCACTCGAGGTCACTCTGGTGCCTGATCTGTCTTCGATCCTATGATTCCCTCTTCCCCTATTTTACCCCCACCCCTCAACTTCCTGTTCCCCCATGACCCACTCCCTTCCTCTTTACCCCTCTACTCTTCCCAGGTCCCACTACCCCCCCTCGCCCTGTTCCCCATCCATTCAGAGGATCTTGTCTCCATCCTCTTCTCTTGGGTACTATGCATATATGCATATCTTTTAGGTTCTTTCCTGTTTCCCAGACTCTCTATCTGTGGAAGTGCAGACTGGCACTATCCTGATCCATATTTAAAATCCATATATGAGTGAGTACATACCATGTTTGTCTTTTTGCGACTGGGTTACCTCACTCAGGATGGTTTCTTCCAGTGCTATCCATTTCCCTGCGAATTTCAAGATTCCATTGTTTTTTTCTGCTGAGTAATACTCCATTGTGTAAATGTACCACATTTTCTCTATCCACTCTTCAGTTGAGGGGCATCTAGGTTGCTTCCAGGTTCTGGCTATTACAAACAATGCTGCTATGAACATAGTGGAGCAGATGCCCTTGTTGTATGAACCTGCCTCATTTGGATAAATGCCTAAGAGTGGAATTGCTGGGTCTAGTGGTAGATTAATTCCCATTTTCCTGAGGAATCTCCATACTGATTTCCAAAGAGGCTGTATGAGTCGGCATTCCCACCAGCAATGGAGGAGTGATCCTCTCTCTCCACATCCTCTCCAGCATAAATTGTCTTCGGTGTTTTTGATTCTAGCCATTCTGACAGGAGTAAGATGGTATCTCAGAGTTGTTTTGATTTGCATTTCCCTGATGGCTAAGGATGTTGAGCACTTTCTTAAGTGTCTCTTGGCCATTTTAGCCTCCTCTACTGAGAATTCTCTATTTAGCTCTGTACCCCACCTTTCAAGTGGATCCTTTGGTGTTTTGGAGACTTGTTTCTTGAGTTCTTTGTAAATTTTGGAGATTAGCCCTCTGTCAGATGTAGGGTTAGTGAATATCTTTTCCCATTCTGTGGCCTGCCTTTTTGTCTTTTTGATTGTGTCCTTTGCCTTACAAAAGCTTTTTAGTTTCAGAAGGTCCCATTTGTTAATTGTTGATCTCAGTGCCTGTGCCACTGGTGTTATGTTTAGGAAGTGGTCTCCTGTACCAACTCGTTGAAGAGTATCTCCCACTTTCTCTTCTAAAAGTTTCAGTGTGGCTGGATGTATGTTGAGATCTTTGATCCATTTGGACTTAAGTTTTGTACAAGGCGATAAACATGGATCTATCTGCAGTCTTCTGCATACCATTACCCAGTTATGCCAGCACCATTTGTTGAAGATGCTTTCTTTTTTCCACTGTACAGTTTTAGCTTCTTTGTCAAAAATCAGGTGTTCATAGGTGTGTGGGTTAAAATTAGGGCTTTCGATTCGGTTCCATTGGTCTACCTGCCTATTTTTGTGCCAATACCAAGCTGTTTTCAGGACTATAGCTCTATAATAGAGCTTGAAATCAGGTATGGTGATGCCTCCTGAAGTTCCTTTATTGTATAGGGATGTTTTGGCTATCCTGGGCCTTTTGTTTTTCCATATAAAGTTGATTAATGATCTTTCCAGGTCCTTGAAGAATTGTGATGGAATTTTGATAGGGATTGCATTGAATCTATAGACTGCTTTTGGCAAGATTGCCATTTTTATTATGTTGATCCTACCAATCCAAGAGCATGGGAGAGCTTTCCATTTTCTGGTATCTTCTTTGATTTCTTTCTTCAAAGACACAAAGTTTTTGATATACAGGTCTTTCACTTCCTTGGTTAACATTATCCCCAGATATTTGATGCTGTTTTTGGCTATTGTAAAAGGTGATGTTTCTCTGATTTCTTTCTCAGTCACTTCATCATCTGTATATAATAGGGCCACTGATTTTTTTGAGTTTACCTTGTATCCTGCCACTTTGCTGAAGCTGTTTATCAGCTCTAGGAGTAACCTTGCGGAGTTTTTTGGGTCACATATGTAAACTATCATATCATCTGCAAATAATGAAAGCTTGACTTCTTCTTTTCCTATTTGTATCCCCTTTATCTCCTTTTGTTGTCTTATTGCTGTAGCTAGAACTTCAAGTACAATATTGAAGAGATATGGAGAGAGTGGACAGCCTTGTCTTGTTCCTGATTTTAGAGGAATTGCTTTGAGTTTCTCTCCATTTAGTTTGATGTTAGCTGTTGGTTTACTGTATATTGCTTTTATTATGTTCAGGTACGTTCCTGTTATCCCTGATCTCTCTAGGACCTTTATCATGAAGGGGTGCTGGATTTTGTCAAAGGCTTTTTCAGCATCTAGTGAGATGATCATGTGGTTTTTCTTTCGCAGATTGTTAATATGGTGGATTACATTGATAGATTTTCTAATGTTGAACCATCCCTGCATTCCTGGAATGAAGCCTACTTGATCATGGTGGATGATTTTTCTGATGTGTTCTTGAATCCGGTTTGCAAGTATTTTATTGAGTATTTTTGCATCAATGTTCATGAGGGAAATTGGTCTATAGTTCTCTTTCTTAGTTGTGTCTTTGTGTGGCTTGGGTATCAAGGTAATTGTTGCCTCGTAGAAAGAGTTTGGCAGTGAGCCTCCTGCTTCTATAGTGTGGAATACTTTGACGAGTATTGGAATGAGCTCTTCTTTGAATTTCTGGTAGAATTCTGCACTGAAGCCATCTGGGCCTGGGCTTTTTTTGTTTGGGAGACTTTTGATGACTGCTTCTATTTCATTAGGGGTTATAGGTCTGTTTAGATTATTTATCTGTTCTTGATTTAGTTTTGGCAAGTGATATCTATCCAGGAAATTGTCCATTTCCTTTAAATTTTCAAATTTTGTGGAGTACAGATTTTCAAAGTATGCCCTGATGATTCTCTTGATTTCCTCAGAGTCCGTTGTTATGTCCCCTTTCTCATCCCTGATTTTGTTAATTAGCATGTTCTCTCTCTGTCTTTTGGTTAGTTTGGACACAGGTTTGTCTATTTTGTTGATTTTCTCAAAGAACCAACTCTTTGTTTCATTGATTCTTCTCAATGTTTTCCTGGTTTCTACTTGATTGATTTCAGCCCTCAATTTGATTATTTCCTGGCGTCTGCTCCTCCTGGGGGAGTTTGCTTCTTTTTGTTCTAGAACATTCAGCTGTGCTATTAATTCTCTAGTATGACTGTTCTCCAGTTTTTTCATGTGGGCACTTAGTGCTATAAACTTTCCTCTCAGCACTGCTTTCAAAGTGTCCCATAAGTTTGTGTATGTTGTGTCTTCATTCTCATTGAAATCGAGGAAGTCTTTAATTTCTTTTTTATTTGTTCCTTTACCCAGGGATGGTGCAATTGTGCATTGTTCAATCTCCATGAGTTTGTAGGGTTTCTGCGATTTGTGTTATTGTTGAATTCTAATGTTAATGCATGGTGGTCTGATAAGATGCAGGGGGTTATTCCAATTTTTTTGTATCTGTGGAGATTTGCTATGTTTCCTATTATGTGGTCAATTTTAGAGAAGGTTCCATGTGGTGCCGAGAAGAAGGTATATCCCTTTGTATTTGGGTGGAATGTTCTATAGATGTCTGTTAAACCCAGTTGGGTCATAACTTCTATTAATTCTTTTGTTTCTTTGTTAAGTTTCTGTCTGGAGGTCCTATCTAGCGGTGAGAGCGGAGTGTTGAAGTCTCCTACTATTAGTGTGTGAGATTTTATGTGCATTTTGAGCTTTAGTAATGTTTCTTTCACGAATGTAGGTGCCTTTGTATTTGGGGCGTAGATATTTAAAATCGAGACTTCGTCTTACATTTTTAACTACTGGGCCTTAGCCCACACATTCTTTGAAGTGTCTGTTGAAGCTCAGAGAAAAACAGAGTTCAAGAGAAGACTTGGGGCCTGTGAGGCAGTGAGCTGAGAAAGAACCCTTCTTTACATCAAGCAATTCCTTTCCAGTTTCCTCCCAGTAACAACTGGAAGGCACTCGCCATGTTTCAGTGGCAGGAATGAAGGCAGTGAGAAAGAAAGATTTGAGTTTGTAAGTTAACCAAAAGCCTGGCAACTATTTTAGCAGATCTCTTCCAAAATATATTATTTTCCACCTACTACAGAGTAAATGAAAACACCACAGCATAAAGTTAAAAAAAAAAACAAAGTTTTAATCATCAGTGCCAATGTATGTGGGGCTTTCTCTCTCATTCTGAGCTATGCTAAACTAACCTCAGAAGAGGATTCTCCAGGATCACATAACACAAACTGGATTTCCTACTCACATACAAAATTGGAGTGTGGCTCCAGTCAAATACATTAACTCACAAGCTTTGGTGTTTTGAGGTTTTTCTTCATTTGTTTTTCCATTTGTAAGTGAGAACAGCTTTGAGATTTAGTCTACACCATTAGAAGGACAGTAAAGAATGCAGGCATTTGGAACACTGTCTTACATGTAGTTAGCAGGTGATTCTAGCCCTAAGAGTGATCATTTCATCCACGACTGAAAACTTGGGATTCCTTGATTGTACCCTATTTCCCACCCTGTGTCTATGTCCATAACCTTCCCAGAGAAATAATCAGTCATGAAGAGGGTGACGGTACGAATTTAAGATTTAATGCATGCTACGGATACACCAGCATGCATATTAGAGTCTAAAGTAGAGGACTACATCAATTTTAACCTGTGCCTTGGAGACACTGAGGGAAACCACACTTCCACAAACTGCCTTATATCTTATTACCCTTAAAGAAGGCAAGACAGGTGATGACAAACTTCCACACAGTTGTTTCTAGTACATCACACAGACACACAATGTTCAAAATCATACACATGTCCATCTTCTTTGCAATGTTAGGCATGCTGTACAAGCTGGGTACCCCACAAATGGTTCATAATAATGACCCAAAGTCAAGACATTGCACTGCCTATCTTCAGGTGAGTCGAAGTTAGGGATGTTGGACATCAGCCTCAGAAACAGCCAGAGAAGTGGGGCAGATAAGGAAGAAAAGGTAACAAATACCAGAAAAAAGTTATATACCTTTAACTTACGAGAGACAAAGTATTTCCCTACCCTCAAGAGTTACAGACACCTAAATATGTCCAGGACTGAAGCTCAAAACCCCTATGTACTACCACTAGAGCAGATGGGATTTTGTGTGAATGTGACCAGACAATTTCAGAGGGAAGTTACCCTGGAGAGATCATTTGAACCACAAGGGTCCTTACCAACACAGCTTTCCTCAGTGCGGTCAGAAGGGGATGTAACAACAGATGCAGCCAGGCATTCTGCTGCTGACTCAGGACTGGGGAACACCAGGAGCACCTAGAAGTTGGGAACCACCAGGAAAGCAAATATCCCCACAGGCCTCCCTGGGCACAGCGAACTTCTGACCTACACATCTGTGATAAACCACCTGTGCTGTTTTAGGCCACTAGGCTTTCAGTAATTTGTTATGGCAAAGATGGCAGGCAAACACCAAGACCACCCAAGAAGTTCACTGATCAGCAGAGATTTCCCACAACACAACTAATGAACTACATGAATTTCTCCAAGAAGGACAAAGTTTTCTAGTGCATCAAGGATTGCAAAATTGAGTAGAAATTATATTTCAAGAAGTCTGCCTCCAATGGGAAAGAAAAGTTAATACACAGGAAACTCCCAAATGAAATACCCTTGCTACAATTCCAAGACCTCATTATCTCCAGGGATGTGATAACGGAGGACAGAAATGACTTTTCAAACAGTCTCTATAATTGATTCAGCTCTGATCAAGAGAGCAACTCCTAAGAGTCAACCAACCCTGGTAAAAGTGGGGAGAACTTTTAGACTGTTGAAAGAGCACAAGGTTACCTTAGCAGCAGGTAGAATATAAAACAGGAGAGGGAAGGGAGACTCTGCACGAGCAGCAGAAAGGAAAAAAATGAAATATGAAGGCATTTGTTACAATCTTCTGGCCGTTGTCAGTCAAGTGGCAAGTGATTAACACTGACTTAAATGTCACCAAAACTTCTGAAGGCATCTACTACTTTTGCATGCAAGGACATCAAAAGGCTCCTAAGAAAGAAGCAAGAGTTCGCAGAAGATGTGTGCGTCTCGGGATTGTGACCCAGCAGTCGAGCATGGGTGACACCTGCCAGCCATGGTGGTGGAACGGACAATGGAAGCACAGCAAGGCAGGGCAGCCCCTGCTCCACTTTTAAATGTGCTTGCTTCCCGGCACCGATTGCCCGTGCAACGTGGCACAGTGCATCCCAGTTTTCTGAGGTCAGAGGAGAGGGTCCTTGAGAAGACCCAGGAAGCTAGCAAGGTACATGACAGCTTCTGCTTTTTAGCCGCTTAAGGACTGCATTAGAGATACTCAGTTCAGTTCCTACTCTTCCAGCTATCAAGTCCTGCATGTCAGCTCCTACCTCCCAGAGTGCTTGGTCTGAGGGATGGGGAGGTGGGCGGGCTCAGGATGCATGATGTGAAACTCAGGAAGAATCAATTAAAAGATGAGTCCACAAACACAGCTTCAGGATGAACCCCAGTCGGTGTGCAGCTTCTGGTGAGCGGGTCTTGAGTAGGAGCATCCATTCCTGTGGTTTGGCAGTATAGGCCCTTTAGTTAGACCCTGCTGCAGGACTCAGCCACGACATGATGTCTGCTGCTGTGGGGATGCTGGCACCCTCAGAAGTCGCCGAGCCATAACAAGCTCTTCAAGAACCCCATGTGCTCTGCGTTACTCTCTTACTCTGTTCTCCATCTACAAACTCCTCACAACGGAAGAACATTTCACGGAGGGAAAACTTCAGTGCAAATGGGACTGGTCTTTCCTCAAGCGTCACTCTTGCACAATACAAGCAAAATGAAATACATAATGTATATGCAGTGTGTGCATGTGTGCTATGTGTGTGTGTGTGTTCACACGTGTGTGATGTGCAGATATACATCCACTTGTATGTGCATACATGTGGCGGACAATTGTCGACTTAACATGTTCCTCGGGAGTTTTTCTTTGGTCTTGCTTGAGGCAGGTTCTCTTACAGGTCCCTGGGGCTTCCCAATTGCACTAGGATGACTGGCTAGTGAGCGCCAGGGATCTCACTGTCTTTGTTTCCCCAGGGCTTAGATGACACATTAAGGAATTTATGTGGGTAGGTGCTGGGTGAAAAATGGAGGTTCTCGTGATAATACAGCATGCATTCACTGTATGGACTAAGTTCTCTCTCCAGCACATACCCAGCATGCTTTTATATGCTGCAATACCAAAAACTGAAAATTTCAAATAACAAATATTTCTCACTACCCCTGTGTCAGGAATTGAGCCCAGGGTCTCATGGATGGCAAGCAAATGTACTACAGTTCCACAGCATATATTTTTAAGTAATATAAGTCTGGACACATTCAATTAAAACAAAACCAGTCATTAAAAATGAGTGAACAGATGTAAAATCATCAATATAAAATGGATCTGAGATGTGTACAAAACAGATTATCCAACATATGTTGCTTTATAGAAAGTAAATGCTTATGTAATAGTATTTTTAAATGTAAACCCCGATTAAACATGATTTAGAACAATATTTCTTTGTATCACTAGATGGTACAGTACGAGTGATTTTATTTTCTTCTTTGTATGGCATTATGGAATAAACTACAGGCGTGCCGCACGCACGCTATGCATGGGTTTCACCCCTGAACCACACTGGTTCCTACTTACTCCTTCTGCTGTCATTCACTTTAACTGTCTCACTGTCTAAGCTGACCATATATGGCTTGAAAACAACAGTAACTTCTAAAAAATTCTACACTTTGTTAATTAGTAATAATATTTGGACTCAAAGTCTTCTAGCTCACATACATACATACGTACTTTTAAACTGACATCTCACAATCAATTTTAATCTTCTATTTCACTCTCTTTACCTCACCAAATCTTTCTGAATATTAAACTGTTCTTCATTTATCGTGTTTACCAGCAGGTGAAATTTGTATATGCAAAACATGACACCTTATACTACCTTGCATCATATATATTTACATAACTCCGTATCACATCACCAAGACACTGGATGAGAATAAATCCCAGATGCCTGGCAGTCTAAGCATAGTAGCTTCAGGACTATGCACCTAAAAGCTTAGATCATCTTTTGGTAGCAAGTGTAGATCAAGAGGAAAAATTAAATCAGGAGAGTGATGGGGCATGCTTTTGAAACTACCGAACACCACAAACACTCACTGACATTTCAATCATCACCTTTAACATGCCCAAGGAAAATATTTTCAGGTATTACTGTCACAACATTAATGATGAGTTTATCAGGAAACATGGTTAGACGAATATTCACAGAGAGTGTTGAGGAGGAGACTGAAGGTTTAGCAGGCCTACTGTATATTCATTTCTAAACCATCGCATGCAAGACAGAACGGAATAAGGCGGGGCCAAAGGGCCAAGTGGACAAGAACAATGACTGATGTGTTCAAGAGAGTGAGGATCATTTCTGCTTAAGCATCCCTTCTCGACCTGTGGGTCTTGACCCCAACAGGAGTTGCATCTTAGACAACACACGCGGTCACATATTCTGCATGTCAGATATTTACATCATGATTCATAACAGAGGGAAATCACAGCAGTGAAATAATCTTATGGTTGGGGGGGGTCACCACAACTATATTAAAGGGTCTCAGCACTAGGAATGTTGAGAACCACTGGCTTAAAGGCTTTTACAGTGCTGGAAAATTACTACAGGACTTTGAGACTTGCACTCTTATCTGTGAGAGTCAGTACCAGTAGTGACATTTTTACAGTATGATGACTAGTGATGATTAAGCAAGACAAAGCATATAGCAAGCTTCTCATAACATCTGGCACACAGTGGATACTTGGTCATTTTGTAGGATGCCACTAATGATAAGCAAACATACAACAATTTCTCTGATTCTCAAAGAAAAGAAAATATCTGAACGAAGAATATCCAAAGTTAAGTAAAATGGCAAATATATTTCATACTAGAGAACTGCATTTCTAATAATTTGTCACCTACAAAATAATACATTATCACTTTATTGAAAAGCAAAAGTAGTCTTGTCAGAAATAATGAAAGACTGCAAGTCACTTAGGGAGGCCAGCAGCCTGACACTGCCCCTAGATGCCTCCTAACTATTACTCTGCTCAGAATGGAGCTACTGAAAAGCATACACACCGGTTACTATGGGAACAAGCAAACCAAAGATAACATCCAGACAAAAAGGCTCTCGCCTACTCCTAACTACTCATCACTCTCCTTTTTATCTGTCTTCTGTTGCATTTATCACTTTCTACCTTGCATTAGAGTAATTTGTGCAGAATCTGATCTCTCTGCCTATGAGGAGACCTCTTGGAGAGGAGAAACCTTGTCTTATTCATCTTTGTCTCTCCAACAAAGCCTTGCACAAAGAAGGCAGTAAATAAGAGGTTTGTTGAATTGGGAAGCAGAGGGCATGCAGTAAAATGCTTTGCATAACCAAGCTCAATGCCCATAGTATTTAACCTCTGGGGGGAGGGGGAATTAATTAAGGCTCCTGGCCATTTGACTGGAGAATTATGCAATTAACCCTATTTCACCAGCTGGAAAACTAACTAATTACTCCCGAACAATGACACCATGAGAATAGAATTCTGGTGTACTCATGCTAACACAGTGACCAACACTTTCTAACAAATTAGCATTTGTTACAAAAATCATAATTTTCTAAGTGTATTCCCTACAGTGTGTCGTTTGGTGGGAAGATTAAAACAGTAAGTCAAAAAGGTAATGATTTGTCATACTTTAGAGTTTCTGGTAAGTTAGTATTCACATTCCAGAGACTGCCTTCCCCCCACAAACAGGAAGTTAGTACATTCAGCTGGGGCCTTGGCTGGCCAATCAGGATTGGATGACACTGCTACTTTAGAATAAGCTGAAACCACTGTGATCAAATTAAGGTCATATCATGTTAGAGAATCTACACACACCAATTGCTGTAGTTGACTTCTGCAAAACTTAAAATGCAATCTACACAGCTGAGCTGAGAATGTATGCACAGCAGTGGGCACAAAGGAATGAACATATTAACACAGCAGATAAACTTAACCATTTTTCCAAATCAATGACTTGATTCTGTTTTGTGTCAAATATGCAATCACATTTAATTGTCTCCTTTATTTTTATTTTATGTGTATAGGTGTTTTGCCTGCACATACGGCTGTGCAGAGGGCATCAGATGCCCTAGGACTGGAGTTAAAGAGAGTTCTGAGCAGCCATCTAGAAAAGCACCTGATTGATGCTCTTAACTGCTGAACTGTGTCTCTAGCCCCGATGACTACTTGTGAAAAGCTTTATACAATTTTGTTTGTGTAGGGGTGGGGGTGTGCCTATGGAGATAAGGATAGGCCATCAGATCACCTGGAGCTGGATTTCCAAGTGGCTTGGAGCTGACCAATGTGTATGCTGGGAGACAAACTTTTGAAGATCAGTAAGTACTTTTAGTCACAGAGCCACCTCTTCAAGCCCATATTTTTATTTAATTAAAAATACAGTAATGGCAAAATATTTGTACATTTTTTTACTTGACTCAATCCAAAAAAAAATGTTATAACCATGTCCTAACAGCATGTGAAACACAAGGTAACATAATTGAGAGCATCCTCTTGAAATACATCCAGGAATACTTTCTGGCCCTGTGACTTACTCTAGGATACATTTTATCTTATGTTACATACAGCATAACTATATAGGGTATGGAAGAAAAAAATATTGGTAATGTACATACAGGGAAAAAAATCTACATTTTACCCAGGTCCAACATTTGACACAGAGACCAAAGGTTTAAATCTATTGTCTCAATCTTAAGTATAGTCCATCAGTTTTAAAAGCTAATTAATACTTTTCAAGGGAAAATTATACTTTTGTCTCTATGGTCTTTTGTCTATGAACACAAGTGAATGAATAAAAGAGACATACACTACCAAGACCCACAATGCACTTGTCTTTTCTTATAGAATTCATCATTTTGAAAGTAAAAGATTTCCCAATTTCCTACCCTCAGAATGGAGATGACCTTTTCAGGAGAAGCTAGAGGAGGCTGACAGGTACACAGGTGTACAACGTGGATTTTTTTTTTCAGAGGAAGGAGAGGAGGCTGATGGGTACAAAGGTGTACAAATGAGGAAGGAAGGCATGTTCCTAACAAGTCTATAAATTTTTTTACCAAAAAAAGTCAGAGTGACCTTATAAAAGGTAGAGCAATCAGTCACTCACATTATACCAGTTAAGGATTGATGAAAGGTTGACTTGAACAAGCCGTGCCACACAGCCTCAGGTGACAAGGATAGCAAGCAAAATTGCTGATTCCAACATACCATGTAGGTCAATGATTCAGAGTAAATGCACATACGCATATGTATGGAAGTATATGTGTGTCTTAGGGTTTCTATTGCTGTGAAGAGACACCATGGCAACACTTACAAAGGAAAACATTTAATTGGGGCTGGCTTACAGTTTCAGAGGTTTAGTCTATTATAATCATGGTGGAAAGCATAGTCGGTGTGCAGGCAGCCACGGTGCTGGAGAGGTAGCTGAGAGTTCTACATCTTGATCCACAAAGAGCAGAAGGACACTCTGTACCACACTGAGTTCATCTTGAATATGAGACCTCAAAGCTTGTCACTACAGTGACACACTTCCTCCAACAAGGTCACACATCCTACTATTGCCTCTCCCTACGGGCCAAGCATTCAGACATGTGAGTCTATGGGGGGGTGCTCCTATTCAAACCTCCACAATATGTGTATATGTAGATGTGCATACACACATATTGGAAGCTATGAGACATGGCTATGCAACTGAATGAAGCTAGCATGATTTTTTTTTCATCTGATAAACATTTAAGAACAGCCGCCCACCTTCCTATCACCCAAGATGGTTCAGGATATAGTAATCTTGACCAAAAGTTAATGCCGAGGTTCTAGAGAAAGGTTCAAATGGAGAGCAGATGTGAAGAAACTGCATGGCAGGGACCAATACTGAATGGCAGGTTTTGATTCTCAAAGAACTTGTAAGAGGCTGGGTCTCTGGGAGAAACTGATGTGAGAAGAGGTGACAAAGGCCATCTTTCATGTGCAAGCACTCAATGGCAATGTTTACTTATTCAAAACGTCACTCTTAGAATCACTGTGAAATTTTGGGTATTGACTTTTGAGACAAAATTATATCCTAGGCCTTATATCTTAGGCTAGCCTCAAACTTGTGGTGATGCTCCTTCTTCAATCACATTACTGCTAGGAATATAGGTGGAAACCACCATATCAAGCTCCTACAAATCCTTTGAAATGTTAACTTTTTCTATTTTAATCACATGCAAGAACTACAGGACACCAGGAAAAAAACAAATCTTCTAATTGTAGGTTCAGATGAATGTGAAGACTCCCAGGTCAATGGCAAAACAAGATCACAGAAGAAAACTTTCCAAGATTAAGCAGATACATACCTGCTTTAAAGTTTCTACTGCTGTGAAAAGATACCATGACCACAGCAACTCCTATAAATGAAAGCACTTAACCGGGGCTGGCTTACATTTTAGAGGTATAGTCCATTATCATCATAATGGGAAGCATGGTAGCAGACAGGCACCATGAAGTTGGAAGGATAGCTGAGAGTTCTATATCTGGATCAGCAGGCAGCAGGAAGAGACGGAAACACTGGGTATGGCTTGAGCACCTGAAACCTCAAAGCCCATGCCCAGTGACATACTTACTTCAAGGTCACACTTCCTTCAAGGTCACACCTACTCCAACAAGGCTACACTTCCCAATAGGTTACTCAGTACTATAAACCTCTGGGGGCAATTTTCATCCAAACTACCACAATACTCATACATATAGAAGAATCACACACAACAGCAAATAGACAAGGCTAGAAAATAAAATCTACATAGCATATTACCGTAAAAAATGCTAAATATATTCTTCATAAAGCAGCTGCAGTGCTTGTTTTAAAGTTCAGCTCGATTCACATCATGCTTCTGCTCAGAGGTTGCAGTACAGGCAAAAATCTTCTCCAGAAGCTACACAGGCTACATACCTTGGTGCCCACACTAACTCTGACCTTATACCCTGCCATGACTCTGCCCACACTGGTTTCCTGGCACTTTTATAACTGTTTATCGACGCTTCCTGAAAAGAACACTTGCCAGTACCACTCACTCCGTCTCCAGGCTTGATTCTGAACTTCTCAACTAGGATATCTACATTCTAATGTGACCTTATTTGGGGAGATCTTCTAGGGATTGCAGAGTTCTGGAAGGTTCCTAATAGTTCTCTTTCCTGACCTATGTAGCCTACTTCATAACCTTCTCGTTCTGGTATGAAGAAGGCCTTGCCCCAGTGGAGAGAGTGCTTTGGGTTCAGTCTTGTAAGACAATGGGGAGAGCCCAGCAAAGCTGGCCCTGCATGTTGATGAAACAGTAAGTGGTCATTGTTTCAAGTCACTGTTTACATTAACTTTTTCACAGCAATAGAAAACGAATCCACTTGTCTTAGTGAGGATTCATCATGACCACAGCAACTAGCAAAGGAAAGGGTTTATTTAGCTTATGCTTCCAAATCACTGTTCACTAATGAAGATCATCAGGACATGAACTCAAGCAGAGTCGGATCCAGAGGCCATGGTGTAATGTTGCTTAATGGCTTGCTCAGCCTGCTTTCTTATAGAACCCAGGACTACCAGCTCAGGTGTGGCACAATGGGCTGTTATGCCCAAACACTAAGAAAATGGCCTACATGCATGCCTACAGCCCAATCTTATGCAGGCATTTTCTTCAGTGATGTTTCCTCCTCTCAGATGACTTTAGTTTGTGTCAAGGTGACATAAAACCATTTAGTACAATACCCTCAATAATATATATATATCAACATCCCTTTCCTCCTTTCTTTTCATTTGATGTAGGTTCTTTCTTTCAGAAAACAGTTTTTCTTTTATATAAAGTAGATGGAATTTGAATATTTAAATATCTACTCTGGTTCCAAAGGCAAAAACATGGATGGCCTACTTCATTCTTTGACAATTGCTAAAGACACTAATTGTGCATAATCCTCAAAGCTATTGTGTTGTAATAGTTTCACTCCTTGACTAGAAAGTCTACTCTAAATGTCACCAAATACTCCTGTGGAGTCCCCTAGAAGGCATGTGAAAACACACTAAGAAGGAATGGTGATCACAGCAGCTTTTCCAACAGACTACACTAACTCTTGAGTTGGAAACCAACATTGACCTTGACTCTACACCCATTTTCCTAGCCACAACTGTGACCATGTCCATTAACCACACATGCTTTAAGTGTGTAACTTTCAGGAGCACACATGGTTGCCCTTTTAACAACTGAAAGTGGGATGTCTGCAATTAAGTTCAGCCAATTTTCCTTTCTCCTGAGACACTACATCCTTAGCAAAGAACATCTGCAAAGACAGACCTTTAAGTTTAAAAAGAGTCTTAAAATAGAAACAGCTTACATTCACCAGGCTACGGACTGTCAGGTGCCATATTTGTATCCATTTCCTATAAGAATGAAAGTGCTTTCAAAATATATCTGTCATTTCTCCACAGTGGCTGATCAAACCTGCCACTGAAAAATGTTCTGAACAGGCAACTTGTAGTACAAGCATGGTTTATTTCTGTCAGAAACTGACTGCTGGAGTGTGAAAGAAACTCATTAAAAATCTCTTACTGTGATCTTACATTGTTAAAAAGAAAAAGAAAGACAGAAAGAAAGAATGATAAAGAAAAGGCAAAGGGAAAATGTAATGAAGGGTATATAGCGGCTACCGCTGCTCTCAAACAGTGTTTCTCTTATTAATCATTTTGCAAGCAATGAAAGGAAGGAGTGTAATTAGTTTCAGGAATACGGCATACACTGTTGTTTGGGAAAATTACATAAGTTAACAATTTCATCTTATCCTAACATTATGAAAAGTTAAAGGAGGAGGTCAGAATACTGTACTGTAGGGGAAACAAATGATGCAACGTAGGGAATAGAGCTATTTATTTACCTTAATCTTAAAACAAGGTTGACTGCACAAGGTCCTTCTCTGTAGTCTTCATTAGCATTGGGTTGGCCCTTTGAAAACAAAACAACAGTGTTGTAAGCTTTCTTGGGAAAAGGATGAATAAAATCTAGTATCTCTTGATTCCTATAGCCCTTTCTGGAAACTTCAAAAGCAGTGCTTATCCCAGCAGGTCTTCTTTGGTTGCACAACACCTTTTGTGGAGGGTCAAAAACCTGCTTAATTAATGTCACAACTGTGAGGGCCAATGCTCCAAACAGACAGCCTCAGTCACAGGGTGAATTCTGTGAGTGAATGGTATCGCTGCAGCCACTCCAAATTATGGCCATCCACCTGAAGTGGCACTCTGTTGGTCCACAGCAAAGGACCAACATCCACTGGACAGTGGAGATGCACAAAGGTAGGGAGCCTTGTCAGGGATGGTTGTGACACTTGCAATTCCAGCATTCAGGCCATGAAAGCAGGAGAATTGCAAGTACAGCTTATGCTACATAGCAAGAACCTGTGTCAAAAAAGCAAGAGCTGGGGGTGTGGCTCAGTGATAGGAAACTTGCCTACCATGGGTAAGGTGTTGGGTTCTATCCCCAGACTATACTGGGCTGGGACGACTTAGGTACATTAAATGTAAGCATCAGAGGTGAACACAGATTAATCCTCACTGTACTTCTCACCTATCATCTTGACACAGATCATCCATCATGGATGCCTCTGTGACACACACTGTTCCTACAAATGCCTGGGCTTGATCAGACCTCTTTTGTTGAAAAAGGAAAAAGTAAAGATTTCAAGTACAGCTTGGCTCTGCTGGTAACCTGCTTTGCAACCATGGGCAAGTGATTCTCAGAGCCCATTGCTCCATTTACAAGCTAGGTAAGCCACCTGTCTCAGAGGGTTGCTGGGAAAATAAGAGATGTAAAAGGGAACCACAAATTATAAAATGTCAATCAATACTGCCCCCTTTCCCTGTTTACTTCCTTAGCTTTTGGACCCATACTTCTTCCTAATTCGTCTTTTACAATGAGGCTAACCCCTATGGTTCACCTCAGGGTCTTTCACTGAGTTGGATGGTAGACTGTCAAGATCGAAACTGAACCCTGCTTCTACCTCTGAGCAGCTGCATGGCCTTGTGCAAACCACTTAACCTCTGTATGTCTTTCTGCAGCTATAAAGACAAGGGCTACAAGCAGATCTCAGGGAGGCTACATAAAACACAGAAGCAGGTAAAATGCAAAGATGTATAATCAGAATACCATTAGATAACAAAACAAAAGGGCCTATTCGGGGCTCTATGTCTAAGTCCTTCCCTGGATAGCCCAACCCGATCACAGTACAGACCCTCTGATCGTACACTGGTTAGAAGTATGCATTATACATGCACTGCACAGTCACTGAACTATTATTTTAATAAGACAAGTTGTAGAGATGAATTGGCCCATAAAATTCAATGATAAAAGCATCACCAAGAGAGGTTATAGAAATCTAATCAGAAGCAAGGCAGGAAAGAATCAATTAACCACGGTACTGGTAGCTAGAGTCTAACAGACTTAAGAGTCCTTTGTTTCCTTCCCACAGTACCAGTGATTTTCAGAGGCACCTGGGTAATCTATTCCTTCTCAAAAGGCCATTATTTAGGGATGAACATTGTGCAAAAAGGAGTTGAAAGTAGTGAGGTTCGCTTTCGTCATTTCAACTTAAAAGGATGGATTCTGTTGTTGTTTCTAAGCTCTGGATTTGGGAACACCACCTTGAAGTGTCTATCTGTCTGGAACTCTTGAGTTTTGCCTAATATTTGGTTGTGGGCCTCTGCATCTGCTCCCATCAGTTGATGAATGAAGCCTCTCTAAGGACTACTGGGCTAGGCACTGATCTATGAGTATACAGAAATATCATTAGGACTCACTTCATTGGCTTTTTTGGGGGGGAGCAGATCTCTGGGCTATCTAGATAGTGTCAGAGGTGGGTACCCTCTTGTGGCATGGGCCTGAATTTGGACCACTTGTTGGTTGGTCACTCCCATAAATTCTAGGCCACTATTACCCCAGCATATTTTGCAAGAAGAACAAATTGTAGGCAAAAGGTTTTGTGGCTGGCTTGATGCCCCAAGCCCACCTCAGGAAGCCTTGCCTGGATACAGAAGACGGCGGGTTCAGGCTCTGTATCCGCCATTACTAGTAGTCCTCACTAGGGTCACCCTCATAGGTTCCAAGGAATCTCCACTGCACTAGGTTTCCACACTGACCCCCAGGCTCCCCCAATTCCAGTCATCTCTTTCAGAGCTCTCCATTTCCCACCTGTCTGATCTCTGCTGTCTCTCATCCAGTCTTGATATGAGGGTTTGTGCCTAGGTTTACTCCAACTTGTTTCTGTAACTTGCCATGTTCAGTTGATAACCCTGGGAGACCTGCCTTTTCTGAAGGGAAATGGAGGAGTGTATCTGAGGAAGGGAGGCTGGCCTGGAGGGACTGGATGGGGTGGAGGGAGGAAAAACTGCTATCAGGATGTAATATATGAGAGAAGAAAAAATAAATACATTCTTGGGTTTCTCTATGAAGCTGTCTACAAACATCGCAAACAGAAATACTTGGCAGAAGAACCCACCTGAGAGTCGTGCACGGAGAGGGACTGTATTTGCTCGGGGATACCACCAGCATTTACCGAGATCTGTTAAGAAAACTGACATTATGACAAAAGGAAGCCAGAGGGAGATGTCAGTCATTGGGACATTGTATCTTCATAATCGGAGATGATACTTCTTGAAAGACCTTAAGCAACAGCTGGCAAAGTACGCTGCTGGCCACCTTTACACTCCAGTGCCCCACCTGTTCTGCCACTCAGAATCTCATGGAGGAGGGAGAGAATCTATGTCTTTAATAAGATCTGGGGCGACCCACAGGGTTTATGAGAAAGAGCATGCTTTAAAAGAGCAACTTAATCTTGCAGTATCATTTCATCTAACATTAAGGGGACTTTAATGAAAGCATATGAAGATTCAGCAAAACCTGCCTTGTACAACATTACTGTGAATAATTTCTCAACTTCGTTTAAACAATTTAAACTTCGTTTAAATTAAGTGTAGTGAAAAACAACCACAAAACCGTTTTACTAAAAGAAATGTTAAGAGTGAAACTTTTCAAAAAAAAAAAAAAGAGTGAAACTTTTCACTCAAGATTTCTATTCTGGTCCTAGGGTATTTCTGCCTCAAGCTCGACATTTGTGAACTCTACCCTGGAGCATAAACTTGAGAGACAGTAAAAGACACCAACAACACCCACCACACTCCAGGAGAAACAGCAATGAAAACAAATGAGTGGGAATTTGTTACCAACACTAAAATCATCAGAAATCTTGGCAGTGAAATTGTTCTAAAATGTAAGAGTATGAACTTCTTGCTCTCTGTGCACATTTAAAAATGACTTCATTTGTACTGAAGTGATGGGGAAGTCCTGCGTATACGTCAATAAAGCACTGTTGGCCAATAGGGAAGCAAGATAGGTGGGACTAGGAGTCTAGGGGAATTCTGGGAAATGCAGTGAACTGAGCCTTCACCATGTGATCCCCGGAGAAGAGAATGCAAGTCTGGCATTCTCCAAAAGATAAGTCCTTATAAAAATATATACTGATGATTATGGGTCAATAATTAAGTTAGAGCTAGACAATGAGAAACAATAACAAATGACCAACAGCTTATAATTAATATAGTGTCCTGTGTGTTATCTGGGGGTACAGACAGCTCGGCAGGGCCCAGACGACTGGCGGGGAAAACTACATGTTACACTGAAATGCCAGGGCAAAGTTCATTAATTAATGCCTCTGATTTACTTTGAAATGCATGGAATAGTTAAAGTGGGCACACTGGATGAATAGAACACATGTGTGGAAAAGCAACTGTAGTAACAGCCAAAACACGGTGATAGGTATGTCACTATGAAGTGTTTTAATGATGCTATATGCTTAAAAAGTTTTATAACAATGTTGATGGAAAAATGACCCTAAGAAAAACAATTAACTGCTGAGAGGTGGTGGCACATGCCTTTACCCAGCTTTTTGGAAGCAGAATCAGGCAGATCTCTGTGAATTCAAGGCCAGCCTGGTCTACAGACTGAGTTCTAGGACAGCTAGAGCTGCTATACAAAGAAACCCTGCTTTAAAAAAAAAAGCAAGGAGGAGGAAGAAGAGAAAGGAAAGAAGGAAGGAAGGAAGGAAGGAAGGAAGGAAGGAAGGAAGGAAGGAAGGAAGGAAGGAAGTGGGGAAGTTGTAATAATCTATGGCCACTAACCAGCAGAGAACCAAGCCCTCTACCAAATGTCCCTATGAAGAATCATGTGGGCTGATCCACAAACTGACACATCCTTCCCTGTTCCCTTGTCCCTGGACCATCATTAGGATGGCAAGCAAGTGAATCAGATGGACTGGAGAGAGGGGTCACATACCTTGCAACTTTTCCATGTCAATATAACCCTGCATGTCATGAAGAAGTCATTCCCCCTAGCATAGCACCATGACATGGGACTCCTCCAAATATGCAGGGATGTTCAGCATGAGGGAGTAGTCCCCTATATAAAATATATGCATTATCAATCAAGTTCAGGCCCTACTGTCACCACGGGAACTCACCCTGTGAAATCAGACCACAGTCACACAGACCTTATCCTGAAACCCTACAAGAAATGTGACAGGTTTAATAGCAGCTACCCTTCCACAATATAGAAATGTACCAAAAATATATCGGGTTGCTCTCCTTCTAAATAATTTTGCTACAAGAAGAGTGAGTACTTGGGTGGGTATGTATTTTGACAGGAAGGAAGAAGGGAAACAAGAAATGAATGCTGGACACCTTTCTGGAAATAGACCCTGACAGGGACTAGAGACCTGGTAAAAGAGAAGTAAGCACCCCAGAGTTAAAACAAAACAAAAACAATTATAAAACAAAAGGAAAAAAAAGAGACATTGTCTGCTTCCCACCTTCTGATAGAGCTGGGCTTTACCTGTTCTTTTTCTATTTCAAATACACCATAGCAGAATGAAATGTGTTGGGCTAGATCACATGCCCATAGAGCAGGAAGAGGACATTAGTTGTCAAATTAGTGAAATTCCAGGGAATTCTGAAGCATAGCTGATAATAACATAGCAGAATGCATGTGTAAGTTCTAATAAACATACCCAGATTATGTAAAAAATGACACAGAGAAAAAATGCATGCGGTATCTGCCATCTTTGTAGCATTTCTACAAAGGAAAACTTAGTATAAAACAGTAAGTGAATGTTTGGAAGCACAGCGATTTCTGATCACACATCTAACCTGTCACAAGTACTCTGGAGGGCAGTCACCTGCACTAAACCACAGCTACTGGACACCAAGGCTGCATAGTCTGTGACAGACAGGGCCTTTCTCTGCCTTTACACAGAGGTATAAAACAAGCATGTCCAAGAGCTGCCAAGGATCTGAGAAACACTTTCATGAGAACGGCTTTAAGGACTAGTGGCAGTTTTAAAAGCCATCAAACAACAGAAATACATCTAATCTTTACCTTGTGTTTAATCTCTAACTAAATATGGTAAAAAATTAATCTGATCTAAGTCCACACTGAAAAGCTGTTCTGTTGGGAGTAAGATCACAGAGCCAGCAAAGCGGGGCTTTCATAGTTATCCTAGACTAGACACCGGGTAACAAGACCCTTCAACATCCTTACTGTAGGGTCTGCTTAGCCCAAGGCAAAGACACGTTTTCAGCTGATTGGGAAATATCTCCTTCTCTTATTCAGTTACTAATTCCAGACAGGCAGATATCAAAGCAGACGCTTCAGGAACGTAGACCCAGAACCTTCTTGGATGCCATTCTGCACATCCAGATTCAGTGACTTCTGAGGTTTTTCTATTTGGCAGTCTAGATTCTAGCCACAAAGCAGAATTACATGAGAAGCTTTTGAAAATCTGAGTTGCCCAGACCTAACCGTAAGCTACCAAGCTCAACCCTATGGGCTAAGAATCACTTCATGTTTTCCAAGGTTTTGTCTGCTCTGATTGGAGGAGCCAGGACAGCAGGTCTTTTCCTATCATCTAACTGATGTATGGCTTTTAAAAGGATCTGTTTTAAACAATGGCCTTGGTGAATGTCTTCCTCAGTTAAACAAAACCAAAGGGAGATAGATTTAAAGAGAAAGCCAGCTTCATTTTTCACAGAGAAAATTAAGAGAGAGATGCAAAAGTAACAAAAACATGTAACAAGTGCTCACTTCAGAGTCTGACAAGAAGAACTCACAAAACAGTTTTCAAAAGAAAAGCAATAATGCATAATAACTGGGAATTTTAGGTAAGACTTATGAGCGGGTAACCACTCCCTAAAAAGCCAGTCCTTGCCCAGGCTTTCTCAATACTCTTCCCCAAAGATGAAAAACTCCCTGGAAAGCTGGATTCTTCTCTCTGTGCATAAATCCCATGGTGTCTAACACAGTTCCAAGCAGGCGTGAGGTATGGGTTCAGTAATTGATCAATTAATTCACTCTAGTTCTAATATTAGTATTGTTGTTAATGAACTTTAATCCCCATGGACTTCTGTCTCCAAGCAGAACAAGATGATAAGTAAGAGAGGGTGATTATCCATTTGCTTCAAATTATTAATTACTAGTGGGTAAGTTTCCCAGAATATCATATTTTTAAGAAACTGGGCCAATTTTTCAAAGTACTGGGCTGTGAGTTTCATGCTAACTAGTGCTAACTCTGAAAGCTTAAACGTCCATATTGGAAATTCTCTCCAAAGCAGAACATCCATATGCAGCCCAAGAGCTACCTCTTCCCTCATTAACCCACTGACAAACACCTCCTCAGGCCTTCCTGGTCTTTTCCAGCAGATCTGGAATATCTGCATGTGCTACCTTAACCCGCCGAGGATGCCGTGCAGTCGCTCACAAGCAAGGCACTCAGAATGCCACATCTCACTCTGTCCAAACACGGTAGTACCAGAGCTGCTTTTGCTCAACTTCTCTTCAGCTACATAACGTTTTGTGATCTTTTATCCCCATTCTGACTGCATAAATAGAATAGCCTATTCATACCTGATTTATGTTTTTTCTCCAGGGCCCACATACTCATCTTACCGATAAGCATGTACAGTATATTCAGAATGCAAAGGGGACAGTCACATAAATGAAATACTGCCCTGGTTTTCTAGTCAAAGATGACTGAACTGCAACATTTTTGAGCCCATGATGGTGCTTGAAGCATCTTCACCTGTTCTACATCTCATTACAATAGAGATAGCCTTACATGCAAATGAAAAATGCCTCAACTTTGTGCTTTTCTCTAGTCACAATGGGAAAGTGGGCAAGAGAGGGTAGCGTTCATTAGACCCGGCTAAGATTGTCCTAAAACCCCATTACAACATGTTACCCAATACGTCCCATTTTAGGTGCTCCGCCACTGTTCCTAGAACAGAGAACAACATCTTTGAGTGATGTATGTGTTGTATGAAGTAGAGAGAGCAGTTCACAGAACACGCAGGGGAGAAGGCAGGATCTGAAGGAGAGCCAACATTGTGGGCTGAGAAATCACAGCAGGAACCTTCCACCATGAGATAAAGTGAGCAGAGTGGTCAGAAAGGCCAGGGGAGGGAGTGCCTGTGGCTGTGCTACGGGTTTGCTAAGAGCACAGCTAGCAACTGCCACTTCAAACCCGGTGTAAGATATACTTCACTTAACTGAAAGGAATTGTCTGCTAATTAAAATAAAAACCGTTTGGATGGGTATCAATTCTAGGCCAAAGTTTTCCTGTTTCCTAAAGAGGTTAATCAAGGTACATATTAATTATTTACTAAGTCTGTGAAACACTGGGGACTATTTAAATATTCTCAAATTTCCTCTATGAGTATGAGCATGCTATAGTCATCACTAGGTATTAGGATGACTAATCAGATGGCGGAAGGAAGTAAAATATGATCTTAGTAAAAAGATGACCAGTTCTCAGAGAAGTCATTAAGAGTGTTTCCCGCTTACCTAAGTCACCCAGCACATTTAAAGGTCAAGAGTCATTCAACCTTGAGTTTTCACCACTCAGTGTCACCTTTTCTTTTCATGAATTAAAATACAAGGCAAGTTTTACCTATATGCTTTCATTATTTTCTAATAGTGGAACACTACAAATTAGAAATAATTATCTCCCTGTAAGGGCCAAGGACTCCACTGAGTGCTTGGCATGTGACTCTTCAGTCTTCTTGGCTACCTCAGAAGCATCATCATCATCCCATCCCACTGGGGAGAGCAGAGGCTAAGAGGGTAGATTAATTTGCCTCAGTGACTCAAACAGAAGCAGGACCAATGACACCCATGTGCCTTCCCTTTCTCTCCTACTCCATGAGATTTTGGGAACTGTCTCCCAAATGGATCAGACTCTGATGCCACAATGGAGAATGAAGCAGTAAATAGATAAATGTGCAAATACACCCCAAACATGCATACATAACCGTCATTCCTCACCTCTGGGTTTTCTTCTTTTACTCTTCGTGACTGCAAAACAAGCATACATCCATTAGCATACATGGCACACTACAGCAGCACAGTGCAGACTGTCCAGTGGTGGCCGAGGCCATTTACCTTCTCTTGAGAGGCAGCTGCCTTCCCTTCCTCGCTCTTCTCGTCCATCTCGTCGTCACTCCACTCCCAATCTCCATCTTCAGTTTTATGGAGGTGACCACTTGACCCAGGAACTCGCCTTACCTGAGTCAAAACAAGTCACATCCTCACTGGTCGGATAAGCACAGTATTCACTGGTGCTGCTACCTGTGTTATACGGCACATGCAGGAGACTTGGGAAACTAACCTAAGTGATTATCAATCCATGGATAACTTGAAGTTAATGCTCCAAAAGACCACACAGCCTGCAGACTCCTACTCTCAACATCCTTCCAGAAATACTGTTCTTGAAACACTTTAGTATCACATACAGAACAAAACATTTTTAAGAATACCATACATGCTGGGTGTTGGTGGCGCACGCCTTTAATCCCAGCTCTGGGGGAGGCAGAGGCAGGCAGATCTCTGTGAGTTCGAGGCCAGCCTGGTCTACAAGAGCTACTTCCAGGACAGCCTCCAAAGCAATACAGAGAAACCCTGTCTCAAAAAACCAAAAACTAAAAAAAAAAAGAATACCACACACAAGAACCATTAAATATGGACTGGAGTTTTCACTTTACTTAGAAAAATTTTTTTCTTTTTTTTTTTTTTTTTTTGGTTTTTACGAGACAGGGTTTCTCTGTATTGTTTTGGAGGCTGTCGGTCCAGCCTGGCCTCGAACTCACAGAGATCTGCCTGCATCTGCCTCCCGAGTGCTGGGATTAAAGGCGTGCGCCACCACCACCCGGCTTTACTCAGAAATTTTATTAGTTATTATCACACACACAAAGTTATGAGCCAAGTTTCAAAACTGCCAAAGGAAACGCATCCAAGCACCACTCCGCTGCTGACTGAGAGAAGGCAGAGAATTCTGGGTGCCTGATGAACCACACTGTGCCTGAGTAACACCAATCTAAAGCCTACATCCACAGAGCAAATCCCCTTCCATTGCCTCCTTGCTCTTTTCCAGATACTGACATCATGCTTGTATTCCCAGAATTCTGTTCAACCTACCTGAGCAAAATGAAACAGCATCAGACTACCACTAACACACTTCTCACATCTGAAATTGTGAGATAACGGAACACAGCACCTTCATCCTCAGCCTGGCCACGGTTTAGGTTATCACCTCCCTTATTGTATTTGGGGGTGCAGGGTGTCAGTGTATGATATAATCCACAGGGCATGCTTTTCAAATGTACTATGGCTGGTAAGGAAAAGATTTCAAAAGGAGAGGACAATGGAGAAAGACCTGCTGACTATAGTAATTTAGCAAAGCAGTGTTACATATGAACATGATGTGAGCACAACAGCAGGCGCTTCGCTCATTCAGAGGAACTTCAAGTGAAAAAGGACCTCAAAGACCATGGGTTCAGCCCCTTCTTTTATAAAAGAGGAGATGAAGGCCTAGAAAGTGACCCAAGAGCAAACACCCATCAGGACAAAAAAAATATCATAGGAAGAAAGAAAGTCTCAGACTCTCATTGTCTCCCTATGTCACTGCAATCAGAAAGAAGCTTTATGGGCCTGGGAGATGGATGAGTCAGAGTGCTTGCCCTGTGAACACAAAGACCTAAATTCAATCCCCAGCACTCACTGGCAAGCCAGTCTAGCTTACATGGGTAGTTCCAGGCCAGAAAGAGATCCTGTCTTTAAAAAAGGTGGGCATCATGTAAGAAATGACACCCATGATTATTTTCTAGCTTCTACACATACGTGCACACAAACACATGCATATACACGCATGCATCTATGATGTAATGAAGACTACTTTTCCATAGTAGAAACCATTTAGCCACATCACAGGCATGTTGTTAATCTCCAAAGGAACCACTGAACACTTTACAGTTAAGAATTATGCATGTCATATAAACATAAAGATATAAACAGCACATACACAGGGGGGTGACCTGAATTTGAGAGTATCGCATGTAATCTCTGAAAGTACCTCTGATTGCCTGTCCTAAAAGATTCACGCTCTAACAGAGAACATTCAAAAGGACTAAAAAGTTATCCATAATTGCAACTAACTTTTAAAAGATGAAGTCGTTGTTATCTCTCCAAAAAAAAAAAAAAATCACCTTTGAGATGCTGGGTGCACCACCTCCATGCTTAGCATAGGTGTTTTCCCCCACTTGGATTTAAATTGCTGCACAAAACCTATTATCATGTTAGTGATTCTAATGGCTCTTGTAGATGCTGGCAATGCACTACAGAAATAAACGATGAAATGCACTTAAGAATTTTTAGAACAGATTCCTCATTTCCAAACTACCAAGAAATGGGGAAGGGAAAAGGAGATAATTCTCCGCTGACATATACAATACCATTAATTTTCTTGGCAACAATAAGCATGATGAGGGGCATTTGCTAATGACTACATTTAAAAGAAAGAACTTAGAGCTTTAACAATTATAAAGCGAATTTTCAACTAACAAGTGAGAAAACAAGTAAAATCATGGTCCAAAAAACAAAATAAAGCCAGGCAGTGGTGGTGCTCGCCTTTAATCCTAGCACTTGGGAGGCAGAGGCAGGCAGATCTCTTTGAGTTCAAAACCAGCCTGGTCTACAAAGACCTAATTCCAGGACAGGCTCCAAAGCTACACAGGGAACCCTGTCTTGAAAAACAAAACAAACAAACAAAAAAACACCACTCCACCTTTATGAAATACTGTAGAAACCAAGGATCATGGATAAATTTAGTATTCTTTAATAAATTAGACAAAAGGAACCTCCTTCCTCCTGGAAACTGCACAGACTTGTGCTCTGAAACACAGACCATGCCTTATACCCTGCCACTGCCTTCATGAGATCTGTCACTTTCTGTCTACAAGCAGAAGCCAACTGCAAAGACTAAGATGCCCATCACCTCCATTCCAGTTTTCCTGCAGAACCCTGGCTGCTTCTGTCTTCATCTTATGTGCTGAAATGAAAAAGATAAAATAAAATGCCCAGGATTATTGCTCCATATTTTGAAAGACATGACAGGATGGGCCTTCAACCAACTGTTTGTTGAACAAACTAGTAAACATATGCATTAACTTAATCAGGATGAAGAACATTCCAAATCTTATGAAGGGAAGGTGTAGATTTAACAGAGTCAAGACTAAAAACCCAAGTTTGTCTGTACAGTGGTCCCCAGCTCACTCCTAAGAATAAAATTGCAGCACAATTTGAAACTCAGGTTTCATGTTGTGTTTATATGACAGTGACACCTAGTAAAAAGAACAAAAATCAATTGTACCATTACATCCTTGGAGGAAGCTTACTAAGGACAAAGCAACAACTTTTACTTTATAGAGTAAAGGTATCTAGATTTCACATAGTTTTACAAGTGGCTTCCTGACTTAGGAGCATGGAAAGCCTTTGGAAAGTAAAGATGGGGGGGGCTTTCATTCTCATCTCCATTACAATGACCACAATGCATTACAGAAAGGAACCAAAGCTCCAATTTCCCACTGGGGTTGGGGGAGGGGAAGACAGACAAAGAACAGTGGTGCTTGCTGGTCAGTTCTAGGGGTCACTGGGCAGGTGTCCATGACAAATCTGGAACACAGTAGCCAGAGAAAGAGCTTAGCACGGTAGGACATAGTGTTCTAATGGTCCCCATGGAGTGACAGCCTCTGTAAGTATGAGTTTGCACATCGTGCCTGACTCCAGATCAGGAAGGAGAAGGAATCCATAAGAGAGCCAACAGAGAGACCTCTATTGTATGGCATTTGACCTCAGAAATGGATGCACATATCTCTAGCACACTAAAGGAAGAATGTGTGTCACATGTCCAGCCACCTACCAACCACCATCAACACTTCCCACTGCCAAACTCTCCAGACACGGGGCCTTGGAAGACCCTTGGAATGATTTCCTCTATTACTAAAAGCCCGAACACAGCTTCCCTTACCCCATAGACATACTATGTGCTCAACGCTGCCCTGGGCCAGCATCATAGAGAACTAGCCACCTCAGTCTGCCCAAGCTCCCCTGAATAGCAGAAAGCAATACAATGTACATTTCTATTTTTACTCATTCTACTAACAAGAATTAAAGCCGATTCTAATTAATTGCTGTTTTTAACATACTTGAGGCACTGCCAAGCAAACAAAAAGCCTTCTAACTTATCAAGAATTAACAAACAAAATGAGACTTGGTAGGGATTGAGCAGTAAGCATTTTACTGTCTCTAGGGCTCAAACCCTGCCTGAACACTGTCTCCCAGCATCTCTGGCCTGCCTGGCCTCCTGGGCCCCTCCAGCCTGTCCTCTCCTGCCTGTCATCACAGGACCTGAAGCTGACTCTCGGTGCTTGTACTTCCTCATGCCTCACACAGAAAGGCTGGTCAGCCTGTACATCCAACTCTCAGCCATCTTGTATGACTGAGTCCATTCTTTTACCGCAAACTCTCTGTCCTGTGCTCACGGGGCTTGCGATCCGTCATCTATCCTCTCGTGTCTGTGTCTGCACTCTGTTCTCTGTCTTTACCATAAACATGGCGGCCCCACCCCCACGATACCCTGTCACAAAACAATGTGACTGTGAGTCCACCAGCCTTTCCCAGAGCTTCCCCTCCCACACTGAAGGAGATCTTTAGAAGGTAGCACGGTCTTAGTGTTGATTTCCAAGTACATGGCTAGATATGAACATCTTAGTAATTCCTCAAAATTCAATTTCAGAACCCCCTACTCCCAGGATCATCCTAACACTTCCTCGGTGTTGTCTGTGTTAACACCTCTAGATTTTCCTTCATGGCAACACTCACCAAGTCCATCATGAGGGTCAAAGGACATTGTTACCTAAAGCTCCCAACATGATCCCTGCCTCACAATAAACACCCAAGACCTCAGAGGTGAAATTATTAATCTTAATAATTATTTTTACCTCACAGGAAGTCTGTCAAATATTGCATTTTGCAACATTTACCTCAACTACCAATGCGTTGCCACTGTCCCCTTGAACATAGACATTTCTTTCCTATGGAATACAACACTAACTCCTCTCCAGGCCTCTGATTACTCACTCGTTTTAGCTTTGTATTGTGTCAAGGAGCATACAATTACTCTCTCACTCAGACATATAGGATGAGTCCAGACATTTTATCACTCAGGTCTCTACGTATTCTGACCTGAGATTATATTTTCTGGATTCATTCTCCACTACATCCCTCTATAGTCTTGGTGTGTACTAACTACATACTTTCCTGACTCTGCTACTTCTCACATATGACAGGATCCTTGGCCTGACCTGTCTTTCCATATTCTCCAGTGATGTTTAATCTAAACAGCTTTTTTTTTTTTTGTCCTCCCGTTTGTAATTCTGCCTACTTGTTTACATCATTTTGCTCTTAGTCATTTTTGATGGCTCACCAATCAAACTGTACACTGCTTCAGGGAAAAGAACTTGACTTGGCCTTATTATAAATCACTGCATTTATCCAGTCAACCATGTTTTATTGAATATCTTTCTATCAAGTTCTAGATCAAATAGGAATAAGGGCCTGTATCTCTTATTAAATCACAGTCCAAAAAGGAGGAGTTAAGCTAATTGTTTCCATAAATGATGAATGGTATAACCAAGATATAAACCAAGGAAAACCAGGTTACACAAGACAAGATGACATCTTTCAAAAGACAGTAGGGGTTAGGAAGAGTGTGTGGTACACAGAGAAAAGGCAACAATCTATACTGTCTTTGGAGTCACGTGTACTACCTTGCCCAACCGTAGAGAAGAAGGTTTCTCATGCCTCATATTGGCCTTTGTTAGTCTACGGTCCAAGTGGAAAGCATTGTCATCCCAAGTGACATAATTTCCTTAAGAAGTTTGCATGGACTCGTATACTTCCTTGTACCATGTACAGTTTTTGGTAAATATAGAGTAATACAATTCCTTCAAATTTTATCAAACCTATTATCTGCCCCTCATCCCTCCTCCTTCAGTACTGATATCTCTCCCTCCTACCCAGTGTGATACCCCATCCTATTTTTCCATTTCCCATTTCATAAGCCAGCATTACACTCTAAATCTAAGCCTTATACCCAGAAGTCAAGTGTAGCTTAGTCAAAGAAGCTTCTCTCTACAGCAAATGGAGACCATCACAGAAAACTACAACTGGTGCAGCGATCAGGGGAACCTGAGGAGCCCAGCCCCAAAGGATACATCAACATCACAGTTTCTGCATCTACGGTTCAGGGAATATCGGGGGGGGGCGGGGGCAGATCATAATCTGCCTTTAATCCCAGCACTCGGGAGGCAGAGACAGGCGGATCACTGTGAGTTCGAGACCAGCCTGGTCTACTGAGTGAGTTCCAGGACAGGCTCTGTATTGTTTTAATACAGAGAAACCCTGTCTCGAAACCCCCCCCCAAAAAAGTGGTAAACAGTTGTTGGGAGACAGGAGACTTGTACAGGACTTCAGCAATACATCCAGTAATGACACATTGTCACCCATGCTGACTGTGCTTTATTGACAAATGCACAGGACTTCCCCAACAAGCCAGAATACTAGGAAGAGTACTGTGCACAGTCTCTCCCCCAAAATGGCTGCACAAACAAGACCAGAACATTGGCTACATCAATACACATGTTAACATGGAAGGGGAAGATTTTTGTGGGGTCCCGCTCCCAGATAAAGAACTATAGAGAACTATAGCCAAATAATGACTGCCGGAAGAGAATTAGATTCTCCCGGGAGTAAGTCTCTTATTGATTATCCAATACAAAGTGATCAGCCTTGAAACCACATTCACACAAACAAGGAAAACAGATTCAGCAGGCTGTATTTATTCATTTTTGTATATATATCCATCCATAAATATGGAACAATCATAATCAAAGAAAAGGGGGATAGAAATTTCAGGTGTTGGGGAGAGAAGGGGTTGGATGGAGGGTACTTAGGAGAGGCTTGAGAGAGGAAAGGGAAAGGGGAAAGTGATATAATTCTATTTTGCTTAAGAATGTATTTTAAAGAACAGTCAAAATACATTATATCAGCAGGACAAATTTATGAGTTCACAGCCTCTACTATATATAGCATTTAAAAGTTAGAAGAAGCCTCCATGCATTTTTATGGGAGCTGGGTGGTGGGTCCCCAGCGAGCAAACAGTGAATAACAACAACCAACAACAACAACAACACGGGCCTTTCCATCATAGCTGACAAGTGCCAAAAGGTCCCCAAGTCAAGGCACACCCTCTCCAAATCCCATCCAGAGCAGCAGTTCACGATAAGGCAGTGCCTATGCTGTTGTAGGAAAGATTTGTTTGAAAGCTAAAGGGAAAGTGTCACGGGAAGCTTGAGAAAGGAAGACCGCATGAGGTGATGACACTGACAGATACAGCAAGGAGGGGAATTGAAACGTACATAACGAACTAAGTGCTCCAGCTAAAGGGACTTCCAGGCAGAACACCCAGAGTCACACCTGGATTCTGCTCGCCACAGACGACAAAATGTGAACAGAGGGATATGAGCTCAGACACTAACTATTAAATCTAAGACGAGTTCTCATTTCTAACTCACTCAGACATCAAATGATTCTCACACCAAGAAATGACTTCAGAGTAAGATCAAGCCCGGGGTGGAATTGTATGGGCCTTTGTCAAGACTTCAGAAAATTCCAAGGTGTTGCCTCACAGACAACTTCCAAGAAGCCTGCAGCCTTCTAGAGATCTTGTCATGCAGAACCACTACACTAAGTAACAGGGATTTTATGAGCCATAAAGGCATTGTCCCATTGCCATGGCACAAGGAGCCTGGGAATTTCAAAGGAAATTAGGTGCTGCCTTTGTCGACAGGAATGAAGTCAATACAATTCACAGAAAACCCACAGTTTGGATTTGCTTGTTTTTGTTTATGTTTCCTTGGTGTTTTTATTACAAAATAATACCAGGTTCGACTAAAATAAAGAGTACAGAGTTTAAACAGGAGCTTCAGATATCCGACATACAATGGGGGACTTCAGATACCCAACATGCAATGGGGCAATTCAGTACCCAAACATGCAATGGAAAACATACAACAGAGCCCTTCAGGTACCCAAACTAGCCAACAGGAAGGCACTGAGAAGCTAATGGACTCCAAAACACTGAACCTTATCTATACACAAAGGACTTAACACAACTGAGATCCCGCAAAGAGGATCTGAACGCCACATAAAACAGTAGAGGAAGCTGTGACACCTGGAACCTGGGAGACTGTGAAGTTGCCATACATCTGTGTGCTTCTTCTTTCCCACTTGTAGACCAGCTTACAGGATGCCTGTCTCCATAGGGCATTCATAGTGCATGGGGAGCAAACACACGTCTCTCTAGCTCAGAGGTCTTCATAGCAGAGCTCAAGGAGCTAGAGCCAAGGAACTGATTCTGAATTGCTCTGTACTCAGACCAAATCTGGATGGCGAGACCTTTATTTGAGGCTGAGCCTGACACTATGATAAGACTTTTGGAGGGTGTGGGTCTTACAAATATGCCCCAGAGAGGTTAACTGTCACTGTCAGAAGACAGATGGAAGGCAGACAGATGGTTTTACTCCCAAAGAAACACATAGTATTTTTTTTCCTGGTCCTATGGGTTCTTCTAGAATCACATAACTCCGCTATCAAAAGATGGAGTTCAGAACCCAGAAGTGTAATCTCAGTTGCTCAGGAAGCTGGCTACTTTAACGCTTACTTGGGCTACAGAGTAAGTTCAAGGGAACACTCCTGGGTAACTTAACTGGAGTCCAGCACCTTTGCTAAATCTGACTAGATTAGTACATCACAAAGGGATGACAGAGTAGAGCAGTCCTGAGCAGCAGGGCTTCCAAGGTAGGTCAGAAAAGGCGACACTGATGTGGATCTATAACTTATAACCTCACAGATACAACTTCACCATAGTCACTGGAATACTTGTGGTCAAGGTGTTCAGGCGTCACACAAGAATCCTGTGCGCTGCAGCCTCTGGGCTACCAAATGGACCAGATGAGGCCCCATGTAACTGCAGCTGTATGAAGCTATACAGCAATAAGCCAAGACTTTCCCTAATTTCTGTCCCTAGGAAAACAGGAGACCTTTAAAAAGAACTGTTGTTATCTAAGGACCATTTGTGATGGTGTGTGGTGATAGTTTGCTTATGATCTAATAAATAAAGCTTGCCCGAAGATCAGAGTGTAAAGCTAGCCACACTAGTTAGCCATAGAGACCAGGCAGTAGAGGCACACAGCTTTAATCCCAGGAGACAAGAGGCAGACAGATCTCTGTAAGTTTGAGGTCACCCTGAGCTACAAGAAATTGATCCAGCCTAAAAGATAAAACAGCGCACACAAAGGTGATCCCAGCACTTGGAGTGACACCTTTAATCCCAACACTGAGGATGTGGAGACAGGAGTGCTATGGCTGGGTGGAAAGAGGAATTTAAGGTGGGAGGAGACAAGACAGAGGGCAGTCTGAGGGTTGCTGGAGACAGATGCAGTCTGAGGACAGGATGGCCCCTTTGGTCTGAGCACTGGTGAGGTGAGAACTCTCTAGTGTCTGGCTGCTTTGCCTCTCGGATCTTCAGCATTAACCCAAATATCTGACTCTGGGGTTTTATTATTTATACCAATTAGAATTTGTGCAACCATGATGTGGCATATAGAAATGAATATCAAGGTAAGGACTGATGAAGTAACTTACTCATTTTCCCTTCTGAATACTGTGACTCTCTAGTTGTTTCTGATAACCCCCATGCCGACAGAAGACCTGAACATACTTTGCTTTCAGGTAGCATTTTCCAACTTAGACATGCAGGACCCATGAAATCCCATTTTAATTCACACCTACAAATAATTTCCATCTGACCATGTTACTGCACGTTAAAACACTGGGAAGAAAAAAACGTACTGCTATTAATCAGAGATAAGCTGTTACTGCTAAATCTTGGCCCTTATCCTCCGTGATTCCTATTAACACCTTTTAAACGACTGCTCATATGGCACTAAGGGAACTTGGCGTCCCTTTCTCTAGAGCATAAAGGGCGGCAGAGCTGAGGACATGAGAGTTTCCCATCGGTGATTACAACAGGTTGGGCAGAAACAGAGGACATTGCTAAATGAGTAGTGAGCGGTTCCAAATGCTGAAGGACACCTTGCAAAGCTTCCTCATAATCCTTTAGCATTTTCTACTGTGAGCATAGAAAACAAAACTGATAAATGTTGCTCTTCAGATAGTGACAAAGAATTTTGTAACTTTGGAAATCCAACATGAAAGGGTAGTGTCTTCAAAGAGAATGCAGGAAATTCTTTCTAAGAAGCAGCACAAAACAGAAAGGCAATTAGACTTCTCACTCTGCTTTAATCCCATCAATCCTCCAATATGGCATTTCTCCAAGTAAGGGTGACAAAGAACAATGGCAACAGCTACCAGCCACGAAAGCAGCATCCCATTTTGCAACCATTGTCTTTGCAAACTAAAGCTTATACTGGAATGGGTGCCAAGCTGATATGTAACTTCAGCTAATGAAGAACAATGGGAACACTCTGCCCTAGTATGACAAATAACACAAATCAAAAAGACACCCTTCTCATAAAACTGAAGGAAAAGGGGAAAATAACGTTAGGCTCTGGAGCAGAGTAGAAGCTGCCTGAATTCTGCAGCAAGTTGTAAGGGAACTTAATTGCAGAAAGAGAGGTGGGGACTGAGGGAGATAAGCCTGCAAGATAACTGTAGCTCCCAGAGGGCCATATAACCAAGGACTGGAACCCAAAAGCATTCTAACAGGAAACAGAGAAGCAAAGTGGTGGTCAGTTTCCACTCCCTTGTGTTACCCTGGCTATGCTATGGTCCACAGTCACTCAATGAAAAGCTATAAAGGCCGTGTGATTAAAACCTATAATCAAAACAAGGGAAAGTATCCTTGATAAACTGGCTGGGCCTGAGCAAATTAGTGAAAAGCCTTCCAAGCTGAGCCAGGACTCCTCTGAAGAAACTGCCTGGTAACGGTTTCAATCATGGATTCCGGGCTGGCCTGGTCAGGCCCCCAGTTGAAAGTGCCCACTCTGTACAATAAATCTGGGTCTCCCATGGGTTCTGTTTCTCCAGTGGAGATGCACGATTGAGCCACTCACTCTATCATGCATCCTCATTAATGGTATTTACAAACAAAAGGCACCTTAACCAGCAGAAGAGCAATGTCAGCACTGGCATCCTCTGGCTTTCTGTAAATGGAAAATGGTAACATCCCCAAGTGGAATTAAAAAAAAAAGAGAGAGAGAAAACAACATCATGATAGGACACGGAGACTGGACGGTGACTAGATTCTGACAATGAGAAGACACCTACCGAGACTACGGACTAGTTACTGATTGAAACAGAACCATGTTCTTCCATCTAAGACAACAATCAATCCTGCTACTATGGTAAACATTTCATTAATAATAAGAAGAAAAAAAGAATGCCCTCTGATGCTGGTAGGTCGTGTCACAGGGTTTTAATCTCAAACTCAGGAGGGGAAAGGCTGGCAAATATATGAGTTTGAGATCAGTTTGGTTCAAAGATTCAGGGCTATACAGAGAAACCCTGTCTCAAAAAAAAAAAGTCAGCTTTGATTAGTGACTAGGAACACACTCCAGAGACATATCCCAATGTTCTAATTTGGTGGGATGAAAACAAAAATCCAAAACCAGAAAACTATTATATAGAAAACAGTCCTGATACTATATTTCTACCAAGAAACTTGACTCTGAATACATACATTTGCACAAACCTTTTATTTGAGACAATGTTTCATGCTGCTCAGAGGAGCCTCCTGTGCTCTAAGCAGTCAAAGATGACCTTGAAGCCCTGGCCCTCTTGCCTATATCTTCAGAGTGGGCTACTGAGTATGTATGTGATACTAGGGATTGAGTGCATAGTAGGCAAGCATCCTACTGACTGATGTACATTCGAAGTTCCAAACACATTTTATAATAATGTATACACATGAATTACAAAGCATGTCGTCATAAAAATTACTAAGCACTTCTCTAGGGATGTTTCAGATTTTAATCATCTTATGTTCCAGGTCAGACGACAGCAACAGTAGGGAGTACACAGACAGTAAATGTCCATCAGGAAGACCCAAATCAAGACTTTTCATCCAGAGGTACACAGGCCCAGCTATTTCACAAGCAACCAAGATGGAAATCAGTTGCCCTCTGCACCGCTTAGAAGCACGTGTTTCCCACTGCTTATTCTCTGGCTGTAAAATCAACATGGCATCCATAGTATAGAATAGTGTATAGGTAATTACAAGCATCGAGCTGATCATCATGATATAATTAGTAGACAAATCTAACAGAGAACAGAGGAGCATCCACCAATGTGCAAAAGAACTTGGGGTGGCACACATATGTTTTCTAAAATCTCTAAAGGCATTTACAGGATGTGGGGAGGTCTTCTGTGTTAGAAGGAGTGCATCCTTTTCACTATGTTTTGGGCTTCAAGGAGTCCCAGGAGGTAACATTTCTCTCTCCCTTCCTAGTTCTATACAAACATGGAAATAAGATCGAACAGTGTCTCAGATCCAAAACATCAGCTTTGCACTTCAAAGGTAATGTCCAGGACTGTGGCCTCAGCAGTAGCCTGTCTGTGTGAACGGAGTCTTGCATTTAGACAAGGCTTATTTGGTTCTCAGACATGCAGACCAGCACATTCCTCCCTCACACAGGCAGGGTTGATGAATAAAAACACTATTTGGCCAGTAGTCAGACAGGAAGGATAGGAGGGACTATCAGACCAGGAGAAGGCTGGGAGAGGAAGGCAGGGAGGGGCCAAAGAGGGATGCCACATAGAGACTCGAAGATAGGATGCACCAGGGGTTCTCTTTTAAGCTAAGGCCATGTAGAAATACATAATTAGTAGTTATGGGTTAATCATTAAGACAGAGCTAGCCAATAAGAAGCCATAGTCATCGGCCAACATTTTTATAATTAATATAGTTATGATGTGTTTATTTGGGGCAAAGCAGCTATGAACCTGGCTGGAAAGAAAACTCCAGCTACACAACCATGTGTAGTGTGTATGTAAGCCAGAGTAAAAGATGGACATTTCCAGGGAGTGAAATATAATGTGAACTTGAGTATTCCCCCTTTCAAGCATTAAAACTGAAATGAATGAGGTTTCTAACAGCGTGACATCATGACAATTGAGTCAGAACCAGAGCATCAACTTATTTCCCTAGCATTTGTTGCTACCAATGTAACAACTCCAGGTTTCCACCACTGTCGTCAGTTGGTTTCTATTTAGTGGTTCAAACAGTGAGACTCACAGGTATTACAAACAACTTGCTCTAGTGAGTCATGCTATTATCAAAACACTTGACCATACAAGAACTGTAAGTTATTCTATAATAAAAATATTTTTCTGATGTTTTTACTTATCTCAAGTTTTTTATAATAAAGGTTTTAAAATAAAAAAGAAATATAGTTACTGACATAAGTTCATATCTATTAATATTCTGTGTTACAATTTCTCACTGTCAGGGAGCTGAATTTGTGTGCTTCCACATTATTCTACAAAATAATGAATTCTGGGTTTGCTTTGCTTTGGTTTTTGTTTAAGCTAGCACTTGCTACAGAATTACAAAGAAACCAGGAAAATAATCTGGAATATAAGAAAATTTGAATCTGGGAAGGAACAGGCTCTAGGAGACTGCAATTGCTTGTATTTAGTGGTTTCTAAATATATAGTTGCTGATTGAACTGTATTTATCTGCTGCTCAAAGAAAACTCTGCTCAAACTTTGTTTTATAAACAAAGCTCCCTACATGTTTCCCCACATTTTCCCCCAAAGAGGAATGCCCCAGCCCAGTAACAACCATCACAGAATTCCCAAAGGGATATAGGGAGCAAGCAAGTTAAGATGGCTCTATTAGTTCCCCCAAACCCTTATCGCTCTTCATAGCCATGATCCACAGACCCAACATCACCGACAGATGCTGTGGGGACAGAAAGTCCGGCTCTGTGAAGGACCAACACACATCACTATTGTATCACAGGCACAGGAGAGTGTCACCAATTGCACAAATAAAATGAACTAATAATCCTATACTAAATAAGACACAAAGGACAGTTCTGGACCAACCAACCTAACATGGAGACTCAGAGGCCTGCTATCACATCCTTACAAAACTACAGTCCTCTGCCATCACAGACCATATCACTGTCAAGAAATGACTGACAGGCTAGGGAACAGGGAGGCTGAAAGGCCTAATTTATTCTACCTGCTTGAGCAAAGTAGCAATTGATGTCAAGATAACTGCGGGCCATCTTCTAAGCACTTGAAGATCCTGTGAGGAAAGGCATAGCTCCAAACACGAGTAACGGCAGAGTTGAAGGTGGAAACAGATGGGCCCATCTGCCTCTGCGCTGACGCGGTACCATCCTGTCCTACTGAGGGTAATTTAAAGAAGCAAGCATGCCCACACTGCTTCTGTGAGATCACTTTCCTTTGTAACTAACTCATTTAGCCTGCCTGTTGATTGCGAAAGGCAGCAATGTCAGGTGTGAGGTTAGATAGAAGGCACACACCCACTCAGAACTGATAGCTAGCACTGATTGATACCATGACTTCAAAAACGGGAGGGTTGGGTTTCCAGCACAAGTCCGAACTGGTAAGAAAAACCAGTGACTGCACCATGACGTCTACCTACAAAAGCATGCCTGATACTTAAATTCTACTCTCTCTCAATCGCTGTGCCGGCCATCCTACCCACACTCTCACCCCACATTCATCCAGTTAAGTTACAAAACTGCCAGGAAATGAGGAATCCCTGTGTTTCCGCTTCTACCTCGAGGCTTAAGCCTCGGAGCAGATCCCACGTAATACTGGATGGCACAGTATTACTCTCCCCTAAACACAGGGCATTTGCTTAGTCAGGGAATGATCCTCCCTTTAAGTTCTGGATCAGAGAAGCAGAAATGCTATATAACCCAGAAGGTCGGAAGAGTGACGGGTGTCATGCAAGTATCACCAACCCGACAGGACCAAGCCTTCTACATCCTGCTCTTTATGGCACAACATTCACTTGGCTTAAACATAAACTTTTGGCTTTAAGCAGAACACTTACAAACGTACAGAAGGCAAAAATATGATAATGAACCACATATTTCCACCTACTAATATTCTGCCACTCTGATTTCATCCGACAACCGTAGCTCTTTCTGACACACTACTAGTGTGCATTCATTGTACTAGGTGCTGGGTTCCACAAGGGCACCTCTCAGATCTTCACTCTCCCCTACCCTTTCTCATCCCACCTTACTCATCCCCTCTGCTTTCATTTCACGTGTGTGTAAAATTCCACATGGGGGAAATGAAGTATTTCATCTTTCTGAGTCTGCCTTATTTCTCTTAATACCATGGCCTCTATTTCCATCTATTTTCCTGAAAATGACATACTTTAGTTCTTCATTGTGGCTAAATAAAACTCCATTGTGTATATACAGCATGTTTTTTCTTTATGCATTCATCTGTTGATGGACACTTCATACCTCAGAACTTTGAAAACAAATCCAATGCACTGCAGTATCTTACCTGTGAATACGTTAACACACATCTCTAATAGAGAGGCTTATGATCACACTATCATCTTCCTATCAAGAAAAACATCAATAACTCCCTAGTAGAATATCTTATCAGTCTATGCAAGAATTTTTCCCACTAGTCAAAATGTATTTTTTTCCTTCAGTTCATTTACTTAAACCAGTGTATGCCAACACAGGCAAATGGTCTATACCTTTAATCTACAACATATCTGTAATCTATAGAAAAAGGAAAAGCAAGAAAGGACAGAGTCATTTGGAAAACAGAGAGTCTAGTCTTTAGCTGAGAGCCTGGGCATGGCCTACACGTCTGCTGTATTTGGTGCACAGTGGCCCCTGCTAAAATTCCTGTCACAGTGCCAACGCTCTCCTAAGAAGTGCGACACTATATCCACTCTAGCAAGAGCTGTCTGTACTGGATGCTGTGTTTTTAACAACAACAAAAAGAAATCCTCATTGTTTTTCTATAGCTAGCACAACGTATTTCTGCCACAAGGATCAGATTACTGTCTCTTACATTACCAGGAAAATTAATTCTGGGAAATAAACATGAGGTAGGAAGCAGGCCGCACTCTAAAAATCCTCCAGACACAATTTTCATTTCTGGGGCAACATCCAACTGCACTCAATCCAATACTGGAAAAGCGTTATAAATTCTATTTGTCTTAATTTATTTCTTACTAAAAAGAGACTGCTAGAGCAGCAAAATAAATAATAGAGATTTCCTTGTAAAAAGTTCCAGAGAGCCATATATTCTAATTCACGTATTTTCCTAACAAAGACAGTTATCTGCCCAGCTACTGATTTTCAAAGAATCTAACAAATTAAAGTTATATATTCTCATGTGGCTAATAAAAATAAAACAGGGCAGTAGTTCACAGTTCCGGGATCCATAGTTGGGCTGGTGAAAGGGAGACACAGTACAAAGTGAATCTAGTCTTCCTTATGGGTTCACTCCTTCCCTCAGGACCTACTTTTTTTGTGGTACCTGCCAATCAATAGTGAACCTAAAAACATATGGAAACCATTACTTTATTTTTGGTCTGCACAACCCCAATCAAAATTTCCCAGCTAATCTGTAGAAAAAGAAGGAAAGCAAGAAGGGGCCCAGGTCATTTGGAAAACAGAGAATCCACTCTGGAGCTAAGAGCCTGGGCGTGGCCTACACATCTTCTGTGTTTGGTGCAAAGTGGTGCCACTTACTCAACTTGCTAAAATTCCCATCACGGTACCCCGAGTTTGCAAGCAATAGAAAGATCCTATGTTCTTCATCCTCCTCATCTGGACACTGCTCCAATTTCAGCCCACCCCTGCCATCCTGCAGCTGCCTACCTTCCCTCTGCTTCAGGCACACACGGCCTAACTTGTGCATTACCTTCCCAGGTCTACGCTCCCCAGACCCACATGCTTGTCCTCTGGAGGAGGAAGACATCCATCTGCCTCACATGGAACAGTGGAAGCGCCACGACCTCCATGAAGTCTGCAAGCACCAGACTCCACAGCCCTTCCCCCTCCCCAACACACCAGGCACCATCCCATCTGAACTATTACCACACTGCCTTCAGCTAAATCCTCCTCATCAGGCAGATTCAAATTCCTGCTGGCAACACTATGGAAATCCTCTGGTCATCTGAGGGCTTTCTAGATACAGATACACCTACCAAAAAATGGATGTGGGTTAAATATGTTTACAGTAAAATATGAGAATCAACTTGGGATAAGGACTAAAGGTCTTAGAGCATAGGGGTTAATTCCCTAAGAAAGGTAAGTGAGGCAGAAGCTTTAACACCTGCACACGTCTTCTATTTTTAAGTATTATCTACTTGATCCCTAAATATGATGCAAACTATTCAAGTTCACATATTTTATACTTCAAATCATGTACAGGTATTTTTTTTACTTATGCTTGTTGGATGTATTAAATTAGTGGTTCTCAACCTTCCTAATGCTGTAACCCTTTAATACAGTTCCTTGTATTGTGATGACCCCCACCCACAAGATTATTTTCATTGTTACTTCATTAAGTAATTTTGCTATTGTTATGTATTGTAATATAAATACCTGTGTTCTCCAATGATCTTAGGCAACCTCTATGAAAAGGTTGTCTAACCCACAGAGGGGTCATAACCCACAGGTTGAGAACCTCTGTATTAAATAATGCTGTTAAAAGTTGTTAACATACAAATGATTTATATAATAGAAACCTTAGGCAGTAAAACAAGGATGAAATCAGAATCCATCTCTAAGGTGACAGCTGAGAATAATGGTCACCAACACAAAGAACGCCTCCACACAGATCTGACCCAAGGCCCCAAGTGGAATCAGTTGTCATTGCTGAGCCACTGCTTAAGGCCATTCATCCCGAAGAGATAATGCCTACCCCATCTGGTGGTTTTACAGATAAATGAGATTTAATGTCTGAAATATTTAGTTCAGTTGTAAAACTCAGCATGTATTCTAAAAATGCTGATTTATACTGACTTCTACTCTAGACAAAACAAAACCTGAGCCTTCATTTTCAAAACCTATCAGAGAATAAATCACTGTGCGATGTAAACTTACCTACTTTCTTAGAGATATGAAGCCTGATATGATTATTTTGGGATACTGGAGATAAACTTTCATGGGATGCTGTTTTCATATTCATATTCTGAATTATACTCTTATAAATTGTTGAATCAATGAGTATATGGGGAGGAAGTCTTGTAACAGGTATAACTGTATCCTAAAGACTACAGGGAAGAGAGCAGAACAAGCTATTGGTTTATTATTCCATGACGCTTTTGGGGTTCATGCCATTGTGGGTCCCTGCCCTGCTATCCCTGCTTTCCTAACAACAGTCAGAGGTAAAGTTGGTAAGACCCACTGAGGAGTGCACCTTAACCAACACTGCAATCCTCTTTAGGCAAGGCAAAGCACTCAGAGCTGCTCCTAAGAAGTTGCCCGAGTTCTCTGCATCCCCAGTTCACTTATTCAATTGCCATCCATACCACCCCCCGGTTGCAGCATCTGAAAATGCTCACGGCTTTCCTCACTACTACTGCAGATGTTTCAACTTTTCACCAAATACCATCAGTCTCCATGTCTTTTTAACTGTACAATCCTCCTGGAGGTTCTATAGATCTGGGACGTCCTCCCACAATTCCCGGCACAGGGAACACTGGCGAACTCCAGGTGTTTGAGCCAAGATTGAGGTAACTACTGATTCCACAAAAGTAGAATGAATGAATGAAAGTAAACATTAAATGTTTGAATTAATACCAGCACAGCACAGAATTCGTTTTAAGAATAGTTGGCTGAGCCAGGCTATGAAGGAACTAAAGGAAGAATAGGATTTAATATTTATTCAGGACTATGTGGTTTTCACTTACAGAATGTTTTAGTACCTGTAAGAACTGTGCAAGTGGTTTTTGTGGATATTATTTGTAAAATATAATCTTACTAGTCAATTTTCTAGGAGCTTCAGATTTCATTAATTATAACCCACACATTTGAATTTACTATGCAAAACAATACAAAGAAATCATTCTATTTATACTAGTGTAATATTGTCAAATATATTAAATTAGAATACTACATATCTTAGGCGCCCAAGCATATCTGACATTTTAGATCTATCGTACATATCTGTTGCAGGGAAAGGAAGGGTTGAGAAGGGACCACAAGGTCCATAATCGCCTGCTCACTGTTGTCCCTGTATACCCGAACTATGAGGTTTCCCCCTACTTACTCCTTCCCTTTCGCCTCCTCCTAGTATTTAAAAAGTGACTGTTGCACTGTTTTCAAGAATGAATCTCAGTTGTTTGAGTGGGCCAACCTCAAGGAGCCTCAGCAGTACAGAAGCCTTAGGTAAGATGAGCCTGGCTGGGCTTGGTGATACCCGCAGAAGCATGAGATAACAATAAAATGGCTGTTGCTGAGTTGGCCAACTTAGTGTTGGGGTGAGTGACTCCACAGCAATGGTCAGTAGAATATAGGGAATCGAATATCAGAGCATGTACGACCATCCACAGAGTGGAGTCACCAAACCAGGCACAGTGAGTATTGTCAAATTGGGGAGTCTGTCAGCTCGTTAGCTTTTAAAATGCCTACTATTTGGTGGTGATTTCTGTGCACCAAAGACAGACTTCCCCAAAATGAAGGACACTCTAAAGTTCAGTTAGCATTGAACCCCAATTTTCAGAAAGCTTCCAGCTCATCATGTTTTTTTGTTAATATAACATGATGAATCAATTATAATTTTTTATCTGGCACTAAATTTTATATAATTTAAATTAATGGGTTTGTGGTTCTGATAACTTCAGTCTCCCTATCTATGTCCTACACACTCCATCCCCTTCCTTCTTCTCTTGGGGCAGCAGAATGAACCCAGAGCTCATCCATGTGAGATAAGCATTCACTGAATAGGTCCCCAGATCCATAATCTGTAATTCTTTAGACCAAACTATAACAAGCTAATATAATTTCAATTGCATAAAGCCTGTCAACTTCACTGGATAATGACTTTCACTATTTTTCCATGTAACAATGAGTTGTCCAAAATAATAATAATAATTTAACCCTAATGAGATATACTAAAAATCTGTCACAGGAAACACAAATTTTACTTTATGTCCATGTAACTTCAAAGGTTACACGAAATGTCCTACTGTAAACCCTCAGGAGAGTGGGAGAGACTCCACTGCACTAGACTGTATTCAAGGGTCTCTCCAGCAGAGAAGCATGAAGATAGAAGACTGGAGGATGATGGGGAAGATGAAGGCACGCCGGGATAATTAATCTCTAAAAAGCAGAGACAAGGCCACCAATCAACTTTTCAGAGGGCTTAGGAAAGCTAGTTGAAAATATTATTTTAGGTTTATGATGTATCTAAAACTAGAAAACTTCAAACATTGTTTCAAAGTATAGTCGAAAGCCAGACAAAACTAAACAGAGTGAGATCACCAAGGGCCATGGCAGAAGGGAAAGTCAGTGCCATGCCAGCTCTGCACAGGCTCTCCTGCAGGGAGGGTAGCTCATCTACACTTCAGAAGTTGGCCTCTGGATTAGTAAAGACAGCCATATGGTCAGAGGTCAATTCCTGACTTTGTCTCTTTGTATTTCTAGTGTTTGCTCAGTAGACATCTCATTGTATAACTGTAAGCACTCTGCCCTGCATGTGTCTATTTTTACGTCTTAGCATCCCACAATTTCAAGTGTGTAAGCCAACGACTGTTGTACATTCACATGCCCAACCATCATCACTATCAATTTGGGACATTGTGAATTACTCTCGAAAGAAACCTATATGCCTACCAGCAGATATTCTCTATTACCCACTGAATCTCCCACAAAGCAAACCACTTAATCTGCCTGCTTTCTGCCTCTATGAATTTGCTCACTGCAAATAGTGTATATAAACAGAATCATACAATGATGGCCCTCTCTTCATTCATTAGTTGGTGACAGTTGAGTGACTCCCATTTTGATCTCTGATGAATGATGGTGCTATGAGCATTCATACACAAAGTTTTAGAAGGCCATACTTCTCATTTCTCTTCAATGTATTAATCTAGCAGTAGATGTCTGGGCTATATGCTAACCTGTTGAGGACATGTCAAACAGTTTTTCAAAGCAGCCACACCATTTTATTTCCCCATCAGCACTCTATATGAGGCTTACTGCCATTTCTCCACACCCTGTCAACACTGGCTACTGTCTGTCTTTTTCTTAGTGGTTATAAAACAGAATTTCTTTCTGAGTTTGTTTGTATTTCACTCCCTTGCATTGTCCTCTTTATTCCTGATCACAACTTTGAGACAAGAGCCAACGTTCAGTCTTCACAAGCCATCTGTGAACTGGAGAAGTGACAGATGCAGGGACAAAGCCATCAGCAGACTATGTACCCTCCAGAAAACATTCTTCCACACAGCACGACTACAGGGCCTCTCCTCATCCTAGAACACTGTGTCGGCCAGCCCCTTCAGATGCTTCCAGCTGTGACTGTCTCGGATCATAAATTTATACTGCTTAAAACTCTCTTCACTGAGTCAATTTTCTCTCTGGCTTCAACATCAAAAACAGCTGGGCTTCTTCCAAGCAGGAGGCTTGGGCTCCAACCAGAAGAAGGATGCAGCTTTATTTCCATCATGCAAGCTCAGGGACAAACCTGAGATCCACCTTGAACAACTGTTAACGACTCACTACTGTGGTCCATCCATGTTCAACACCTTTGGACTGCTGAAAGTAGCAATTACATTTTTCATGTGTGCCCATTGTGTAAGCAACCGTCATTCTTGGCTTTCTAATTACTTTCCTATTCTTGTGCCCCTTTACATTCTTTTGCTCACCAAGGAAGTTCTGAGCATGGACAGTTTGCACCTGTCTAAGCTAGTTCAAGTCTTTTGTACAATAACGTGAAGCAGAGAAATGAACACACTGAAATGTTTTCAAGTAAGCCTCGAACTAGCCCACAGATGCAGGCCCTTTCACTAGACACGCACTTTCCGAGGCAAAGTATTCTCTAAGAATGAGAAAACACTGCCCTCTCTGCACCTTGGCAAGAGAGAAAAGACTTTCATAATATTCTCAACTGGACTCACGTTCCAGAACAATCTACCAAACAGAAAAGACGGGTAGTCAGTGTCCCACAGGGTAGAGGAAGAAGCAGCACCTCTGAAAGCTCATGAATGGGTACAAAGGTTACTCCTGCTGGACTATATACCTCATTAATATTTCTAGCCCATTTCCAAATGTGTAAGATTTCCAAATGCTTTTTGATTGCTGAGTGGTGCTACTCAATGCCATTACAGTTTGAATTCCAGAGCATGACTTGGTATGGCACCAATATGAAAGGATTTACTCGTCCAGATAGAACACTGTAACCCACAAATGTCAATCAGGTCAAATTGGTTAAAAAAAAAAAAGAAAAACAACTATGAAATATGCATATAAGCAACTATTATAGAAACACCAAGTGCTATATAAAAGCATGCCAACTGGCATGGAACAAACCTAAGCCTTTTATTAAAAGAAAATAAAAGTTCTCGACACTCAAAATAGCAATCCAGCATGTGTTAAATTGTATGCATCCATCTGGATTTTCAAACACACATATACACGCTTATATATACACATTCATCATAAGATATGCCTAGGACAATGCTTAGTGAGCCCTCAGAATTAGGATTTTGGGCCAAGTCTACATAAACAGGCACTTTTTCAATTCAGTTTTTCATAATAAGCACACATTATTAATTTTTACCAAAACAATAAATGCAGTGTCCTCACTATCCTGGATTCATTGAGAGGAAACAGAAAACGAGGAAGGACATGACAAAGGAAGCCATGATTGCAGCTGGTGCAACTCGGGAGATGACTGGAACTGTGGAGTTGTGAGCACAGGAGAATCCACACGCGTGCATGTGTATGTATGTTTACATGTCCATGAGGGACGGATGGGTGTGTGAAGGCACACAGACGAAAGGAAGAAATCTTTCCAGTAAAGGGCTACAGTGGTGGAAACCTGTATCATCCATTCCTCATGGGACCACTATGCAGGGCTCCAGTTTAACATACTCAATGGAGAATGCTGGAGATGATGCTTGTAATACAGTAAATCTCTCTGAAAGGATGTTTGGCCATACCTGATTACAGGACTGCTGGGTATGCCCTTTACCATACATCTTCAATCTCAGTGTGTGCCTTTCAGAATAACTTAGCACATGCAAAATGGCTCCTGTGTAAAAACAACTGCAGATGCAGTGTTAGCAACTGCAAAAACCTGAGAAAACTCAAGTAGGAAACAATAGAGGACTGACTGTAAAAAATTACAATAGACTATTGCACAGCAGTAAAAATGAGGAAGTTGTACGAAGAGTGTGAAAATATATTCAGTAAGGGGAAAAACAAGGCAGAAACTGCATTATGTATGACCTTTTATATATTAATTTATTTTATGTTATATTGTTTATATTTGATCAAACAAACATGAAGATTAATTTCTAGAAGGCCACCTGTCGGGTTGCTACGCTGAACTTCCTGTGTTATGTACTCTGGTGTATGCCTGAAATTGCATCAGTATAAGAATGGAAGGGGTCTCAGTTGGTCCTACACACTCTAATAAAGCTCACAGCATCCCCTCCCCCCCCCCAGGTCCTACAACCTAATACTCACCAGCAGCAATATGAGGCCAGCATTCCCTACAGAACAGAGTAAGTGAACTACTCAGCAAATGGGAGAACCAGCTCCGGACTGCGCAGCTAACATGAAGTGAAGACAAAACAGTTAACAGTCAAGACACAGCCCGAAGCAGGCTGCCTTGTTTCCTAGTGGGCGCACTTCAGAAAACTCCCCTGAGGACAGGTTCTCTAATTGGCATAAACTGACTGGCAAAGGAAGTCTGGAGTTGCAAGCCATCTCCAAATTCAAGTTCAGGGTGACAAGGTACAGCAAGAAACCCTGACAATTTACAGAGAAATTTTAATAGCATTTGCTATTACTTAGAGAAGCTCAATCCTCTAGAAAAACCAACCGCATCTTCCAGAGGGACCACGCACATTTAATCGAGAGGCTGAAGGGTCAATTACCAAAGGACAGGATTCTGCATGGAAATCGATCCAATTCTGGGAAAAAATGAACTTGGACGTATCCTACTGAAAGGCTATATTCATTCTAGAACCTTACTCACACTGAAATTCAAAGTAACAATACTGTTTCCCTCTAAAGAACAATGAAGCCCTCACCTGAGGCAGTCTTGCTTGGTAGAGTCAGTATGCCCACTGTGAGAACAGTAAACACACCAAGACACACGTGCAAACCCGTGACAATCTGACACACAGAACAGAGAGGGTACAGATTATGTTACAGCTCACCAAAGCTCAGCATGTAATATGGGAGCAGACAGAATATATGTTAAGAAGAAACCTGAAGAGCTCAAGGAATCTGCTCCTTCTACAGTAAGTCAATCACGCGAGAATAGTGGATCCTGCCTAACACCTCATTTTAAATAGAAAAAGAAACACGGCTGCCTGTTGTTTTCCATTTACTTAGCATCAATTATATGTTTGCGAAATACTTGGTGCTTTCCCAATAATAACCAGTTAACTTTGTAGTTATTAAACTATTAAGTCAGGGGGTGACTACAGCTTTTTTAACCCTCAAATTGTATTCGCAACTTCTCTAAATGTTGCTTCTTTCTGACTGGAATCCCCACATGAAAACTGCATGACACAATGACTGGAGCTTGGGAAAAGCCTCCAGTTTGGCATTTGAAGGCTCTTCGTATCAGGATTTGCTACAGGGACATGATTTGAAGGCTTTGGGGAATCTGGGGTTTCCTTGGTAATTGAGATTTCTCACTTACCAAGAGCCTACTTGAGAAGGAAATACTAGTCCTGAAGACTGATTAATTATAGTTAGTGCATGGCAAATGCTGTTGTTGTTTGCCAGCCTTGGTAAAGCATTCAAGTGTAGAATAAGCTGGAACATGCACATAAAGTAAATTTGAACATACCAACTCACTACTTGTCCTTAAATATATCGTTTACTGAGCTCCACATGTGCACTGTGACATGTACACATATACAAGCATGCACACACACACACAAAGAGGACATTTAAAAAGTGTTCCCAAAAACCGTTTCATGCCTATGTACTTGTGCTGAGCTTTGTAATACAACAACTAATTGTGAAATAGCTGGCCTTTCCCATGCATTACAGGCACACTGAGTCATAAAATGATAACACTTATGAAAATAACCCTACCTCTTACAATCTGCTACAAAGTTTGCTCATGATATCATTTCTTGTTTTTCTACCAAGTAGGAACAGCTACTGTAACACTATTCATAGTGACTACATCCTAGACCTACACAGGGAAAACTATATGGGTTTTCCCTACACCCTGAGGAAAGAGCCCCAGAGTCACCCACTTTCCATGAGTCTGGCTTTTTGTGCCAACAATGCTGCTGTGGGTAAATCTGGTTTAGGTGCTGTGCACGTGTATTGTCAGAATATTTCCAAGCCAATCAAACTGCCTCATCAACCCCAGAAAAATCCTACCCTACTACAGACTACGCAGTATTTGAACCGCCCCCCATGGGAAACACACCCTTTCTAACATGCTGTCTAGAATCAATGAGCCTCCTTCATAACTGCTACAGCTAAGCGTGGTTACTGCTGAGTTAAGAACACAGTTGCAGTGATTTCTTAACCTCGCTTTTGCAAAAGCACTTTCTTCTGGATGTTCTCTCACAATAATCCAGAAACAGGGGAACTTTTGCTAATGTTCCAAAAGTTAAAAGAGCTGGGAGCAATAAAGATTACTCCTCTCTTCAAAAGGCTCTCTTTGGTCATTCAAGGATTTGGAATGTTTCCCAAACACTTACAGCCTTCTCAATACTCCAAGACACATTGCTTCTGCAAATTTAGGTCCACACTGTGAGCACCTCATTTCTACCGTCATTATTTGCATGCCCACTCGCTGCAGGAGTCCACTTTGATCCTACCTAAAGATACACAGGACCACACATCATTAACCACCACTAAAATTGTGGCACACTTACTCTGTGCTAGAATCTCATATAGCAATTAGGGCTCTTTTGAAATACGGTTACTCCCACACCATTTTCAGTTGAGGAAGCCAAGCATGGAAGAAGTTCAGTAACTCAGTCATGGTTGAGCCTTGACAGAAGAGAGGAACCAAAACAGGGCCCTGGGAAGCCTAGCTCTCTATGCTGCACAATGAACAACAGAGATTTGTTATGAAGTACAATAGCGCCCAGCATAAAATACTACTGTAGTCACACATCTGTCTTCCTGACTTAACTCTGACATCACCAAGAACTCTGTGTTCATTCTCTGCTTTGTTAAAATAGTAAGAATTGTCACAAAAGATATCACTAAATATTATCATTTAGTTTTGACTGCTTTTAAACTTTATAAAATGGCATCATTGTGACCACACTCACCTGTTTTTTGCTCATTTTTAGTCAATGTTACATTTCTTACACTCAGACATGCTGTTTTATTTTCACAGTGATATACTATCCTGATGCTGTGTGGCTTATATCACTGTTGCCATTTTTCCTGTTTAAGTTTATCTGGGGAAGTATTGCTGGCCTGAACATACTTGTAACTGTCTCCTAAGCACAGCGTGCAGATGCAAAGCTCCTGGGCTACAGAATATGGAAGGTGCCACATTCTACTCTCACCAGAAGCGCAACAGGGCAGTACACTAAGGGAGAAAGCTCTTGTGGGACTGCTCAGTTTCTGTTCTCATAAGGAAAAGGTTGTCGGCTCTCACTATTTTCCTGACTTGCACTTCACTGATGACTGACTGACAAGACTGTACAGCCTTTGATGGGTGCTAAACCAGTCTGATCTCTTCATCTGGAATGCTGTGTGCACCATGTATTGCACACATTTCCCTACTGACCTGAATACATGTGTGATATAATCTAGAGCTATTGTCAGTAACTTACCTTAAAAAAATATTATTACTGGGCCAAGAGGTTGTGGCACACGCCTTTAATCTCAGTACTTGGGAGGAAGAGGCAGGAGGATCTCTGTGAGTTCAAGGTCAGCTTGGTCTACAGAGTGAGTTCCAGGAGAGCCAGAGGCTGTTACACAGAAAAACACTGTCTCAAAAAAACAAAAGAAAAAATATTATTACTAGTTTAAGTTTTACCTATTCCATTACTTATGTCCTTTGATAAATACTTGTCCTCAATTTTAATGCAGTTAACTTTGACAGTATCCCTTTTGTATGAACACACTCAATTTTACTTAAGAGAAGCTTCTATAATCCAAATTAGTGTATTTTCTCTTTCTAAAAGCGCCCTGTGTGAGTGTGCGTGTGTGCACACACTTGTATGTTAGTGTTCAATTGCGTGGGCATCATGTGACTGCCAGAGGGAAATCATGGGTACCATTCCTCAGGAGCTGCCCACTTGTTTAATATAGGTCTTCCCTGAGGCCTGACTAAACTGTCTTGCTAACAAGCTCTGGGAATTTACCTGTTTCTACCTCCCCAGGGCTGGAATTACAAGTGTGTGCCACCTGACATTTTGGTGTGGGAATTCAGGATCAAATTTAGGTTCTCATGTTTGCAGAGTAAGCATTTTACCAACTAAAGTCAGTCTAACACCTCTTTCTAACATCCAATCTTTCAACCTTTCACCTAAATCACTATAATCACTAGGGAAAGAAGTTAGAGGCATGCATGGCTTAGAATAAGATTTTCCTTTTTTATTATGGCTGTGCATCTTGCCTCAGAACCATAACTTAACAGAATCCTCCTTCTTTTTCATAGAGACTTACAACACACCTATCATAATCAAGTTTTATTGAAAACTTGGGGCCTATTTCTACACATCACTGGCATATCCCCAATATCATCATATCTGAGGCACACTGTGTATTCTTGAGTCTCTGTATGTCAAATAAATTTAAAATCAACCTTGTTGGATGGATCAGAATGTCTTGTGGAAAGATGGCCCTGTCAATTATTTTGGGGATGAATGACTGACACCTGACTACAATGAGTTGTCTTAATCACAAGCCTGGCCTGTCAATCACTTGGGGTTGAGTGACTGACTCTTGCTATGTCCAGTTGTCTTAATCATGAGCCTCATTTCTCTGTGCATTGGTTAGGTTTTCTTCTACCAAGTTTATTCTTCTTGCCTATCCAAAAGTCTTTTAAATATTTGTTAAATTTAGTTAACTAAGTTCTACCAGTAATAAATAATATCATATTCCTCTGCCTTTTACTTGTAAAACTATTCAGTCTGTTTTTCTTCTTGACTCAAGTTCAGTAAGTTATTATTAATCTTACAATTTATCTATCTCACCTAGCTACCTGTCATACAGTACTCCACAGTATATTACAGGCTTTCGAAATATCTGCAGAAACTATAATTTATTAGCAACATCTCTGTTGCTGCTGTTTCGAATGCCACTAATTTGGGTTCATACTTTTGTCAAGTCCTACTCTTTATCTTCTGCAGTTAACACTGCTCATTTTCTGTGTCAAATTAGATGCCTCGCTGGTTCATTTTCATTTTTCTTCCTCCTACGGCCCTTTAATGCAGGTCTATTAAATATAATTTTTCTCAGTTTAATGTAAAAATGTGTTTCATTTTCACTTTTAAAAATTCCTCCCAATTCTCTGAAGATATTCAGCTACTCCTTCATTTTCATGGTTCTTTCTCTTTGCTCTTCCTGAGCTATCTGATGGCAGTCATGTAAGACACATAGGTGATCCACTGTATTTCTCTGGATTTTTTTTCTTCCATTTTTTTAAGGCATTACTACATAGCCCAGATGAGTCTCAAACTCATGTCTTCCTAACACAGCCTCCCAGTCTAGATGGCTTTTATATCTTTAAAACTTTGGAAGTCTATACTCTTGTTTCAAGTTTCAAAGGACAGATTTCTCTTTGTTTTGTTTTGCTTTGCTTTGTTTTTGAGACAAGGTATCTAGTAGCCTAGAATGGCCTTAAAGGCTAGCCTTGAACTCCTGTTTCTCCTGTGCCACCATACTTTCTTGATAGGGGAAGTCCTTCTGTGTATATGTAAATAAAGCACTGTTGGCCAATAGGGAAGCAAAATAGGTGGGACTAGGAGTCGAGGAGGAGTCTGGGAAATGTGGTCAAGAGGATAGGTCGCCATGTGGTTCGCGGGAACAAAGGAAAGGACGCAGCTCTGCGATCTCAGTAAGATAAGACCTTATAAGAATACATATTCGTAATTATGGGTTAATAATTAAGTCAGAGCTGGCCGATAAGAAACCAAGCAAACGGCCAACAGCTTCATAGTTAATATAGTGTCCTGTGTGTTATTTGGGGGCTAAAGTGGCAGTGGGACCCAAACAGCTGGCAGGAAGACTACATGTTACACTTTCTGTGTGGCTCAGATTTCTTTTTCTTCAGATCACACTATTTCTCCTGATTCTACAGACTGACAGCTCTGATAACCTCTGGAAAATTAATCGAAAATTAATTGCCTCTCCTTAATTTTCTGTGTTTCTCTAAGATCACAGTGAGATTGGATAGTCATTCCTTATCCTGTTTTCCCCATCTTTCAGTCTCTCTCTTTAAATTTAACCTCATATCCCTGTGTACTTCTGCACTGCTGTACTCTTGATAATTTCTCCATTTCATCAATTCTCTCTTCAACAATGTTCAATCTACCCAATTTCTAAGCAATTTTTGGGTGTATTTTGTGTGTGTGTGTGTGTGTGTGTGTGTGTGTGTGTGTGTGTGTGTATGCACATGCGCATGTGTATTATTTCCCTAATCTAACAGGTGTTTCATTTCTGAAAATTGAGTACTTCTCAACTCTGCTTGGTCACTTGAGTATTTTACAGTGGATTCACTTTTATGATTTTATTTTTTGTTTCTTTAAGCATTTCACATGTGACTGTTTACACAGAATATAGAATAGAGACAAAGAGATGCTTCCAAAACTAAACATGTCTTTATCAGCAGAACAAAGTGTTCCTTCAAAGACTTAAGTTACCTTCTGTGAGAAGGCACCTATGAACACATTACACACCTGTTTTTTATCTATCAAACTTATAAATTATTTTTTTAATCATCACATGGGCTACGGGGCAGGCTAAATGATTTTCCTACATTGCTAAAGAGAGTCATAGACACAGGTCCCGCTACATGGCACCCAGAGCATGTAAGTGCACTTGGTTTTCCCAACACATCTCCTTCCCTTCCATCTGCCTTCACTTACAGTGAGCTCAGGAGTGCAACATGAAATACAATCCATGACTAAAGCAGAACCTGTCACACAGATTACAAGCAGGGTCCTTGTCTGTAACCAAATACTAAATGGTAAAGAAGTGGATACACACTATCACTGCTGGCAAAACAACCCAACTCATTTTATTGTTCACGGGGAAACACTGTGGGGACAATATCCTAAAGCAAAATTAATTTCATGGAATAATTTTCTCCTAAATCCAAAGAAAAGGTCTAAATATCTATTTAAACCTTTGTCTCTGTTTCTCTCTATGTGTGTATGCATGTGCACGCATGCGTGTGCGTGCGTACGTGCATGTGTGTGTGTGTGTGTGTGTTTGCACGCGCACACAGGTGCTGCTAAAGATTGAACTCAAACCTTGAGCATGTTAGGCAAATACTGTACTGCTGATCATTTCCCACCTCTCCAATATCTCTCTGAATACTACTCTGTAAGCCACCGGAAGTTTCTAAGTCTCTTGGAAGTGAGTGGGACACACGACACATACAACACCCCTCAATTCCACTGGAGATAGGTGGGCTCTGCTTTCTCCTCCCCTAAATACAAACAAGAAATAAGAACATCGTTGAATCCTTACTGGACTAGGTTTGACAGACATCTACCCAATCTCCCAGTAATCTCATCACATTCACATCCCTTCTTCTGGTCAACACCTGTTAAGCTCTGATTTCTCTGGCACAGCATGCTAAGCACTGAAGACAGAAAAGCAAGTAGGGGATCCCTAGTCTAAATGAACTCACAGTCCATTAATTGCCTTTGTCATCTACTTGCAGCTTAAGCGATGTTGTGTCAAAAGCACTGAAGTCAAAAGCAGGAATCCAAGTCCTAGCCACCGATTTAAAACCCACTAAATCTTCACAGTACTCAGTATCTCCTCTTGTGATCATTCATCATCAACTTGACCAGATTTAGACTCACTCTGGAGCTGGTGAGTGGTGAGGCACACCACTAGGGGGCGGGGCTGTCCGGGAAGGTGTTTACTGGGAAAATTAACTACGAGGGGAACATTCAGACCAAATATAATGATAGCACTCCATATGCCGGATCTACCCCCCCCCCCCGTCTCTCTCTCACACACACACACACACACACACACACACACACACACACACACACACACACACACACACACACCCTATATTCAACTTTTTGGCAAGCAGAAAGCCATCATGTGCATTTTTGCAACATGCTGGGACACATGGATGAAGTGGCCCATATCAAGTGGCCCCAGCACCACAGTCCTGCCGGGTGACCTGAAAGATAAAAGATCAACACCCTACTTCAGCCATCCACAGCCTGCTGGATTGCTCTGGGCATGACAGGGCAGCTTCAGGGCTAAGAACACAATCTGTGGTCTCTTCCAGTTCTCCAGGCCCCTTTTGGTTCTGGTTCCCAGGTGTTTAATCACTGATTAGTCTGCACACATTAAAAAAACTCTCCCATACAGTGAGGCCAAACCATTTCCAAACCTTCTTTTGATGGCCTGATGAAAGTTTTCATGCCATTCCTCGCCCTCTGCACTTCCTATGACAAAGCCTCTCCGCATCTTCCTGGTGTTCAGGAGACGGTGAAAGTGGAGGCCTGTGCTACTAACACCGGTGACAGCAGAGGCAACTGTAATCGTGACTACGAGGAAGCTGCCATTGCCAAAAGAAGCCACCTCTCTGACAGAATGTGCCAGGGGGACTCATGCTAAACCCAACAAGGATCAGCTGCTTCAGCAGCAGCACGCAGAGAGCTCAGGGAACCCTGAGTGGCAGAGGGACCAGAGAGACACAGACAGCCGAGAACAGGGGCATCTGAGCTACAGCTGGAGATACTGCATGAACACACAGCAAGATCTGATGTGTGTCTGTGAGTTTAGCGATGTGGTCCTTCCAGCTCAGGAAGCAAGGCAGCAGGCATCATCACCACCCAGCCTTCTTACGTAAGAGAGTATGGAGCTGTGTAATCACACTTGGTTACGGTGACATAGAACTAAGGTGAAAAGGGTTATTTTGGCTCATAGTTTCAAAAGGTTTATTTTTGTCCACAATCCCTTGCTCGTGTCACCTTCAGGCCTGTGACATGACAGCCAGTCATGACATGAAGCACATCCTGGGTGAAAGCTGCTCACTTCTTAATAGCCAGGAAGCCATAAAGGGGAGCAAAGACAGAGAGGAAAAGCCATTACTAATATCTTACTACCCACTTCAATAGTGTACACCTACCAGAGCCCCTCTGAAAGTAACCCACTCCACCTCTTAAAGACACACCCACCAGTCCCTCTGAAGCAATGCCACAAAGACATGCCTCTCAGAGGCACATCCACCAGGCCTCCTCTGAAAGCCCACTAAGTTGCTTAAAAGTCCCACTCCCCATTGGCCCCCGCCCCTCAGGTGTCTGAAAGAAGCTCACCAAGCTCCACCTCTTAAAGCCCCATACCCTTCAAATAGTGCCACTCTGGGGAAAAGCCTTTGAAGCTCAAGCCTGTGCACATAGCATTCCAGATCCCAACTGTCATGGGCCGCGCCCCGCAGGTCTCTAACTGTGCCTCTCCAGTCACAGGGCATGGCTACAGGTGCTGTCTGTCTCAGAACCACTTTCTGTGACGAAGAAGGCACAGGCAGACAGTGGACAGGCAAGAAGACACAGGAGAGGGAGGGAAGAGAAACAGTAGGAGTGCCATGGAAACAGTATCTCAGAAGACTGTGGGGGAGGGGATGCTTTAGATGCATCTAATGCTGAAAAGAGATAACTTAAAAATTCACCAACAACAAAGGAATCAGAATTTTACAGTTATATCAGAAACAAGTAACATCAGTGATTCGGAGTCCTGAAAACGAGCTTTACCTCAAAGCAGGATCACAGCTGCTGGGTTACTGTGCTCTGCACACACAGGAAGGGAGCATGAAGGAGCAGGCTGTCGTTCACTAACTTCCACGCTAATTTCCTGAGATGACGACAGGTAAGCCTTGTATGACATTCAAAGGCTTCCGTACGCTCATGTGCACAACATGAGGCACCCCGGATCCACAGTGAGATCAAGAAGACCTCAAGCATGGCTCCTATGAGTCCCATGCCACAATGCAGAAGCATTTGATATAAATGGTCGCCTTTCAGCATGGGAAAAAAAAAAAAAAAACAGGAGGCTGGGAAGGGAAGCCTGGTGGCTTGCCCCAGGTTCAAAGACAGCCAGAGGACAATGAAGAAGTCATCTCAAGATTGCAATGACTTAAAACAGCCTTAAGCAATGGTTTAGGGGGAGGAGGAAAATACATTTCCCATCTCTAAAAGACACGAGTGCTGGCGGTGGTGGCGCATGTCTTTAATCCCAGCACTTAGGAGGCAGAGGCAGGTGGATCTCTGTGAGTTTGAGGCCAGCCTAGTCTATAGAGTAAGTTCCAGGACTGTCAGGTCTACACAGAGAAACCCTGTCTGGGGAAAAAAAAAAAAATAAGACCCAAGAACTAAAGACCAAAGGAGCTCAGAGTCAGGAAACTAGTATGTGACCAAAGCAGATAACATCAGAGAGTCTGCTGGCTGAGGATGCCATATGCCTGACACAATGGCCAGCGTAGATGGCTGCCAGGAGCACGGGTAAGGCTAAGGCAGGGGACGATGGAAGGGGCCTGGTCAGCACTCTCCAGCCTGGCCAGCACTCTCCAGCCTGGCCAGCACTCTCCAGCCTGGCCAGCACTCTCCAGCCTGGCCAGCACTCTCCAGCCTGGCCAGCACTCTCCAGCCTGGCCAGCACTCTCCAGCCTGCAGCTGCTTTACCTTTTGTTTGCTCTGGACAGAAGAGATTATAGTGACAGAGTAATGGGAAAATACACGTCATGACACTGCTCTCGTTCAGCCGGTTCCCACACAGCCCAATTCCTTGTCCAAAAAATGAGCTATAGAACATGATGGCCCAGTGCCCCTCACTACGCACCTTCCAGGAACTTTCCTGAATTAGAAAACAGCTTCAAGGGTCTAAAACTGCCCCAAGTTTTGGAACTCTCTCTACAAAATAGCTAAGAGAAAGCTCTAGGAGAAAGACAAAATACACCACATGAGCATCACTGCCTTTGTAGTAACAAATACTATTTATTTACTACATGTGAGGCGGTCCACACTGTGTGTGCCTGTCTGTGTAAGTGACAAGGTGGAACACATTGTGTCTGTCTGCCTGTCTGTGTGCCTCATGTATGACTTTACAAATGGAGGACTCCAGAGTCTGACTTAGATTCAAACAAAACACCTTAATGTTTTAAGAACCAGTAAGGCCATATTCACTGATAATTACAGGCCTCTTCTTACAGAACAATTTCATTCCTTGGCATATATCCTAACAGACAGATGACATTTCAGCAATAATGCAGGGACAGTGATAAAAGAACCAATTAGTTAATCATCTTTGCAGTGGAATATTATGTAGCCATTAAAATGATGATGAAAGTCTCTCGACACAAAGTGTCTACCATCATCTGGAGTGAAAAAGTGACAGTGAATGACAGACCAATGAATCCAGTTTTGCTTTTTAGAGAAATGGCTGCTTGGGATGCACTTATGGTCTCTGGTGGATGGAGGGACTGACACTTCCAGTCAGAGGGTGTAGAGGAATACGGAAGACTCAAAGGCCTGGAGAACTGGGACTGGAAGGTTTAACAGAGGCCAGTGAGGATTCTGGCTGTTAAGCCTCAAAATCAGTGAGACCCAACAGTCTACATGTTGCACAAGGGGCTCAGAGTGGGGCAGCTGACACTGGAGCCACCCCAGGAGTGGTGGCAGAGCCAGGACCAGCTGGAGTCTGTACGAGCTTGACCTGCAAGCCACACTTGGGTGGCCCTGGCTTCCTCACCCACAGCTCCCCAGGGCCTTGCCTCCGACCACCGCCTGAAGTTTCTGCAAGGTCTACACTTTCCCCTAACCCGCTTGCCCTTTCCAGTCTTGCCAGTTCACTCACATCTGCTAACAAGCTGGCCAAGACGCCAGGCAGCCTCATGTGGCCTTTCAAATGTGGGCTGCACAGAAGGCACTCGGCACTGCTCAGCTCCACGCTGCTTAGCAGGCTGCACGGGGCCTCTTTTCTTTGAGTTTGACTCTGGGAAAGTAAATAGAAGTTCTGAGACACTTTTAAATCAGTGTTTGAGTGTGTCTGCAGTACTTAAAGAGCAAGCTTCAAAAAAAATTCTATAATCAAAGAAACCTTAACTAGATCCCTTCCGTGATAGTTCGTTTTAAAATGACTGAATTTCAAAGATCTTTTCTACAAACATGAAATATTTCTGCCTTTCAAAAAGTTAGTCTTGAATCTCTAACAAGCCAGTCACGTGTGATTAGTCCCAAACAAGAGGGGCCCCTGCTCTTGACCTTTTCTCTTGTCCTAGGCTTTCCCTGTGCCTCTGCTCACCTGACCACAGTCTCTGTGACTGAGAGGACATGAAGGCACAGCCTGGGCATCTCTCTACCACACAGACTCCTTCCTGACGCCCCTCCCCCAATACCCAACAGTTCCTTACTATCTGTGACTTTCAATTTCCCGTCTCCAAAGTGTCAAACTCCTTTGAAAGATTTCCAAGCTTGAGATGAAGAAAGTTTAAATGATTTCCCCTCAGTGAAGGATGGAATAAGTAGGAAGGAATACAAGATTAGGAAGCACTCAAGCTAATTTCGGCCTAGTTTTGCAACACCTTACTAAGTGAGCAATGCTGAGGTAACAGAGGAACACACCTACCCTGCCTACAAGAAGACATCGAGAATGTGCCAGGCGGGGACTAAATGTCAACCTCCCACATGGGCCACCTTGCTGAGATCATGAATCTCAAACCATCCAACTTCAGGGTTAGGTCCCCCAGAAAAGTCAGTGATAATGGAGAGTTTTAACCCTTGAATCGGCTGCAACCAAGTCTTAGCTGGGATCCCCAGGAAACCCACAGAAGCTGAAAGGCTAAACCAAAGTTTAACCGTCTCCTGCTCTCACATTTACTCCAGAGAACACTGCACCGCCATCTTTCTCCCTGAACTTTAGTTCAAAATCCCTAGAGACAGTGCCGAGCACCGAGCACAGGGACCTACGAGGCACGGCTCCATCCATGGGACTGACAGGATGGTACTGTTGCAAAATTGCAGGGTTTGAACTCCGTGTGGCATCAAGTTCAACAACACAATTAGGCTCAAAGTGCCACAGCAGTGCAGACGAAACCCTGCAGAGCAATTAGGCATCAGGAGATGTGAGAGAGACAGAGTGCCACCCTGGACCTGCAGGTGTAGCGAGCTGCTCGCCGTCTTGTCCCTGTAACGGAACACCTGAGAGAAACATCTCCAGGGGAGAGGAGCTGATTTTTGGATCACAGTCAATGGGGACATGGCCCCTCACGGTCGGGAAAGCATGAGCTCCATGGAGACAGGAACAGGGGGCAAACACTTGTTATAGGTCTGCAGAGTGGGAAGCAGCAAACTAAGCCTGGAACTGGGGTGGGCTATAACCTACAAAATCAATGCCTATTAATCCTTTTCCTCCTCCGGCTAGGTCCTATTTCCAAACCCTCCAAATATAACCATGGGCTTCCACACAAATGTCCACATACAAGACGAGCATGAGAAGAAACTGCACACTTAAGTGTAACACTTGGTTTAAGGGCAGCTTTCTGAACCAAGGGATCAGTAGAGTGGCTTCATGGAAAATACTTGTGAAATTCTACCTACTAGTGCAAAAGTAAACCGTAACTCTCTCAGGCCTACCAGTGGCTGAGCTGGAGATGGTGGAGACAGATCAGAGAATGAGGATCAAGGGAAACATTGCATGGTCCAGCCCTCCTTGTCTACGGACCCCATCCTACAAGCAGCGGGAGCTTTGCATCTTACCATTGACAGGAAGCCTGCGAAGAACTTATTTTTACAATTTTCAAATGTCTTTCTGTTCTTCACAGCTTCCCTACATTCAAGAGAGAAGATCTCACGTAGCTAGGAGGCTGCGAACTCTGAGTCAGGCCCCAGAGGCCCGGGGGATGTGGGTGGGAGACGCGGGGCTGGGGGGCGTTTCACTCGGCACATACATGCAGCTTATTCCAGAAAAGGCAGCCACATGCAAAGGTTCTTGGGAAAGGTGAGCCAATCTCCCAAAGGCGAACAGGAAGCGCCAGATGATTATGAACATGCAGACCTCGAGCATGTGACTGCTGTACAACATGGCCGGCTCTGCCTAAGACTTACTAAGTGCGTCCATGATGGAACGCTGTCAGCTCTCAATAGCTCAAAAGCAGCGAGTGTCTCTTGCTTAGAATTCTTATCACTGTTTCGGGATATCCCAAAGGGGACTCCAAACCTCCCATACTTGATAAAGCCCAGTGAAGAGACCTCAATCTAAGCAGCACTTTCCTCCAAGTGAGGGTCATAAAATCACGGTACATCCTTCATCCTTCCTACTCCCAGTTCAAGCCAGAGTAGACAAAAAATTAACAACAACAACAAGTTTGGTTTTGTTGTTGCTGTTGTTTGCTGGCTTTGCTTTCTCTCGCTGCATTGATGCTTCCCCCTGCCGTTTCCTCTACCTTCGCTTCTGCCAAATTCACACCCAGCCCCAACACAGCAAAGGGACACAATCTACAGCAGCAGGGATTTGTATGCAATAGTAAGCGATTCCTATCCAGTCTGAAATGAACTGTTCTGACAGTGCCCCCTAGTGACAGAAGCAAGGCTCTGACCAAAGGAAGTCTGTTCTAAACTGACTCAAGGATTCAGAGTGAATGAAAAGCATCATCAGTGGGCCTACAGTCTTGGAAGACCAGTCCCAGACACCATCCCAGTCAAACAGAAACTCTAACCTTTCTCATCCCGAGCTACGTCTCTAAAATGGAAAAAACAGCATGTTTCACTGTCAGTGTCTGCCCCTACAAGCACATGGATTGCTCAGTGAATTACCAACACGTGAGGCTGCTTCTAAGAGGAGAGTAGAAAACAGACAGCAAAAGGATAGCACCCTCAAACTAGGTACCCTGGTTGCCTTTTATTATCAACTTAACACAACCTAGAGTCACCTGCAAAGAGGAAATCTCAACTGACAAACTGCCTCGATTAGATTCACCCGTGGTCATATCTGAGCGAAACTTTCTTCACTGATGACTGACGTGGAAAGGCCCAGCCCAGTGGGCAGCACCATCCCTACACAGGTGAACCTGGACTACGTAAGAAAACCAAGACGGCTGAGCGTGAACCAGAGAAAACCAACAAGCACGTTTCTTCCAGGGTTCCGCATCATTTCCTGCCCGACTTCACTCAGTGATGGAATGTTACCGACAAGTATGAGCTGGAATAAATGCTTTCTCCCTAGCTTGCTTTGGTTTATCACACCAACACAAAGCACTTGTGGTGACTGGTACAGAGTCTGGTTTACTTCTCCTCCAGCATTAGTTAGCATTCACGTTGAGTCCCTCCTGCCTTTGTTCACCCAGCACTAGGGAGAGTCTTAGAAACCAAAGAGCTTTCTGGAAATAGTCTGATACTACTAAACTGAATTAATCGCTAAATCTTGGAAGCTCACCAACCTATCTTTCAAAATTAAGACTTTCAGCATCGACAGGAATTGTGTAAAACACATGTTAGATTGCTTTGGTTTGTTAATAGAAAATGTAACACAAGTTTTAAGGTTTTTCAATTTAAAATAGAAGCGAAAAGTACTTAGGCCATCATCCCTTCAATTGCCTGCCCAATAAAATAGCAGCCAACTGCCTAACCTGGCCCGCCTCAGTCACCTTTGATCCTTCTACAAGTCAGATGCATTCAAAATGCCAAAACTTCCCTTTGTGTCTTTAAAACGCATTGCTGCCCTCTACTGGGAAAACATGGAACAAAGCTAAAGTCACCTTATTTCTTCTCAGGGATCCAACATCTTAGTTAACTGAGAATTCGGGAGGGGAGAAGACAGCTTTGCAGAAGCTTAAAAGCAGTTTCCCGGATTTTCAGCTAAAGAAGTTTAAATGGTAGCAAGCTGTGACGTTGGCTTTGGAGTCAACTTGTCATGACTCTGACTGCAGTCAAAGCGCAGTCAAAGCCCAGTGTTCCAGGATATCCATTTTCTAGTCTGAAAACTGGGGCAAATATTTTTCCATTTTAAACTCTTAGAATCTTTAATAGTGGCTTAGAATTCTTACCTACATTATGTTGTTCTTTCCCACATGTATTTAAAAGTAGTTATGGTCTTTCTAGACCATTCTTAATAAGCTAACACAGCGCACAGTATTATCCAATAGCTACAGTCAGAACTTCAATGATGGTTGTGCCGATGCAGTAACCGAGACAAATACGAGCCAGCTGCCTATCCCCGCACTCACAAGTGCACAGGAAATACTGTTTCCCGCTCCTCCCCCCTAGAGCTCACCTACCAACTCCATGACCTGTTGCACAACATAACCTGATAGATTTACTCTCTGCTACTCTTTGGGCTTTAGTCCTGTGATGTGTGAGCCACATTCCCTGATGACAAGTGAGTTCCACTGTCTGGACTGTCCTGTATCTTATCTGCACCTCAGAGTCCACTACAGGGAGCAGTGGCAGACAGAGACCGCACGGCATCCCCCATCAACGTTGGCAAGCATAAAACAGAAACAATGGCATCACAGGAACAAAATGGTGATGATAAAAGCAACATGAGTGATTACAAAATAATAAAGCAAAGTTTGTCCCAATCGAAATGCTATATACTGCCCAAATCTGTATCCATAAACACTGGAAGATACTGCCTCTCCCCATTTATGAATGAGAAACTAAGCTCATTATTTAATTACTCTTTTAATAAACAGCGATTTAACAACTGTTGGAGCTACTAAGCTCTCACCAGCCGTGTCTCCCCTTTCAGATTTCTCAAGCCATTCCACCAACTACAGTTTACCCAAACCCACCAGAAAGCTGTCAAACTCTCTAACTTCCTACAACAAAGCGTACCCTAGTGGCGACAAATGGCATGGACATTCCTCCACCCATCCTATGCTGCAATTGGACAGATGGGTCTGAGCAGGAGTAACAGTCCCACCACCCCCTTACTTAACCCATTTAGCTGTTTCCCAGTCCTTCTCCTCTTCCTCAGGAGGGAGAAGCAGCATGGAATTGGATATGAGACTGGAGCTCGCATAAAACTTCGGGGGGGGGTCCCTTTCATGCTACTGTCTACAAGGTGAAATAATAGCACCTGCCCGTCCTTCCTTCTTGCGCAGCTGTTTGGAACAAAGAAGGAAACAGCCAAAAAAAAGGGTGGGCCGTGAAGGTTCCAAAGGAATATCGCCATGCATATTGCACCTTCCTGTTCCCAGGATCTCGGCTAGCATGTGGTATGTCTCCTGGTAGTCTGAGGTCAGCTCTGGCTTTGAAGGGGCAGGAAAGAAAAATGTGAAGACTGCTGGGCAGGCAAGAGCAGTGCAATCATGGTTCCAGAGAAGAAAGGCGGTGATTCCTTCACTCTTTTGTGTGCTTCCAGGAGCTCTTTCTCCATCCCGCCCAGGGAACCAGAGCTAGACAGGCCGTTTGCATCACCCACTGCAGTCGTGCGCCTACGTGCTCGTAGACAGCCAGTCTCCCACAGCCACAAGTGGCCTCTTCATTCCCGTAATAGACAACGCCCTCGTGGATTCAACCCCCTTCTGTTGAGCATGGGGCCAGATATGCTGTGCTGGCCATGGCTCAGCCCCAGACAGCACAGAGTCAGTGATGCTGATGTAAAGAGGTCAGGCTGCTCACTCTGGTCACACCCGTGCCCAGCAAAGATGGAGGGAGAACAGCCCAGCTTCCCTTCTTGCCCAGTCTGAGGCAAAGGTACCATGTGTACTACAAATCACAAGGAACTCCTACCTCTGACATCCTATGAATATGCAGCCACCATGGCTCAGAACATACATGGTGCCATAGAAATAAAGATGCCAGGACCCAGAGAAAATAAACATGTTGCTCCTTTTAAGGAACAGTACTTGTGTTTTCAATGAAGAAGCTGACATGCCACCTGATGCAGGCAGTCACCATTAAACCTCAGCAGGATGGAATGAGGAGATGCTGTGTGAGCATACATCAGATGATACACACAATATGATACACCCAGAATACAGCATCACTTCTGAGACGACAGATTCAGGTGAGTTGAATTGTGGAGAATGGGGGACATGTTACAAAATAATTGACCTGGATTCTTCAAAAGTATAACAACAACAGAAGAGAAACACTAGATTACAAGAAACAGGTCAGCTAAAGAACTATGGACCCCATCCTGTAGGGAAACAGACAAAACTGGCAAACTCTGATTAAGACCAGAGAAGTACAGACTAATGGTACCTTCTTGCTTGTGATCACTATACTGTACTGGCCTGGGAGACTGTCCCTGCAGCTGTGGGCAAAGACTGCCTTGTGTGTTATGTATTCTGAACTCTTCAGAGGAAAGAGTGAAGAACAAAATCTATGCAGAAAGTTGTTTGCCGTGGCATCCTTTGTCCTTAGTTGTTTTTGTTTTTGTTTTTGTTTTTGTTTGTTTGCTTTGCTTTGCTTTGCTTTGTTTTTTCAGACAGGGTCACCTGGTCGATCTTTAACTCATGATGTAGACCAGGTTGGCCTCAAATTCAAAGATCTGCCTATCTCTGTTTCTGCCTCCCAAGTGAGGGAATTAATGGCACACCACCACACCTACCTTCTTTTCTCCTTCTAATACAGGCTAGCTACCTAATGCCCTCTTTAACCTTTCAACGGTGAGGTTAATAAAACTCAAACAAAAGCCCTTCAGCGTCCTACTTTCCATGAGAACTCAGAGACCACAGTGAGAAGACCTGAGAACTGTACATCCAGAGCCTGCCCTCTCCACTCACCAGGTGACATTTATGGATCCCTGTGGCTTAGACCCCTGGCCCCATCTTGCTTTATGTGGGTTTCGGGAAGCATGTAAATATGAGTTGCGAATGCAGTTCATCAGGGTTTGTAACATGGCCATAAACCTTAGGCAATAGCCAGTTCTGAGGACTGAAATGTCCCTAAAACTGATGTGTACGGCCTTAAGCATGTATGTACATATGTCCTTACACCCACAGATAAGTATAGACCTCACCGCAGAGACCACTACAAAAAGCCACAACCAATCAAAATGCAAAGCTGTGGAGTCCAGGCCCAGTGGACACATCTATAAAACAACCCCAAAGCCTAAGGCTCAGGAAATGTGGAGAAGAGGAAGAAAGACTGTAAGAGCCAGAGAACCAGAGAGTTTGCTCTGAGGCTGTGTCACGTAGGAATGCCAGAAGCCATGCCCATCAAGTCTCACTAACGTGACTGACTAAACATGAGCTGAACAAGGACAATAATAAACATGCCAAAGTGGATGGCAGAAAGAAGAAATAGTCTTCCCCAAAGGTCAGCCTTGAAAACAAGTAGCATCATGCAGACTGAGAAGATTATATTTAGGAATATATACGTATATACGTGTACAAATATGTTTTAACAACAATCAATGGAAAAGGAACATGAATCTGAAAGAGAGAAAGGATAGTATATCAGAGGGTTTGGAGGGAGGCAAGAGAAGGGAGACTACATTATAATCTCAAAACATAAAGGAAATCCTTTTTGAAAGGGGGAAAACAGAAGAAGCTGGACTAGACAGATGGCTCAGGCTCATCCCCATCTGTAACTTCAGTTCCAGGGGAATCACCACCCTATTCTGGCCTCTATGGGCACCCGGTTTGTACGCTGTGCACACATACACATGCAGGCAAAACACCAGTACACATAAAATAAGCATTTTATAAAAATTCACAAACAGAGGAGGAGACATGTACATGCCTGCAGTCCAAGAACTTGTGGCAGAGGCCAAGAGAATCGTGAGCTTGAGGCCAGCCTGGGCTACACAGTGAAGCCAGAAATGAAGGGCGAGAAATCAGTGGAAAAGAAAGGCGTGTGGAAGGGTTCCGGTGCTGTAGGCAGCCAGGAGAGGCTCCTGAGATGAAGTCGACACTGTAGGAAGGGGGTGAGGCGCATGACTCCAGCATGCAGACACTGGGGGAGCCTTGAGATACGCAGCAAAGACAGAAACAAAGCACAGAGCAGACAAATGGTCCCTGCAGGTGTCTCCTACAGCAGCCAGTGGTGCTCTGACAGACATTTTTTTTTCACTTCTGGATGGCATTTTGGACATGTGATCAAAAGACCCTGGGCTATACTCCAACAACACCCAAGTAATATAACCAGGCCTCTCCACGTTTGCCATTAGAAGGCCTTGAGCTTGCCAGGCACTTCCCAATCCTGGGACATCCTCTTTCACCAGATGGGCACTTTGGCTTCTCTGTGTGGCCCCCTTAGACCTGCAGCTAGATAGACTCCTGGGATACTGGCATCTATAAAGTGAATACAATAATAACCCCATAAAACCAAAAGCAGTTACACTCCAGGAAAGGTCAGATACTTATGTGTGTGTGGGGGGGTGCTCATTCATGTCTAAATGAACAATTGTTTAAAACTATTCTACAGCTCTAGCTAACTGCATTTTAGGAAGAATGGTTTTTGAAAGGTCAGAGCCTTGAAGTTCAAGGTGTGATGAGATATAGTGTCCAAAGTCCACTTGTCAGTTTCATTTACATCACATACACATAATTCTAGTTCCTATCAGCTCTCTCTACACCAGTAAACAGGGAAGCAGGCAAGAAAACGTCCCTTATATACCAATATTTAAGACTAACTTTAAAACCAAATAACCAAACCAATGGCTACAGCTCATCAGAATTCATATATATAATAATAAAATCCATAATAATGGTAGATAATACAGTAATATATATATATGTATATATAATTGCATGCCAATTTAAGAATATATAATCTAGAACTAAAAACTATAGATAATCAGAACTTAGTGAACATAAGGTAGAATGGAAAAGGATTATGGGTCTTTTATGAGAAATGATTATATTCCAGAGATATTCAATCAACCTTTACAATCAAGTCTGGGGTTGGAAAATAGTTCAGTCACTAAAGACTGGGGGCCTGTGTCTACAACTATCAGCACCAACATTAAAAAAAAAAAAACAAACCCAGGCGCAGTGGGGCATGACAAGTGCCTCCCTGGAGCTCACTCTAGAAGAGTCAACCTCAGGTTCAGTGGGAGACCTTGGCTCAAAAGAAAACAAGTGAAGAGAAAGTTAGGAAAGATACTTGCCATTGGTCTCCAGCCTCTACAAGCACATGAGCACACATGCTTATTACCCCACACATCATACAGACCAAACATGTCTTCATTTCATCATTCCAAAGTAGGTTTTGTAAAAAAAACCCAAAGGAAAATCATATAGCTATTTCGCTTCTCCAATATTTAAACCTTGCCAGCTTCATGGTCTCTAAACTTGGGGGCAGGGGGGAGGGGAGGGCAGGGCGGGAGACTTCTGCATTTGAAACAGAAACATTGTGAGCCCCATGCTGCTTCCACACCCAAAGCTACATCAGCAACCTGAGATAACCAGAAGGAAGATTCACTGCCAGAGTCACGATGATCAATGATCTCTAAACTGCAGGCCAGAGTGCATGGGAACCTCCTTCTGGTCTCTTCATGGTTTCCATTTCTAACTGGGGCTATCATCCTTCAGGGGGATGGGAGTAGATGGAGCTTACCTTCTTGGCTCTTTGGGCTATGTCTGGGGTTCTTGTCAGCAGCTTCTCAATCAGGTACTCTCTATTCTGCAAAACAAATGACCCCAACAGTTTAACACCTCATCAGGGGACCATGGATTCACAGCAATTTCAAAGCAGTAGATTGACTTGGGGGTTTTAAGCATGTTACCTTGGCTTTCTGGAAGAATTTGCATTTTAAAAGTTCTGCTGCTGTGGGCCTGAAAGATCAATAATAAATTAGAGTTGAGACAATCACCACATAATAAATATGCTGCCTTGATGCTATATCTTAACCTACCTAAGAGCAACTTCGGAAGACTGACCTTGGGGCAAGCAAAACCAACAACCAAGTTTAATCACACACTGCATACCTCTACTGCAAAACACATAAGCTCTTGTGACTTAATATGTAGGCACAAATCAGTTTTCCAGCCTCCATTCTTAAACTTCAGTATGTCAACTTGGGAGATTCTGAAGGCTAGCAGACCAACTTGTGTGAGTCAAATTCCTGTGTCATAAAGAAGTCATACAAACTGCAATATGACCCTGTCAAAGGAGCTACAAAGTCTGCTGTGTTCTGTTAATCCCAAGAAGCAGCAATTATTGAAAAGGGCTTGCAGAGAGATGCTGTGTGCCAGCTTAGTCTGCAGAGTATTGAAATGACTGCTTCAAGTGTATATGGACCACTATTTAAAAAACAAAAAATTAAATGGCATGCTGATTAATAAAATGCAAACTCACTTAAAAGCATTTCTGGACATGTCTACTTCCCTGTGGTATCCTATAACTTGTTTCTCTATAGTATATGTCCCATAAACTCAAAGTTAGGTCCCGAAGGCTCAATGAGGTTTCACCCTGCATCTGAATGCTGACAAGACTGCTCATAAAATTACACACACTTAGAAACATTTCAGATTGCAGATTTTAGACAGGGGATGTATAACTGGCAGAGTCTGTAAATACTCCAGAGTTCAGAAGGCTCTGAAATCCAAAATGCATTTTAGATCTGGCCTCCTCAGGCTGTGCTTTCACAGATGTTGTCATGTTCCTCACTGCAGCACCACAGAGGCGGCAACCATTAGGCTAGTCCACTATTAGTGATGCTAAGTTTAACTGATTGGTCCCCAGGCTCCAAAGCTCAGCATTGCAAGGTCTGTTTTCCCCCACTACAATTAGCCAGTGTCCTGTTGAGTGATGTCTTGGCACAGGATGGATATCCTGTTGCTGAAAACCTTCCCCTGTGGTTTGCCATCTTGAACTTAAATATTTCATGGGAGGTAGCTGAACATTGATTTCCTACTTTTAGCATTCCTTCTATGTTCAACTGACAATCATCCATAAAGAAGAGCTTCCTTTGTCAATAATTCCTTAATTAGAAATCCATTTCACATCAGCTTTCTCTACTGGTATCTGTAAAAGAGGGGGAACAAGGGAGAAGCTGCCCTAATATGCATCCATGTAAGCCGGAGACGTAGGTCAATGGAAGTGCACTTGTCGAACAGCCAAAGGCTAAGTCTTACATTAAGAAAATGAAAGGGAGGGAGGAGGGAGGAAGAGGGAGGATGGAGGAGGGGCAGAGGGAGGGTAGGTTGTAAAATGATCTGCTAGAGGATGAGTCCCTCATCTTCCTAGAGGAAAAAGCAAGAGAGAAGTGCTCTAGCTCAATATACACATAAAATATAAAGCCAAACGCAGTCCATTGTCCTTCAGTGAACATTGGGTTTGAAAGAAAGGAGCAAAACTTGTAAAAGACATTTAGAAATAGAGCTGAAAATTCACTACAGAGAAGACACCTGTAAGAAAAACTGCTCATTCTAAGTGTGGGAAAACCTCATCATTATGCAGCAGCATGACCTTATTCAGAAGAAACATGAAGTGTCCATTTCTTTCCAATAATTCAGTAGATAAAATGTGCACACACAAAAGATGGGAAACGCTAATAATGATGGAGTGGGGGAGACTGAAGCTACTGTTCACATTTTCTGTTTGTTTTTCAATTTTTATAATAGCACATTGGAAGGGAGAAGAAAACATCATGGGACATTACTATCCTCAAAGGCTAGCTAAAGTACAAAGAGAAGTATATGGGGTGAGGGTATAAGTTTAGACAGGAGGCTACTGCTACAGGACTAAGAAGGTTTACCAAGATGCCCAGGAGAATTTGGAAGTTTCAGCAAGCACATGCATGTGCTGCCTGCCTAAGTCTACAGAGCCATAAACTGTATTCCTGTACAAGGAAGATTTTTATCCTAATTGTTGCCACTTCAGATTTTAAAAATATTAGCTATAGGTACCTCTCAAAGAAGCCTGAGTCAGGTATCCACTACAAAAGTCGACAACTATAACTGCCTTGAGTAAATAAGGGTCTAGATGACAGGAGGGCCATATCCCTTGGTAAATTCATTAAATGCATGAGTTTACATATTGTTTAAAAACCAAAGAACTTGGAGATAAGAAAGCACCTTGCCATTTTACAAGACGCACCAGTTACTATTTTGCTGTGTAGAAGTCTTGCTCATCACCCTGTGTCACTTGTCCTCAGAGGGGCAGGCTCCTCAGAGCAACTAGATCAAGCTGCATGATCCCAAATCACCTGAGGCTGTCTTCATCAGCCTTACACACTTTTGCCTTCAATCATGATGGGGTTCTCACGTGTCTCTTGTTCGTTCACAACTAGGCACACACGCTTTTCTTGAAAATGTTTCTTCAAAATGTTTCATAACCAACGAGTCCACCTTGCTCATAAGTCAAGAAACAATCTAGATGTCAACATCTTCGGGATCTCTCTCCAGCGTTTATGAGTAGAACTCATTGCTCAGAAGTTGGTGCTCGGGAACTGTACTTTTAACCCTCCTCCTGCATTCATCTCAATCTACCATGCCTCTCCGGAAGCTCCACTTTATCTTGTTATGAGCCCTTCTGAGGCAAAGCGCCTGTAGATTTCATTTTTATATTCCCAATGCCCGGCACAGAACGGCAAACTACTATAGCTCAATTTCACACCCCAGCATGAAGCGAACGCAATGCTGGTAGGCATGTGAGCCAGGACTGTAACTCCCTCCCGTGGCTAAGTTTAGCCAGCATTGAAGCATCTGCTAGGCACAGTGAGGAAACGAGGCTCGCACTAGCAAAACAAAGAGCGGGGACGGTACAGGTGTCCCCAAATGATTCTCCTTTTTCTTAGGAGCCCCTCATTCTCCTTCTGCATGCCAAAGGTCGGATGTTAAACCAAGGTAGAGAGAAGGCTGTGGAATGCTGGACTGACCTTGAGGAACTGGACTGGAAAAAAATCTTACCCTTCCTGAGAAAGGTCATTTCTATGGCAACCAAAAAAAATGTAAAGGGGAAAAGCATATGGCAAAGAAAAACCTTTCTCCCGACTCCACTACACCCTGCCATTCATCTGTAAGATAAGGAGGGGAAATGGCTTTAAAAGCCCACATTCTTTTTAGGTTTTTTGTTTGTTTGTTTTCTGTTGTATGGGGGGGGGGAAGGTTGTACTGTTTTTAATAGGCAAAACTGCTAAGTTTCAGGTCATTCTAATATAATACACAGAACAATTCAACAGCGGGTCACCGGGTCCTTTTGTTACTGAAGTCAGATCAAGTGTTCATAGCTTGGAGTAAAACCCCATGTGTGCTAAGCTTCCTCCATGGGAAAGTAGGGGAGAGGGGAACTAGGAGAAATGAGGAAGATGAAAGAGAGTATGAGACAGGCAGAGGTACCTGGCGCCTGTCTGGACTTAGGTTTGAACGCCCCTTTACTTACTCTCTGTCACTTTATGCAACGACCACTGTGTGCTTGCTGACTGTGGAGCCATCGACCCTGCCCATCTTTAACTGAGTTCTACTGGAGAAGGGATCTTCCCGGCCACGTGCCATGTGTCTGCTAACCACCACCCAGCAAGGTAACAGGTAATATAAATAGAAACACTGTTTCACAAGAAATGCTAAAGTGCTACCAGCACCTGAAACAGTCTGGGCTATGAATGATGACTGAATGCAAAACCCTTCAAAATGATGCCGTAGTCTGCAAGTACCAACATTCTCAGAAAAAATCCTCTCAATGGATTCATCTGATACATACGATAAGGATGGGCCAAAGTCCACTGCGACTTAAAATGAATCTCAAAGGACTCAGGATGAGTATTAATTACACAGTCTAAACAGCTCTAACAACATGCATTAATAAATTCTAACAGCTTACTGACCTCAGGCAGAAGGGCTTTGCACAGCCCTCCCTCCCTTGGCAAAGTCATGCTGGAGTCTAACTCATGGCTGACACATTCATCCTCACAACATCCACCCGCTTCATGCTCAAAGTAAATGTTCGCTCTTCTTACAGGCTGCCATCATTGGGAAACATGCAATCCATAAGGTTGGGGCTCATTTTATCAGCAAAGAGCAAGACATTCTGCTATGCGAATGCAAGCAACTCTGCCTGAGCTAATGCAAAACACAAACCTCCATGAGCCATGGGGCTCCTACACCTCAGGTCCATGTCACAAGGAAAGTGCAGAGCCCAGGCGTGAATCTGTCCTGCTCACTCTGCCACTGTGTGTGTCACTGGTTCCTCAAGCCTCTTAGTAATGCTAGGAGGGCTTTGGTGCCTACTAACTGCACTAAGATTACAGGGAGATGATGTGCACGCAGACAATACACAGGCACAAAGCTTATCAAAGTTTTCCTTCAACTCTTTAACCCACTTGAGTCTAGTTTCTGTTTCTAAAATTCTCTTCAGAGGATGTAAATCACCTCCAAAGTGCAAACTCCCATAAGTCTCTAGATATGGAAATGAGTGCACGAGTCCTTCTAACCTTTTGAATTTGTTGTGTATGTCAATGAAAGCACACAGTGTAACAGTTCTGAACAATTAAATAGACACTGCATGAGCACACTGTAATGAGTGTGTAAAATCACACTCCCTGCCAGGGTGGAGGCAAATACGCTCTGAAGCAGGCTGTGTGACTAGTGTCATTTCACTGCATGCTCCGAGCAGTCCTGTGAAATGGGTATTGCTAGACCCATTACACAGACAAAGAAATGAACGCCTGAGAATGAGGATAAAATAGAGTTAGACTCCCATCCAGTATTGAAAAAGAACATAAAGAGAAAGGAAAGAAAAAAATAACAGCAACAGTGGAAAGTCTTAAACAGGGTGAATGCAGCAGATGGGACTAAATCTACTCTGCAACAGCCATCACTTCAGAGGTTAGTCATGAGCACAGAAGTTCATTTGTATTATTTCATACTGAACGTGTTTTTCGTTAAATTCAACAGTATACTTTTTCCTCATCCTCACAATCCACGATGAGTTCCTGGGTGTTTGTTTTTGCTTTTCCCAAACTCCTCACATACATCTTCAACGTCCGTGTCTGCTGGGGAAAAGCCGCTGGGGAAGTGGTACTGCACTACTGGTCTATAACTCTCAAGGATAAGGTTAGAGGGAAAGCAGCCACAAGGCCTGCAACTACTCACGCGTGCCCAACAGTGCAGACGGAGTTCTGTGAGGGAACGGCTTCATGGACACATGAATATATACATAAGTGTGTGGTTCCCTTATCAAGGACCTGTCTTTCCATCTCCTCTCTCCATCCCTGTCCCACAGACCCACACATAGAGGGAATCCGGTACCTGAACTCTCTCAGTGAATAAAGCCTGGAAAAGTCTTTCCATTTATTAAGAAATCAAAATGGTCTGCTAAATATATTGCACATAGATCTAAATAATTTGACCAAATCACGAACCTGTCACTAATAGCACTAACAACACTCTACTAAGGAACAGGTTTCTCAGTTGTGTGACATTACTCATCACAGCCACTAGGTGGATCTCAACTCGTTCCAGAATCCCAAAGGTTGTCAGTAAAGTCTCAGAACTAACCAGAAACTCAAAAAGCTACCTCTTACCAGGTATGGAGGCTATACCAGTTCTCTGTAATGACAAATTCTGCCTTGTGGTAATGATGTCAAATACAAGGAAAGGATAGGCAGATGCTGAAGTTCAAAATTAAAATCTAAGCATTCTCACCAGAAGGAGGGTGGAAAAGTAACCCCAGGGAAAGATCAAGTACCAGATGGAGGAAAAATAATCCCTATAAATCAATCGTAAGGACGAGAGAAATGTCAAGCAGAAACAGTTTGCAGGTATTATTTGCAAGAAATAATTTAAAGATTTGCAATAGCAAATAGTCACAAAATATCACAGAAACTGTGCTTAAGTCAAAGAAGCATGGCCTAACTAACAGTAATACTACAAAATAGTTTAAAAGCTTAATAAGCTGCATAAGGAATTTATGACTAGAATACAGCAATGCCTTCTAACAGCAGGGTTCCATTGCCAAATGGGAAACTTCCTGGAGAAAAGTTATTTTTTTTTCTTTAAGCTAAGCAGAAAATCAGAGGCTTGGGTAAACTAGGATAGACAGAGGACTTTCCAGGTCTGCTGGCGAAATGGCACCCACAGCCACATCCCTACAAGGAACAAGGCTTGTCTGTGATTTGCACCACTGAAATTCTCCTTTAAGTGATAAAGGACACCAGGTTCCACTGTCAGTGTCAGGGGTATTTCCAAGTCCCAGAATTAAACAGGAAGAAAGATTAAAAAAAAAAAAAAGAGTTGTTTCAATGAAGGGAGTGACATGAGAATACAGAGGAAACAAGTTAATTTAAAGCCATTTGTTTCCCTTTATGAGATTAATCTTTCTGAGTAAACCTCTTCCCCTCTCGCCGCCCCCCCCCCATGATAATCTTTTAAACAGTCCACACAACTTGTTCTGCAACTAAAAGCAAGCTCATGTAAAATTCACCAACTGGTTCAGACTGGAGCTAGCTGGATGTTCCAAACCTAAGAGGTCAGCTCAACCTACAGAATGCAGGGTATCAGCCCAGCTTCCCTACCACTGCCAGTGTCTTCTGAATTTCTGCTTTGTTCCCTTTCCTTTGGTGACAGTGCCTACACCTAGCAAATAAGATCAATTTGTCCTCCTCCCTCCCTTGTCCTACACTGGCCTCTCTCCCCCACAGACTCTGTCTTCCACTAACAATAACCAGGGGCCAGAGAAAGACATCCTTTCTGCATCCACAAACATAGTTTTGCCAGGACCCAAATTAGGTCATTAGCTCCTAAGTCAGACATACCTTTTGGAAGGGTCTTTCTGTAGACACAGTGAAAGTAACTTTCTGAAGGACTTGCCATATTTTTTCATCATTTCTTTATCCTCTACTCCAGTTTCTAAAGTGGGCGGGTCATTTTGCAAAGTCAACATTAGCACCTGCAGTCAAAAAACAGTCTCTGTTGAATGTGACAATAGAACTTTTAGTTTGTTCTTTCACAAAACCATCAAAGACGCTCCCTTGGCTGGGTTACCAGCCTGCTTTCCCCATAATCAGTGGTCCTCAACTTGAGGACTATAAGGCTCCATTTTTCTGTGCAAGTCTGCCCACAGCCTCCTTAACCTTGGTTATTCTCATGGACAGAACTTAGAAGATTTCCTCTGCGCATTAAGAATGGTCTCCCAAAGCCACAGGGAATGAATTTTCTGGGAAGTAGCTCTCACGGGACCTCGGGGAATACTTGCTGCAGCACAGGCTGGTTGGGAAAGAGTGGTGTTTGGGAGAGAAAAGGACATTCAAGTGTGAAGGCCATTCATAGGTACAGAACCCGCTGTACTCAAGGCTCCTGCAACATATTAGCAACCCTAAAAATAAAACCACAGCCTCCCAGGAGGTAACGTGATTTTCTCTTAAAGAGGAAAACAAAATGGGAAAACTGCCAAAGGGGGACTAAGATACTGACGACCATGATATAATTATGAGTTACAAAAAAACTGTAATATCAAAAGCCTGTGTTTTGTGGCTGGGGACAAAACAAACTACAGCTTCAAGTCAAAAGGAAATAATTCAACCCTTTCACACTAGGAGAATCATCTACTGCAAAAGCAAGTAGAGTAAGTACATAGCACACGATTGGCCTACAAAAATGAATAGAGCTCCCTAATGCATAAATCAGCCCTAATTTGTGTAAACTCTATACATGCCAGGACTCCTTTCAAGCACTTGAGATTCGTGAATAGATGAGTGCAGAAGTGACTGTTGTTTGTGGAGGACAACAGCCAAGGGGAGGATGTGGGCTGAGAAAATCCTGAAGGACTTCAAGCTGAGATTAACAAGTGCCTCTTAAAATAAGTGGAGATAGGGAGGGAAGGAAACCAATAGTAAAAAATAAAAGTAAATAAAAAGATAAAGGACAAAGTTCTCTGAATTACTCTACTATCTTTTCCATAAAAATCTCCTCTATGGTTTACACTTCCAAAGTTTCTACTAAAAACAATCTTAGAGATAAAGAGATGCACAGATATGCATTAAGTATATCATTGGCATCTTAAACATCTATACAGAAATAGAACAGGGTAGCGGTGTAACTCAGCAGCACTTTGTGCTCAGAACAAGTAAAGCCCTGGGCATAATCACCAAAAGTAATGTAAAAGAAAAACAGCAAATTAACACCACTAAAACATTAACAGAGAGCTGGGCAGTGGTGGTGCATGCCTTTAATCCCAGAACTCAGGAGGCAGAGGCAGGCAGATCTCTGTGAGTTCGAGACCAGCTTGGTCTACAAGAGCTAGTTGCAGGACAGCCTCCAAAGCCACAAAGACACCCTGTCTCGAAAAACCAAAATATAGACAGACAGACAGACTATTAACAGATTATTTGTGGCTGGTGAAATTGTAGGTGATTATTCTCCCTTGTGATTCTTATTTGCACTTCCAAGTTTTCTAAAGAAAGTACATTTGGGAGGCAAAGGTTGGGAAACAACCAGGGCATCAAACCAAAACCTCGCATTTCCTAAGCATTTCCTAAGCTCTACCCTTTGCCCACTGTTTAAAACAGTGTAACTAGGGAACCTTTATATCTTCAGATTTTTAATTCTTTAAAATATGAAAAATAAAACAAGCATAAAGTTTTGATGAAATAGCTCCGCAATTTCCACTGAACAGCTGCAGCCTCGAAACAAAATCTGGCTGGGGGAATGAAAAAAAAAAATGCTGTGACCCCTCTCAGAGGTAGAGCAGATAGAGGAGTAACAAAAACCTGAAAATAGTACCCAAAGTATATGCTGCTTCAAAACACTGTGAGTCACTTACATCAGATGAGTCACAACACCACGCTGTGTGCACAGGCTGAAGCGGTACAGATTATCTTTATTTAAAACGGAGAAAAGAGGCAGCCTGAAATCCATCAGCAAATATGATAGCCCTCTAACACCTTTCTTATACTGTGTTGGGAGACCTGAGGTTGTCCTGCTCTTTCAGAGTCACTAGTCAGAGCTATGAATCTATTCACCTCTGCAGTGAGTCGCAAAGCAGGGTACAGCACTACCTCTGCTAATTCGGGGCATGAGAACATGAGTCAGCCTTCAACTTGGCTGCGTTCTAACTAACTCCCACAAGTCTAAGAAGAAAATAAGCATGTTCAGGAGAACCAAAGAATCCATGCACCCCCATCACAGTTCCAACCCGACCAGTTACCCCAGCAGTTATTACTTTCATTGGAGGGTATTTGTGATAGGGCGCTGCTCCGGTTGCTAATTCAATGGCAGTTATTCCAAAACTCCACATGTCAGCCTTGAAGTCATAGCCTCTCACCTACGAAGAGAGAGATAAAGAAATAGCACTCACAATGATGCCACAGGCCAATGGTACATCGTTACATCCGTTATCATGTCAGATATCCAAAACTAAACATAGAAAATTGTCAACGTAAGTTGCTAAGGGCTCGCCAGTAATCCAGAATTGAAATCTAAGTTGTGATGACTGAAATGAAATTACAACTACAGTATCTGACATGTGTTATGTTAGATTAGACACACTATGTACACGTAACAATGATATGTATTACTGTGCTACAACAATCAAGGTAACATTTTTATCTTTACCTGTTCCATGACTTCAGGGGCCATCCAGCATGGGGTACCAACAAATGTTTTTCTGACTTTATTCCGTGTAACATCACCCCCTGTTGCTAAGAATGCACTGACCCCAAAATCTGGAAAGAAAAAAAAAATCAACCTTATTTTATGTTCTGTGTGGCTTATAAATTCTGAACTGGATCCCACCTCTCCCTGGTGATGAATAGCTGCAAACATGTCCATAGAGCTGTCTCAGAAATAAGTCATCTGCTGTCATCTATGCTGAAGAGATGCTATTAAGGTAATGGGCCAGCAAGTTCACCATACCATATGGCATCGTCTACTAAAAAGGTACCAAAGGTCACCATTATTTTTAGAAATACAATACCAATGAAAGCATCCACATTTCAAAATCCCTGAATATAAAATATCTTAGCCTTTATCTAAGTTTCCTTTTTCTTAATCACTAAGAAGAACACAACTGGAGAAAGTAAGAGTAGAATGTAATATAGTTATTTTTCCATTTTTGTTGTGATTTTCCAGTCCCTTTAATTCTAAGTTATCAATGTTCAAAAAGGCAATTTTTTAAAGACAAAAAAGAATCCATTCCATATCACCATGTCCTAGACTAAGCAGCATATATTAATACCTTGGCCAAAATCATAAAAGCAAATCCACAACCAGGTACACAAAACTCACAACAAGCCTAGCTGTGTCCTCATGCAACCACCACACAAAGGAAAGGCTGAGTCAGCAAAGACTGGGTTTTGTTTTTTTTGTTGGTTTGTTTTTGTTGTTCCACTCCCCCCAAAGTTTGCTATCTGTATAATGATCATAAGTGCAGACGGAATGGTATGCAGAATTAAAATAACCTCTTCCTTTATATCATTTATTATTGTGTGTGTACAAGAGTGCATGTGTCTGTGTGCGTTCATGCATGTGTATGTGCGGGAGTGTATCTTATGTAGCTAAGAGGACAATTTTCAGGAGTTGGGTCTTTCCTTCCACCACACTGAAGTGTCTCCCTTGCTGTTTCTGTAATGCTGCATGCTACAGGCTAGCTAGCTCGCAAACTGTTTGCCCACCATCCACCTCACCACAGGCACTGGCATTACAGATGCACTCTAGCATATCAGGCTCTTACACGTAAGTCAGGGTGATCGAACTCAGATCCTTCAGTCTTGTGCAGCCAGCACTTTTACCCTTTGAGCCATTTCACTGGCCAAAAGCATAATACTCTTCCTAACCCTCATCATATATTTAGAAATTTGGTATGTGAGATTAATTTGGTATACTGTACATGCATATTGACAAAAGGCAAAAATAATTTCTGTAGTGGACAGCAGTGAACATCTGCTTACTAATGCATGCATCCTCAAGTATATTTTTATAGAGAGAGTAAAATGTAGTTTATAAATTTAAAAAAAACTGCTCTGGACTATAATACTTCTTGCTGACAGCCACCCCAAGTATCCCTGGAGAATGAAGTCTGGGACGGAAAGGTCATGGTGTGGTGATGTGTGCCTTTAATCCCAATGCTTGGGAGACAAAGGCCACCCACAGATACACAGCAAGATCCAGGCCAGCAGGGTCACATAGTAAGAAGACCTTGTGTGCCCAAAACAGGGGTAGCCAACACACAGCCCAAGGCAGGATATTATGATATAATTCTATTTTGCTGGTCCCCTTTGTTGACTGTTAGGATGCAAGGAATTCCAAAGAACACCCTCAAGCAAAAACCTACACCAAAAGCATATGGGGGTTTGCTTTAGAACTGCAGCGCTGTTGTGCGGTATGACTTAGCCTTGTAACTAGTCCCGTAAGTGTAAATCTGCTGACTTCATTTACCATTAAACATACTCAGTTCCCAACAAGACATCAGTTACAAGTACATGAAATGAAAGTTGAAAAGCGGTGTCTTTGTTCCAGCTGCCACTTGCATGTTAACAAAAAACAACCGTTTTACTTAAAAATGCCATGCAATTTAATTTACATGTACGGGTCCTACTCTAAAATTCTTTGAATGACTACACTGCAGTAGCTCAAAGAAGTGAACTGTCAAATGCCTACTACCCATGACTAGAGAATGTGACTATTCTAAGGCTTTGAAAAATATAAATTACAATTTAATTCATATTTCCCAAATGAAGTTGAGCAAAGAAATCAACACTCTACTTTTACTAAAATGATCTTACAAAATGATAATATTAAATAAATACACATTACCTATACAGAAATAACAATGTGGATGAGGGCTGCTTTGAGGAAAAACTTAGGTGCTCACACTAAAGGCATTTAAATCTGTGAGCCAACTAAACTAGAGCTATTACTTCTCAATGCCTCAAAATTCTACCTGCCTTCAGGATACATTTGAAAAGCTAGAAACATCGCTGAGAAGGATACACTGCCACAATTAAATATTGACAACGCCTCTTCAATGCATCATCCATGGTTTACATGAATCACAAACTTATTCACAGCCTGGGCTCAGAATATCTACTTAAAGTCAAAAACAGATGGCTAAATGTCTTTCGAGCTCAGGGAAAAAAAATCCCAGAAGCAGAAAACACCAAGCCTAACATCTACGCACCATCACAACTGTAGAACTACATTTGGCTTCTAGGTATGGCTGATGTGTACAGAGAGCACTTACCTGTTCTGGGGAACCGAGCCTTTGACAAAAGTACATAGAGTACTAATACAAACAAGAGGGCCAGTATACGCTGTTCTGTTTCGACAATATACATGTGAGGGTGAGGGTGAGAACGGTGGGGGGGGGGGTGGGAACCACACAGCAAAGTAGGAAGCCAGGTTGTCCTAGGGGCCAGACACTCCAGAAATCATGCACATTTTTCTGGCAACAAAGTATCAAATGCTACACATGGAATCAGCCAGCTCATCTCTTGTTCCTTTGCAGAATATGGGTAAAGCTACCATAAGGAAAAAGGCAGAAAATATTGTCATCTTAGTAACAAAGGGCTCTAAAACCTTTTGAATCCATTTCCTTTTCTTTCCCCATAGCCAGGTCCTCAGTTTAAGCCATCATTACTTATTGCTAAGAGTCCTGTGGCAGCCTCCTGAATCCCCGTGTCCTGCTCCTCTAAGACTCAGGTTCCAGCAAATATCGAGGCTTCCTTCCCTAGGTCACAGGCCCAATGTCTCCTTCCCTAGGACCCCCTTAAAAATCTACTAAGAGACTCTTTCCCCATAGGATGATGTCAAATCCCTTTAGTATAACTCATAACTATCAACCCCTTAGTCTCCTGCACCACTGGTCACTGTTCCAGATCCAGCTAGGACCTCCTGCCTCACCAAAATGTTTCCAAGGGTCTTAGTAGCCCCTAGCATTCCCAGTGCTGCTTCTACATATGATGCTTGTGGTCCACACACAGGGTTGCCTTCACAGCTCTCCTGAAGGCAGAAATAGCAAAGGCCATTTCATGAGCCCTTGGAAATTCCTTTGAGTTACATCCATCTGAAGGGACCAGACCCTCATCTAGCCCCCTGCTTTGGCAGCCGTGACAGACTGCAGAAAAGACCCACCAAGATGTAGGCCTCTGACTCAGTAGCATGTGCTGAGCTTCTGACCTTGCCCCAGTCACTAGGAAGCTAGATATCCTCCATGTAACAAGGAACCAATCAGAAGTTAGTTGGCAGGCTCTGGATGTGCTTTACGGTAACAGTGGAGTATAGAGCATAGCAACCACCCTAGAAGGGCTTATAGGCCATAGCAACCTGGTTGCAGCCACAACTGACCAATCAACACTGGAAGGGTCGCCCAAGCCCAGAAGCGCACCAATCCTGAGACTGCTGTGGACCTCAGATACTCCCCTTGCTCTACCCCCAATAAATTCCCTGGGCCCCATGATCCCTCCAGGTCCTTCTCCCTCCACCCACTGTATCAGATGGATGGAGGACCCGAGTTAATACAGTTAACTCATTAATTAGTTAAAGACTCTGCTTTTGCATCTTGGTGAGTTGGGGGTTCAGAATTTGGGCACAACACATCAAGCCTGCCTATTCTGTCAAGTATCATTTGTGTTGTTTTGGTCATCATCCTAGATGGATATGCAAACAGTAAGCTTTGAAGAGGATCTGCAGCACTGTAATAATCTGACTTAGAGAATATCACACACTAAGAGACAGAAGGTAGATGTCACAGTGTACAAGATTAACTCCTCAACTGTGTGACTCAGAACCTTCCTGGACCTCTGCTTCCTTACCAGATTTTTCATTTGGGCCTAGTTCATTTTAAAACTCTATCCTACTTCCTCTCCCTATATATAAAATTTCCCTGGGGTGAATGACAGCTTTCTCTTCTAGCCTTTTAACAAATAACATTAAGTGGGCCATGGGGTGGACCATGGGGGAGGGTCAGAATCTGCATCTTTCAGTAGCACACAAGAAATATGAGTGAGAAAGGTCTGCTTATGGATCTTACGATATTACCATCCCAGGAGAACACGTCATGAAATAATACACAGCAGCACAATGTATAAAGCCAAATGTTATAATGTCTGTCTGGGAGAACACAGGAGCTATAACTGTCACCTTAGACAATATCTAAGACAGGCCTTGGATCTGGCCTTGAAGTGAGGCGAGGAGTTGGACAAGTAAGCTAATGGGAAACCAATCCCAGACACAGCTGTGATCTGAGAAGGAAAAACTGTCTGACAGCTTCAGGGGGGGAACTCAAGTATCCACAGGGGTCTTGAGAAAACTAAGAGGAGGCCAGGTCCTGGGAAGCACAGTCCCTATGATTAAGGACACTTGGTGCTCTCACTCAGTCTTGGTGCTAGGGGTGCTAGACCCTACGGGGAGTCTGGCACTCACTCTCAGCAACCTCCCACCCAGGTCTGAAGCAAGCTTCTGCCACTCAGCAAGAGGAGAGGGTAAACACAGTCCTGCTGCTGCTCATTTCCGAGTTTCCCAGAGAAAACAAACACCAGTGTCTTTAAGGAAAAATGTCTTTGTTGTTTTTATTGTTGGCAACAAATGCACGTTTTAAAAAAAGAAAGCAAAAACAATTGGAAGAGCAAGCTCGCCTTTCTGATTTAGTCTGCAAAATTAGTCTACCAGTTATGTTGTTACAATGTCTAAAGTCCACAGTACAGCGAGATAGTCATTTACAATACCATAACCCAGGGGGTTAGCTGGCCTTCTAATGAAAGCCTAGGAGGGGTCCTGAGAGCCCATGGTGACCAGAGGTCATGACAAACATTCCTATTCTCTGTATCTAAGTATAAACAGGTAGGATCCAGGCCAAAAGCCAGGGATGTATGACCAGGACGAACAGGCACCTGTCCAGAAGCCTGCTGCTTGCTGAAGAACCGTTTTTACTGGTGACAATGGAGGCTCTGGCAGAGTTAAAATATCTGAGAGCTTTTCTTCACCTTGCATGAAAAAAAATCCCAGTCTGGCCCAAATATAGGCTCACACCCTGGTATGCCTGTGTAGATTTGGCTTATCGCTGCCAAACCTACGGACAAAAGAGACCTGCCTGTGGATTCTCGGTGTGCCTGCCACAAAAGAATGTCTCATTCACCTACAGGGAGTGAGACCAAGGGTTTCCCTGAGCTTAAGGGACAGGGTGGGAGAACCATCAAGGGGTGTGCTTGCTAATAAATGGTAAAATTAGCCTGAGCATCATTATCATTTCATTAAGAGTTAGGAAGGAATTGCCTACCACAACTCTCCATAGCATCGGCTGCAGTCTAAAAGGGCCATCCACTGGGCTGGAGAGGTGGTTCAGAAGGTTGAGCAGCATTTGCCATCAATCAGCCAATAACATGTAAAAATATTTATATTTCTTAAATATTTAAAATAAGCATATATTTTTAAATATTTATATATTTAAATATATATTTAAAGGAACCTTTGTATGAAAAACATTGATTCAACATTTGGTTAGAGAAAAACAAAATTAATATTTGATAGCTCAGTGCTTTCACAATGTATAAGACAAACATCAAACTTTCAATATTCTGCAAAGGCTAGCTAAAGGGAGGGAGGTGTCCCCATAGCCTTGAAGGTGGGTGGTCCTTGAACGGTTTTCACTACCTGCAGCCTTTGTTACCAGAGGCCAGGGTTTTATAAAACCAAAGAGCTGAGTGAGGAGGTTGAAGGGTCCAAGCTCAGCTCAGTGTCCAGGCATCAGGGAAGGCGACTTGCAATTAGTCCAATTAGCAATGGGGACCAAGGTGGTTGTCTCTAGAGAAGAAATATTGAAAAGTCCCATGGAAAGTAGCCCAGGCAAGGGGGAGGGCTGGGCAGCGGGGCAGACCGTGGCTGTAACCCAGCAGTGCAATCAAGAGGACCACTCTGTGAAAAGAATCTATGATGACTTAGTGGACACTGGAAATGAAGAGGAGGAAGAAATAAGAAGATTCACGACTTGCCAGCAAACACAGTGACAGACGGTCTGAAATAAAATCAAAGCCCTTCTTATATTTTTGGTTGTGAGCCTAGCCTTTAAAGGCTGAGCTATCTACTCCAGCACAAATCATAGCCCTTCTAAAGAGCTATTTAGCCCTGACAAAATTCAAAAGAAGAGAATGGCAGGGGATTAATATTTTGAGTCCTAAGCATTCCCACAGTAAAGATCAAGTTGTGAGTATTCAACACAGAAAAAGCAGTTTGAGGTTCACTAGTCAATATTAAATGTCACTAAAAACAATCTAACTTAAATCCAATCCTGTGGGATGGCAACTGTTGATTGGTTGGTTGGTGGTTGGTTGGTGGTTGGTTGGTTGGGGTTTTTTCCCACTTCTCCCAATCCCTTTCTGAGAGGCTCTCAAACTGAAACACACTTCTAAATACCTAGTAACATCCTCAGGCCCACCAGTATCTTGGCTTTCCTGGGCCCCACGGGTTCCCTGAAATGCAGACAAGCATATAAAGGACACTGTGGCTTAAATTATTACTGTACAAGCTGCATAGCAATATATACAAAAACAGATGCTAGGTTTTCTCAGTTCTGTTATGCACCAACTATAGAATGCGTTTTTTGTTTGTTTGTTTGTTTTTTTTTTTTACAACATAGCTCATGTTTCTTGTGCTGTTCATACCAGGGAGCATATCAATGTATCAGTACTAGTGGATCCCATTCCTACTTATTACCCAGTAGGGTGTAAGCCCTGGGCAGAGACACCACAGGCTTGCAGAGTTGTGCTTCAGACATAACTGACCTTCCAGGGAGACCAGACATGAGGAAATAAATGAAAGAGTGACCTTTGCATGAGCCAAAAAAAAAAATGCATAAACGCAACACATGACACTTTGCTGCCCCTTTACTCCCATTGCTTGGAGATGGAAGAAAAAGCAGGACTAGGGAGAGCCATGGCTTCCGCAATTACAATGTCTGATGTGCATTTTCCAAGAGCAGGCCACTTTATGTAAATACGCATAAAGAGTATTCTTCCTTAAGTACAGTTCTGACCTTGGAACTGAGACCAATCCCCTCTCCGACTGCTGCCCCACACTTGGCACTGAAGAACAAGGAAGCTCCTCCCGGGCCAGAAGTCAGCATGCCTGCAGAACCACCCGGCTTCCTGTATTACTTCTCCCCAGTGTCAGCTTACCCAATTGTCACAAAAACCAGCTGAGTGCCATTAGCGTCTTTAACTGACCAAGTAGCCATTTCTGTTTTAGTTCTGTAACGAGTGACTAAACCTGGTCTTGGTACACCAGTTTATTTCTGCTTATGAATTAAATCACAGCAACGTCTCCCTGTCCTGGAGCCCTGCCATCATCAAAATGTCATCAGGACTCCCGGCACTGAGAGCCAAGTCTAAGTGGAAACCCAAAGGCCTCAGCCTCCTTCCTGTCAGCTGGGAAACCTGCAATGAAGAACAGAGGAGAGCTTGGGATGGCACTTCCTCGAAGGAGGTTGAAGGGACACTTTCAGTGTCTGAGTGAGCACCATACCTCTGGGTTCCAGAACCCTGCTCAGCAGAAATCAACACCACTTACTCGGGGCCAGGAGCAGAAATCAAGGCTAAGAGAAGAGAGCCAAGATGTGGCAAGACCTGGGACAGCAGCCACGTACACTTACAGGGCTGGTTTCCTTCTAGAAAGGATACCCCTGTGCTTAGGACAGAGGCTTTTCAGCACACCCACTAAAATGATCCTATCTGGGCCAGGTGGTGATGGTGCACACTTTTAATTCCAGCACTTGAGAGGCAGAGGCAAGCGAACCTCTGTGAGTTCGAGGCCAGCCTGGTCTACAAAGTGAGTTCCAGGACAGCCTCCAAAGCCACAGAGAAACCCTGTCTCAGACCCCTCCACCCTTCCCAAAAGAAGAACCTACCTGACTAGGGAATTTAGAATATCCTAAGTTCTTGGCACAATTCACCCTGTGGCATGCACTGCTAGGTGACTGGTTTACTTCTGCACCTCTCCTGCTCTACCACAACCTATATGGTTTGCTGTCCCTGGGGGATGGATCTAAGTAGATCTAAGCCAACCAGTGATGGGTCCCTCTGCACCCAGGGAATGACTCTAGCCCATGAGATCTGAGTGAGTTCAGTGCAAATTCTTGTAGGAAAGTTCACCTAAATGGGCTCCTTCCCTTCCCAAACTCCTCTTCCTTTGTAAGATGCAATGCAGGGAGTAACAGCAGCCCAGGAAGACAATACGCGCCAGCACACAGCGGGCATGCCAAGGGAACAGGAAAGAGCCACGACCTTCACGCTGCCCTGCAGCAACTGTGACACCGTGTGACCGAGATTCCTGGTTATGGAAAGTACTCAAATATCTTCTTAATCTCCCACTAGACAACGACTATATGAATGGCTTGTACCCAAAGGCTTAACTCTTACAGTTTCCTGTCTTCATCCAACCCAACCACGTGCACTGGCATACTTCCTGACTACCAAGAGTTAACCATTACATCCAAGACCAAAGTTGTTGCAGTCCCCAAAAGGATTTGGTAAAAACCAGCAAGAAAACAGTTTAGTACCCCTTACAATTTTTGATTATAAAACAGCTCCAGTGTTAGTACAGCTTTTAATGCCATGGGGCATAAATCAAAATGAGTAACTGCACAAGTGTCTCAGGGGGTATGGAGCGCATACTGAAAGCAAAGTCTAACTTTTGGTTGCTGTTTGGAGCAATAATTCCACAGCCTTGCCCAGCACAACGTACTTCTAGGAAGTAGAAAAGAGAGCTATCATCAAAACTCTAGTCTAGACCCTTGGAGTGTTATCCACAGACTGAAATAAGTAGTTCTGTGAGCATCTCAGAAGCACAGGGTCTCGGATCCCAGACCAGAGTCATTAGACCAGAATCTGCACCATAGCCAGATGCTCAGCTGACTCACACACACACTGAAGTTAAGCTGTGCTAGCCAATCACTGTGCCTGAACAACCTCAATGACATCAACTCCATAGATTCCCATATTCACCTCTTAGATGAAGAGAATCACAGTCAGGAAAAAGAGACTGTAGGAAAACTTATACATGTATCCAAGGCCCCATATTTTCTGGTGTGGTAATTCCAAGGGTGACACAAACATAAATGCACATAGTGAACTCCCTACCTCAGTGACTCTCAACTGTGTCCAGTGTGTCCTGGAGGCCAAGCAGTCAAGCACAGCCAACCCTGTACAGAGGTTTCAGAATCTTTTTAAGTACATGAGAATACTTTATAACCACCTCCTATGAACTGTCCATCATTAACAGCTGCTCAAGGGAGAGGCCGTGGTACAGGGGAGAGAAGCTGTGGTGACCGCATTTTATGCATGGACGTTTGCAGCCCTGATCCTTTCTTTCCCACTCATGAAGATGCTGCTGAACTAAGGGTGAAATGGTCATCTTACCAAAGCAATAACGTTGAATCCACTCATCTTTTAAGAGAGTTGATAGCATTTAGCAACTGATCTACAGTTAGTCACCAAATGCTCACATGCCACCTGCCCTGCTCCAGGAAGCCTGTGGGGTTTGGGGGAATACCAGAATCTTCTAAAGCCTCCTCGGTGATGCCATCTCACCATTGCCTCCCACCAGACTCCATTCTTTCATTTTGCTTCTTCCTTCTTACAATCAAATGGTGCTCACTGATCTGGTCTGGCTTTACAGGCTGAGGCCCTCACCCACCGTATGGTGCCTGAGGTATTCACAGTTCAAAAGATCCCGTGGAATTTCCTGAGTCTGGGCCCTAGAGGGTCACTTGTCAGCGGCTCTGGACAAATGCATGACCCCCATCAGCGAATGAGATGGGGGCGGTCCCGACTGTCTTTGAAACATCAGACACTGACAACTGTACAATCTTTTCTGACAGCAGATGAAGGGAAGAAACTAGACAGCATCTCTTTTCATGTCCTAAGAGAGATCTTCACATTTAAAAAATAAAGAAAATGAAAGACAAGCCAACAGGTACTTAGAGTATCATCTGCATTGTCTCAACGTTGACATCAACCAGTAACCTTCCAATGTGGCTAGGAAACTGGAGTCCTAGGCCAGCTATGCTGAAGACCCCAGCAAGAGTCAGCTTTCTCAAGTCCAAAGATACACTAATCAATGGTCAACTTTCTATTATATGTGACACGTACTGTGAACAAAGGAAACCAAGCACCCCAGAGAACAGACGGGTTTATTAAAGACATTCTGATAATGGTAAGCACAGACAAAAACTAGGCTTAATCCATCCTCCATGCCCCAAATGATCTTCTGATTTGCACACTTTCGAATAGGACCTGGAATGTCTTTAGTGATGACAGTTAATGAGGAGCCACTCAAACAGTTTGATACAAGATAGGTACTTGGGATCATGTTGTCAACCCTCCGACTAAAGGAACTGATCCCTGGAGCAGCTGACCCATCAGAAAGCAGAGAGCTGAAGTTCCCAGGGGAGGTTGGAGGCTCAATAGCAAGCACTGCGAGGGCAGTCTGAGGAGACCTGAGAGCAGAGTGTGACCTTCAGAATGACTGGCCTTACACACACACACACACACACACACACACACACACACACACACGTCCGTAACTGCTCAGCAGCCTTCACATTCCTCACCTGGGAGACCAACTCTGCTCAGCGGTCAGCACTGCTCCAAGGTAAATGTAGTATACAAGTACCATTCCCGAAGCCAGAGTCACACTTCTGAAGTCGCCAGGGTCCACAGCTGGCCATATCCAAAAGGACAGGCAAACGCATCTCAGATCAAATATTAATACTTCTAAATTTCCAATGCAACATTTATACACCCGCAGGTGATCTCTTTTCAGGCAAATCTCTACTGAACTGGCTCTATTATCAGACGTGTCTACGAAGCCACAGCCTGTCTGTTCACTTGAAAGAGAGAGACAGCCCCTATGGGAAATGATGAAAATAACTCCAGTTGCCACAGAGTATTCAAAGAAACAGCTGACATCATTTCTACAAAGTTCTAAGAAGGATTAACTGATGATAACAAAATAGTCAAAAAATCTGCAGAATTTCAAATCTGCAATACGGAAAATTTCATATTTAAAACAATTAACTATAAAGAGCATCCATTAGGATATTTTTCTCAGTATTTTTAATCTATATTTGCTATTTATCGAGCTCTCACTCAATACCACTAGCTAGGTAGTCTAGCTGACCTTGAAGTTCAATGCAAACCCTCAAAATAATAAGATAGGAAGATATAGAGGAAGACATCCAACATTGACCCCTTGCCTTCATGAATCCATGCACTGTCAAGTCCAACCAAACAAACCCATGTGTATACATGTGCATAAACCACACCAAAAAAAAAAACTTAATAAGTTAGAGGACAACTGAGGAAGATACTTAACTGGTCTCCGCTCACATGCACATACATAAACATATACCTGCCTGAAACATGAACATTCACCACACATGTAAACGTATGTGCATGTGCTCTGCCTATTTCACTTTTGCTGTATGCTTGATGACAATTATATTCCCATTTCTTGTCACTCCCCCAGCTCAGAGGACTGTGTACAAATTCGTGATTAATATATGTCAACTAGTCATTTAAGGTACACTGAATACGATACAGTGCATGTGTGCAAAGTTCTCTAGCTGTCTGCTGTTGTGTTTGAACAGATAGTGGCTGCTGTATACAGACGAGCCTTGCCCATTTTCCCTTGTGTATTGCCCCTGTATCCTTAGGATGCATCTTGAAAGAAAAGTTATGCGGAGGAGGTTAAACGACCGACCCAATTTCCACACAGAACCATGGCTAGCACAAGTAAGGCTGTGAAGAGACCACGCTCAAACCTCTTGGGGCTTGTGCAAGTGGAGCTGGATTAGCGAGGGGAGGATCCCAGTCAGATCCCATTTACCAAAACTTCTGAACTCCTTCCTCCTGTCAGGAACTCTCTGGTGAAGTAGAGTTTCTACCTTTGGGTTTCACTGAGAAAGGATGCCAGCAGTAGAGCAGGAGGACAGATGGTGTTAGCAAACTGAAGAGGAGCCATGAGGGCCACCACGGGAGCATGTGAGAGGGGACATGGTCCAGGGTAGGTCACTCCTCTAGCCTCCTTGAGGAGCTTCCTTTATGCCATCAATGGGCTTTAAACTGCACGCTAGAAAGCAATGTGGGCAGACACATACAATAGACTCTCCCCTCAGGTGAGAATGAGGAAGCCAGGGGCCAAACAAAGGAGAACAGCCCAGAACAGGGCAGGAGGTCATACAGAGTGCACGGAGCCTGACCCTTTAACCCCTTCCTCGTCACCTTGCAACACTCCAAGTAAGTACCTGCCCCCACTTTCCACACGCCAGTAATGTTCCCTTGCTGTGTTTTAACTGTGCTGTGTTGTTTTGTTACCCAGGTATGTACCCACACGACACAGTTATGAGGCCAGAATGAGCAACACCAGGTCTCAAGATGGCTTAACCAGGAAGTGGCAGCCCACCCTCTGGGCCATGGTGTCAGGAAAGACAGGGCCACCAGTGGCTACTCATTAAGATGGAGGCCTTGTTTCCTTTCAGAGTGCAACCACTCACCAAAGGCTGCTGCTTCCAGAGAAGATCAAGTTTCCAAGTTACTTCTCCAAGTCTCTCTTCCCTAAACACAAGAAATACCTCCTCAATCTCCAGCCACCTCCATCAGAGTCCAAAGAAGACAGAGGGAAGACAAATAACCCAGCACACCTGGGTTTAAAATCTCAACCCCCCTCCCCATCTGACTTCCTGAGACTAACACTAATGTACTAAAAAGCAGTTTCTTGCAAGCTTCTCTGGAAGTTTGTGTCAGGGAGATTTGAGTGTTCAAAACACAGAGGGAGGCTGACCATGGATATGAGGATAAAAGAACAAAATCTCCAGATCATGTCTTACTGGCTGAATGGAATGCACTGGGACTCATGTAGGCTGCTGTGAGGTAACTTTCCAGTGTCCTGTGCTTAGCTAAGTTGCAAAACGTCTAGAGATGAGACATAAGCCTTCACAGACATGAGTTGTGCCCAGAAGACAAGTGCAACAAACTTCCCACTAGGTGAACTAATGGCAGCAGAAATCTATTTCTCAATGTTCAGAAGGCTGGCATTCTAACATCTAGACACCAGCAGATTCCACCAGGCCTGGTCCTGTTCCCTGGCAGATCCAAGGCACCTGCAGGTGTGTCTTCACACCTTGGGAGGGAAAAGCATCTCTTCGAGGCCCCCTTTTTAAAGTCACCTCTCTCTCATCCCCATCACAAGAGCTCAACGGCAAGACTCAGTCTCAGAAACAAAAAGGAAAACAAAACAAAAATTTTATCTGATTTTGAAATCAGTATTTTCACAGGACAGGAAGGATAACTGACCACAACTTAGAAAAATCTTACAACAAACAGAGCTGTAGCTGACCACCCCACGGTGACCTGTTCACTATTCATTTCTGTTTGCTGGAAATACTGTCTCTTGAATTCTGGACAAACAGGCTTAGTCACTTCCCAGCCAAGGTACTAAGCTTTCCGTGACAATATGACAGAGCATCAAGTTAGTTAATAAATGCCATACCGTGGGAAGAGCATGACTTTCAAACAGCCACTCCGTCTTTCTATCACAGACTGTGATGAAACCTATTTATTACATTTCCCAAGGTACCCAAGCCAGGTTTATTGAGGAGTCACACACGGGCTTTCCAAGTGCAGCACAGCAGGTGAAAAGCCTCTATTTTGTCCTGAGGGGGGCATTTCCATCCCTGGGTTCTCATCATGACGTCGAAGCTGGCTCTTACCACTCTTCAGTGTGTGGTGTCACTTTTGAACTTGATTCTACCCAAATGACACCAAGGACACCTTCCGTTTTCAGATCTTACCTGCATTTCCACTTGAAGGCGCGAGGGGGAAGCTGCTTGGCCTATGTCCCCTGACCCAAAGTGGTTTTAGGCAGAGACAGAAAAGCTGCTGGCTGCTCAGTTTCGATCTGAAACCTAAATCTTTTAAGTCTAGATTTAGGGAGTACCTGCAGGTGGGGGTTGACAAGCTCTGGAGCCAGGAAGCCAGAGTCTGAAGCTACACTCCGGCACTTATCCTGAATTTGATTCACTTTCTCACTCTGTGTCTTTGTTTCCGGTCTGTAACACGAACTATGGGGTCCTTCCCCATGATGTGTGAGGTGGCTGAGTGTGTCCAGAGTATGGTTAGTGCCCAAAAGCTAGCTGGCCTCACACACAGTACACACTGGTTACTGATCTTACAGTGTGTATACCTGTGCTCCCCAATGGTCTGCACCTCTGTAAGCAGAACTAAATGTGGGAGCCTATTCACCTTTCTTTTCAGGTACATCATAAAGCCACGATTTCCATGACCTAGCCCAACCCTTGATCTTCCTTCAGGAAACAAAAAGTTATGAAAAGGGCAGTTTACCTACATGACAGAATGAGTGGCTTCTTTGTATAAAAAAATATATAATATATAATATACTTGAAGAAATGAGAATTAAAAGATCCTCCGCATAACTTTTCTTTCAAGATGCATCCTAAGGATACAGGGGCAATACACAAGGGAAAATGGGCAAGGCTCGTCTGTGTACAGCAGTCACTATCTGTTCAAACACAACAGCAGACAGCTAGAGAACTCTGCACGCATGCACTGTTCTGTGTGTCTGCTTTTGTCCCTCTTACCCACCTACCTCCCTCATAGCCACACCAAGGTGACAATGGCCGAGGACCCAAAGCCCAGTCCTGAGGTTCCAAGATCCTAGTTTTTGGCTAGTGACAGAGTGCCTGGCAGGGTACAGTGATCTGAGAATTGTAGCAGCACCCTGCATCCAAAAACCAGTAACCGTATAACATGCCTCAAAATGTTTAAACGACACTTCAAATTCTGTACAAACGCAACACTGCACTCAGTTCAGAGAAGGGGCTGGGAGATTTGGGGTGAATTCTAGAAAGCTGTAGCTCCAAAGGTGTAGGAAATGCTGATTTAAATGTCTATTGGACCACACTAGGCATTCAGGGTATGACAGTGCAGTTCATGAAGTTACCAAGTAAGAAGCATAGCAGGAAACAAGGAAGGACGGTAACACACAGTCCTCACTGTGTGCCAGGCACAGGCACAACACAACCCAGCCCTTCACACCCCCACCCAGCTCATCCTCACAAGCACCAAACATTAGCTTCTTTCCACAGGTGTCCTCATGACCCTCGGGGGCCACACCACTCACGGTAGGGAAAGAAGTTAGAACCTTAAGGTCTGAGACAGAAAGAAAAGTGCAGGGAACCTCACCTCAGAGGATCCTAAGAGAGAGAAAGAAAAGGACAAAGTGTTCCAGACACCCAGGAAAGGGCCCAGATCATTAATCTGACAAGAATAATGAGAAGAGGTGACTGGCAGGGTGCCAAGTGGCAGAACAAAGCTGGAGTTGACCTGTCTTTGCATTTCAAAGGCGACTGACTGCTATTCTGGCCCTCATGTTGAGAGGACTGTTTCATCCTCAAACAAAGAAAGTTAACTGTACTTCCCTATCAGCTTAACTCAAGGTTAATGGGAAGTTTTCTTCCAAATTGTGTTCTAGGTAAGCTTACCTTCTGGGAACTCATAAATTCTCTCACAGCTGAACCTCTTTCAAGACAAACCTGAGGTATACATGACCTCCAGGCAGTGAGAGTGTGGTTGTGCTGGCTGCAGTAATGCTAAGAATAACAGTAACACTAATAACCATAGCAAAAGTCACAGAGCAGCATCTGTTGACAGCTAAAGTGTGCCTACTGTGTGCCTGCACTGTTAAAGGCAGTATTTTTTTTTAATCCCTTTAAAGGAAATGAGTCTCAACGAGGCCACTGAGTGATGGCCCAGGAATTTCAGCCAGCTGATAGTCTGTACTCAACAAGGAGACTGCTTGTGGCTGGGTACTTTCAGGTTTTGGCACACATTTATTTTGCCCATCACTTCCTGAGCTGAAGTAGTTTCCCAAATTGCCCCCAGCCTTTAGGATAAGGAACACTACCCTCCCTGAGGGCTGACAGAATGCACACACATAAACTGCTAACTTAGATGCCAGAAAACAAAAGTCCATTGGAATAAAAGCAAAAGGGGAAGGGAGAGACAGAGAATGAATGGTGAAAGACTGAAAATGAGGAAGCCAAGTGAAGAATGTAAGAAGGTTCCTTCCAACTACTGCAGAAAGCTTTTATAATGCAAAGTCTCATAATGGGGGCTCAGGAGATAGCTTAGCTGGCAAAAATGCCTGCTGCTGCACAAGCATGAGGAGGACCTGAATTTGAACCTAGAACCCAGGTTAAAAAGTCAAGTAGGTTGGGCACACTGCTCCTAACCCTGTAGGGAAAGGCAGGTTCCTGGGGCTTACAGTCTAGCAAATGAGAACCCTTGGGGGAAACAAACAAACCAAACAAACCAAAGTAAACAGTGCCTGAGGAACTAAACCCAAGGAAACATATACATACATACATACATAGATACATACATACACACACACACACACACACACACACACAGTATAACTGAAAATGCTTCACTTTATTGGCAGTATATTATTGAGTTTCGTAAGTCACTGCATTGGTTTCATAAGGTCAACCATACCTTATAAGGTTCAAGTTCAAAAGTGCTAAAAAGGTAACATGAATGGTCTAAGCCGTGTGTAACTACAAACTCCATTCATCTATGCATAAAATCAGGGTGGCTCTCAGTTTCCCCAATTCTTTCACAAAATGCAATGCTGTCTGTCATCTTGACTTACGTACTTAACCAACCCAACAGTGAGCTTTTCATTCTCCTTTAGAGTGAGTGAACAGGTATTCTGCATTATGGATATACTGTGTATACTATACTTTGAACACTACAGTTGCATCTCAGATTTTGCTTTCACAAGTAAATAGTCCAAGAAAGTATCTGAGCATGGTGGTATATGACATACCTATAATCCCAGCACTTGGGAGGTAGGGGCAACAGGATTGTCACAAGTTCAAGCCTAGGCCCCCTTCCAAAAACATCTCCAACAAATAAATGTAGGTCTCTAACATTCCAGACATTTACAGGGATAGCTGGAGAGCAGATTCCTAGCAGAGGGATAATTTTGCTCATAAATGATTAATAACTCCCTCTCAGACAGACTGCTGCAGACTCCAGAGATACATACACTCCCACCACAGCTGACCAGAGTCAGTCAACATAGTGTCAGTGACTGCAGAGTGGGACAGAGATGTGTGTATGTGGCTTCTATAACCCCTCATACTTCCTTTGGTTATAGAGACAAATGCAAACTGCACTTCTAGTAGTGAAAGATAGTATCAGATTCCTCTTCACTGTGGATGTAACTCTTTGTACTGCTACCAACAATGTATTAACCTTTGGCTTTGTGATATAGGCATCTCAATACTGTTTTAAGCTGAGTTTCTCTAGCTGCCACACTGAGTGGTTTTGTTTTTTCCCTTATATAAACTCCACTTGCCCCTGTGCTGATTACATTGCTTTTGTCCACTGTCTATGTTATTAGCTGGTCTAAGCATTTCGTGTGTGTGTGTGTGTGTGTGTGTGTGTGTGTGTGTGTGTTCATATGTATGTGTGTGTAATAATATGTATATAGTGTATGTATATTTTATGTACAAATATAATACATATATTATAACAGCCCTACATACAGGGTAGGTTCATGTTTCATGTGACAACAAACAATTTGAACACTATCAATAGGCAATGTAAAATTATGAAAACAAAATTTCTGTGCAAATATATCTCTTTACAACTAAAGGAAATGTGTATCAGGGCCAGCAGAATGGTACAGTTATTAAATGTGCATTCCCTGTAAACCTGGCAACCCAAATTTGATCTCCAGAAATCATGTAAAGACGGAAGGAGCGAACCAACTCTGCCAAGCTACTCGCTGACTCCCACACATGTATATTGCCATGAATACACACACGCACGCATGCATACATACACACACACACACAATTTAAAACTAATTAATTCATTCATTCTTTGGAGTCATAAAGATCCTAGTCCTTATTTTCTAGAATCCTTTCAGACAGTTTAACAGAAGTGTTTACATGAAAAAAAAAAAAAACCCAGCCTCAAAATGGCCCTTGTCCACATAGAACATTGCAGTTACCAGAGTCTACCGAATCCATAGACACCTAAGTCTTTTTTATTATTATTTCAATTTATATTTATGGGTGTTTGCTTGCATGTATGTCTATTTGTGCCTGGTGCCCACGGAAGCCAGAAGAGGGCATTAGACCCCATAGCTGGGAATCACTACATCTGTGCTAGGAATCAAATGCCCATGCTCCTAACCACTCTCCTGAGTGCTCCTAAGACCCACCTTTCCAGTCCCCAAAACTTGGATCTTTTTTTTTTTTTTTTTTTTTTTTTTTTGGTTTTTACAAGACAGGGTTTCTCTGTATTGTTTTGGAGGCTTATCGGTCCAGCTGACCTCGAACTCACAGAGATCCACCTGCCTCTGCCTCCCGAGTGCTGGGATTAAAGGTGTGCGCCACCACCGCCTGGCCAAAACTTGGATCTTAAGGTGCAGTAGATACAAAGGAAAACAGTTCATGACTGTACAACAAGCATTACCAACCATCTCACAGATGGGAAGAGTGAGGCTCAAAGATACAACAACATCCACACAGCGATTTCAATCAGGATCCCAAAATCCTTGGACTTAAGTGATACACAAAGTAGCTTCCTGACGCCTTAAACTAACTATATTGGCCAAACCTACCTCCTCCACAATATCACTTCCATATACATTCTCTAAGGGAGCACACCTTTAATCTGAAAAGCAAAAATTTCATCTGCATCTTGAGATGTCTTCTCCCCCTTTAAAGGAGAAAACTAAAAGTTGCTCTTTACATGTGAAAACACAGAGGCCAAGGTCTGCCCCCTGCTCATCCCACCCTCCAGACTCTCACTTGAAGGTCCACAGAGATGGCCACAGTTCAAGCCTCAAGGCTAAAGATAGAACTCAGAGGGAAAGCCCCTGCATATTATTTACAAGGCCTCACATTTGACCCAGAAGCCCAATATTTAAGTTTAGCTTCCTACTGAATTCCTCTATTTCTCTTTTTGAATTATTTTAATTTTTTAATGCAGATTATTTTATGTGAATGAATGCTTTGCCTGCAGGTGTGTCTGTATACCATATGTGTGTATGGAGCCCACAGAGGACAGAAGAAATCATTGGGTTCCCCGGAACTACAGTTACAGATGTTTTTGAGGCACCATGTGGAGGTTGGGAACCAAACCTGTGTCCCCTGCAAGAGCAGCCAGGGATCTTAATCTCTGAGCCATCCCTACAGATCCTGGATTCTCTGCTTCCTAATAACTCTAAATCTCCAGGCTTACCTGGAAACAGACTTTTGTTTAGAATAAAGTGCTGTGGTCGATTTTGGATCAATCTCTGCCAACACATAGGATTCTTCCTTATAACTCAAAATGAAACCAATTAAGCTAATTCATCAACCAGCATGAGAGAAACTGCAACACTCTTAATAACAGAAACCATGTCCATGATTCTCACAGTGCTAGCAATGGAAGACCGAAGGCTGAACACTCAGGAATGGCAGGAACCATTCCACTACAGGAAAGGACTATCCAGCCAAAACCAGTGCCACAGAGAGATGGTGACGGCTGAAAGGGGGGCTGGGGCTGACCTGCAAGGACCTGGGGCAAACAAGAGAAAACATGGATGTGCCACCTTCCATGCCAAGGCTCTGATAACTCAAAACAACAAAATGAAAGGAGCCGAGCACAGGACGCGCTCGCCTGATGTGGTCACTCAATAGCGTACAGAAATGAGAGGTTCCTAAACTAATGCAGAGAATGTTTTAAACCTTCAAACTCAATCAAAACCAATTTTACACATGATTTTTCTGGCAGGTACATAAACATCTTTATTCAACCTGAAAGGGAGAGAAGCTATCTAAGTAGAAACTGAAAGTCAGACCATTATAAAAAGGTTTTGTGCTAAAACAGCATTATTTACCAAGAGAATTAGCCAAGATTATCCAGGTTCCCATCCCATGCATTCTGTAAGGCCATGACCATTAGAGCAGGGCAGCCCAAACACACTCTTAAGAGGCACTACATACATTTAACTATTTCAGGAAATTATCCTTTATTCCTCAAAATATAACAGTCCTGTAAACAAGGGGATATTTTCATCTTTAACAGCTTTACCTGCTATTTGGACCGAACCATCCTCACCCAGAAGAATATTGCCAGCTTTCAAATCCCTGTTAGGAAAAAAACAAAGCAGAGGCTAAATTATGAAGCATAGATTATATATTATACTGACTCACTCCAGAAGATTTTAACACACGGCACACAAGCCAACTGCCTGACACAATCATTATATTGTGAATATTAAAGTCACGTAGCAGATTTTAAAAGTTCTAAGTGCACACTGTCATTTTCTACTTTGCTCCCGAGGCACAGTTAGGGTTTTAATAACAAATATTTTATGTGAAGCCATTATCTGCATTTAATTAAATCACTACCGAGGAGACTATTTTATGTTTCAGAGTTAGTCATTAACCCTAAAGCCACAAGACTGCCATATTTATCAAGAATTAAATCCTTGTCTAAGTTGGACTATTCTGCTTCCACAATTCCAAACAACCCCACAGCCCACTTAAAATGATTTTGATCAGTCTCTCCTATGGAGTGATATCAAGGCTAAATGTCAATTGTAATATTTCATGTGCTATTTCTTTACTATATGAGGCAATTTTAATATTTAAAGAAAGTGATAATCAAGAAACAAGTACTAAGAAATATGGTACCGATCATTAAATATACAGCTGTCTCATGGTTCCACTTTGAACAATGTTACTAGTATTAGGGTAAATGGTTGTCTGTTTGTAACATTCCTCAGAGTCAGAATAACATTGTTGCTTTTGAAGTACTGGTCACTCAAATTCCCTTGGCTGTCCACTTCAAAGCTTAGCATTCTATGTTGCAGAAGAAGTTGCCAGCGCTGCTTCCCTCCCTCTCACCACCAGGCTCCAAAAATGTGAACATAAAATGTAACAGTCTCTCTTTCCTTAGGAAGAGGGAGACAGCATCCAGTTCAACCAAGCACACTTTAAGAGCAATTATGTTAACTAATTCCTTAATGAGCCCACACAGCATTTACTACATTTGCCCTATTTCAATTTAACCACATAAACCAGGATACCTGGGAAATGCATCCAAGTTTATTCTTTGGAGGTTTGTTTTGCTTTTAAGTGTTACTTTGGAGTAATACAAAAGCCCACCTATAGCAAATGTGTGCTTGAAATTCTTTACGAACGGTAGTTATACATTATGAAGAGCAGGCTGTACAGAAATCATACCTGTGGATCTGACCATTTCTGTGCAGATAGTCTAAACCTTCCAAAACTTCCTTGAGAATTGTTGCGATTATTGCCTCTTCCAGAACACCGTTCTTGTGCTCTCCTCGATTGACGATGTATTTGATGATATCCAACATGGAACCTGATCGGACAGGCAGAATTGGCAGGATTATTTTCATAGGCATCTCTGTTCCTTTTTACATTAAGAAACCTCTACTATGACAACACTAAACAGGACCAGAATCTGTTTACTTACTTTCAATACTCCCAAAGAATAATAAGAGTCAAATCTCATGCCCAAGGCTAGAAACACTATGTCTATTAATAAGTTGGCAAGAACACCTTCAGTGTGAGGTTGAGTAGAATTCTCACTAAAAGTCAGGGAGGAGAGCTCTGTTGAAAGGGCTCAGTACTGAAGACTAACAGCTGCTTTTCCAGAGGACCCTGGTTCAGGTCCCACTGCCGCCATCACTGGGTGGCTCACAAAGCCTTTAACTCCAACTCCTCCACGGATCCAACGGCTTCTTCTGACCTCCGCAGGCCCCACATTCACACGGCCAACACAGATCAACACACGCACACAAATAATAATAATAATAATAATAATAATAATAATAATAATAATAAAGCTAAGAGCAAGGGTGAGGGGACCCAGGAAATAGAGGCCAGTGATAAAGTATGTGATCAGCTGTGCGACTTCAAGGCTGTGACAATTAAATTCGTTATCAAATTCACTGTCCTGAGAAATTCCTAAGAGTGAGTAAGGCACACTTCTGCGGTATCTACGAGGGTATTTCCAGAGTGACTGGCATGTGGGACAGTAACTCAGGGAAAAAAACCTGCTTGCCCCCAATTATGGGCAGTATCATCAGATAGGCTGGGGCCCAGATAGACTAAATGTGGGAAAGGGAAAAACCACCAACATGCGTAAGTTCCACATTCTGGGTGAGCAGGTCTACTGCAGCTGCTGTCCCCACAGACACCAGCCTTTCAGTGCATGACTGGACTCTGCATGGAGCCTCCAGGTCTTAAGCCTCAGATGGAGGCAACATCAATGGGCCCCTGCCTCTAAGGCTTCCGGGTTCATGGACTGACTGACCAGCTGGTGACAGCCACTGGTGGACCATTCAGCCTCCAACCACTTAAACCAATGTTCCTTTTCTAATGACATGTATGTATATAAAACATAAACAACCCCCAGTATTTCTGTTCCTCTAGAGAATCTTGACTATTACAAAGGGCCTATGATGGATCCCAGCACTTTTTTTTTATTATTATAAAGTGCCTGGGGGTATGGGATTAAGATATCTCAACAATAAGGGCACTTGTTACCAAGACTGACAACCAGATTTTGTTCACTGGGACTCACATGGTAGAAAGAAAGAAGTGATCACTGCAAGGTCTTCTGACCTTCATATGCATGTCTGTGCTAATGGCAACACACACAATAGTAATAATAATAAGTAAGTTTAATAGCTGGGTGTGGTCCCCAGGTGCTCAGAAGGCTAGAATGGATGGGTATCTTGAGTCTAGGAGTTCAGAAACAACTTGGACAACACAGTTTCTAAAATAATAATATAAATATATCTACTAAAAGGATATGAAAACTTATTTGTTTAAAGAAGTAAACAAGTGAAGTCAAGAACCAAACATTGTTCAAGGGAGAAGAAAGGCAGCAGAGAACCAAGAGGAAAGAGTAGCAGCCCTTCCTCAAAGGTGGGAGGCCGGTCAAGCACGGTGCCTCCAGACCACTGCCCATAACCCCGAGATTCCTTTGTGAGCTTTATGCACAGGCTCTTCTAATAAATAAATACCTAGTGCTTTGTTACTATACAGAGATTGGTATCCTAGGCACTACGAATTCATGTTTCAACACATAGTAATTAATATTCTACACCTCTGGATCATTTTTAAAGCTATAATTACCTGGAGATTCAGCATTTCTGAGGAGTTAACAAATGGCTTAGCTCAGGACCTGAGTTTGGCTCTAGGCTCTTTATGATTAACTAAGATGATCGGGTCTCTCCATGAGATGTTGTACACCAAACGAGCTAGCTGCCTGCCCCTCATTAGAGATTTCATGTGGTCAAACATCATAGAAGAAAATACACGTACATTTCCCCTCAGAGAGGAGAATGCATCTGTCTACGCATCAATTCTTCAAATTTTCAGGTCATTTAGAAAAAATATTGATGGTAAACATTGTTTGCTTTATTCTTAAAAGTATGTAACGTAAGTGGCAGATAGGCATTTCTAGCCTTCTGGAAGAAAATGAGCATGAGTCCTTATCTGTCCACATTCCCCTTTCCTGTGCAAGCCTGCTGTCCACCTATTATCTTACCTTTCACAGCCCTATCTGGAGACAGGACTGGACTCTCAAACAGACAATGCATTTTCTATCTGGTCCTCAACACAGAAACCAGGGATGTTCTCAAGTTTATGAGAGGGAGAGGCCACCTGAGGTGAACTCTTCCACTGGGACAGAGAACCTGAGACTTCCAGGGGTCCAGGTCATCAGAACTCATCACTTTCTCAGAGGCAGTGGAGCCCATGAGACTCTCTGCCTCGACTGCTTATCGTTGTCTCAGGGACACAGCACTGGAGCTACGGAAGAAGGAGCCCTCTGGAGCTTGGTGCTAACGTGTGGCGCTACAGGCTTCCTCTGCGTTTTCCTTTTCCCTTCTCATTGCAAACTAAAGAAAGCACTTAAAAGAAAGCACAAACTAAAGAAAGCAGGACTGTCTATTTCCACTTGAGGGATGCTCTCTCAGCGGGGACTCTTGGGGGGAGGGCCTAGGCCCTGCCATGGATGAAATGACAGTTACTGGAGATCCACCATGGAGGGCCTCACCCTCCCTGGGGATCAGAGTGGAGAGTGGGTGGGAGACTGGGGGGGGGGGCTGGGGGAAGGGCAGGGAAGGAGGGGAGGGAGAGAGAGCTGGGATTGACATGTGAAACAAGCTTGTTTCTAACTTAAAAATAATGAGTTTGTATTTAAAAAAAGATATTCAAAAGAAGAAGGAGGAAGAGGAGGAGGAAGAGGAAGCAGGACTGGGGAGGCCTAAGAGAGCAGAGACATGTTTCCTAGAGGTCTACTCAAATCATGTATACTCAAATCAACTACAGAGACTTGGCATCTCGTGTATGGGCCTCTGCTTTATGAAAGAGGATTTCTTTAAAATAATAAGAAGAATTAATTGCAATGCATCCCTTATTTAGTCTTAGCTGGAACCAGCTCTCAAGATCAGATCCAACCACACTAGTTTTGGCTCTGTAGAGTCTCCACAGACTTGTTTCCTGCTCCAAAGACCTCCTTCCTGCCCTGAGTTTTATACAGGAGAGCCACCAGAGAGACAGCACAGACAGCAAGCAGGCCTTCAGAGGCAACCATGCAGGCGTCGTAACCTTCAGTGTCCAGGACTGCAAAATGGAGAGAACACTTGGAATGTGGTACCGTTTCATTTTTGTCTGGTTGTTGGTTTTTAGTTTTGTTTGTTTTTGGAGACAGAGTTTCTCTGTGTAACACCACTACCTGTCCTGGAACTCACTCTGTAAACCAGGCTGGCCTTGAACTCACAGAGATTTGCCTGCCTCTGCCTCCCGAGTGCTGATATTAAAGGCATGAGCCACCACCGCCCGGCATGGCACAGTTTTGTTTTTTGTTGTTATTGTTTTTATTTTTGTAAATTTTTATTTATTTATATTTTATACATGAGTGCTCTGTTTGCCAATAGAGGGAATGATATTCTATTATGGATGGTTTTGAGCCACCATGTGGTTGCTGAGAATCGAACCTAGGTCCTCTGGAAGAGCAGCCAGTGCTCTTAACCACTGAACCATCTCTCCAGGCCCTGGCAACAGTTTTTAAAGCAGCATTTTCCTCTAGTAGCAATAGTTAGTGTGCATGAGAGTTAGAGATCTGGGACATGCTGCCTAAGTCCCGTGAGCTTCAGTGCAGCTTCCGCATGATGGGGATGGTGAAAACATGGAGGAGGCTGAGATGGAATGAGCAAGTAAGGGAACCGCCTTGAACAGGATGGAGCCACAGTGTGAGTGTCCAAGGATGTTGGTGGTTATCATTTTTATTCCCTCTCTGGTGCTGATATTGAGGCACTGAGGTTTTTTTGTGGTTGTTGTTTTGGTTTTGGTTTTTTCCAAGTAGAGTCGTGGATGTGAGAGAGCCTTGTAAAGTAAACTGTCACTGACTTGGAGGACTCTTCCCAAAAGCAGCAGGGTGAGAATGACCCCATGCTGAGGCAACACTGAACACCAATGAAGGGGCAAGCATGTTTCTCCTTGTAAACTGTAACAAAATGGAGTGAGTCAGGTTCAATGAGTTGAGGTCCATGGGTGGTTGTCTCTTCAGGGAGGTCATAGTTTCTGCACTGACCAGTATCACAGTCTCCAGCCAGCACAGATGAAACGGGACAGAAACTTAGACTGTAGCACACCATGCATGTGTTCAAGAGTCCACAGCACTCTTCCTTATCACAGGATGCAACATGCTAAGGACTTGAACTGTGTTTAAAGGACTTTAAGGAAGAAGGACTGGGCTGAGGTGTAGCTTAGTGCTACATGTGTGAGACCCTGGGTTTGATCCTCAGCAGCACACACACACACACACACACACACACACACACACACACACACTGGCCAGTGATTCTGAAAAGAGTAAATGATGGCTACAGAGAGAATGTGATTGTGTGGGGAAAGGAGGCATCTAAGGCAGAAGTCAGGCACAGGACAGCGAAGTACTAGAGGTCTCTGAGAACAGGTGCCAGGACAATGGGCATCACCTAATCTAGAAGGTCGCATACTTGCTACATGGAGAAGGGGACACAGAAACTCTAGGACATTAAACCCAATCATGAAAAGCTTTGAATTATTAAGAAATCTGGCCTCCTGCCAGGTGGTAGTGGCACACACCTTTAATCCCAGCACTCAGGAGACAGAGACAGGGGGATCTCTGTGAGCTCAAGGCCAGCCTGGTATACAGAGTGAATTCCAGGACAGCCAGAGCTACCCAGAGAAACCCTGTCTCAAAAACCAAAAAAGAAAAAAGAAACCTGGCCTTTCAGACCAAGAGCTGAAGGCAATAAAATCTAAAGTCTTATTCAGCATTATGGATCCCACCAAACAAGAGAAAACAAAACCAAGCAACAAGGAAACTCACTTACCTCCACTTAGTAATTTCATGACCAGCCAAAGTTCATCTTTGACCACAAAGGAAGTGTAATAAGTCACTACGTTGGGGTGGCTGCACTGACTCATGGCTTGAATTTCTTTCTGTAATAAATAAAAAAGATAGACATGATACAGCACTGCAGCCAGCCTGCCCTTTGTCACTCCCTGTGGGTGTCAGGCTACTGGTACAATGGCCCCCAAGAAAGTGCAGTTCACCCAGCAATCTCCTCCTCAGAAAAGAAAAGGCCAGTGAAACCTGGGCAAAGAGGAATCTGTCCCAGAGAATTATTTTTGACTATTCAGAAGACCCTGCAGGAGGGACTCTGGAGTTGAGACAGCTGGGGGGAGGCTGGAGGAGGACGCTTGGGTCGGACTGCTTGGTTACGCATTCCTCTTGCCAGTCACAGGACAGAGGGACTTCAGCCCAATGTGTTACCCAGATGACCCTCATGCTGCCAGTCAAGACCTGCAACATGGAAGTGAACGGTGCTTTCCTGAACTAGAGGCCTCGTCAGAGAGTGACAGACAAGCTACAAGGAGAACTGGGGTCCTGCTCCACTATAGAGGGTCGCATCTCCACCCACATCCTAAAGGGGACAAAACTGTCTCTGTTGCTGCAGTGTGCTACATGGTGAAATGCCAGCCTATCCCTTCCCAAACTATGCCTCAGTTGACATCCCTCCAGAAAGAAAAAAAAAAGTGGGGGAACTGTCAGGCCTGGAGATAGGCAAAATAAAACAAGCTCGGGGAACATCAGATACAGTGTCTCTCTCTGAAAGAAATACTGGCAATTGGGGCGGTGTTGATCATTCTAACGCCTCCAGTACATTCACTGTCCACTTAGCTAAAATAGCAGAGAAGCATAGCTTGCAGTTCAGTTGGCCAGACTGCCACAGAGAACAAAGTTTATGTGCTTGCATAAAATGACAAAGCTTTTGAATAAAGCCCGTGAAAAACTTCAATAAAGCTCATTTTCCTGGACTGCTCCAGTTCACATTGCTTTTACTTTGGTGTTTGAAGTCATGACCATAATAAATCATAGCTCATAACGTTGAAGTGCCATTCACTTCACAGGGCTGTCCAATGGCAAATGCACACCCTTGGTCACCAAAGCAGCCTCATACATGCTGCTGACAGTCACTGTGAAAGAAGGCTGCATCTAGGAGCATTCAAGCACAAATATTCTATTATGCACTTCTAGTTAACTTTAGAGTTAGCTCGGCTGCCCACCTAGCACTTTCTAGTTTGAGCTACTATTATACATTATCTATTATTATTACCTAATCCTCGAATTACTGCACTTCAAATAAGTTGGCCAAATAAAAACAGACAGGTAGACCAATGGAATTGAACTGAATACCCTGATACAACCCACACACCTATAAACACCTAATTTTTGACAAAGAAGCTAAAAAATATAAAATGGAAAAAAGAAAGCATCTTCAACAAATGGTGCTGGTATAACTAGATGCTGGCATGTAGAAGACTGCAGATAGATCCATATCTATCACCATGTACAAAACTCAAGTCAAAATGGATCAAAGACCTCAAGATAAATTCATCCACACTGAACCTGATAGAAGAGAAAGTGGGACGTACCCTTGAACGCATAGGCACAGGAGACCACTTCCTAAATAGAACACCAGTAGCATAGATGCTGAAAACAACAATTAGTAAATGGGACCTCCTGAAACTGAGAAGTTTCTGTAAGGCAACAAACATGGTCAAGAAGACAAAATGGCTCCCTACAAAATGAGAAAAGATCTTCACCAACCCCACATCTGACAGAGGACTGATCTCCAAAATATACAAAGAACTCAAGAAACTAGACATCAAAAGACCAAATAATTCAATTTAAAAATGTGGTACAGATCTAAACAGAGAATTCTCAACAGAACAATCTCAAATGGTGGGAAAACACTTAAAGAAATGCTCAACATCCTTAGTCATCAGGGAAATGCAAATCAAAACCACTCTGAGATTCCATCTTACACAGATCAGAATGGTTAAGATAAAAAACACAAATGACAGCTTATGCTGGAGAGTATGTGGAGAAAGGGGAACACTCCTCCATTGCTGGTGGGAGTGAAAACTTGTACAGTCACTGTGGAAAATCAGTATGGCATTTTCTCAGAAAAAATAGAGATCAACCTACCTCAAGATCCTGCAATACCACTTTTGGGCATATACCCATAGGTGGCACATTCACACCACAAGGACATTTACTCAACTATGTTCACAGCAGCATTATTCATAATAGCTAGATCTTGGAAACAACCTAGATGCCCCTCAACTGAAGAATGGATAAAGAAAATGTGGTAAGAAACAATGACATCCTAAAATCTGCAGGCAAATGGACAGAACTAGAAAAAAATCCTGAGAGGTAACCCAGACCCAGAAAGACAAATATAGTATGTACTCACTCATAAGTGGATACCAGACATAAAGCAAAAGACACCCAGCCTACAATCCATAACCAAGAAGCTTGAACCCTCTCCAGAAACAGATAAAAGCAGATGCAGAAATCCACAAGTAATCAATGGGCCAAGCTCCTGGAGTACAATCAAAACGAGAGAGGAGCAAAAATATGAACAAAGGAGTCAAGACCATGATGGGGAAACCCACAGAATCAGATGACCCAACCTAGTGAGAGATCACTAACTGTGGTCTGACAAATGGGGAACCTGCATAAGACCAAACTAGACTCCCTTAATGTAAGTGACAATGGTGTGACTAGGACAATTTATGAGGCCACTGTCAGTGCGTCCAAGACCTAACACTAATGTACAAAGTGACTTAGTGGAACCCATCTCTATATGGAGGGATACTTTGCTCAGCCTAGACCAGGGGTATGAGGGTGGAGAGGTGCCTTGGTCCTGCCTCAAAGAGATGATGGGACAGACTTAGCAGACTTCCTAGGGGAGGCCTTACCCTCTCTGAGGAGCAGATGAGAGGTGGGGTGGGAGGAAGTGAGGGGAGCAGGAGGAGAGGAGGGAGGGGGAATGGGGATTGGAGCGTAATAAATTATTATTAAAATAAATTAATAATGAAGTGAAGGAAAAAATAATTCAGCCAAAATACAGGAACATGCAACACAAGAACCTTAATACCTATATATAATTTAAAGCCCTTCCTGGATCAAGAGCCTAAGAAACTCATTGACTGCTCTATTTTCTTTTTATCTTATGCAGACATTTTCCCCCCTCACTCCCCTCAGCCAGCTAGCTCATTTTCTAGGCCTGACAATTTGGACCAAGACCTGAGACCTAAGGTCCAGGGTCATCTGTTTCTGGTATCAGGCTCTTTTGTCATTATAGAGGAAAAACTCAATACATCCCTGGGCACTCCTTGTTCAAGTCAACAGCATCCAATGGGCAATGGGATACCTCCCCAACTCAGCCTGACCCGACACAGCACGGAAACGGTATCTTGACTGCAGATATCCTCTGAATTATCACCATCCACTCATGTGAGTGAAGGCCTTCCCAGCCTCCCGCCACTCCAATCTTTCAGATTAGCATCCCAAACGCACGATGACTAGCCAATGTTCATAAATGAGGAAACTGTTTTGTCTTGAAGAAAATTAGGATTTTTAGTTCTCCGCACATAAATGGCAATGATATTGCATCCTCCTATGCACCTTACACCAAGAGTATCAAGGCATCTGATACTTCAGAGCACCCTTCCTCCCTCCCTCCCTCCCTCGTGTGTGTGTGTGTGTGTGTGTGTGTGTGTGTGTGTGTGTGTGTGTGTGCCTGCAGAGATTACAGAATTATAAAAACCGACTAGAGCTCCTCACAGATCAGCCTCCTACAACACAACCACATGGGCAGCATAAAGGCAGATCAAACAGGGGGTGGGGAGTTGGCGGAAGATTTCTGCCTCTCAGGCTCACAGGCAGCACCACAGTCATTCACCATTTAGTTTGGAGGTCCATATCCGGGCTGTGTCACAGTTTCCCAGTGTAACAGGGGCCTCTAAAGCCTAAGGGCATGATAAAAACACAGGCTGCTAGAGTTATCAGTTGCTCCCAGCACTGTCAAGGAAGCTAAATGGAGATAGAAACAACACATTTACAGGAAGAAAGGAGGTCCTCTATGGGCCTATCTGTCCCTTCATTTACATATTAGCATTTGGTTTAGCTGCCTTCTAGCAAGGTATAAAACAGTAAAAACCTGAAAAACTCTATTCGCTAAATCAAATATTCTTTCCAAAAATTAGTCCCCTTTAGAGCTGGTCTATAGCTCAATAGAGTACAGGTATGATCATCAGTACCAAAAGGGGGAAGGGAGGAAGGGGGAGAGGAAGGGGATTAGGAGGGGGACAAGGAGGAAGAGGAAAGGAAGAAAGTCTACTTTTCAAAACAGTGAAGAGGCTATTATTTGAATTTCCTCCTAACAGTCTTAGCAGTTTATTTATCCAAGCTTTCTCAATGCCCCAGGTCCATTCACATAATTAGGAAAGACATTTATTTTAAAAGTCGTTTGTTCTTTTCTCAAAAGGTAACTCATGTATTGCCCAAGGATGGGCAAATTAACATAATGAAAACTTTGTATCCAATTCTTCCTACAGCAGGATCCGGTTCTGATTGCCTTAACTGGGTCCCAGCCTGTGCAGAGTGTATTTGGAGCCAGGCTTCTGAAACTGCAACCTGCACCTGGGGTCATGTGCTCAATGTGGAAAAGCCCTGGTTCCACAGCACAGGTCTGGGGTGAGGCCTACAGTTCCTTCCAGGGGCCTGCCCAGGGGTGCTGATGCTGTGACACCAGGATCCCGGCTTGGAGTGGCAGAACTTCAAACTGAGTTTGGAGGTCAACAAGTGTCACCAGGCAGAGCAAAGGTCAGAGAACAAACACAAAGGCTGTCATGAGGGCCAGGTAGGAAGAGAGGCTGCCTAACTGAGTCCAAGTTGAGGAGAGGAGCAGGGAGCAGAGATGGAGAGAGAGGGTAATATTCAAACAGTTGGGCCTCACCAGTACAGGAAAAGTAAAAATCGTCTACACAGATGGAGAGCAGGATGTCAAAGTTGGGAGAGAGAAAAAAAAGCTAACAGAGGTCAAACTCAGGCAGCACGTGCCAGAGTTGTAGTTAAGGACACTTCCGTTGGCTCCCCAGAGTCAGTGGCAAGGACGTACATGTGTCATCAAGCGCAAACCAACACCGTATCGCCTCCAATCCGCTAACGTAGCTACACTAGAAATGCATCAATCACAGGCCAAGACAGGGCAACCCTGAAGCAGATGACACGACGACAACCCTCAGCTGGGGCCTTACGGAACAGATCAAAGGGCAACCAACAAAGGACACCTCATGGCTGAGGCAAGCTTTGCAGACAGAAGGGCACACAGGTCTTGGTCTCTCCTCTCCATGCATCTCTCTCAGACAGGATCTAACACAGTCAAGGCTGGCCTCAAACTCACTATGTAACAGTGGTAGGGATGGAAACCAGGCCCTTGTTGTGCATACTAGACAAGCACCCTTAACAACTGAGCTACATGGCCAACCTGACACAGACCCCTTACATTCTGTGTATAAAGTTTACAAAGGATTTAGAAGGGGGGAATCTCCCAATGCCAAATGAAAAAATTAATACAGTATGTATGAGGGATATCGTCTTTATTCTCCCCCATTCCAAATTCTTTGTCCTATAAATAGCACTATACAAAGACGAACCAGAGCTACAATCAGTGATCCTCTGAAAACTGTTCTTAGGCATTCCTGTGATGGCAGGCAGATGATTGGAGCAGGCGAGCCTCAGCCTTGACATGAGCCTGGGCTGTCTACACAGATCCTCCCCATGCTCAGCTCCCCAGCTCTGCCTCTCACCTCCCCTACCACCCTGGCAGGGTATTCAGCCTCTTTGGAGTCTCACTTTCCCTTCCTGTAAAAGGAAGTCAACGCCACTCTCTACTTAGGAACAGTGTGGGAAAAAGAAAGGGAGGTTTACCCATCCCCTTGCAGGTCTAGCAAGTAACATTGCACCTAAAAAGTAACCCAGGCCGAGCGGTGGTGGCGCACGCCTTTAATCCCAACACTCGGGAGGCAGAGGCAGGCAGATCTCTGTGAGTTCGAGGCTGGGCTGGTCCAACAGCCTCCAAAACAATACAGAGAAACCCTGTCTCATAAAACAAAACAAAAAAAAAATTAACCCAGGGTACCTGTTGGTCAGTGCCTAGGTCCCTTGTCTGCAGGTGACTATCTTCATATAGGTCACTCACTGCAAGGTTTAGCACCTGGCTCAGCCTTAAAGGCATAGAGTTGACCCTGGAAGCTTGTTCACCTGTCCCTGGAGAAGGTTCACGTGACACAACCACCGGCCCTGATGACTCAAGGAGCTTCCTGTACTGCAGTGTAGGCCATTTAGTTAAACCCAAACGGGGACAAGGGGGAGTCAAGAGCCAGCTTGACTACTGCTGCGGAATCTCTGCCATCTGTGCTTCCGAGTTCTTAAGCATGTGGTTCATTTATAACCCCTAGTTACACTCTACGAATCCTGGTAAGCTGCCTCAAAGTGCTTTAGGAAAAAAAAGTCTAATATATACACATGCAAAGAGTGAAAAAGAACAAGAAAACTAAGAATTTGAAAATAGAAAAAATAGGAAAAATGTGAAGTGTATGACATGTATAAATCTTACCATCTAAATGCAAGTGATAACAAAAATGTATCTTTAAAATGTATGTGATGTTCTCCTAGTATTTAAATAATCCCTTAAATGATATGTGGATAACCAAGTTAATCGAAACACTTCATCAGGGTGATGACTTAGCCACTGCTCATAACTAACCACATACCATAAAGAACAGGGTTTAAGATAAGAATAAGGGCTGGGAGTGTAGCTGAATTGGCTGAGTGCCTGCCTGCCTATGAAGCCGGAAGCCTGGGTTTCCATCCCCAGCACCACATAAAACTGAACACGGCGGTTCCTGCTCCACCTAGTGACTGGAAGCAGAAGGATAAGCAGTTCAAGATCATCCACTGCTGCATATAGAACTTTAGGCCAGCCTGGGCAAACATGAGACACTATCTCAAGAACAAATTAGTTAATTTCAAATCAAGTAAATAATAATAAACAAGTAATTTTTAATGCTTGCCAAAAACCAGAACATTAACAGAACTTTTACAAGGGCAATGTTTTCTTCTGGCTGTCAATTATAAAATGTCAGATTGATTTTTTAAATTATGAAAATGATATAGTATTACGAAAGCAAACCCTTGCATCAACAGAGAAAACCCAATTCACGGTGTGAACCAAATCTCATATCTTATACTGTTACAAATGAATCAAAAAGGCCCGTCACCACCCCCCTTTTAAAAGCACTCAGTGGGCCTTTTGCTAGTGACCCACTGAGCTGTCAAGAAGGGGCAGAGCGAAAACACCACTTTTGGGTGAAGTGGCAACCAGTGTTGTTTACTTCAAACGGTGTTGTGACAAGTGTCATGTGAAAGAGTGCTTGCATGCTCAGTGTGCGGAGGGCACTATTGAAGAGATGGCTTGTTTCTTTCTCTTGGCTTTTGGGGACTGAGTTACTGGCTGTGTGGTCCAGGCTGACCCTAATCGGACAATAACCCCATCTCTACATACAGGACTGATTTGTTTATGTCTGTTTTCTGTAGGCGCCAAAAATTTGTGTATCATCTCTGTGCAGGGCATCAAGGGACGGCTGAACAGACTTCCCGCTGCTGGCATGGGCGACATGGTGATGGCCACGGTTAAGAAAGGCAAACCAGAAAAAAAAGAATAAAAAAAATATAAAAAAAAAAAGAAAGGCAAACCAGAACTAAGGAAAAAGGTCCATCCAGCAGTGGTAATTCGACAACGAAAGTCATATCGAAGAAAAGATGGGGTGTTTCTTTATTTTGAAGACAATGCAGGGGTCATAGTAAACAATAAAGGTGAAATGAAAGGCTCTGCTATCACAGGTCCAGTTGCAAAGGAATGTGCAGACTTGTGGCCCAGGATTGCATCCAATGCAGGCAGCATTGCATGATTCTCCAGTGTATTTGTAAAATATATTCATTAAAAAGTCTTTGCTCCAAAAAAAAAAAAAAGCAAGTGAATCAAAAACTGTGCTCTGACAATCACCTCGGTGGTTATTTTCCTGTGGTTTGGTATCTGAGTTTAAGGGAGTACATTCTAATTGACAAGTAGGAAAGTTCTAGATATTTTGAAAACAGAAAGAAAAAGAAAACTTCGATAAGAGAAGCAGGAATTCTGCACCATCTTAAATCTGTAAATCTCTGTTGGAAAGTTTTGAAAGTGGAGCTGTGTCACAGGGTGGAGTGTCAGGGCTGTCCGAGGTTGGAAAATCCCTCGGGAGAGGCTGGGGACATCTGTTCACTGACAGAACAGAATGCACGTCACCGGGTTTACAAGACTGGTTGTGGAGACACGGAACTGTTTGTAATATGTATAGTATGTATAAATCACTCACTCTCTTTCTCTCTCCTCTCTTTCTCTCTCTCTCCTCTCTTTCTCTCTCTCTCTCTTTCTCTCTCTCTCTCTCTCTCTGTCACACACACACACACACACACAGAGAGAGAGAGAGACAGGCAGACAGACAGACAGACAGACAAACAGACAGAGAGCTAAAGTAATCACTCTAGAACCAGGATAACAGAAATGGGGAATTTCTTTGGTCACTGGCTTGTCAAACTCCTGGGAACCAAGGAGGCAGCTGCTAGCACCTCGACGGGCTTTCCTGTCAGACCCAATGACCAGGAATGCGAGGTGAAACCTGCCTTCTGAGGAGTATCCTGTCCCACACCTGCGAGCAGAGCCCCAGTGGAGCTCTGCCCTAGGGAGGGACCCATCCCCAGCCTTCCACACGCTTCTCCTGCACACTACGCAGTGCTCATTTTGCAGGCACAGCTTTACTGTCTGTGGAAAACCCAAACCATAACAGAAAAGAAGGCAGCAGGAGAGGGCAAAAGCATTCGTCTCAACCCAGACATTGTCCAGAGCTCGAGAAAGATGACAAAAGGTACAAAACAATGAGACATGGGGTGTGGTTTGGTGAGAGGACTTGTCCAGAATGCGAGACCCCAGGGTTCAATCCTCAGCTTCAGAAAAAAGACACAGATGCCTAAAGATGCATTCAGTGTGAAGTGCCTCCCCCACTAGGGAGATGTTTTCCTGTGTATATGGACATACGCTACGCAGATCTGCTCCTGTGTTCATGGAAAAACACTAGGTAGATCTTTTCCTGTGTATGTGGACAAACACTAGGGAGATGTGTTCCTGTACATATGAAAATCCACTAGGTAGATCCATTCCTGTGTATATGGACATACACTAGGGAGATGTGTTCTTGTACGTATGGACATACACTAGGTAGGTCTGTCCCTGTGCATATGAACACACACTAGGTTGGTCTCTGCTGCTGACAAACGGAAGCCCAAAGAATTCTCTCTTGCAGTGTTCATTTTTATCCAGTTTTTGAAAAAAAATCAGACTTAGCCACTTTGGCAAACTTTTCTAATTGTATTTACATATATTTTAATGGAAACTCAATTAGTAGTATTTAATTAGTATCTGAAGAAACTATGACATAACTTTTAAATATGATATTCTAAAACAAAACTATTTTTGCAACTAAATTATACAATTTATAAGCTAATAATATAAGTCCAGAACTACAGGAATGAATTTGCTTTGCATATAAGTAATTACTTTCTAATTCCTTTAAAATGTTCCCATATCTTCACAACAGCCTCCTCCAAATCCCACTTCGAATCCTGCCTCCAACAGGACAATACTTGAAAAAACATCACAAACACAAAAACATGTGAAAATAACTGCAAAGCTGAATGGCAAGAACACTGGCAGCTGAGACCTAGAATGTTCAAATGGTGCTGCATGCGGCGAGGTGGGCATGCGGCGAGGTGGGCATGCCATCTGTCCACAGCTGGGGAAGATGAGCCAGAGTGTGGACACACAAGTACATCCAAACCGAGTTAAACATTACTTTCGCAGATGTAAAAGAGAAAACACACTCAGAAGCTGGACTGTTCAGAGGCCAAATCGGTGAAAGCTGGAAGCTTTCTAAGTACAATAATCCTCATACAATAAAAAACAAACATGACATGAGACGGCAGCAACTTTGCTAACGCAGCATAGGCAAGGTTTGGGGGCCTTGTGGGGGTGTTGCTTGTTCTGTCTTCTTTAAGCCTCAGACAAGGGGGGAGATTCTGCTCAGAGGGTCTGAGATCCCATCACTGCAATACAGAGATGGGAAACCTGCATCTCATTATGGTCAGAGGCTAATTACCCCTCTCAAAATGATGGTGAAAGCAGGGAACCATCCAAGGCTTTTGTTTCTCCAAAACACTCTATAATTCAGAGCTAATTTATGATTCTAAGGAGGGGGAAAGAAGAAAGGAGGGTGGGAGAGAGAGGGGGGACAGAAGATTAAGAGAAAGGAAATACAGCAGCCCAGCAGCAGAAAGCAATGTCTTTTTGCTGAGGAGGAAAAAAAGGGTCTTGACTAATCGATGAATCTTGTCCGAGACAGAGCAAACTGCCTTTCCGAGGATGATGGAGAAGGGGAAGGACAAGAGCCGAAACTCTGCCAAGTGAAGGCAGCGCAGAGACTGGAGGGCTTTCCTTCTATACAGGGAAGAAGAGGGCACACTGCATGTCCCAATCGATCTGCTTCACAACAGACCGCCATTGCCACAGCGCAGTAACTGCAGCCAGTGTAAGCACAACTTGCCAGCAATTTGTATTCTTGTTTAAGTGATGCTTAAGAGTATGTTCTTATAGAACTAAGCTTTAAAGGAACCATAATTTTTGCCATCCGGTATGATTCTCTTTGAATGACAGAGACTGAGGTGACTGCGAGTCCTCCCTACCCTAGGGAGCGGTGCTGGGGGTACGTGGGAAGCAGGCAAGTCCTCTGGCTCTAGGAGCTTTTGTCCTCTACTACAGAGCTCCGCAGCCATCATTTGTATTGTCATTGTTTCCTGTCAAATGGCTTAGTTCACATCTGTCATCCATCACAAACTAAAATCATTACATAACTTAATAATGTAACCCCTGAAGTATTTTTTCCTTTCTTTTTTTTTTTCTTTTCTTTTCTCTCCTGCTCCTGCTGCCTTGTTCTCTTAAAGAAACAAGGGCTTCAGCTCCTTGGTAAGGGTCTCTCCTACAACGTACAGATTAAACTGTGTGTTCAATGGCATTGCTGTGGATGAGTGAGATGAAGCTGAATTGCCCATAGCTAAACCAAAGACAGGCTGAAAACATAGGAACTCAAGTAAGAGAAAAAGGTAAGAGGTGTATGGTTAAAGCCTAGGACTGAAGAAGAAGCTAGGGATGGTGGCACACGTCGATAATCCTGGCACTTCAGAAGCCAAGGCAGGAGAAGTGAAGTGTAAGGTAAAGTAGCTGATGAGTCAAAAATGTTCGGCAGCACGTGGATAAAGTAAAGGAAGCACGTGATGGCTGGGAGAGTTAAACTATAAGGTAAATAAAATCAATGGCATGTCTATTGGGGTTTATTTTATCTGATGAGGGTCTAAAAAGACAGATGTCTTCAAAAAAAAAAGATTAATTCTCCACTTATAGATTGGATTTTAAGAAAACTCAGAGTCCTAGAATAGTGTTCCTAAGCTTCGAGGCTGACCACAAACTAGGGAAACAAGCATTTTCAAGAAGCTCAAAGCTGTCTCCAATGGGAGCTCATCAGTCCACATGACAACGGGTCAGACCCACTTAGCAAGTCTTAAGTTCCACTTGGAGAGCAGGCAATCTGTCTGTCTATTCATCTGCGAAGGTGGCTGGAGACCAGCAGAGGGAAAAGAAGGCAGCCACTGCTCAACACCTCACTACTCCTCTCCCCACAGGCGCAGACTGCTCCGGGGTTTCCCACAGAACAGGGGCCTCTAGCTTCCAAAGCAGCTAGAAAAGGTGAAGGGAACAGATTCCTGCTCACAACTAAAAATGTCTTCCACAGGTGATATGCTACTTCAAATTTCCGTTTACACCAGTATCACCGTGCAATGGACGAATGCACGCTGACAGCAAGTGTGGGACCAACACATCCTGGATGTGATCAGAGCGCATCAAGTGTGCTTCTGACAACAGAAAGACACGAAGTAGACAGCAGCAATACACCTTCCCCGCCACAGCCTTTTCCTCCTGACAGGCTGCAGTCAGTCACAGGCAAACTCCAAAGTGACAAGAAAAATGCAAAAGGATACAGAGAGAAAGCACGAGTTTAGAGTTCTGAAATGTCAGTCAACACTTGAAGGAAACCATGCACTGTGGAGTGCTCACCTCTAGATGCTGCTGAATTACATAAAACAAGGTTTTGCAAGACCAACCAGCCTTGAAATTCAATACACATACCTGCAACTTAACCTTCGCATAGACTAAGCACACTAAAGAAATGATGTTGAAGTATCTATCAAACAAAACAGATAAAAGCATTTTTTTTGTATCTTCAACCAGCTTAACCTTGAAGAATTATAGCAGAACTCATTTCAACAGGTGAGTTTAAATCAGCAGTTACTCAGTACCAATGAGCTCATCTGACATTTACTTTCCTCCTTATGTTCTTGGAGAAGCTGGCACAGTAATAAACACTTTTAACAACTTGTCTCCTTCTTTAGCAAAACCTGGAGCCAAGGCCATGACCACAGTCAAAGGCACAGTGAGTCTGTGTGGTCAACTCTCCAAAACTGCTGGCTGGGCATGTAAATTCCCCTTATCATGGGACAAGGGCCATGGACTCCCAGAGAGAACTTAGGTTTGGGACTAGAGCAGGGAGTGGGGGGGGAAGGGGGATGAAAATTCCTTGGGGGAGGGCAGATGTTCCAGGAGCTAGTAAATAGTTGATAACTGTGACTTCTATGACATAATGCTCTCACAAGATAAAGACCCCAGTGGCCATTGTTTCTTCTAAGAACAATGGTTTCCAGTTAACACATGGCACCCTCTGTGAGATGATGCAGTGCCCCAACGTGAAGATAATACACCCTCATGGAATTAAAGGATTAATAGGATACCGGATGTCCAAACACTGCCAAAATGTGAAGCCATAGGAATAATAAAAGTGCAAGCAACGGCAGTACTGGAGGTCGAAAGGGCACAGCATCTCTGCTCCACACAAAGCGCCTGTGTCAATCATCTGGACCACAAAAGCAGGCTATACTGATGACCCTGGGCAGGCTAAACTCTAAATCCTTAATTATTTTTGTGCGAAAAGAAATTAGGAATCCAAGTATATCCTGAAGGACCAGAGCCATTCCTCCCACCCGCTCTGAAAAAAACCAAAGCACTAATAGCAAAGGTTCAAAGCAGTAAAGACCAAAGCAATACATTTATTAGTTTGGCATGAAATTTTCAATTTCCATAATCTTATTTTATTATGTTTATTACATTTATTTTATTATACTTAAATAAGTATGCATGTATTCTATGCAGCTTGGGCACTACAGTGAGAGAAAAGAGGTCAGAAGAATAAATTGACCACTGCTGACAGAAAACTGATAAAGACCGATGGAGTCAAGTACAAAGGAGTAAAAGGCCCAGCCCCTAGCCAGACAGTGAAGTTGCCTGCAGGCTGTGATGGTATACTTACTGTCAGGCTTACTGTCCTAAGAAATGGAAGAAAGAGACTGGAGCGAGGAAGTCTCTGGGGCCTCCAATCTAGCCCTAACTGGGCCATCATACCTGTTTTCCAACTGTGATACAAAGCTACCAATGGCCCTGGCTAGCCAGGAGCTTGAAAGAGACCAGACCACAGCACCAGGGCAGCCCAAAAGCTGCTCCCAAGACTGCAGCGCAAGGCACTCAAACTGGACACACTCTAAATACTCAGCTGGTAGTCAAAAGGTGACTCGGGCCCCAACAGAGCACCGCCATGAAACGCAAACATTACAGGCAAGCTCTTGAGGGGCATTTCAAACAATGTGTAAATGTTAATGTATAGTTCATATACAGAAAAAAAATATGCACCCTCACGCACAGCCGCAGAATTTGAAGACTCACATGAGACCTCCGGAATCCTCCAATTCAGCTCTCTCTTAAAATGACCCAAAGCTATTAGGCAATGCCACTAAAGTTGAAAACAAGTTAGTGGCTAATACAGGACCCAACTTTCCCCACATTTTATTCAATGCTTTTTCCACTCAGGGAAGGTGACCTTGAAGACTGGTAAATGACAAAGGCACAATTGTACTGGTCACTACAGTTAGAAACAGATTAAGTCCTACGCAGTAGCAATGCCCATGTAAGCAATGCACAGCTGAAATTTCTAGAGGGGGGAGAAAAAAAAACGAAAGTGAGTGATGTTTTTAAATTAACATTTAATTGCCGAAGCCCTTGCTTTAATCTGGGCTTTGGCTGGCAGTCCTTTGCTTCAATCCCAGGGAGATCTGTGCATTGTGTAATCTGATTTAAAATGGAAGATCTGGAAAAGTACAGCTTTCTCCTTGAACTTAATTTATACTATAGTGTACTGTAATTAAGCCTGAAATAAAAGCTATATTCTGAGGAGAGACAAAAAGCTCTTGTTAATGGCATTCCATTCCCAGTGTAGAATAAAACAAAGGGCTTCTTTATGTGGAGCCAACTGTCATTATACTTTGTAGCTTGTATGGTGCTGCTGGACTAATATTTGTGCTGGGATTAGCGTTGGGATAACCCATCGGTTAACTCCTCCACTGCAGTTTTATCCTGAAATAAATGGCCAAAAGGGAGAAAAAAAAAAACCTGGCAGGCAGAACAACAACTATATTTATGAGATTATACTCTAAAACCCTTCACAGTTTGCTGGGTAACTAATAACCATTTGCTAAGCTGTTCATTTAATAATGAGTCAGTTAATCCCAAAGCAAATGTTCCTTCAACCAACCAATGCTACTGCTATAGTCAGATCCACACCGACAAGCTCCAGGTGTTTATGTAAGCGCCTCATTTCAAATGACAAATGCCAGGTAACCACAAAAGAGGGGGCAGGAAAACCCAAAACCTAAATTTGTGTGCGATTCTGTGATTTATAAAAGCAGAAATGACCTAAAAGTACTTCTGAAGGAACCCATAGCTGTGTCACGAACTCTTAGGTAAGTCCCAGGAGATGGCCGACATCTGAACTCTGGGGTCAGAAATCACATGACCTCAGTTCAGAGCACGGGATGTGTTCCTTTGGTGTCACACTGAGACCAATGGGGCTGTGCAGCCTGAACACTGTGTATCACAGCCACTTTTTCATGTGGTAGAGAATGGTCACTCGGGGGAGAGGAGAGGAGTGTGGGGACTCCCGAGAAACACCACCCACCCACACCCCTCCATCCCGACAAGCCCGGGGCCAGGGAGGGCAGGCAGCAGGCAACCCCTTCCCTTATACTCACTAACAGCTCGTCCATACTCGTCTGGCATTTTTCCAAGTTGATCCGCTTTATGGCTACACGTTCCTGCCTGGGTTTGCATAGGGCTGCCTGGACCACAGCAGTTGCTCCGCTACCTGTAACAAAATAAAAACATCAGCTATCAAAAGGCACCAGCTCACCTTGCTTACGCACCTCTCTATTTAAATGTCTGTCAAGTCTCTGACTGAACGTATTCAAACATTACGCATGACATCTTCAAGGAGCCCCTTGAGTAAGTCATAAAATGGTTCTCTAGAGGAGGGTTTCCAGGTGTCCCTATGAGGACACAGGGACAGGCAATGCAAGCACAGCTCTGCTTGAAGTGGTTATGACCCTTAGGTCCTGAATCCCTTCAACTATACTTCTATCTCGGGCTCGCCCTCCACTTCAGTGCAGTTCTTCTGGGGTGCTTCAGGATGTCTAGCAGGTCCTGCCTGAGATTTAGCTTCCTGAACACTCGGGGGGGGCAGTTCTTGCTCTGCAATTAGAAAAACAGAAATCTGCCCTAGGATCCTCATGTCTAAAACGCAGCTCTTCAGGATGCCAAGCAAAATAATGCAAGTATGTAATTACAAAAGCTCTTGGCATGCACGGGAACTTTGTGTTTTTAAGGTCTCTTGATCATTAGCTAATGCACTCCAACTCCTAAAAGACGAGGGAGACACACTGTTATCCATGTTTTATAGAAGTGGAATGTAGAGGGGTAATGACTTGTGGCACAACACCAAGACCTTCTGATCAGATTTAGAGTCCATCGGGGCAAAAGACCCCCAGAGCAAGGCATCTTAATTCCACAGATGAAGCCAAGCAATGGTATCGCAGTCACATAAACTCCCTCCTACTCCTAGATGTCCAATGAGAGAACACAGCCTGACCCCGGGACTGTACAAAAGGGGACAGAGGTGACTCTAACGTCCACCCATAAAAGCTGATTTAGGAAAGGTGGTGTGCGCCCCCGGTCCCCGTCAGCTGGGGACTGCTGACCTAGGGACTTGGAGGTAGAGCCTAGTGCTCCCAACTAGTTCTCTCCCTTCAAGAGGCCCAACCTGTGTGAACCCCATGCGCTGACCACCCACAGCACAGTAGCGTTACAGCCATAAAATTCCCGCTAAAGCTTGTACATTTTTATTATCGGCCTCATTTTATATGTGAGAAAATGGGAACCTGGCAACGTTGCCCAAGGTCACATAGCTAATAAGTAAGTGCCTGGGCTGGGATCTGAGTCAGGGTGCCAGACGCCCACATCTGTGCAGTTTCTCTACTTCCCACAAGCCAGAGCACAGCCTGCCCTTCCTCGCTTGCTTTGGCCTTGCCAGGAGAGTATTTCTTCAGTACTCAGTGGCTCAACCAGAGAGAACCGACCCGGAGAAAAGGCGCGAGAATACAGGAAGAGCACTGTTGTGGGGACACGGTCTTCCTCTCTCCCAAACCCAGGGCTACATGAGTCTCAGTCCCACCACATTGGTCTCACAGCCCCTAGAGCTGGCTTCAATGAAGAATGTTCCATATACCAAGTTAAACACTACAGAAGAGTCCTGCTGATAGCAAAACGTGTTTTCCATCCCCCAGAAACAAGAGAACAAGAGTCAGTGAAGGGAGCCGCGGAGAAAGAGCTAAGTAGCTGGTAAGCAGTGGGCCTGGGACCCAGCAGAAAAATCAACCAAACATTTTACCTAGCTGATGGCAGTGTGCCATAACATTCTCCAGCCAGTTTTCCCACCCGGCTCTTTTTTTTTTTAAGATTTATTTATTATGTATACAGTGTTCTGTATGCAAGTGTGCCTGCAGGCCAGGAGGGCACCAGATCTCATTACAGATGATTGTGAATCACCATGTGGTTGCTGGGAATTGAACTCAGGACCCCTGGAAGAGCAGTCAGTGCTCTTAACCTCTGAGCCATCTCTCCAGCCCCTGCTCTTGCACCCTTAAAACACCATCCTGAGTAGTTTCTAATCAGTGCAATTGAAGAACAGAAAGCAGGCCAGCTCCCAGGAAGGACTGAACAGCCCTTCCCATCTGCCCTTGACTTAAAATCCCAGACTTCCACTAACACATTCAAGAATGCAGTCACAAACAAGAATGCGAAAAAGCACCAGGAGGTGGTGGTGCATGCCTTTAACCCCAGCACTTGGGAGGCAGAGGCAGGCAGATCTCTGTGAGTTCCAAGCTAGCCTGGTTTACGAAGCTATAAAGAGAAACCCTGTCTCAAAGAGAATTCGGAAAAGCAGAAGTGGCAAGTCTCCCGCTCTATGGGACTCTTACTGCATTTTATCTCTACAGGGCAAATATGAAACTATATGGCAGAAATCCACTGCGCTAGCAAGAAAGGATACAATCATCTCCTGAACACTGGGACCTTTCACTCTGAATCCAGAGAAATCCTTTTACAGCAAAAGGCATCAAGAACCAAGTTGAAAGGAGTGGGCATTCTAAAGACCAAGTCTACCCCCTCACCGTGAGGCAGAAGACAAGGGAATTTTTTTCCCTCTTGAAATAATTGAAAACATAGGCTTAGGACTCCAGAACAAGGCATGACGGTTGGTGTTTGTTTGTTTGTTTCCAAAATGCCAGCGAGGACACACCGGTCATGAACTCTGTGGGTGGGTGGAGGCTAGTACCTTCTGGAAGGCAGCTTCAGAATGTAGCTTGCCAAGGAGGGGTGAGAACAGCTTTATGTAGCTCTGGTTCAAAGTGTGTTCTACTGTGAGTCGTGATTAAAACTTGGAAGCCTGCTGCACCAGAGTGGAGAGTCCCAGGGGAGAAGGAATTCCATGCTTTGTCACCAAAGGAAGAGGTGACCTAACAACTTTTCAAGGGCCCATTTAGAAACAGTGAGACAGTTTTGCTTTAAGGATCTGTAGGTACTTTGCTGAACAGATGAAAAGGAAACCTTAAAATGTAGGCTTAGAAATCCAGGAGATAAACAAGGGTTAGCAGTATGAGGTCAAGTGGAAGCAAGGGAAATGGTCAATGGAGCTTTTTCTCAGCGCTCAACTACGACTCACTAATATTTATTTGATGGTGTGTTTCTAATACCTGTCATCCTTGAGACCAAGAAGCCTTGAACATTTCTCATTTTATTCCAGACTCCTGTCCAAAGTGAATTAAAACATTCTATAGGATGCTGGCCCATGCCATACTTAAAAAAAAAAATTCTTTCTGTCTTTTCAGCCAGTTTTAAGTCTATGTATCTCAATTCATTTCTTTGGCAATTCCAGGCAGAGAACAGCTTTTAAGCTTTAGATAGAAATTATTGCTGGACAGTGGTGGCACTAGTCTTTAATCCCAGCACTCAGAAGGCAGAGGCAGGCGAATATCTGTGAGTTCGAGGCCAGCCTGGTCTACAAAGCATATTCCAGGATTATGGTGATCGTAGACAGTGGCCGTTTCCTTGAACTCCTGACCAGGGTACAGGTGAGTCTTTGGGTGGATGTGTATTCTCATCTCCTCATCTGTACTGTTGCTTGGACTGAGCTGATCAACAGAAACTTGCATAGCTATGCCCACACTTTGATCTACCCGAAGAAATACTTCCTGGACATGTAATTTAGTGTCATAATTTTGGATTCAAAAAGTCCCTAAGAAACACAGTCTTTGGTGTTTCTTATATTTAAAAAACATATATCATATCAGTGTTGCCAGAAATATCTGAACAGTATGGTCAAAGCTCTTAATTCTATGACCCATGTAGCAAATTCCTCCTTGTATGTAGTGCTGGTACAAAAATGTCTCATTCCTAAACAACTTAAGAGAAAATTAGACACATATTATTCTTTCCTTTGCTGTTGTGAAAATCAGAAATGAAATGTAAATTTCTTCTTTAACCACAAGAAGTGTCTTAGTGGGTGTCCCCTGTGACTTCCTTCTCCTCCCCATCACCCTGCACATTATTTCTTCATACTTAACTTAGAAGTATTTCCCTTATATAATCCAATGTTCATAGAGTCTAACCCAGTAACAACTCCTTGAAACACCAGTCCCTGGCTTCCTAACTGGAAAGCCTAGGCTTAACAGCCACAAGAAAACTTCAGACACAAAAAGGCAGCAAGAGGTCTTCACTGATATTAATTCATCAGCAAACAGTAACTAAAACCCTACCATGTGGCAGGCAATTCACTAGAAGATAAAAGTCCAAAGGTGAATGCTCCTGATACAAGCGGGATAAATCCTAGGAGACCATTCCCTATGAAGAATAAAGACGGAGCTGGGCAGCTGCAGTGGACTGAGCTTTCACTACAGACTACAAATACATACGGTAAAAGCCCCAACCCACAGTGAACTTAGAAAAAGGGCTTTGGGGGTGGTATAGAAAACTAAGGTTCATCAGTATCATATTAGTAGCATAACTGACAAGCAAGAATTCTCATTCCTCTCGCCCCACCCAGAGGAAAGGTACTGACTGGGTCTACAAACAGGAAGACAGACTCACAGAAAACATGTAGGCCAGCACCCTGAGCTACACTGCCCAGCCTCCTGAACTATGGAAGTAAATTTTAGTCTGTGGTTCAGGCCACTTGAACTATGATATTTTGTTACAGCTTCCAGGAAAGACTGACACAAAGCCATTTAGTGTCTATTCTAAGCCACTTTTTCACTTACACCTATGGTGAATGCCAGGCTAATTACAAGTTCTGACCTAATTAAGTCAATGACCAGAGGCAAGAATCACCTGAGGGCCTTTGGTAAATCACTGTAGTTTCTACATCTTAGGTTAGCAAGATCATTAAAAATGAGGTTAGATGACTGTCTTAGTCACTGTGCTATTGCTGGGAAGAGACACATGACCAAAAAAACTCTTGTCAAGAAAGCATGTATTTGGGAGTTTGCTTGCAATTTTAAAGGGTGAGTCCATGAACATCAGGAAACAGACAACCATGAGATGGAGCAGTAGCTGAGAGTTTTACATCCTGATCTACAGGCAGCAGGTAGACAGACACCTAGGCTAACATATGCTTTTGAAACCTCAAAGCTCACCCCAGTGACATACCTCCTCCAACAAGGTCACACTACTCCAACAAGGCCACACCTCCAAATCCTTCCCCAACAGTTCCACTAACCGGGGACCAAGCATTAAACATATGGACCTGTGGGATCATTCACATTCACAACACCGCAATGAAGACTCTACTCATCCAAGGTATGAAGCCCCTCTGTGATTTCAGAACTAATGTCTAAACTTCAGCTTCCTTAAAGGACTCATACAAGCTACTTATATGGCTAAATAGCATAATGTTTCACATCTCTGGAAAACAGCAACCCAGTAAATGTAAGGCACTTCTGCTGGGACTCACTACTCCCTGCAAACCATGAAAAAGGCCAACTTTAACTACAGGCTATATGTCTATAGCACGCAAGAGACACAGGCCAAAGCTCTTCTGTGTTAGAAACAATGCTTAGCATTAGGAAGGTTTTGCTGCTTTGAAGGGAAGGAGAGAGCTCTAAAAGCAAAAGGCTGAATGCTTCTTCATGTCTGAGACAACATGATTCACAGGAGAACCTAACAGGTAAAAGATCGCTCAGTGAATTCAGCAGCAGTAACTAATGAATTACTATTCTACAGCAAGACTTGATGTAATCAACTTTAGTTGTATCCTAAGACACAACTTTAAATCATCTTTGACTATTGATTACATAGGTTCACACCCTAATGCTACTCCATATTAACTGTTTATCCTTAGATGAATTATTTAACTTCTCCATGCCTCCATTTCTTATCTGTTAGACGGTGGTAAGAATATCCAGCTTAAAGGGAGGGTTGTCAGGATCTAGCAAATTAATTCATGGGAAACTCTTGGAATGGTGTCCAGTACATGATAAGCCCCAACTAAAATTTAGTGTCTGAGTTAGGGTTTCTGTTGCTTTGATGAAATACCATGACCAAAAAGCAAGCTGTGGAGGAAAGGGTTTGTTTGGTTTATACTTCTACATTGCTATTGATGACTGAAAGAAGTCAGAGCAAGAACTCAAGCAAGGCAGGATCCTAGAGGCAGGAGCATTACAGAGACCATGGAGGATGCTGCTTACTGGCTTGATCCTCACGACTTGGTCATCCTGCTTTCTTGTAACACCCAGGCCCACCATCCCATAGATGGCACCACCCACCAAGGGCTAGGTCCTCCCCCATTGATTTCTAATTGTGAAAATGCCTTACGTCTGGATCTCATCGAGGCATTGCCTCACTTGAGGCTCCTTTCCCTCCGATGACTCTAGCTTGTGTCAAGTTGGCACACAAAACCAGCCAGGACAGCTAGCATTGCTCTCTAAGGAAGTCTTTCCAGGTCATATGGTATCCCATCAACTTGTCATTTTAATACTGTATAATATTCCATGGCATTGATGCATCCTAATTTATTCAGCTCTTGTGCTAAAAGAGTATCTCTTATAATAAACAATATCTTTCCCTCTAATAACCAGTTACATCTAGTCACACACACACACATACAGGTACACACTTATTCCACAACTAAGTTAGTTCATGTTAAAGTCAGGATGCAGTTGATTTCCCAGTAACAACTTTCCCTAAGTTGCAAGGCTGAGGCTGGACATGGCATTAGCTCTGACATTCACGATGGCCACTGGAAAGGAGTCTATCATCACACTCTACTAACATGAGGAACACCAAGCCAAACTTTAATAAGGGCTAGAGCCTTTCCCAGCACACAGAAGGATGCTTTAATTATGTTCCATCAGCCATATACCCACTCTGCCAGCGGGCACAGGCCAGAGCCATATCAGGTTTTCTTTATAGAAGTGTTGGCATGTGGTGTATAGAACACAAAACAAATGGCTTTGGCTCACATGCTTTCTTCCAGCCCTCCTTGCCCAGCTTACTCTGTTCTATTTATATCCAACCTTACAGCACACCAAGCCAACCAGTCACATGACGACCAGAAACTGACCAGGGAAGATGCTGATGAATGGATGCACACTGGTGAGAATTACAGAGGTATAGCCACTTAGCCTGGAAAGACTGTCTGAACTTGCAGAAAAACAGCAAAGTCAAATTTATGTCAGATCTCCCCAATTGTTAAGGTTGGTGTTGAGTTTGTTGTTGCTGTTTTCAACATAAAAGCATTGAGTCAAGAAGAAGTTGTTCTTGGGCCACATTTTGCTTAAAAATAAGACTGGTATTTGGTTTCCCCCGTGTAACCACTCTTACCTGATGGCCCAAATTTTAAAATATCTATTAGGTCATGCACATAAAGCTGTCATCTATCTGGATGAAAAATGACTGTGTAACTGGTGTGATGGTGCTGGGAAATTAAACTTTCACATATAAGAGTGAAACCCGATCCTTATCTCTCACCCTGTACAAACAGCAACTTTAGATGAATCAAAGACCGCAATGCTAGACCTGAAATGCTGAAACTATCAAAAGAAAAAAGTAGAGAAAACACCTCGGGGTGCATCTGGGGCTTTCTGGAAAGAACTCTATTTGCTCAGGAAACAATAGCAACAAACTAAACTTCATGAAATTCAACACTTCTGCTCAGAAAACAATCAGGTGAAGAAGCATCCTCCAAAGCAGGTGAAAACCTACTAAATACAGGTGTAAGGACCTAGGATACACAAGGCACTGGAAAAAAATGAAGAAACATAAAAGCAAGCAAACCTATGGACATGCCAGCTAATGCTGATGTGTGATGGAGATGGCGCAGCTGGTGAATTACTTGATGCACAAGCATGAGGACTTGAGTTTGGATCCCCAGCACCTATGTCAAGAAAGCCAACTGCAGGAGCAGGTAATCCCAGCCCTAGAAAGGAGGACCTCTGCTGGCTAGCCCGTCTAGCTAAATCAATCAACTCTAAGTTTGTGAGACACTCTGTCTCAAAACCTAAGGTGGGCATCAACTGAGGAAGACATGTGATATTCTCCGGCCTTAACATACAAGCACACACAAACACAGACAAATACAAAACATGACCTACAACTGGCCAATCAACGTGTGAAAAAAATGTTCAACCAGCACTAACCATCAGAGGAATGCGAATTACTACTTCACACTGAGATTCCAAACTCACCCTAGTCAGAATGGCAGTCAAGAGAGAAAACAACTAATAAATGATGGCAAGGAAAATGGCAAAAGGGAACTCTTATGGAGTCCTGGTGGGAATGTGAACCAGCCCAGGCACTATGGAAATCAGCATGGAGGTCCCTCCCAAAATGAAAACTAGACCTATTATTTCACCCATCTCCATATACTGGCCGACAGCCTATCACAGAGACATCTGCACAGCAATGTGTACTAAAGCAGTGTTCAGAAGTGCTAAACTCATCAAAACCATGTAGTTAAAGCACAGGGGGGAAAAAAGTAGACCCAGATTCTGAAAGCAGGAACCTGGGGTGTGAAATCAAACTAGACAGATGTAAATAAACTCATCTGAGCCTCCAGGGTAAATCATAAATAACAAAATCATATTCTTTCCAACAACATATATGCAAATGAAGACTGAGATTAAGGGAACTAAGTCAATCTCAAGACAAACTGCATATTTTTTATGATTCATGAATCCTGAATTTTATATAGATACATAAAGTCATATATAAATGACATGAAAATAAAATCATGTATCTCATGTATGAAATATGACATGCCATTATGTTGCACATGTGGGATCACATATCTGTATGACATGAAAGTAGAAGCAAAACTGACTAGGAAAACGAAGAGGACCAATGGAAAGAGGGACAGGGAGACAAAAGATTTTAAGGTTTATAAGTGGAACATGCTCAAAATACATTGCATGTGTACATGAAAATACCCTTATAAACCCCAGTACGCCAATCAAAATTATCACACTGCAAATGGTTCGACACAGTATGACCATGTTTCAGGGAACTAGCCCAAACTGGTTTACTATATGTTGCCTTCAACTCAACCTATTGTTTTCATGCAGGGAACAAGCCTCACAGAGCGAGGAACACACAGTGGCATCGCAAATCACTCATAGAGAAGGGTAACTGGAAGAAAAGTATCACAAGTCAGTTGCTATAGGCATTGATGTACAAAGCAGATTCTACGGGTGCTCCGTCTGCATGAATGTGCAATACCAGGAGGCTGTGAGGAGTCCCACATAGCAAAGCCACATTTTCCAATGTAGCCACAAACATGAGTGACCCAGTGTATGTCATAGCAAGCTGGTTGATATATCCCCTTATGCCTTTGGCAAATTAATGAAAAGGCTCAAGAGAGGAGAGAGGAGAGAGGGAGGCAGAGAGACAGACGGAAACTGAAAAATGTCCTTATGTTTCACCTCTGACCTTCCTGAGCAAGCCAGCTTGGCAAAGCATTTAGAGGTCACAGTCCTCAACCAAGCAAGGTGGCCCTTCTATGGAACTCATCAAGCAAACGCCTAATTATTGCCACAGAAAAACACAAAGTAGCCCCAGGTTCTGATTTTAAGTGAGATAGCGGGAAGCTGGGGCATGGAATCAAGCTAGAAAAAAGTACACAGACTTATCTCAGGTTTCAAACTACACTCACACAACCAGTGAAGAGCTGGAAGGGTTAGCTACGCTCAACTCTCCTGCAGGAGGCACATGGACTGGGTTGTCGGCCATGAAGAAAACTGGGTAACAGTCTAACAGTCTTCAACACAAAGCACCATTTTTAGGGTCACCTATAAAAACACTAAGCATGAGTTAAACGTTCAGATTGCTAAATATGTTATGATGCTGCTAAACTGCACCCAACTCATTGTGATTAGGACCAAGATTTACTCCCCGGTTCTTTTTCTTCTTAAACAATATATGGAAGGCACCACATATGTGGTGCGCGCTCACACACACGTACTCACACCACTCTGTGGGTATGATTACTTGCCAAAAATACATTGCACACTCAGTGGGGATACATCCGATAGCATGTGTGAGGCTTCCAGGCACCAGTACCAGAAAATAGAAAGAGTCTGAAGCACTCACGTAGGAAGGTTAAATCTGAAGTTGAGACGACTTCTTACAGTGAAACACACAAGCTCTTCATTAGCAAACAGCACCCGGTTTTGCTATGGAGGAAGACGGGAAGACAACATATTCCAGGGACTGATGACGAAGCACTTGGGCTGAAGCCCTCTTGGAGAACCTCAAGCAGAGCCAGCCACTTTGTCAAGGCTCCCAGCGATGCCCGGCACCCTTCATCCCGACACTTAAATGCTCGTGGTCCTTCAGGCACTGCTTAGAAAACCACCACCCAGCTAGAAGACAGATGGCTCTTGTAAGTATTCCGGTCATGGTGAAGCACGTACCATCCCAACGCTGGGGAGACCATTTAAAGACAAGGGAGGTAGAGCGGTGCTCCATTCTGGGTACACACAGGGAGAGGAAGAGCAACCCAGTTCCATGCTAACTCTACCTCTGCACTGCCCCCTCTGCAAATTGGGGAGCTCTGGGGACGCAGCAGGGAACTCTGAGTGCCAAGCCCTGGAAGCCACTTGCCTAAAAGCACTTCTCATTTGCACAACATCCTGTTCAGTTCTGGAGTCAGGAGATGCGGCATACCTTACCCTGAGGAGCCAGGTTCTGCCAGAATAGGCTGGGACCATCCCACTTTAAAGATGGAACCAGTATGCAACAGGGCAGAGCCATACGAAGCATGTCACATTAGTAAAAACAAGAGACTTAAGTGAAAAACTCCTAACAGGGGAACCCGGTGCCAGGCATAGGGCCTCGACAACCCTCCATTCCTGTCTCAGGATATACTTCATCAGAGAAACGTCTCATTTTTACACTCAGCAAAGGGTCATAATGAAGTCCTCACCCAACCTCTGGCAGGACTGAAAACTTCCCTGTTCTGCTGAGGGGGCAGTAGCTCCTCCCAGCAAAACCCACTTGTTCTACTGATTAAATCAACCACTTGGAGGCCAACATTCCACAGAGGAATGTCCACTACCGTTTGCACAGATAAACAGATACGCCCACTGGCAAAAGCCAAAAGGCACAACTGTCCCACTTTGGAGAGGCACAGGAAGGCAGTGGCCTCTAGTTCCATACTGCTCCAGCCTCAAGTCATCTGGAAATGGGAAGGATGTAAATACAGAAAGAGTACTTACTCCCATGCACACTGATTTTGTGTCAAAAGGAAGAAACCAGAACTCTGACTGAGCACAATGCTAGGAATGCAGAGTCTCAAAAGTAGATGATGGATAATGGGGGTGGAGGGTCTTTTCTCCCAGCTAAGTCCATTAGGACCTATAGGCTAAGCATGAACCTCACTGTCAGCCTCTAAGGACTAAACTTTGGAGGTCTTCTTTCAAAGGTCATTGGCGTGCCCATAACTTCAAGTGTCTAGGATACTCATAGTAATGGCGACAGCCTGGGCACTGTTTAACAAGAATGTATCACATCCAAATTTCTGTTTTTCGAGACAGGTTTTCTCTGTGCAGCCTCTGCTGTTCTGGAACTCATTCTGTAGACCAGGCTAGACTCGAACTCACGGAGATCTGCCTGTCTTTGCTTCCCGGGTGCTGGGATTAAAGGCATGGGCCACCACTGCCAGAGCAGACCCAAATTTCTGTATTATTACCCTTGAATGCATGAGGACAGTTGGTACAGAGAGCCTTGCAGAGAGGTAGGTAACTGCTGTCTTTTGCTTGCATTTTCTAATTGAGGAATCAGGTGCAGGCACAGCAGTAACTTGCCCAAGGCAATATTGCTTAGAGCAGTCCGACTGCAGACACCCTCAGTCCTAACCAAGGGAAGGACAGGAAGCCCAGAGGAAAGGGGCCTTAAGCACTACATCCTGAGAATGTGCCTTCCCAACACCTCCATACAATCACTTCTGATCCTGCGGAGGCCCCGTTCCTGTTCGGTTCCTTTTAATGGCCCTCTCTGTGAATCCCATGGCTGGTAGGTGGCTCTGAAAATAACCATTATGACCACATGGCAATTGTTACACAAAAAAACTTCCTTTGTGGAGAAAAGAGTAATTGTCCAAGATGAAATGTGTCCAGTTCTCAGCTAACTAAACATCCCTAGCTACTATATCCATGAAGCAGCAAGGAACCAAACAGTTTCCCCAGCTCAAGGACAGAGCTACTCTTTACAAAGAGCAGTCCTGGGTTGGAGAGGTGGCTCACTGGTTAAGAGCTCTGCCCGCTCTTCCAAAGGTCCTGAGTTCAATTCCCAGCAACCACATGGTAGCTCACAACCATCTGTAATGAGATTTGGTGCCCGCTCCTAGTGCATATATATAAAACAAAAAGCACTTGCTAAAAAAGAGAGAGAAGTCCAGTCATCCTAACACTGCCTTCCTTACCTCAGCATCAGAGTTAACTGTCTTCAGAACTGAACTGCTGTTTTTCTGGTCTCCCTTGCAACCTGAGTTTCTCTCCCCAAAGTTCCAACCATGGAGCAGGAAAGCACAAGGGACAAAGGGACAAAGAGGAAAAAAAAAAACAACTTACATGTAAGGTTGTAGGTGCAACTGTGTGTATGTACATGTGAAACCAGAGGACAGTCTTGTTTTAAAGAACAGTATCTGTCGCTGAGACTGGGGCTCACTAATTGGCTGCAAGAAGCCCTCGGTTCTTCCTGTCGCTGCCTCCAGCACTGGGATTAGAGCTTTTTTTAAAGTTTATTTAATTTGGAATAACAATGTATGTAAGTATATATGTGCACCTTGAGTGTGCCTGGTACCACAAGGGCCAGAAGAGAGTTTGAATACTGATATCACAGGTGTTTATGCGTTGCCATGGAGGTGCTGGGAATCAAACTCAGGTCTTTGCATTAGCAGCTAGTGCTCTTAACTGCCGAGCCATCTCTCCATCACCTATACCCAGCTTAGCTGGGTGCTGGGAATCCGAACTCACATTCCCATGATTAGATAGCAAATACGTTACAATCTGGCCATCTCCCCAGCCCTCCTATGTGGAAGCTACACTCTTCAAAGTGTGCATCCAGGTACTCAGACGTGTGGCACACCTCTAAGCTGTGCTCTGCCAAGAGATGTTAGGATGACACGTGTTTTCGTGGCCAAGTGGTTATTCATTTGTTACTATTTTTAATAGCTATGTTGATTTAGATTGATAAGTTCTTGTTAAATTGCTCTTTTAATAGGTAAACGGGAAAAGATGGCCAGGCAGGTAGGCAGGACACAACACACACGGAGTCCTAGAAACAAGAATGCTTTGGTGCATTACATACAGGGAGCCGCAAGGTCTGGCTTATATTGCACAATGGTCACTGTGGGGTCCTGTGTGGAGGTAAGGTGGGACATGACACAATCTGATAGACAGAGCACGATGAACTAAGGAGGCGCCACACATGGGCAAGTACCAGCTGGCGAGCGCACGAGCACAGGCAGCCGAGAGGAAGAAAGTGGCTGGACTGTGGCTGTGTGTGATCTAGAGTCTCTAGAGTCACAGCACTTGCTGATGGTGGTGGACTGCAAGACAGTTGCAGAAAGAAAGCATTCGGGAATTAAAACAGAACATGTAACCACTGTTTCTACAGGCTACCACTGCATTTTAGATAAACAAATAGCCATTATTCTCTCTCTCCTTCCCCAAACTGCTCCCGTGTTGGCCCATCCAACACAAAACATGACTAGCATGCTCCAGGTGACAATTTTAAAGAGTGGCTACCACACATTGTTTGCTCGACCTCCAATACCACATCCAAAAGAAAAAAAGGAAAGCCTGTAGGTTGCAGGAAGGAGTCTCTCTGGAAACCAGGCTGCCACTCTCTCCCAAGCAGGGAGTAAGAAAAGGGGAACTGAGAAGGAGACACTTCACACAGCAAGGAGTTACTTCAGTAAGAACAGCCCCATCGTTCTCATGGGTGTCCTTCGGTGGCAAACCAAAAGATGCAATTTAAATATTCTGCATGTATAGGTGTTTTTCCATCAACTGCTTTGTGTGGCTTTAAGAAAACATCTGGTAAATGGAAGCACTTCCTTCCCTTCCTTTACTAAAACAAAACCGTATTAAGCAATGTCAGTTACTACATTTAAATATAAAAAGTCTTATTAGCCAAACCCATCATGGTGGAATATTATGTGCCTACACTTATTCACTCATGTACACACACACTTACAAAGACTAGACTCCCACAAATATTCACAATTATGAACTTGTATTCTGCTGTAGTCATTAGGTCATACTTTCCACATTTGTAATGTGTGTCTACAATGGCACACACTGTGGTGCAATACCTCAACATGTTATCAAGTCATAAACGACTGCTGCTAGCCCTTGAATTCTCCTTTACCTCAGTGTGACATAATGTTGCAAAGGGGATAACCCACCTTTGATGCAAATAAATTCTCAAACAATGCCAAGTGGATAGCTTCAAGCACAGTTTCCTCCTTTGGTGAGTCAGTAAAATCATTTATCTGTCAATGATTTGCCAAACCAAGTGAGTGCGGAGGAGGCAGTCAATTTTGCTTAGAGATTATTCACCAGGGAGCCTACCATAACTCACCACAAAGCATGCACTTCTTTGTTTTTATGGGAGGAAGAGCACAAACCGAGAAGGAATCCCTTGTTCTCTAGAACTGTCACTCCATCCCAGCCTACATTCACTAGATGGCTAGTGAGCCGTCAGTAGGAGTCTACCGGTCTCCCTGAATGTCTTAGAGAAAGTTCTGAATTAGCTCATGATATGCCAACATGTGGTTTATAAACTCAGCACTGTATACAAAACACACAAATAAATGTCACTGGCAGAGAGATGACCTTCAAGGACACCAAGCTCCTCGAGGCACACCTGCAAGTCACATGCTCAATTAGTCCCCAGATTCCCAGGGAGCCTCCAGATTCTTCCCTGTGACACTGGATTCTAGGCAACATTGAATACAGCAGGGGGCTCCAGTTTCAGGGAACTGCTACACCTCTTGATGCCTTGAACAACTTGAGGGGTTCTGCTCTTCAGGGGAATGTGAAATGAACACCTCCAGTGTCTGCTCTCAGCTTTGAATGGAGGTCTGCAGCAGGCAGCCTGCCAAGTCCTCTCTCCTTGCTTTTCCTCGGCTCACTTGAACCTGGGAGTCCAGCTGTTTCTGGGGAATTCAGGAGACAGGAGCAGTGGTTAGCAAAAGGCCAGCTGCTACCATGGGAGGACTTGACACCATCCCGGAAAAACAAGCGGTGTTCTACTGCTTGGCAGCTGTATCCTGTTTTAAAGCCAGTGGAGGAATAATGCCATGCTAAGTTCTGGGATGGCACCCAGTGCAATACGAAATGGGAACCCTGTCTTTTAACTTTAAGAGAATTCAAATTTTTTCATCTTCTGACAAGCCTTACATGGAGCAAAGAACTCAAAGGACATTCAAATCTTCAGAGAGTGAGAATCCTGCCATATCAAACCTTGCTAGAAATAACTAAACTGTCAGCAGAGCCTTGAACAAATCTAAGCTATAAGAGTATTTGAATGTCATATTCAATTCCAGGCCTAGGTTATAGTTCCAACCATCTTCAGCAAGAACCACAATACCAAAAGAGACCAACAAAATAATATTCCATTCCCCTTGGCTTCTCTTGTAAAATGTAAATGCAGGAATGTGACTGAAGCCAGTGAGAGCTGTCTTATCTCGCCAGTGGAAGGCTCTGAGATAGGTCCCCAGCACTGAAAAATAAAATATATAAACCCATGAACCCAAAGCCATGTGTCAAAACATCTAACAAGTAGGAATGAATGGTGAAGGCTGCATTGTATCAGCCGTTAGCCCTAGAGGTCAGCACCCCTTAAATGTATTAAACATGTATATCCTGTATCACCCTCTCCATTCACCCTCAACTGTAAGACTAACATCCTCAAAAGATGCACAAGTTTAAAGTATACTAAGGAGTCCATTTGGTTAAACAGATACCTCTGTTCCACTACCATTTAAAGTAAACATCTGTCTTCTCTTACCAGCTTACATTAAGTTTTATGACCTTTTCTTGACTTATTGTTACAAAATTCAGAGCTCAGGCACCTAGCATTATAACACAGAACATATTAAGTCAGATAAACTACACATTTCTTGACAGACATCTTAAATGTAAGGGTGGGAAAAAAATACCAACCCAGTGCCGGGCATTGGTGGCACACGCCTTTAATCCCAGCACTCGGGAGGCAGAGGCAGGCGGATCTCAGTGAGTTTGAGGCCAGCCTGGTCTACAAAACGAATTCCAGGACAGCCTCTAAAACAATACAGAGAAATCCTGTCTCGAAAAAACAAAAAACAAAACAAAACAAAACAAAACAAAAAAAAACCCAGAATACTATGGCTTTTCAGTTGTATTCACAGCTTAAAATTCATTAAAGTCAACTAATTTGGTACTTCAAAGTCAGTGTGTGGGGAAGGGGACGGTCTCAAGATGTTAAGATTTGAAGGCCCCCTTCTATGGTTACATTTTCCAAGTGTACTCCCAAGTTGACTTTTCATTTCTTAACTGAATGATGGAAATTCCTTCCTAGATTTTCTCGTTAAATACTTTTGACTCATAGCCCACATTGCAGAGGCCAAGGCATAGCTGGCAGGAAGACGCCATGTCGAACAGAAAGATGTGGGTGGAACATGTCCCATGAAAAGAGACCTCTGAGAACACACACAGGCACAGAGTTCTAGCATAGAGAAGCACTGGCGTGTATTTATAGGCAAGCCTGGTTTGTTTATTTTGTCCTCATGTCAGGAAATTACAAACATTCATTTCAGATTCAGCAAGCTCTGGTCATCAAGGGTCCACTCAGAAGGCCAGTCTTGCATCCCTTAAGCCACAAATGTAAAAGGAAACTTCTGGAAATGCCCCTTAGAGCCTCAGGTCTGCACGCTTGACTCAGGGAAGGATGGGACAAACTACACACAGAAGACTTACAAGGGTGAACTGTCACTGCACTCCTAAAGGAATGTGGTTGGGAGCTGAGAGAAATCCTGCCCAGGGCTCCCTTCTCATTCCCACTCCTTCCCAGACCTCCTGAAAGCAAGTGTTGCCTCCTTGCAACCTGTCCCTTCCTCACCCCTAATCACATGGACATCAGCCAGTAAACGAGGTGCTTTACTAGCTGGCTTCCTGCTATGATACTAGCTGGGCTTCCTGCTGATTCCTGAAAGGTTTCTTAGGATATGGAGTCAAAATCATGTTCAAGGAAGACCATCCAATCTAAGAAACCTCTAGATGTGAAAAGACAAGACAAACAACAGCTTCTTAATGCTTGCAACAACAGCTCTGAAAATCACTGTCAGTGACTTCAGAGAAACAGAAAACAATCAGTCATGGTGTCCCAAGTGCCACCTCAATGATGCTTTCACCTACCCTGGCCTGAGGCACAAGTGGCTAGACTACAAAAATGCATAAAAACTGGGTTACTAAGCTCTTAAGAGAAATGACACATTAAAAAACTGGAGAAACATCTAGAGATTTGAAGACATAAAGGAAACCAAACAACTAGCAAGAGGCAAGGCCTCCTGAACAGGTAGAGACAGGCAAGCAGACAGACAGACAGACAGACAGACACACACACCGAACAGCTTGTTCATTGGCTGACGGCTTTATGATTTCAGTGAGGAAGAGACAAGTTCTAAGGACAAAACTTGCTCTCACGAGGTCTTTAACCAGCTCCTAGGCCCTTCCACACAACAGACAGAAATACTGCCGTCACTCAGTTATGACTATCTTGATTGGAAATCATATTAAAACACCAGGTCTAGACACGATCTGATACATATTATACTCCCAATCACCCAATCTAGTAGCTTAACCCCATTTTGGGCCTGACAAAACCAGGCCCAAGTTTACACTTTTCATAGGTGGCCCAGTAAAAAGTTGTATATGGGTCCCTCTGGCACATGGAAAAGTCCCCTTCCATATAAACCCCTCTAAAAAGCAGGAGACATACCTGCCTCTTGGCTCTACTAGTGTCCTTCCAGCTACAGTGGATTAAGAGAGATGACACATAAAAAATTGGAGAAACATCTAAAGATTTGAAAACACAAAGGTAACCAATGCAGAGCTGTACAGGTTTAACCAATGCATAGCTGTACAGGTTTATTGTTTTATCTGCTTGAGAAGTTCAGGCAGATGGATTGCTTGGAACACCTTAGACAGCATTGCAAGACCCAGTATCTGCAGCAAACAGCAACAGGGAAGAGAGAAGAGACTAGGACACAAATCTAATTAGTTAACTGGATGAAGCTAGGAGAGTGTGGTCATATACAGAAGATGCTTCCAAATAGCTCTCCTAATTCGTGGTTCCTCAGGCTCATCAGGGCGATGACCCTTCTGAGATGGCACAGTGTGGCACTGGTTTGTGTGTTATATAAATGTCACTTCCAGGAAGATTTTCACAAAGAGACCTCTGCCTGTAGTGTAAGTTTATCCACCTGGCCTACTGCCACATAGGATGGGTAATTCTTTATGGTCAGGCACTGCACTGGGTGTTACAAAATGTGTAATGGCAACTGGTCTCTTATCTCTAGAGGCCAGCAGCATGTCCCTTGCTGACACCTTATGACAACCAAAAGTGTCTACTGAAATGGACAAATGTCCCAGAAAGTAGAAGGAAACAGGCAGGACAAAACCCCTTTCAACTTAGGGCCAGGGTCTCAGAGAGAGAAAGGAATGGGGTGGGGAAATAAGCAGACACTGGTTCCTCAAGATTCTAGCTGCCTCAGACATTGAGTACTGAAATTATCTGAGGGGAAAAATCCAGAAGCGTGGATGATCCAGACCTTGGATAATCTGCCTGAGATAGCCAAGAATCAAATGTACTCAGGAAAATAACAAAAAAGATGCTGAAAATAAAAAAAAGAGATTAAAACTGGTGTTCAGTCCTGTGAGGCCCTGCTATGTAAAAAGCCAAGGCCTCACCGCCTGAGAAACATTTTGTCCAAAGCTGGGTCTCTGAGAGAGAGCCTGCCAGAGTTGTCAGCAATGTCAGACATGAGCCCTATCGTTGTGCTGACGTGATACTGAGACTAACCACCCTGGAATGTGAAGTGTGGGGAGGGAAGAGTAAAAACACTGGGCTGCTTCTATACCAGGGGCCTCCTGCCACTCGAAACACAGCAAAAGGTCATAAACTTGCAGGCCAGATGTGTGTTCTTAAAAAGCTTGTGAAAGGCACCAGGTGCTCACAGAGTAGAAGCAGTCAGGGGGGTTCTGAGGGTTTAACAAGCATTTGACTATGGGCACAGGTGACATGCTGGGAACTGTACACAAAGTCAGGCTGCCACACCTGGCCTCACCCTACCAAGTAGGCACCTTGAGGCAACTTCAGAAACAGTCACTGGAGTGACACAGCCAGAAGTACTTTCTGCGTCTGACTAGGTTGCCTGCCCCACATCGCCTCCTGCCCCACACCAATTACGGCCAAACTAAGAGAAAGAACCTGCCATTCAAGCGAGAGGACCAGGTAAACTGGCAGGAAGTTCCTTGACACCAGTGGGAGGTTACAGAGAAGAACCACAGTTCCTCCTCACCCCCTTGTCCAGGGAGCCAGAGGCTGAAGCCAGCTAGGAAGGTAGAACCTGAGGCCACAGAATAGTCTGGATTCAGCTGCCCAACTACAGCTGATAGAAACAGCACATAGCACAGTGCATAGCACCTTTACCCCCAGGCCAGGCCATGATCCCCATTCACCAGAGGACAAAGTGACTAAAGCGGCTGGGCAAGCAGCCTGTGCCTGCAGTCCCAGATACTCCTGAAGCTGAGATGACAGGGAGACCCCTGGGTCTAGGAGGTAGGCACATAGTTTTCAATTCCCTGGCATCTCAAAAAGAAAAACAGAAACAGATGACAGGCATATGGATATTCTCTACATTATTTCAGTTTTACCACATATTTGGAATTTTTCTTTAAAAATGTTCAAAACAACTTTTTTCTTTTTTGTGGGTTTTAACTTGTTTGTTTGTTTTGTTTATTTTTTGAGGCAGGGTTTCTCTTTGTAGCCTTGGCTGTTCTGGAACTCACTCTGTAGACCAGGCTGGCCTCGAACTCAGAGATCTGCCTGTCTCTGCATCCCGAGTGCTGGGATTCAAGGTGCGCACCACTGTGCCCAGCTCTGAAAGCAAGTTTTGAGTAATATTAACTCTATTCTAGAATGGTTCAAGAGGAAAATAAATATACATGAAATAAAAATAACAATCTATAAAATATTATGAACATAATACAAAATTTTTGAGACTACAATAACCATCAAAATATTAATTAGTGTTATCTTTTGAAAGTGGAATAACAGGTGAGTTCTGTTTTTCATGCATTTGTAAACTTTGAATCTTTCTTTTACTGAACTTTGGTTGCTTGGTCATCCAAAAGTTGCATGTGTAAAAAAAGAAGATGCAGTGTTGGGATCTAACCCAGAGCTCCCTACCACTGCTCCTCACCTCCAGGCGGAAAGAAATGGAAACGGTTAAGACGCTTGCCCCGCCATGTGCAAAGCCCTGGACTTGGTTCCTAGCTCCATAGAAAAGAGACAACAACCACAAACTTTCATAAAGCAATTAGTGAGAAAACAGTCAAGACAATGACATCTATTGTAATTAGCATTTACTGAGCAATTAAAACATACCAGCTATTGTGTGTAGTGGTTTGTATAAATTACTAAATTTGGCAAATGTTGCTAATAAATTACTTAATCCAAATGGATTTCTAGATTAGCTTTACTCAACTGGTAAACGCTACGCAAATATTTCCAAATCTGAAACACTTGTGTTCCCACACATTCAGATAAGGAATACACAACCCGGTGCTAAAAACCCTTAGATAACTCCTAAATCCCACATATATAGATAAGAACAAAGGCTTGGAGAAAGAATCACCCTGTGTCTCAAACAACTGCTCACAGGAATGTGATGCAAGCTGGGCCTCCTCCCCAAGGCTGTGCCTTAGCAAGCCGAGTTTGAGGGAGAAGAGTACTGAGAAGACAGCAGTTGGAGAACCAGGGCGGCAAACACTACAGAGTCTGGTTCAGCTTCTAACCCAGCAGGTGTGCCTCACGCGGTAGCAGAACCTTACATATATTCTGATGTCGAGGACAAGCAATGAGCATTCTGGAAAGAGACACAGGACACAGGCCAGGGCTGTGGCTCAGTGAGTCAAAGTGCTTGCCATGCAAGCCTGGTGACTTAAGTTTGAACCCCGGGATCCCCAGAAAGGTGGAAAGAAGGAACGGATTTCACAGAGTTGCTCTCTGACATCCACACATGTGCTGTATATCACATACATCCACACACATGCACGTATACATCATGCATACACACAGACACACAAATATTTTTGAAGACACAACAGATCTTTGTGATGTTTAATATGGAAAAATACATGAACAAGCTCCACCTAATTCCTTGACGTAAAAAAAATTAGCATTTGACCTGCACAACCCACCACCTTAGCCCTGGCCCCACCCTACCCATAATCAAGACTGAAGGAGTCAACTAACTTACAAGACTGTACCACCCTCAATGCTCAAGTACAAATGCACTTTGGGAAACCACCAATGTTAACATTGTGTGTCAATCACCAACAGCTGAGCAAACACAACATCCTGGCTCTACTGACAGTGCCACAGCTCTCACATTTTTTTTCTAGGGCACTACACAGCCAGGATGTGAAGAAAGCTACACACAGACAGACACTGTCATGGAAACTAACTGCTCGAAGCAGATGCGTGCACTTACATTCCACTCTACCATCCCTGTCTGTGATATCTCCCAAATCCTCATCTCTAGCACCCAGCTGAGGGCCAGGTCTTATTTAGATACATGGAGAAGACATCAATGGACCTCACCAGCATCTCCTTCCTGTGTATAGAAGCTCTGCCCTACCAAGTGATAGGCAAGGTCACGTGACTGGTTCTGCCTAATGTCATGTGAGCAATGTGTACATTTTTCTGCACAGTGCTACCCCAACTTCTGTCCAGAGAGTCGGTGGAATTCCAACAGACCAGAGGGCAGCAGCCCAAATGGCTGCAGAACGAACATCTCCAGAACCACAGACCTTTGTCCCTTTACCTCCTGTGATGGAAGGGCTACTTGCTACCACACCACCTACGCGGGCCAGCACAACAAGCTTAGTGGCCATCCCAGGCAGATCTCAGCTGCATCTAATGTCACCGCCACCTTCTTCCACCTAAATCCAAAGAGACCTACCTACCTGTTACTTTCATTAACCTCTGTGTCCTGGGTGCTCTTTTTGCATCTCCAGGCCTACGTGAAACAATGCACTGAGATGAATAAATAACTTGTTATTTAAGGTGACGAACGTACCAAGTAAAAGTCAGATGAATTTCAGTAAGTTAAACTTTTACAGGGATAGAGGAATACAGAAAAAGACCACCAGAAAAGCATCCCGAGAGGAGGGGAAATTACTTATTCATGAAACTGAGTATTGACTTAAGTTTTCAACTTTGAAGCCTCCCTCTTATGATGAATAACTAATGAAACCGGAGGAGGGGGACCTCAATTCCCAGCCATCCTGAAAAAGGAACTGGAGCTCTGAAGGCACCAGGGTGGGTGTAGTAGGCGTGTATGTCTGCTTACATTCCTGTAAAGGGTCATATTGCCATTAGGCAGGTAAAACAGAAACTGAAACTCTTCACAAATATCACTAGTGATTTTAAAAATTAAAAGCATGAGCCCAAAGGATTATAACGCAAATATCAAAAGTACACCTCAAAGGTCATTTGCAACCTTTTTTTTTCTAATCCTTCCAGGAAAGGGGCCTGCATGTACTGTCTCAGGAAAGAGCCACGAAAGAAAAGGACTGCAGTGCTTTCCTGGGCCCTCTGGCTTCCAGTGCTGCTAATTTCCCTGCCAGGGCCCCAGAACACACAGGCTACACACAAGTAGGCACACACTTGCATTTATTTATTTACCAGTTAAGAAAAATGTCACACTTCAAATAATGGATCTGAAATCTGAACCTCGAATCCTTTAATCTCTCGAATCCTTTAATCTCCCTTTTGTCTTCTGTGGGAATGTGAAGGAAGGTTCCCTACCTGGAAAAAAAAAAAAAACTACACAAAAGATCCTATGATGTAATGACGACTAGTCTTTCTCTGGAGGAAGGCGAAAACATCCTCAAAGTGTTGATTGATCATGAGCAAGCACTGCATAGTTGGAAAAGCAGGAAAAGGAAGTTCAATTAACCCATTTTCTTTATTCTTGTAATCACACAAACTAAAACTTCGATACCTCTCTCTACATCAACGTAAAACTCTTGCACCTTAGATTTCTTTTACTGCTATGGCAAAAAAAAAAAAAAAAAGATTTAGTAGCTACAATACAAATATTTTATTGAAATTCATTCAAAAGGCAAAGCATTGTTATCTATCCTGCCCCGCCTATCTCATCCCAAGAATGTTACTAAATATGGTAAGATTGCTCAACTCTTCCTCTAGACACCAGTCTATACCCCAGCGCCTGCTTCATGTCAGCCACCTGAGTCAAGAGGAAACAGCAGGAAGCACTTATTGGTCAGCACTCAGTCATTACGCACGGAGCACACAAGTGCACCTGTTGACAAGAGTCACTTCTGTTCTAATTTATGCAAAGTTCACCAACCCTGGGAACCACAAGGGTGGCTGGTGGTTCTGCCTCTGAATCATCTTCAACCTCCAACCCAGTGTTTCTGAGTAATATCTGGGGATAAGAACGAGTGTGCCCTCAAGCTGTGACTTAATATTGATACCTGATTTCCAGGTGATATTCTCTCTCTCTCTCTCTCTCTCTCTCTCTCTCTCTCTCTCTCTCTCTCTCTCTCTCTCTCTCTCTCTCTCTCTCTCCCTCCCTCCCTCCCTCCCTCCCTCCCTCCCTCCCTCTCCCTCCCTCCCTCCCTCCCTCCCTCCCTCTCTCTCTCTCTCTCTCTCTCTCTGTCTCTCAGTTTTACTTCACTGTGAGTAGCAAGCATGTGCCTACTTCACAAGGTTCATGAACATCCTGTCTTCTGTCACTTATCACGGTATGGGAACGGAAACTGGCCCACTGGGGTGTCTGAACGCAAGCCTTCGGGCCCCATGCCACAGCAGCAGTAGTAGGCTTGGTTCTACTCTAATGGACACCACAGTCAAGGGGAAACAAGGATAAGGCCTGAGACAAGGGAACTCGTACTCCACTGCCTGGCTCAAGCAGTTACCTCAAATGATTTAGTGATAGCTGTTCGTTTGGGCTCCAGAGAAAGACCCCATCGGGGCTGAAGTTAACATTGACCAAGAGTCTGACAGAGTGGCACCCTTCAAAAGTACATTTAGCTCAGACTGGACCTTTCTTTTTCTCAGGGCAGAAAGAAGGAAGTTTGGGCATGACTTGATGACCACACACTTTCCTTTTACAGGAAGAGAAGTGACTTGTAGGGCAAGAAGTACCTTTATAACACTTGGTAAACACTGGGAACTAACCCGTTCATTCAGGGCAATGTTTGCCTAAGGAAGTCACTAAAACTGTTCCTGTGCATAACTCCTCCTCCTCAAGCACAGAAGACAGCTCTGACATCCTACCCAACACTAAGGGGATGAATATAAGCAAGGTTTCATGAATATATAATGAAGCCCGTTATTCAAAACAAAACAAAGTGTGTTAGAGATAACCAATTCCTTCTGGCTGTCCCCCTATGATTCACACACACCATGTCGTTACCCTCCCCCCAACACCAGCATGCAGTGCACATGTACGCTTGCACTGGCTACACACACACACACACACACACACACACACACACACACACACACACACACACGCTGAATAAATACACCAAGAACTTTTTTAAAAAAGTACTACACTAAAACACAAAAACTAATGTCCCAATAGTTCAATAAGTGAGAATCAGCAGAACCGTTTTAAAAGCCAAACCAAAAGGGGCAGTCAAGCTCCTCACTGTAGCAGGAGAAGACTACCCAGAGAAGGAACCAGTCCCTCAGAGCTCTGGATACGCCTCCAAGACACCATATGACTGCAGGTGGAAGCCAGCAGATCCGGGGAATCTTCTCACAGAGGGAACGCAAAGAGAAGCCCAGGACTGTGTTGTCCTAAGTAAAAGGCTGGAGGAAGAGTCTGGTGGAGGAATCAGAGTCAGAGAAATCACCAGATAGCGCACGCACAGTGTGGGCCATGGGGGGTGGCGGCGGCTTCCTTTTGAAAAGTTCTTAAAAAGAAAAAGAAAAGATAATACTGATCTCTGTAACTGTAAGTCTCCAATCAGCCAGCTCTCCGTACTGCTGTCAGTCTCAACTTCCCCACATGGCCAATTCTCCTGGCCCAGCACCACAGAGAAAAGCCCTTAACCTCTGTAAGCCATCTAGACGTGAGGGACACAGGTTGAATGTGCAACCAGGCTTTACCTGTAATACTTGAGGTAACCACTGAGATAGGCCATACCCACAAAGTACCCGAAGCTTCAAAACAACTCATCCCACGCACCATGGATACCATTAAGCTATGTGCTGGCCACTGCTTCCATATGGAGTGTGTTTTGTGTGTGTGTGTGTGTGTGTGTGTGTGTACGCGCACGTGCACACCATGGTGCACATGTATCCGTCAGAGGACAATGTCAGCCTTCTGTGTTTGAGACAGGGTATCTTTTTGATGGTTTCAGCTGCAAGCTGCACAGGCCAGGTTAGCTAGCCCACAAGCTCCCAAGGGTTCTCCTGTCTCCACTGCAACACTTGCACCACAGCAGCTGACTTTCAGGTGAGTTCTGGGTATTCGAACTCAGGTCCTTGCACTTGTACGGCAAGCACTGTCACCCACAGAGTCATCTCTTCAGCACACACACAAAGACCTGCTTTATTGTTTGTTTATTTTGTTTCAGAAATAGATTTTGATATTTCCCCTCCCCCAACTTCTCCTACATCATCCCCACCTCCTACCCATCCAACTTCATGTTTGTTCTCTTATTCTCTCATGTATTCTCTTCCCCACACACACAATAAACAAACAAACAAACAAAAAACAGGAAAAAAGCGTCAATTTAAACAGGGAGGTCAATAAAGCAAAACAAAACAAAAAAAAGGTACTTTTGTGCACACACTCACACAGAGACACATCCCAGAAACAACCCAACTAGTTGTGTTGGCCAACTACTCCCAGGCTTGGGTCCTGCCCTGGAGTGTGGTTGGTATATCCAGTGACACTCCGTTGGAAAAAAATGATGTTCCATTTCCCAGTAGGTAACAGCTGCAAACAGCTTCCAGGTAGGGGTGGGACTTTGTCTTCCCTTACCCTCCTCAGGGCTGGGATTTTGTCTGGCATGAACCTGTGCAGGTTTGTGCATGTTCTCACAGTCTCTGTGAGTTCATCCCTCTTGGGTCTGGAAGGCTCTGTCACCTTGGAGTCATCTCCCCCACTCTGGCTCTTAATAATCTTTCTGCCTTCTCTTCTGCATAGGTCCCTGAGTCTTGAGGGGAGGGCTTTGAAAGTGACAAATGGTATAGGCAGTCATTTTACGTCTAATACATCCTAGTGTGACTACTGGGGTCCACATGCTCTCTGACTAGCATCCCCTCCTGGTCAGCTCACACAACTCTTGGGTTTTTTCTAGGCATTCGTAGGACTAGAGACTCCGGCACAACCATTTTGAACAAGAATCTGCCTCCGCCAGGTGTGATACTAAGGACAAGTGACTCCTATTTGGAGTGGCATACATAAGGAAGGTTCCCTATAATACTGTGTGGGGACTGGAGGAGAAAAATTAAGAAAACTCTTGGCAAGAACAAAACGCTTACATAACCACAGTAAACAGGTAGATCCCTCAGCATATAGCGCTGAGTGAAAAAGTTTGGGGTGTGGGCCACATTCGATGGGAGAATGCTTAACTAGCATGTTCAAGGCTTGGGTCTGATAGCTCTGCAAACAAGCAAATCTATAAAAGCTGGAACACAAAACCATCTGTGCTGGTTAGCTTTATGTCACCTTGCCACAAACTAGAGTCATCTGGGAGAAGACGCTTCCACTGAGAAAATGTCCCCACTAGCCTGGCCTATGGGCAAACCTATATTTGAATATTTGCACACTGTAGGAAGATGTATTGCAATGACTGGTTTAATACAAAGCTGAATGGCCAATAGCAGGCAGGAGGGATAGGTGGGCCGTCCAGGCAGAGAGAACTCCATGAAGAAAAAAGGCAGTCACCAGACAGACACAGAGAGGAAACAGGAGGTACAAGAAGGAAGAGAGGTGATGCCACGTGGCAGAACATAGATTAATATCAATTTAAGTCATATGAGCTAGCTGGGAGAAGCCTAAGCTAAAGGCCAAGCTTTCATAATTAATAAGAAGTTTCTGTGTTGCTATTTAGGGGCTGGTGATCCAAAGATAGTCCGACAAGGAATCTTGCTTGATGGTTGAAGTGGGAGCACCCAGGTGGGAGCATTGTGGGCCATGCTACTCACTGGCTGGTGGTCCTGGACCGCCATAAGACAGCAGGTAGGGAAGCCAAGGAGAACAAGCCAGCAAGCAGCATCCCTCCATGGTCTCTACTTCAGTCCCTTCTCCTAGGTTCCTGCTCTACTTCCCAGTGGGTGGTGGTGTGACCTGACAGTTGTAAATTGAAATTAACCCTTCCCTCCCCCCAAGTTGCTTGTGGTCATGGTGTTTCATCACAGCGAAAGAAACCCTAAGACTCCATGCACATAGGTAACGACACAACATTCCTAGAAAATGTTTAAAACTATACTTTACAAAACACTATAAAATAGCCCTACTGAATCTTAAGCATTTAGTAAATATTCACCACTATTAGACCAAAAAATCATATTATATTGTAAATTTTCTATTATAAAACTTTATTTCTTGTGTCATCCTTTCTCCTCCAGTGCTCATCCCCCCATCAAAAATATATATAAGTGACCCCAACACTATATTAAAACTGCTTAAAGCAGTTATCTCTAGATAAATGATTTACATGTGATTGTATCTTCTCTTTGCTTGGACATGTTTCTACAATAAGTATAGATATTATATTGCTTTTAAAATGTCTTTGCTCCTTGATATTCCTCAGTGTGATTCATGAAGGAAAAGGAGGGAGGGAGGGAGGGAGGGAGAGAGAGAGGGAGGGAAGGTACAGGTGGGGAGGTTTATCTGCAAACTCTCTTATGGCATAGGTGGGAGAATACTCTGCAGTCGTTTTTGTTGCTGTAGGAAAACAGCAGTGTCATATGGGGAAGCAGGCGCTGAAGTTGCACACACAACAAAGCAGCCACTGGGGATGAGGCCAAGCAGCATGCACCAGGAGCCAGGCTGCTCACAGCCAACTGCTAGCTGGCCCTTAGAAGCTCTGCCGTCTCCTACAAATAGAAAGGGAAACGATCAGACCCACAAACACCTTGACTGTGGAACTGGGGACAGACACAGTCAGGTTGGGTAAGCATGTGCTGGGCAAGCACAGGGACCTGAGTTCAATCCCAAGGCACAATGTTGTTTGGTTTTGTTTTTGTAAGCCTGATGTGCTGGTATATGAGGATCCTGGGTGAGTTCCAGGCTACAGAGAAGAGAGAAACCTTATTTAAAGAAATAAAACAAACAGGGGCTGAGGAGATGGCTCAGAGGTTGGGACTGTTAGGAGTACACACTGCTCTTGCAGAGGATCTGAGTTCAGGTCCCAGCACCCATCCTAGAGAGTTCACAGCTGCCTAAAACTCCAGCTCTAGGGGAATCTTAACACCCTCTCTGGACTCTGCAGGCACTTGTACTCATGTGTGCACACTGGCACATACAACCTCACCTTATATACATGCACACGTGTGTGCGCACATGCGCGCGCGCACACACACACAAACCACAATTTTTAAACTAAAAACAAATAATTCTTCTTTTAAGAGCCAACAATAAGACAAAAAGCGAAATCCCCTTGACAGATATGTCATCATATGCATTTGGACAAGCACATGAACACACACATACATAAAGAAGGCAGGGGAGAAGGCTCAGCTGTTCCACAGGTGCTGTACAAGCAAAAAGAAAATTGGAATTCCCAACCCACATAAAGTATTACACAAGCACCACAGCCCACCTAGACTCCCATATTAAAAAAGAGAAACACAAGATCCCCAGAGCACGCTACCTAGCAAGACTACTATCAACCTGCTCTGGGTTTCATTAAAGCACCCTGCCTCAAAAAAAATCAGGTGGAAAAGGGATCAAGAAAGATTCCAGATGTCAACCACCTGCATGTGCACACGTGGACCCACACACATGGACCAGGCAGGCACATACACATGCATGTGCAACGCACACAAAGACAGACACATACACTTCAAAACAAAAGCATGCACCCCAACACTGTCCCACTGCACGAGTCTATTCATATGAACTCTAGACTAAGTAATCCCTCAGAAGCAGGAAGCAGACTAGGGACCCCCAAGCTCGGGCAGAGGGAGGCACAGAGAGAAACTGTTTGACAGGCATGGGTGGGCAGTGCCTCAAATGCTGGGGATGGGAAGAGGGCGTAGGGGAACATAGCACGTGAATGACCTAACTGCCACACAGGCGTTCCATCTAACAAGGATAATTTGATTGTGAATTTTGCCTCAGGCAAAAACACATGTAAAATAACATGCATTACAAGAATATATGCAGACTAAAGGACATACACAAACAAATAGTTGGCTAAAAGAAAGAAGTGAGTGAGGAAAGGAGCAAAACCACACGTCTCCTTGTAAGTCTGAGAAGGGCCTTGACCAGACCCCGTTAACTGTGAGCCATGAACCAGCTATGAGCTGCTGGAACTCCCTGGCCTCAAGGACTCAGAAACTGCCGTCTCGCTGCCCTGAAAAAGGAAAGAATCATAAACACCATCCAACTCCATTCCTCAGCTTGCCCCCTACTACTTCTCCTCACTGCTGTACACACTTGGTACTCTTCATTCACAGTCCACAGCATCCTGTATCAACTGCCCTGCAGCCCCCAGGAAGTACCAGCATCCACAGTCTCAACTTCCTTCCCTCCCTCTGGGTTTTGCAATTGTGCATCCTCACAAGATGCCAGTTCATAAAGATTTCATAGTGATAAAGATAATATGCAATCATCTATACCAAAATAAAACTCTAGGCCAAAATAGCTTGATTGTTTCTATATATCCCTCATAGTCAAACTTTTCCCACAAATCACTACCAAATAATTAATCAATCTCTCTCTCTCTCTCTCTCTCTCTCTCTCTCTCTCTCTCTCTCTCATACACACACACACACACCACTCTGACATCCTCTAAACTGGAGTTGATATAACTTGACTTTTACCAAGAGGGGAAAAAATTTAGCTGGATAAGAGTTCATTGTATCAAGGCGGCCCTTCCCTAAGCCCCGTGACCACCTGCCTTGGCTGCCTGGATCAAGTTTAAAGGCCTGGAATTGGTTCAGAGAACCCACACACAGTGCCAGTATTATAAGTCCACGAGGCTGGCCTTGTGCTCCTGGTCGCTCCAAGTACCATGTTAAAAACCCGACTTTTCTGGGTCTGTTTTCAAAACCTCAAATGCCAACATGTCACCTGCTCAAGTGCAGTGTACCTAACCGAGCTCTCAGGGATTTCCTTTTCCTCAAACTCAAGAGCTGCCCTTTTAAATAATTAGTCAGGAATGTCAGTTGCCTTGAGGTGACAGAGGAGACAAACCTGACATTTGTGGAGAAAGAGGAGTTAGAAAGAATCACACGGGGGGGGGAGCCCGCGAGATTCAGGGAAATACTCCCTTCCATTTAGAAACCTAAAACAAGGCTTTTTATCCTTGAAGGGGTAGTGGTCATGACCACAGATGGCCTGGGTGGGGACAGAGCACTTTCCATGCATTCCCCCTGCACCCTGGGGCTACAGAGGCTCCCCTCCATGCTCAGCGCCAATGGCTGTTTGGCACCTCTAAGGACTGCAGTTCTGAAACATAATATTATTATATTCTTGTGCGTAGCATCCTACCCGCAGGGAATTCCAATAAGCTTAACAAAGAGGGCATCCAGGGTGGATCAAATCAGCCAAGTGGGTGGAGACTTTGTTTGGAGGAGGAACAGGGGAGCAGGGCTCTGATATGGATAGGGTTTTCAAGGGCTGCTTCCTTCTTCCTGGAGTCAATTTGCTGGACAGAGAGGGAAAGGGAAGGTGACCAAATGGATAAATAAAGATTGGGTGTCTGAGAGGGACTTACGGCAAGGGCTCAGCCACCCAGACAAGGTGCAGCCTTGACCAACAACAAAAGGATCTTCCGTCAGCCATCTCAGGGATACCTTGGGTTTTATTTTTGTTTTTCTTGTAGTTGATGTTTATGGCCAGCTGAGTATTCTGTTTGTTAAATACTAAACACAAGTCACAAACTATTTTCCTCATTTATAACTTACTGGCCTAATTTATTTTGACAGAAACAGACATGTGCCTGCTCAGCAAAAGCAGTGTTTGGCTGTCTTAGGATCCCCTTGGAATTCCTACAAGAAATTTCTAGGTATGGTTGTCTGAAATCACAGGGCAAAACGCTTTCTTTTTCAGTCAAGCGAGCCATCTAACAAAATGGCGAATCGCCACCTTCAGAATGGCTGTTACAAGCCATCTTCAAAAAATTTTGTTATTCATTTGTGTGCCTCTACATTCTGAAGGCATACAAATTCCATCAGGCCTCTTGGGGGTCAGATCACTCCAGGGACAGCCTAGGACTCTGATCTCCCGAGAAGGCCAGGGACACCCCTCAGCCCCACACATCCCCAGAGTTGGTAAGGACCAGCATGCTGCCCTCACTGTACAGGGAGTAATAGACTTGGCCAGCAAACATTTCCAAAGTCAGCCAAACCTCAAAGTGTCCATCTGCTGGTAGTGACTGCCTCTGTTTGAGACTCTAGGTTCAATCCCAAACACACACAGGGAGGGAGGAAGAGGGCGGGGATAGACCAAGACACGTGTCAGCTGAGGTGCCCAGGGAACAGGGCTGGCTGGAGAAGTTCAGCTCCAGACCTGGGCTTGCACTGGCAACAGGCATGCTTTGTCAGGTAAAGCCACTCCTCACAAGCCTACCCGGCAGCACCTCCACAGGAAACAGTACCTAAAGAATCTGAATACGCTCACAAAGCCCGAGACAGCGGTCATGTGCTCAGTGCAGCTCTTCTTGTCTTCAAAACCATCCCGTTCTCCCAAGACTCCAGAGAGTGACAACTGATCCCTGAGAAGGAATGAGCTCCATTACTGTATCACACATGGAATGCCTCCCCTCACTGATCTACCAGTCTCTCATTTCCGTGGTGCTGGCTAGATTTATGTCAACTTGGCACAAGCCAAAGTCATATGAGGGGAGGGAACCTCAATTTCTTCCTAAGATCGGGATGTAGCCAAGGCTGTAGGGCATTTTCTAAATTAGTAATTGAGAGGGTAGGGCCAAGCGCATTGTGGGTGGTGCCATCCCTGGGCTGGTGGCCCTGGGTTCTATAAAAGAACAGGCTCAGCAAGTCATGGGAAGCAAGCCAGTAAGCAGCATTCCTCCATGGCCTCTGCATCATCTCCTGCCTCCAGGATCTTGCCCTGCTTGAGTTCCTGTCCTGACTTCCTTCAATGATGAACAGTGATATGGAAGCGTAAGCCAAATAAACCCTTTCCTCCCCAACTTGCTTTTTGGTCTTAGTGTTCATCATAGAAATAGAAACCCTGACTAAGACACCTATGAATGTTCATTACCATGAAAGGGACTACTCCATGAGTAAGGAAACCCCAAGTCACAGACAGGGCAAGCTCAAGATTCAGAGGACTGCTTGGGTATTCTAACTTACAATAAATATCTCTACCACCTTCCTAAACAGCAGAAATTCAGATCCAGAAAAATAGTTACATTAACTCACATTTCACAATCTTCTCATTAAGGAGCAGAGCTTTTCATTTTCCTTACCTTATTGGCCGCAAAATGTAACTGAGAGAGAGAGAGAGAAAGAGTGTGTGTGTTATATCAAGATAGCATCCATGTTCACATAATTTAGATGGAATAGCTTATTAGCAGTAAATCCTTTAAACTCTCTTCCTTAAAAACAAAAATTATTTTTCTTTTTTCTGTGTATTGTTGCAGTTGTGTAGGAGTGTTGGATCCCTTGGTACTGGAATTAAAGACAGTTGGAGGCTGCCATGTGGGTGCTGGTAATTGAATCTGGGTCCTCTAGAAGATCAGCCCACACTTTTAACCCCTAAACCATCTCTTTAGCCACTAAACTCTCTTCTTGGTATAGAGGGACCAAATAAACTTCTGCTAATATCACACTGCCATTAAGGGCATAGAAATCACTGACATGATTCTGCCCACAGGAATCCTGATGCAGAGGACCACATGTAGTGGAAAAGGATGTCACTGTTAGACCCTGTGTTCTACCCAACAAAGCTTCCCTTCTGAGTTCTCAGCAGTCAGTGCCGCTGCTGTCACTTGCCTGAGGTCTGAGGGACAGCACAAAGTACTGTCTCATCTGTCTATACACAGGGACTAGCAGCATAGTGTGGATGTCCAAATCAAAAAAAAAAACATATAGAACCACAAAGGATGAAAAAAATTCAAAGCAGAATATTGAGCAATTTCCCTTTCACAGTAACCACCAGGCTGTTCCGGGGAAATTGCAGGACGTCCAACCATTATAGGAGCAATGGGTACAGAGGCACCATATGCAACAGGCAAAGGACACAGGGACTTGCTCCTCTGCTACCCCACTTCTCCATGCAAATGCTCACCCAAGAGTTTAGATAGTATCCACAGAGACACTCCTGGCTGGTAACTAGAAAGGCTCCAAGTCAAAAGCGACAGTTTCCTATTTTCCCATAGGTATTGAAGCTCACAGAGAAAGGAAGACTACAGGATACACTCTCTACCAGGAGTTACAAACCAAACTAATGCAAAGTCTGGATTGGACGCAAAGATCATCAGACAGTCAAAGACAAATGTCCCCATGCAATCACAACACAAATCGTCACCAAATGGCCTGAGCCAGGTCAAGCTACCACAGTTGGGATTTAAAACTCGTGAAGCACACTTACTCTTTAGCAACAAAAAAAGGGACCAGAGAAGGCAAGGTTTATACCCAAGTGTTTGAAACATAGGGCAGCCAGTAACCAGCCTTAGAACTGTCACGATCAAGAACGTGGGATGAGTATTTAGATTGAATTTGGGAGGATTTTGTGGTTTTTTGTTGTTTTGTTGTTTTGTTTTTTGTTTTTACGAGACAGGGTTTCTCTGTATTGTTTTGGAGGCTACCTGTCCAGCCCGGCCTCGAACTCACAGAGATCCGCCTGCCTCTGCCTCCCGAGTGCTAGGATTAAAGGCATGTGCCACCACCGCCCGGCTCATTTTGTTTGTCAAAACAGGTTTTCTCCATGTAGCCCTGGCTGTCCTGGAACTCAACTCTGCAGCCCAGGCTGACTCTGAACTCACACATTGCTGGCACGCACCCCTGCCACCACCACTGCCACTGCCACATCAACCCCCCTCCCCAGGATTGTAATTTAGGATGGGGGAGGGGTGGGTTTATGATAGAATCCAGGAAGTAGGCAAAGGAACAACAAAGGTAAGCAAGCAAGAGTCTCCATTTACTTCTAGAAGGCCTCCAAAGGTACTGTAGAAGGAATAATGAAAAATTGTTTGAAAAAGCATACAAGGGGCTTAAATAATATGTGAAGAACAAAAACAAAAATCCATGCCTTTGACAGCACAGATGCCTCAGATTACCAGGTAACCAAATAGGACCTTGACCAATGACTGCCATTCTCAGAGATTTGCTATTGCAAAGATATTTGAACGGCATAAAATCTGGGGTGCTCTTCCCTGGTCCTAATTCATTAATGTACCTTGCCTGGGAGAGAAGAGTCCTAATGATTCATAGCCAACTCCAGATATGGAGGAAAGTGACACCACACACGCCACTGTCACTCTGATTGGAAGTGACTAGGAAAATATCCCTGCAGAATCTTAAATCTCTCAGCAGCCCTATGTGGTATCCAAAGCACTTCAGAGTCCCAGACATGTCCTTTTATATCCAATAGGAAGGTGAGGGAAGTATCTTAAGACAGGTTTGAAGACTTTCCATATAGACTGTCCCTCACTTAAATGGTTAAGACTTAATGACTTTTCTACTCTGTTACAGTGCCAAAGACATATCCACACATTAGAGACCGTGCGATTTTAAAACGTCTTCATTTATTTTTTTTATGTCCATGGATATTTTGCCTGCATGTATGTCTGTGTATGATGTCTGTGTAGTGCCTGCGGAATCCAGAAGACAACAGATCCCCTGTAACTGGAATTACAGATAGTTAATTGTGAGCTGCCATGTGAATTCTGGGAATCGAACCAGGGTCCTATGTAAGAGCAACCAGTGCTCTTAACCACTAAGCCATCTCTTCAGCTCCAATTTTTGAATTTCTATCTCTCCCCTTAACCCTAGCGATATGCAGTACCTTCTTGCAATGCTAGACAGTAGCAGTGAGCTTGGCTACCAGCAGGCCATGGGGTCTTGAGGGTGGAAAATAACACCACGCTGACTGGGTAGCCAGATCATGATGTATGGCAGGCTAAGTGCATTAAATGCACTATGATTTGTGAGATTTTCAACCTGATAGGTTAATTAGTACATATAACCCTGTCTTGGTCAAGAAGCATTTTTACACGTAACTTCAATCAGTCAGCATCTTGCAGAGAACAGATAAATTAACGGCTTCAGGGACATGCTCAAAGGTCTCCAGTTCTGTCCCCTATCTGGAGGAGGGAAAGGCTTTTACTTCCCTCCTCCTAAATCACAAAGTTGTTTGTAAGTCCCCATCCTCCCACTGCCCACACAGACACCAGGCAGACACATGCCCTTAGCTAGAGAAAATTGGCCTCATCTACTGACCTTCTCTCCCAATACAATGCAGCAATCCACTCTCTTCATGGAAAAAAAAAATTCTCTCAAAGATGCTTGCCAAGCAACCCCTCTGTGGTCTACAGGTCCAAGCTTACAAATGAAAGTCACTGATTAGCATCTGAATTTAAAAGAACAATGCACCTAAATAATAATGATAAACCATGTAGCTCTTAGGAAATTTTAACGTGGGAAAACAATATAATCAACATGAACATGAGGAACTAACTCCTAAACATCCTTAGAGAATATGCTTAGCATACTGAGATAACATGGAAAAACAGGGCAAGTTATGGGGCACAGGGGATGAACAAAGAGCACCCTTTACTCTGGGATCAAATCTGCCTTTCTTGCTAAGTCAAGAAACTTAACACAACTCCTAAACCCAAAACTCCCCACAGGTAAAAATGCTTGTTTTCTGCCTTTAATCCCAGCACTCAAGAAGCAGAGGCAGGTGGATCTCTATTCATTTTATGTCAGCCTGGTCTACAGATCGAGCTCTAGGCCAGCCCAGGCTACACAGAGAAACCCAGTCTCAGAAAATAAACTAAAACAAAGAAACAAAAAACTAAAGAAAGAAAAAAATAAGTTTTTCTAAAGACGTATGGTATTTTTTCTTTCTTTTAATCTTTTTCTTCCAGTACTAGAAATCGAACCCAAGGCCTCATACATGCTAGACAAGGGCTAAGTAAATGTTTACTTAGAGTCATGTACTTCAGTTTTACCATATTAGTGTTCCCTTCACCCCTAAATCTAAACAATACACCTCAGAAAAACCCTCAACAATTTCATTTACAAAGGAAATTTTGAAGTTAAATGAGGCTATATATTTTTTTAGAAAGATGAGTGAGGTCTCACACAATCTCAGAAAGAAAATCAAAACACAAAACATGTTCTCTCTCATATGTGGAATCTAGCCAATATAAGTATACGGAAGCAAATGTGTGTGGGGGTATAGTATGGCATGGAGCAAAGAGAACAAGAAAGGATAAATATTGAGCGAAGAGGAAGGACTGGATTCAGGTGATGGACATGAGTTATGAAAAGGGATATAAAGCTGGCTGCTTTCCTAGCTCTAACTGTGCCATGGATTGTTTGGTTTGGGTGGCCAAGAAGTACATAAAACACATGAATATACTGCAAGTGTAAAGTCGAAGGCAGGCCACGGCTGCTGTTCCAAATGTCTATTCTGCGTTACATAGACGTGGAGTATGTATGTGACACTTTGTTCATTTTCAGGGTTTTTTCTTTTCTTTTAAATTTATTTAGTTTCAAATTTTATGTGCATTGGTGTTTTGCCATGGGGTGTTGGATCCCCTGGAACTGGAGTTAGACAGTTATGAGCTGCCACGTGGGTACTGGGAATTGAACCCTGGTCCTCCTGAAGAGCAGTCAGTGCTCTTAACCACTAAGCCAGCTCAATACCCCCTTTCCTCCCCACCCCTCCACCTCCATCCTCTTTGCATGCTTAAGCCCGAGCTTTCCTACATCTTAATAAGCTCATAGCTTTGATTCACTCTGGCTCGTCATGAAATTCTTTTCTGCAGCACCTAAGAACCCAGTTTTACCTGAGTGGAGGTCCCTAAGGGGGAAAAGAATTCTCTCTGCTGACAGAAGTATTGGACAGTGTCTCCCTAACAATGCTAACAATACTGTTGTTTAGAGATCCAGTCCACAGTGAGATAAGCAAATAATCTTTGAAGGCCAAAATGTAAAGTAAATCTGTGAAGCAGATTAGCAGAATCAGTGGTTAGGGGCTAGCCTAGTACCCATGGAGCTAGCATGCATGAAGCCCTGAGTTCAATTCCTAACACTGGAAGAAAAAAAATTAAAAGAAAGAAAAATATAGTCAGTACAAGCAAAAAGTCAGGTAAAAGGAACTCGATGTGTCTTTCTTCCTAACATCAATGTAAGAAAGAGAACCAGTGAGACACCAGGAGCCACCAATGAAGTTTCCAATTATCGTAATGAGCAAGACAGTAAGTAAATGCCAAACAACACTGGGACGCTGTTGGTTAGCAGGGTGCAAGGTCTCCTGGAATAAGGAAGAAAACACTCAAAGCAATATAGCAATAATGGTTAGGAAAGGACTTATGACCCAGGACAACAATGTACACCTGTAGTCCCAACACTGGGCAGAGAGAGAAACAGAAGTATCTCCAGATAGTTAGGTAGGCAAACAACCAAACAAACAGAAGGCAAGGATGGACAGATGGATGGATGGATGGATGGATGGATGGATGGATGGATGGATGGATGGATGGATGAGTGGGGGGTAGGTGAATGATGGATAGATGGGTGAATGATGGATGGAAAGATTAGACAAATAATGGATGGATGAATGGATAGCTCAATGGATAGGTGGATGGATGACGGATAGATGGATGGATAGAGGATGGATGGAGGATGGAAGGACAGATGGATGATGGATGGATGCATGCATGGATAGACAGATAGATGGACAGATGGATGATTAGATAGATGAGATAGACAGAAGCCACAGGGACTTAGGAGAAAAAAACTCAAATTCAATCTGACCCTAGCCACTTTTGTTAGACTGTAGGCTTCATTTTCCTCACTGGCTTGGTATGTGTATTAAATAATATGAGGTTGGGGCTAAAGGTGTAGCTCAGGGATAAACATTTGTCTCCCAAGTCCAAATCCCTAGGTTCCATCTGCATATACACAGCATTTTTCCCATCAAGCTAATCATGTGTATAGCCAATGACAAATCAAAAGCAAGGTGAGCCATTTCAACTTGACCAAAACAGTCCAAAGTAAATGAATAAAGAAACAAACAAACAAATAAATGCCAGTATTTCCAAGGAAAGTTCTGGTTCCCACCAGTTCTCTGCTGTAACTCTGCTGTTTCAAAAATGAAAAGCTTTTGTTTTAACTGACCAATGTAATGATACTGCACATGTGACACTGAGGAGATTTAAAGGTACACACACTGCTTCCCTGTTGCTTATACAACACATGAGCACGAGAACGACACACACACACACACACACACACACACACACACACACACACACACACACACACACACACGCTGAACCCAAGCTGTAATACAAGGTTTTGTTTTGGGGTTTCTCCCCTTCCTCCCCCTGCCCCTCCCCCCCCTTGCTACCTGAGCAGAAGATGAAGGAAGTCTTTGTTACTGTGCTTGCCTAAGCCTTTGCTGAAGCACTAGGTTTCACTCTCCAGCACTCCAAAGAATATGAAAAGAAAAATGACCTTGCATGTTGTTTTCAAATGCGGATCTAGAAGACAGAGTCAGAAATAATGTAAACCCTTTTGCTTCCTGGGTCTGTTTCTTTTGCATTGGAGTTATTTACCTCATTAAATCATAATGAGCTGCTATTGATTTCTGCTCAGGCAGGAAAATCACCACTGAGCAGGATAATGGGAAATGAAAAATTCCACTACAACTGGAATACCTTTGTTCAAATGCACAAGTCCATTAAATTCACATCCTGTGGTCATTTGTTGAGTTTTTTTAGAACAATGGCAAATTGAGTTACTAAGCACAACACAAAAACATTGTTTCTTTTCATCATTTCTCTTCCTTGTTGAAGGTTTAAACAATGGTGGTCTCAGAGTTCAGGATTTGCTTATGAGATAAAAGCATGGTATTACACAGGCATGTCAAAAGACAGATGCGCATACTCTGCAAGCCTTAGCCTTTGTACAGGAAGTGCTGAACTTCAGGAACTTTGGTATGATCCAAATTGCCAAGCTTAAAGAACAGTCCTTCCCCACACTTCAACTTTTTCTTGGTACAAACTTTGCACAGTGACTAGGATTTTGTGAAGTGGATTAGAAATCACTTCCTTTAGGACAGGACAGCAGTCATAGGACATGCTGTCCATGGAAAACAGAAGGACTTTGGAGTTGCTTGTCTGGCTCTAAATGTTACACACTTCTACGAAAGAATGACCTCACCAGCCTGGAACTTTCCTGTCTGTTTTCTCCTTCAGACTTTCCAAGTTTTTCAAGGTCGGAACCAAAGAGAACTTCTTCACATCACTGGGGTGTCGAAATACCTAGCTCAAAGAAGCGCCAATAAACCAATGAAGGATAACCCACATCTCTGCCCATGGGCTGGTCCCCACTTGCTCTGTCTTTCTAAAAGGATGCCAAGCACTTCCCCAGGCTCTTTTCATGATTTGGGAAACATGACTGCACTTTCTTAAAAATTTAAGGCAGAAGCTTCTCAAGTCAGCCAGCATCCTAGACCGTCTGCCAGGAGATGACAGGCATATTTATAGAGGATGTGTCTGCATCTTTGGTTTTTCTTTCTTTTAGGTTCTTAACAGTCAGTCAGCTTGCTTGTCCTAACTTTTTAGTTCAGTTTTAGTGCAGAGAACTAAAGGTTTCTTCACCTTAGATGACAGTCCCTTCTAGAATGACCTTTATACCCACTGCCAAAATTCTATGTTCTTCAAAGTTGTAAACACTTTCATATTAATACTACACTTTCTTTTAACTTTCCAATGTCTCTATTGAAAATTTAGACAAAAGACAGAGCAAGGGACTTTCTGCTGTATGCAACTTGTTTATCAACTCAGAATAACAACAAAAAGATGGGAGGCATACAGGAGGGGTACTTTTTAAATGTTGCTTATCTTATCATCTTCAGGTTTCTTGCTACCCAATGTAGTAGCTTAATCATCTTGAGGTTACATAAAACTTAGTCGGAAATGTAGGCAATTCTATTCTCACTGTTTTTAGTCATAATACATTTAACTCATTTATTAAATTAGCCTAAGATTCCTCCCTACATCCTCAAAAGAAATGTATTAAAATACTAGATAAATATGTAAAAATATAATAAAATATGCAGCTTGGAGAGAGTCCTCACCAGTTTTAATTATTGTGCAGTAGGTGCTGTTTACTAACAGCGAATTCTCTGGTAAGTGGATTTTCAATTAACTAACTGATATAAGGGTACAATGACATGGAAAATATTATAGTAGTGGTCCTCACAGACTGAGGACCTTCTGTATAAAAGAAGGCTAACAGTAAATACACCTGCCTGAGCTATTGTCAGAATTAAATATTAGAACTACAACACTTTGAAATTCAGGAGTTGAAACAAACTAACTTCTATTTTAGCCACTATTATTATCCTTATTTTTAACTATTATACATGACCATACATTATATATTCAAAATCAGTACCTCTTTCTTTTAATTTTTATCTATTTTTTGTGGTTTTTACATCATGTATCTCCATCCCATTCATCTCCCCATCCCTTCATATCTGCCCTTGCAACCCTCCCACAAATAAAATAAAATAAAACTTGAGAGAAGAGAAAAAAAGAAAAAGAAAAATCTCATCATGGAAGTGTAGTGACCAGCCTCCCCATTTCAGCAGCCATGACAGGCTACCATGTGCTTGCATGACCTTGCAGCTCCTGTCCTGGTCACTAGGAGGTCAGATGCCCTCCTCGTGGCAAGGAGCCAATCAGAAGTTAGCTGGCAGGGCTGTGCTTTACAGCTCTGGGTGTGTTTTACAGACAGTGCACAACAGTGACTTGCAGAACATAGCAACCGCCCTGGGAGGGCCTATGGGCCATAACAACCAGTTGAACCAATCAACACAGGGTGGGTCATCCAAACTTAGAAGCTCAACAATCCTGAGACTGTTTCATACCCCTAGACACTCCCCTTTAAGGTCCCTGCTTCGAGGTTGCTTGGGGTCTTTCTCCAGCCATCTGCCATGGTGGCAGGATGAAGGGCCCGAGCTAATGGGGTTAGCTTGTTAAACGTCTAATATAAAAGACTCTGTTTTTGCATCGAAATTGGCCTCTTGGTGATTTTGGGGTTCAGAATTTGGGCACAACAGAAGCTGTAGTGTGACACGGTAAATCACAAAATAAACCGTTTAGTCCATGTATCTTTACTTGTAAGTGTTCGTTGTGAAGTAATGTAGTCTGGTTCGAGGCTTCTGGTTTCTGCTATCAATACGGGGACCCCACTGGCCTCTTGGATATCTTATTGTCCTGTGTCATGGAGATTCTGTGGCTTTGGATCCCCACATGCTCCAGCAGATCATAGATGTGATGGATGTTGGGGTGGGCCAACAACTCACAGCCCTGGTTCTGGGCCTGAGTGGTAGCTGGGCTGGTCAGTCCGCCAGCTCCCCCTCCTTCATATCTCCCGGTTGAGCTCTACAGCACTGTCCCTGCTAGTTCACCCTATGCAGCAAGGAGCAAGGGGCAGGGCTGGTCCTCCTGCTTTCACCCCCTCTGGCTGGCTCACTGCTCACTTCACCACCTGTGCTGCCCAGGTGAGCTGCAGGGTCCACTTTCCCAAGTGTTGACACTGTAAGGGGAAGAGTCAACTCCCTCACCTGCTAGAGATGGAAGGACTGGACGGGGAGGGCATCCCCCTCACTACCACATGGCAGACAAGAAGTAGGAGGCAGCTATCCTGGCTCTCACACCCTCAGGGCAGGGCAGGATCAACCTCACCCTTGCCAGCAGGAGTAGCTCTCTTGTACTGCCCGGGTGAGGTATGTAGGAACAGCTCTCCAGAGTGCTGTAGCTGGTGTGGGGCAGGGCCAACTCTGTGCCACCCTATCCTCTCTGGCCTTCTGTGGAAACAGGAGTCAAGGACATCAACACAGACTATGGCCGCAGCAGGGCCAGGGACTGAGACACAGGCCTTCTTAGCAGGCCAGACACCATGGCCCCGGGCAATAAGCCACCCACCCCACCAGGGTCTTCTCCTCATCCACTGCCTTCACTGCTTCATCTGCCTCTCTCCACAGGACATGGACCATCCTGCCTCTCTTTACTGCCTGAATGCCTGGCTTCACAAGGTGCCTGGCAGGCCTTTGTGCTTTCTCCTTGATGCCCAGGGCAGGCTGCCCAGAAAGGTGTGTAGGTCTACTCCTCCTCGGTGGTAATCATGACCATTAATTCTTATAACTCAAAACCACCACAATGGTCTTGAACTTGATAAGGTACCATGGAGCCAAGAAACTCAACACTGATGTGGCCATCTGTGATGACCCTGGTTTCAGGCCTAAATGCCACAGGGTAACATCTGAAAATAATGGCCTGCTTGGCTTGGTGGTGTACATGTCTTTAATCCCAGCTCTTGGGAGGCAGAGACAAGGGGTGAGTTTGAGGCCAGCCTAGTCTACATAGAGAGTTCCAGGTCAGCCAGAGCTTCATACAAGACCCTGTCTCAAAACGATGATGATGATGATACAATGAGCTTGCCAGCTTGAATTTCTCTCAGAAGTCCCGGGGCAGACAAATGTCTTGGTAATATTACAAAATATGACATTCTACAAGAGTCAAGTTATTTATCCATCATGTTACCTTTGTACTGTATAATTTTATATGCATGTACGAAAATATCTTTTATCTCCACACAAATGAAGCAAAGAAAATACCCAGATACATATTGTACATAATCACATCCATGTACATTCGGGCCCTTTAAAGGAGAGAAAGTAATGAAAATTAAAATCCCAAATTAAAATACGGGATATTCTTTTGAACGAGTAAGTCTGACAAAAATGACAAAGAGAAATCTGTATTTATGCTACCTGTTAACAGAGAGTTCCGGCCAGTAGGGACCAGTAAACAAAGGAGAGAGCCCTAAACCATCAAATATATAATAAAACAGTAGATAAGTTCCTTGTTTCTTGACAAAATAACAACTAAAAGAAAGTTCATTTACAAACAGATTCTGAACTGGGCTCTTGGTGACTGTCAACTCCCTGCAAACCCATCAAATGGGGATTAACATACCTACCAGCTAAGGAAAGGCTTGAAATTGCCCGTGTTCTTACCAAAAATGATTTCAAAGGTTTTTTCCTAAATAATAAGCAGAATTGCAAAGTCTTTAATTAAAGTAATAATGCTTAGTTCAGCTCATGAACTAAAATTGCATTTTTAAAGCGGATTTTAAAAGCCATTTAAACTACCAGGGGGATAAATTCTGAAACGTCACCAGACCATTTAGAGTCCCTTTCCAAACAGGCTGATGTTGCCTTTATTTTACCCAACAAAAATTCCCACCAAATGATAATCAAAACAATCTTTCCGTAAACAGAAGCTTAAATGCTGCCTCTCAAATCAGATTACATTTCAAGTGATCCTAAATCAAACTAAAACAGCATTTAATGAACTTAGTTCTCACTCAAAATAGTGCCTGACAGGGAAGCTGCCCTCAGGTTCTAAGGGGCACACACCAAGGTTAAGAACTAGGTTGCTGACTGGAACATTCAAAATGCCAATATTAACCATGGCTTCAAAGTGGGGGGGGTATATGACAACAAAGCGGTTACTTGATGGTGACCCTCAGGAAGAGAAGACACTCTTCCAAAGGGCAGTTGACAAGCTTTCATCCTGAGGCACAGGCCAGATCACCAAGACAGCACAAAACTGGGAAGCATCAGATCTCTTCCCAATGTCCGTGCAGAAGACACTGCTGAGGTAAACTACTGACACAGAAAGCGAGCACTTCCCAGAGTATCGGGTTCTAGATACGTTTTCAGAACCTTGCTGTCCTTGACAAAAACAGCATGAACTATTTCATACACCCTTAAATGGAAGAGAAAAGGCAAAGTGATACCTTGGGATTTGAGTACGAGCATGTCTGAGTTTCGGATAGTTCACCACTGAGGTAGAGCATACATTTCCCAGATTTATGTTCCTTATGGGGAAGGGGAAAGGGAGGTTACTCCCAAGAAAAAGGCATTAAGACTGGACTAGTTTAACCCCCAGAAACGGCTGACCTGACAAGGGTTAGCTCTTGAATCCCAGACTGATGCCTGGGAATCCAGCATGGGACTGATCAAGACCCTCTGATGTGGGTGTCAGTGAGGAGGCCTAAGTAATCTATTGAGCCTTGGGCAGTAGATCAGTATTTATCCCGGGTATACAAATGTACTTTGTACTCCCATTCAACAATGTAAGATGCACTCTCACCCTGAACTCTTGGGGGAGGGTCTAGGCCCTGTCCTGGATGAAATGACAGACTATGGACACCCCCATGGAGGGCCTCACCCTCCCTGGGGAAATGAGGAGATATTGGGGGGGGGGTTGGTAGGAGGGCACCGGAGGAGGGGAGGGAAACAGAGAGGGACCTGGAATTGACATGTGAAGCAACCTTGTTTCTAATTTAAATTTAAATTTAAAAAAAAATCTAAAAAAAAAAGAACAATACTTTAAGCATATCATAAACACACACCCCTTTTTATCCAAAGAGGACCTTCGTTCAGGAGGACATCTTGATTACATATGATATCATTCTCTCTCCTCACCCCATCCCTCCCACACCCTCCCTTCCTCAGAGCCATTTCAAATAGATGATGTGTTAGTCACCTAGGAGGAATGTCACTTAAATTCCTAACATGAGGTACCTGCTGTACCTAAGGTCCCTGTCCAGCCAGGAGTTTCCGAAGCTATGCCATTATCCAAGCGGGGAGGGCAATGTCCGCATTTATGATAGCTAGATGTCTCACAAAATGATTAGTAAAAATTGTCAGACTTAGCAGGGCGGTGGTAAAGCACACCTATAGTCCCAGCACTTGGGAGGCAGAGGCAGGCGCTTCTCTTCAAATTCAAGGCCAGCTGGGTCTACAAATTGAGTGCCAGAACAGCCAGGACTACACAACAAAAAAACAAAAACAAAAACAAAACAAAACAAAAAACCTTCCTCAAAAAAATCAAAACAAACACAAACAAAGATCCTAAGACTCAGCTGGGCGGTGGTGGTGCACGCCTTTAATCCCAGCGCTCGGGAGGCAGAGGCAGGCGGATCTCTTTGAGTTCGAGGCTGGGCTGGACCGACAGCCTCCAAAACAATACAGAGAAACCCTGTCTCGTAAAAACCAAAAAAAAAAAAAAAAAAAAAAAAAAAAAAGATCCTCAGACTCTTTGGGAGTAGGACTGGGAAATGTAAGAAAATCCAGCAACTCTTAGTGTGGCTAAAAAGGAAAGCAAAATGGAGAAACTGAGTCACTAAGGGGCCTCCAATGAGACAAAGCGTGGACAAAGCAGAAACCGTATGCAGAGGAGAAATGCAGACAGTAACAAGGGAACCAGACAGTGGCAGAAGCTGGTCAATGGGGGGACAGGGGGAAGCACGCTGCAGGTCAGTTTAGAACCAGTGAGAAACAGGATCCAGAAGAGAGGATGCCAGAACTCCTGCATGGGCCACACCCACCTTCCACATCTGCACTGCACCCACAGCCTCCCACGGGGTCTCAGCTTTTCCTGGCCTCCGGAAAAGCCTGGGGTGGAGAGTGGTAGCCTTAGCTCACTATTCTCACATCTGTCCTTATAATATACTATTACTTGGGGAATTTTAATGAGTCCCTGTTCCTCGCAACCAAAAAGAAGAGGTTATCCAGTTCTTTTTTATTCTGTAATCCAGATTTCTCACCAACTCAGGAAAGCTTTCCCTAAATTTCTTCATAGAAATGACTTTCATGACATCTCCTTTTCAGTCCACAAAATTATCTAACTCTCACTCTCTACACTCAGGTGACAATATTCCTCTTTTCTTATCCACCACCATCCTACCCACCACCTCTCTCGATGGAAAAGGATGTGCTGAGTCCCTGTATCATCTGTATCTCCCAAACGTTATGCTATGGACTGAGAAAGATGGATGCCAACACAGTGCAGAAGCACTAGCCATCAATCTGGAGACAGGGCATCCAAGAAGAGGAGCCAGGATCGGGGCTCGGGCTGGAGAGGTGGCTCTGCAGTAAGAGTAAGGTAGGAAATAGAGCAGGATGCCTTCCATTCCAGCTCCCGTCTAGCTTGAAGAGCCGATAATGGGCAAATAAGCAGGCAATTATTATCAAGAAAATTGCAGAGAAATTCTACAACACTATTCGAAGTATAAATCCCAATTCTAGATACATATCCCATGAACTACTGAAAACATGGAACCAATCAAGTAAGTTCTGCAATCAAGGAACTGACTAAACAAACTGAGGTGTGTCTATTAGCACAAAACTGAACCTTGACTAGGAAGTAGTTTAAGAAGGCACGGATCAGTGAAGAATGACCTGGAACGGTTGCTGTCAGTATTGGCAATCAGCACGCTTTAGTACAGATATATAGGGAAAATATACAGAATAACTGTACAAGCAATATACACGCTTTGTTAGTAAAATTTATATAAGATGTCTAACAATAAGCATAGTCATTATACTATGTACACAATCAGTACATTTTGGAAGTATCTATGTATGTCTGTGCACTCACCAAGAAAAAGAAACAAACAATACCCACAAAACTAGCCATAGAGGCTGCCTCTGGGCAACGGAGACTGAGGAGTATTTTCATTAATTAGATACTGGGGTAGTCTACCACTACAACTTAAATCTTATTTTAAAGAACATAAAGGTCAGCCATGGCAATAGCTGTTTCTTTTTTATTCTTTCATTCTAGTACTATGAAATCCTTGAAATTTAAAAGACAATTTAAACTACAATCATGTCACCAAATTTCCAGGGATTCATTTTTCTTTTCTTCATGACCAAGACAGCTAATTCTATTTTTTAAAAATATCACTTATTTAGCCAATCTAGGAAAAAACACACTGCCACTTCCAGGTTTAGACAAAAGGCCAGTGTGGAATTCAAAGCTTACTGTTCACTTCAGACAATGATTTTTCTTTTTCAAATCTGTGCATGGGAGAAGGGGCTGTGTATGTGGGGGGGGGGTGCTGCAATTGAGTTCAAACACACAGGAAGTCTTGTGCAAGCTCACCAATGTGCCCTGCCACCAAGCTATATCTGCACCCTGAAAAGTTACCCTGCTCGTAACTCTTCTCCGAGCCACAGCTGTAAACTATTTAACTTCCACTCAGCAAAGTAGTAAGTGTCAGAGAAGGGTTCTCCAATGGTATGCAGAGGACCAGAGTCCAAGCATGTAACAAGTAACTTTGAAAAACGTTAAGTTATAACATAAACGTAAGGTCACAGTCAGTACATCCTGTGATCCTGAAAACCCTCTTGTACAGGGAACTAAAAGCACATTTCCCCGTTCACTTCAGCAGTAACAAAGTGCACCTGACTGTGAGCGTTGTGCACTGAGTTCTCCAAGGGCAAATCACTTTGGCCAATCAAGTGTTACTCTATAACTGTTTTTAATTGTTTTATTTTTGCTCTAAACAAATTATATGCAAAGTTCTAAAAATGAAAAAAAAACAGCCATTTCTAAAAATACCAATTCACACTTTTTCCAGTTTCAGTATCTGATTTGCACCTATCTTGCCAACGCCAAAACTGAAACAGCGCCCTCTGGTCTGGAGGGATACGGTGAGCGCTCTGCACTTCTGCTCATCTGTGTGACACAGTTTTCATAGTGACCGTCTATGACCACTAGTATAATGTTTGGGGACTTTAAAAGAACTGACTTGGAGTTATTTATAGCCTCAGAGGCCCAGGAAACATCCTTTTTTCTCATAGCTTTCTCCTTCTGTGGGAAAGGGGCAACTGGGCCAGCCCAGGAAGGATTCTCCCACAGTTCCAACCCCACAGTGCGGATCTGTTCACTCTTTGAAGGACAAGTCACTCAGCGCTGAAGTCTCTAACAATGACCCCTTAGCCCTCTCCACATCTAAAAGCACGTGATATTCTAGGAGACGGTCTTTTACCAGAAAAGTCTCATAATTTTATAAAAGGTAAAAGTGCATCTCCTTTCATTCCACTCTGTCTCCCGCTGGTACACAAAAAAAAGGAAGTATAACGGGCAAATTCTATTAATAACTAGTTCTAGTCGTCTAATCTTAAGAGCTTGTTTGGAAGTTCCAGCCAGGAGGGGTGAGAGCAGCTGCTTGTGTAACCCTGACAGGAGACAGGTCGCCCTCTCTTTGGGAAGATCTTCCTCTGTGACGGGGAAAGGAGTGGTGAGGAAAGGGACAGGTGCCTAGCAGACAGATGTCACTGCCAGTGTACCCGCAGAGCCTAGGTTTCCAGGCTTTGGAACCTAATGGGCTGGCATTTCCTTTTACAAGTCAAGCAATAAAATACTGCTGGACTGACTTCAAAGTAAAGAAACTTCCTTGATTATCTAAGCAACAATTGACCTTTAAATTAGCAAAGTGTAGATGACATGTTATTTTAAGGCGTACCTCACTAACTTCTAGATGGCAGGTGAAATGATTGCATGTGCATGTAAACAACCTATATTTCTGATGTGCTGTTGAGTTCTCAGAATGAAACACCAAAAGGTAAAAAGAAGCCAGTATACACACACACACACACACACTCTCTCTCTCTCTCTCTCTCTCTCTCTCTCTCTCTCTCTCTCTCTCTCTCTCTCTCTCTCTCTCACACTTGAGAATGCTCGTATACACAGCACATTAGAATCAGTGCACACCTTTAACCCCAGCACTAGAAGGCTGAGGCAGGTAGATCTCTGTGAGTTTGAGGACAACCTGATCTACAAAGCTACACAGAGAAACCCTGTCCCGAAAAAACCAAACTCCAAAAGGCAGCCCAGTGAGTTGAACCTGGATTATAGGGGGATTTCTAGATGACAGATAAGAGCCTCAGGAATTTGTGAAGCTGCTTCCTGACACCAAAAGGCGTCATTTCCATTACCTATGGCTGATGGGACATATGTGTGTTGCAGGATATTTGTACACTGTGTGAAAATGTATTGCTGTGATTGGTGTAATAAAGAGCTGACCAAGCTAATAGTTAGGCTGGAGGTATGGACGGGACTTCTGGGCAGAAAGAGGAAGTAGGAGGAGATCATCAAGGTGCAGAGGAGACACCAAGAGAAGACACGGAGGGAGTTGGACATACAAAATGAAAGAAAGGTAAAAAGCCACATGGTAAAACACGGACTGATAAAAGCAGGTTAATTTAAGTTCTGAGTTAGTGGGACAAGTCTAAGTAAACGAAGGCCGAACTTTCATAAATAATAATAAGTCACCGTGCTGTTATTTGTGAGATGGCAGTCCAAAGAAAAATCCGATTACACCTGTGGAGTCGGGCTCCTTCAGTACCTGTTACACATTTCAAAACTCATGGTAGCACCTCCTCCCTTACCCTAGACTCCCTCCAGCTAGCGCAGGGGCTTCCCTCCCCACAGCTGCTCGTTCATACTCAGATTCATAGTCTCTCTTTCCCTCTCCCTCCCCCCATCCTGTGCCTCTGGCTCTCTCATGGCTCTCTCCCATGCCCCCACCCACTCGCTATTCTCCCCGCCCTCTGTCTGCTGGCCACCTTCAGTCTGCCACCTTCTCTCCCTGCTCTGGACTCTTCCAGATGTCTCCGGCTCTTCTCTCTCTCATGTCTACATAAGAGACTTCCCTTTAGCCACTGAGCAGTCGTGTTATCAGCTTACACACAGACCTCAGCCACAAGTAAGGAACAAAAGTTAAGGCTGGAGAGCTTCGACCTAGAGCTTGTTCCTAGTCTGTAAGTATGTGTCAGGCTTCCATTCTTAGCACCGTAAATAAACAACAAAAAGTAAAATAATAAAGAATATAATTCATAACCAAAAGCTATTCAAAGAAAAGTAGTGCTGCTTAAAACAACTGAGAACTACCTATAGTCAGTGGACACCTCCCACCATGTCCACTTGAGTGAAACACTTCATATGTATATATATACATATATATACATACATACAAGATAATGTGTGTGGAGGATTTTAATAACACAAAGTTCAGCCTTCATATTTTGGTTTCTCTCTTCTAAGTAGCTCAAAAAACAAAAACAAACAAAAAAAATCAAAACCTGAAAGGGAATTTTGGTATTTAAGATTAAAACAAACATAAACAGTGAAAATAATGTATCTACGAATTATTTATTTTGAGTTTTTATATGGGCTTCTGCTTGCAAGTCTGCATATATAAACAGATATGTGCCTGGTGCCAGCGGAGGACAGAAGAGGGCACTGGATCCCCTGTAACTGGAGTTAGAGATGGTTGTAAAGTCTCCACGTGGGTGCATGCGAGGAAAACACACCCGGCTCTTCTGCAGGAGCAGCCAATGCTCTTAATCACTGAGCCGTGCCTCCAGCCCCAATTTTATTTTTACCATGAATGACAGAAGCACTAGAAGAAAATGCATCAAACCTGTACCCTTCTCATGCCTGGAACTTCAATGCCCACTTCTCCTTTAGGATACTTCAAACCCGCACACAGTTGCAAAGCTGCCTGCACGGTTGCTTCTGGTGGGACTTGAGGGACAGGATGTCTGAGGCTGGGATGAGGGTATACATCTGTAACCCCGGCACTCGGGAAGCAAAGGCAGGGGAGGGGCAGTTCAGGGTCAGCATCCACTATACAGTCAAAGCCACGCTGGCTACAGGAGACCTTGTCTAAGAGAACAGAACGGGAAGCCTTCAGATAGAACCTTGCTTCTCCTATGACAGCAGGCAGCAAGGTGTTCCTATTGAAGCTGACTTCCTGGCCACCTCTCAGCCAGAGCCACTTTTTAAACAGCCTGTGGGTATTTACTGTAGCAGAGGTAAATGACATAGCCCTATCCCACCTCTCTTTTTAACCCATGTTGAGGACCACAATGTGAAGCTTCACACAACACTTGCCCTCTTCCAGCCTCCACAATACCCAGGAAAGAGGAAAAACAGTCAAATGAGAAATGTTTCCACAACAGTTCTTAGTAAAGGTCAGGCACTGGGGTTGACAATCCGCAAACTTGAAAGGGCATTGCTAGGAAAAAAATAATGATGATGATGATTACTGAAGAAAACATTCTCTGTCCCAGCCTTGGGCACTTGAAGGAACACTACACACAAGGACACCACATTCCTAAAAGACCTAAAATTAAACATTCGCCCCATTGCACTGACTTCTGACACACATACAATAATCCCTTCTCCTAACCAGGAAGGTGCCCTCCCCAAACAGGAGTATGAGTTTGTCTTGTGGGGGTAACAGTGGGTGTTTCATTTGCTTTGGGATCTAAAACGCAGGCTAAGCCATTAACCCTTTAATCACCAAGTGTTTTTGTTATTTGTGCATCTCCATTCACACCCCCCAAAATGTTTCTAAATTAAAAGAAAAGAAACTATGATTCTAATTCCAAAGATAAACAATGGTATGATTTTTCCCCCCCTGAGGGAGGTTAAGTTCAGAAATTTTAATTTCAGAAATATCTGCCACTACACACCTAGATGATTAAATAAATGAATAAATAAACTAGTCAGTTGTCTCTTCATCAGAAAAGAAAGTCAACTGAAGTCATTCAGGCTATCCTATCCAACCCTGATTCTCCATCATATGCTTGTCTCTAAGTAAATTAATGCTTCCCCAGTTTCTTAGGGTAGGAATCTCAGTGTTTACAGACTCATGGGAACTTATCCAAAATGAGTTAAGTAGGACAACATAAAGTTCATACCTTAGCCAGGCATGGTAGAGCATGTCTTTGATCCCAGCACTTGGGAGGCAGAGGCTGGTGGATCTCTGTGAGTTCAAGATCAGCCTGAACAACACAGCTAGTTCCAGGTCAGCCAGGGCTACATAGAGAGACCCTGTCTCAAAACAACCAACTAAACAAACAAACAAAAGTTACCCCTTAAAATTACCTCCCTAAGTCAGCAGGGGTCTCACCGGTGACACACAGAAGCCAAAGGCTCTCCTGAAACTATGAACAGATCTACTTCCAGAAAGTGTGGGAGGAAACCAGACATGTTGACACCCAGCAGGCTCATTCATGATGCTTGCCTTTCTTTTACACTTGTCCATGAGGGTAGAACCTCAACATGTTCTTAGAAATGGCACTTACACTGCTAGAGACATCACTGCAACATTTAACCAGTCTCAGAAGAGTTCTAAGAAACTACCACCTGAAAGGGTTCCTGGTCATTGTCAACTTGATGGGACTGAGACTGGCCTAGGAGACAAACCTCCAGCTGTGAGAATGTTTCCAAAGAGGCCTAACAGAGAATGGAAGGAACGCACACCGTCAACAGTCAATATGGGTGGCACCACCCCAGCCTGGGTAAAATGGGACAAGAAAAAGTGAGTGGCAGTCTTCACTGCCCTGCTCTTTGACCAGCCCAGACATGAGCAGGCTGTCTCCCTCGGCCACGCCTTCCCCATCAGGCTGGACTGTATCCTCAAACTGCAGGCCAGAATTAAACCTGCCTTTTGCTTTTTGTCAGATATTTGGTCTTAACAATGAGAAAAGCAACTAACAAATACGCCATCCAACATATGCCTGTCAAAATGTCTGATGGTGGTAGTATCATCTGAATGTGTAGTGTCCAATAAAGCAGTCACCAGCCATGGTTGCTGAGAATTTGAAATGTGGAGTATAACTAAAGGGCTGTGTTGTGGGTTAGGTCTGAAACGCCCACAAACGCTCATGTCTTGAACTTGTAGCACAATTTTGAAGTCTATGGAGCCTTAAGCAGGTAGGGGGGGGGGGGAGCAGAAGGAGTCACCAGGGAAGACCTGCCCCGAACCCAGCCTTGCTCTCTCCCTCCCAGTCCACAGACACAGGAGAAGCCGCTGCCACACTCTTGCTCCACGAGCACAGGCATGCCCCCACTGCCACCTTGGACTTTGGAACCACAGGCCAAACTCTTCCCTCCTTTCACCCATTTCTCTGAGATTTGGGTCACGGTGATGTAAAGGTAACTCACACAGTTCTGTCTGTGTCTTCCCTCCTAACAGTGATTTAAGTTCCATGGAAAGGCCACATGGAGGCAGTGGCCATTTCTATCTTCTAGAATGTTGTTGCTACTCTAATGCTGGCCTGCCTCAACCTGCAAACTTAAAGTTGAGCTACTTCAGATACTTGCTGCTCTTGAACTTCTGTTTTACACACACAGAGACAAAGCCACCACACTCACAGGTTACTGCCAACGAACGACTCAAAATATAATCTACTACAAAACACTGGGTAAAAGACGAGAGCTGAAATTCATCCCTACCTAGGACTCATGAGCCTGGGTACCTAAGGATGGAAAGGACCACAGGCGATGTACTTCGACTCTCACTTTTGGAGTCTTCAGTTATGAAGCAAAGGTGTTGGGTGGATTTTTCGTCAGCCTCTCCCAAAGTGAGTTTCCTTATTCTTCTTACATGTTCATGACATCTTCACTTGGGAACTTGTAGAAGTCAGCAATGACCTGTACCTCCTTCCCTAGAAGGCCCCCCTTCTGCTTTCTCAGTCCCCTCTAATTAAGCAAAGGTGGATGGTGGCAATGGGAAGGAAGACAACAAGATGGCAGGGAAGACAGGAAAGACAGGGATAGGAAAGGAGTGAGTAGTCAGGGGAGGAGAGAGAGAGAGAGAGAGAGAGAGCAAGTGAGGGAAAGAGGGGAGGAGGGGAGGGGGGTCAAAGACCACCCAGAAAACACAACCACCAAACCAAACAGGCCAGGAAAGAGAGCAAGTGGGGTGCCCCTTGTTGCAAACCTGGTACAACTGATGCTTCCAGTTCAAAACAAGACCATTCACTCAGCTGAGACCTTCACCATCAATGCAGCAATTAAGAGAAGTCTCAAGCCGTCACAGGTCAGTGGCTTCCAAAGCACTCCCAAGGAAGATCTAGCTATCTATTTACACGGCAGAGTCATCCACCTCTGCTTCCATCCAGTTATGCAGGCAAACAGTTCCAACGGCAACTAAAGTTGGAAACTTAAAACCCCATAAACGTCACCACATTTTATGTATTTGCCTGAGAGAAAAACTACTCCAGTACTCCTAATTATAGGCTTCTGAAAATTATATTAAATGTCAATTACCTCCAAGAACGTGGAGATAAGAAGTCTGCTGAGGTCTCTGTGAGCTCCACCTTAAGTGGCATTTTCATATATATAAACACACAATCAGTTTAGATCACCAATCACCTACTCCTTCAGTGCCCGGGACACTGCTTACAGATATGCCAGGGTTTATTCTCCAATAACTGTTTGGCAAATGAGAAGAAACTTGAAATACTTCAGCACTTACTCACATTGGATTCCAACATGTGGATCTCAATCAATTCTAGAGAGAAAATCCTGCCAAGCTATTGTCTAAGAGGCCTATTTCTCTTCCTTCTGCTTTCCAGTTAAGCCAAGTCTGAAATGCCTTTTTAATTAACACGCTGAAGTCTTCTCTAGTACCAGAAATTCCACTAGTGAATAGCTGATTTGCAAAAAGAAACCTTAGAACACTTGCATCTCTTCAAGTGTGTTGGAGTTATCTGGTACAGCTGACATAGAACTGTCCTAAAAGGGACGGGAAAGCCTGATACCATGGGGAATTTTCTTTAAATGAAAAAAGAGTATTTTCCAAAAGTTGCACCGCTACAATAGATCAGTTTTTACTTAAACATCAAGCCCAGTTCTTCAGTCTTAGCATGTACCACTCCCCTCCCATCACTCTGTCCATTATAATTTATAAGAGTGCGACTCCTGCCTGCATAGCAAACTCTGGAATCTTGTCAGCCTGCAGACCTGCTCCTACGTTTCATCCGACTCTGATCTCCAGTGTTTCTGATTTCTACACAGTAAGCAAGCCCACAGAGCTTCAAGGTAAAGGTTATGTTTAAACACACGGACAGCAAGGCATCACTGGCGTACTCAAAAGTAGAAGCAAGTGCTGGGGATCCTAAAAGGTGCAGCACAGACATCCTTACTCCTCCTACTATGTCCAAGCACAAGGTGGAGGACCACAGCAGGCAGTTCTCAAGCCTTCAGACCTCATGGGCCACTTCCGGGTTCCATGAATCCGGGAGAGGAAGCCCCCTCTGTGTTCCCTAACACAAGCAGGTGGAAGTCCTAAAAGTGCTCCCCAGTGCTCCTCAGGGTTGAGTTAATATTTACAGAGCCCTTTGAGCTGATTGGCCCAAAGTCAACTCAGTAAGAATCATCAAAGGCAAGGTCAAACCCTCAGAATCAAAGAAGACAAACCTAGCTCTCTGGCGATAACATCTGTCTCCCAAATTCAGGCTCACATTCATCACAATGATCAAATACTGACTATGAAGCATGAAGCATGGAAATGGCAAACTGTCCTCAAAGAAGCTTTGGCCATCCAGGGCCAGGATGGGCACTCAGGAAACTACCCTCCCAAGTGGAAGACACAACAGGACTAGCGGAGAGGGGTAAGGGGAGCCAGAAGAGCTAAGGGCAGAAACTGCTTCTGTGAAGAAAAATCATTCAGTCCAGATTGTAAAAGCACTCAAAACAGAGTTAACACATATAAAACCAACAGAGTGGTAGTTACATGGGTTTATTTAGCGTAGGAACATGCACAAGCATTCATCTGCCTTACACATTTACACCTTGTGAGTGTGTTCAGTGCACGGGTACACTTTCAACGTGCATGTTGTACAGTAAGAGAACAAAACTAAAAAAGGAGAAACACATTACTATGGCACAGAGACAAAGTCCAGGTGGAAGAATGGTGTCACAAACAAGAAAACTTCACATCAGAGGCGAGAGAGGAGGGAAGCATTTCCACAGTTGCACAAGGGTCCCTGCAGACGGAAATGAAGAGATGAGGTGGAGAAAGGAAATGAGAGCTTTGAATGTTGTGCTTAGAGGGAACCCTGAGGATGAACAAGAGCAGTTAAAGGGCTGTTTAAGCCTGGAGCACCATTGTGATATAGCAGTAAGCCTGTGATGGGAGATGTCATTCTATAAATATGTCTCTCTTACTGGTTGATGAATAAAGCACTGTTGGCCAATAGAGAAGCAAGATAGGTGGGACTAGGAGTCAAGGAGGATTCTGGGAAATGTAGTCAAGAGTGGAGAGTCACCATGTGATCTCAGGAAGAGAGGACTCATAAGGCTATGTCCTCGGTAAGGTAAGTCCTTGTAAAAACATATAGATTAGTAATTATGGGTTGATAATTAAGTCAGAGCTAGCCAATGCTATGAGAAACCATAGCAAACGGTCAACAGCTTCATATTAATATAGCGTCTCATGTGTTATTTGGGGGCAGAGACAGTGGTGGGACACAGGTGTCTGGAGGGAAGAGTACATGTTACAAGCCAAGAGCACCATAGACATTCTGATATAGCAGTAAGCCTGGAGCACCACAGACATTCTGATATAGCAGTAAGACAGGAGCACCATATTCTGATATAGCAGTAAGCTTGGAGCACCACATTCTGATATAGCAGTAAGCCTGGAGCACCATATTCTGATATAGCAGTAAGCTTGGAACACCACATTCTGATATAGCAGTAAGCCTGGAGCACCACAGACATTCTGATATAGCAGTAAGCCAGGAGCACCATATTCTGATATAGCAGTAAGCCTGGAGCACCACAGACATTCTGATATAGCAGTAAGCCTGGAGCACCACAGACATTCTGATTTAGCAGTAAGCCTGGAGCACCACAGACATTCTGATATAGCAGTAAGCCTGGAGCACCACAGACATTCTGATATAGCAGTAAGTCTGGGAGCAATACTACAGACATTCTAATATAGCAGTATCAATTTCGATAGCATACTAGAGCTGGAAAAAATGGAGATTAGTACATTATTACTATAATCTCCAAAAGCACTGATAGGAACTTTAAACCTAGAGGGACCAAAAGAATCAGAGACTCTTCTGACTTACAGACATATATATATATATATATATATATATATATATATATGTGTGTGTGTGTGTGTGTTTATGTATCATATATAATATCATATATTATATAATGTAATATATATGACACAAAACACTTTGGACTCGGTGATCTTTGAGATGTGGGAGACTGCTAAGGGGAGGGTAATAGCATAATCAGCATGTTTTGCACTTGGGGATTTTCAGATGGAAAATGAAGAAGGAACGTGACTGAGGATGACGTTCCAGTAGATCTGGGAAATGTCTGGAGGTAGACTCTTGCCTGACATGAGCGAGGTCCTGGGCTTGATCCCCAGTGCCACAGAAGACCAAGTCAGGCAAGGCCTCTGCATTTCTGGGTCAGTCGAGGAGATTCAGACCGTAAAGTAGTGGCAGGCAGGGAAACAGAAGGGACTACTGTAAGAGGCAGAAATGTAAGCCCAGGTCATGGCCATTCCAGTTTGTAAACTGAAAAGTGGGTCTAAATTTGTCTTCAGAGAAAGACTGAGATGGTCTGCGGTGCCCATGGCTTCTTTTTTTGTTTTTTTGGGGGGGGATTGTTTTTTGTTTTTGTTGGTTTTTTTTGTTCGTTTGTTTTTGTTTTGTTTTTCAAGACAGGGTTTCTCTGTATTGTTTTGGAGGTTGTCCTGGTACTTGCTCTGTAGACCAGGCTGGCTTCAAACTCAGGGAGATCCACCTGCCTCTGCCTCCGGAGCACTGGGATTTAAGGCGTGAGCCACCAATGGCTGGCCAGGCAATTTGGTTTGTAAGAGACAGCAGAAGCCAGATTACAGTAGGTAAAGAGGAAGTGGGACTTTCTCCTATCAGCACTGCTGTGAACACAAGAACCAAGATAAAGGAGAAGTGACAGGAAGGAGGGACAGGAAAGACTAGAACAGCTCTATCTGATGGGCCAGCCTGTAACCCCGCACCTGAAAGACAGGGGAAGAAGACTCAGGAGTTCAAAGCCATCCTCTGCTATCACGGTGAGCTGAGGATCAGCCTGGACCACTTGAGGCTCTGTTTTAATTTTTGTTTGGGTTTTGATTTTTTGGGTTTTGGTTTTCTGAGACAGGGTTTCTCCATGTAACAGCCTTGGCTGTCCCAGAACTCGCTCTGTAGATCAGGCTGGCCTTGAACTCACAGAGATCCACTTGCTTCTGCCTTCTGAGTGCTGGGATTAAAGGTGTGCTCCACCACTGCCTACCTGGCCAGGCTGTTTTTAAAGCATTAACATCACCACAAACAAGGGTAGAGATGAACAGGGTGTGAATCAGTTGTGGGGAGACTGCCTGGCACAAATGAGGCCCTGGGAACAACCTACAGCACTACAAAAGTAGGGAGGGAGGGACAGAGGGAGGGAGGAAGGAGGGACAGCAGAGATGACTTTATCTGAAAAGATAGGGCCCTGTTCTCCCAGTCCCTGGGATGCATTGAATATTTAAGTCAGCAGCATTTCCTGCCAGCACAGCAGCCTCCAAAGGCAGACTCCGCAGAGGCAGAAGAAAAGTGCAGTAGGGGCAGGTCGCTCGCCCAGCTTTTCCATTATGGGCTGCTCCTCCAGGCAACCTTCCCACAGGATGTTCTCACTGCTTGTCAGAGAGCCATCTGGCACCCAAACCCCTGAGCTGTCCAAATCTCCAGGAGCTCTACAGGTCTCCCCAGCTTCCTCCAGGAGGTCTCAAGGGGTGTGTGGGGCTGCCTAGGCCTAGGAGAAGCCAGCCTACCTGGGCTTCTGACTTCCCTTGCATGTCACCTTCTAGATGGCTTCCAGAAGACGGTCTGAGGGTGACCTCTCTCCTTTGCACTCTCCCTTGGCAGAAACCAAGTGGAATAACTCTTGAAGCCACTTCAAAGGCTCCAAGAGTCAGGGCTGTGTTCTGTCCTGATAACTTGAATCAGATTAGCAAGCAAAGTTTACAGAAGTTATGGCTAAAACTAATTGAGTATGCCCTGTGCCAAGCACTGTTCTCAGTGCTCTACATTCTCACAAGCCTGCTCTGTCCAGGCTACCAATGTGGAAACCAAGTGCAGGCACATCTAAGCAATGTGTTCCAGGTCACAACTGCCAGAGACTACCATAGCAAGACACGAAACAAACAGACAGGGTTTCTGACCCTAGGCAGCATGGCTGACATTTATTTTTAAACACCATCCAAAATGTAGTTACGATAAGAGTAAGAGTTAGGCACTGGGGGAAGGGGGATGCACATTATTGCTCATGAATCGAGTACAACAAAAAAGCAAAGACCGCAGTCTCTCTTCCATGAGTTTCTTTTAACCTTGAGAATTTTTCCCCCACTTAACAATCTCATTAGCAGAATTAAAAGAACACTTTCATTGGGAATATAGTCAAAGCCACGGAACCGCAGTAAAGCGCCTAAAGGCTAGAGAAGTTTAAGAGACAGAGTGCCTTTCTGGCAGGCCACATACACATACACTCAGCAGGCTAAAATGGTAAAGTGCCTATGTATGTAGAGCTCACCACAATGTTCACAAGGTGGACATTTTTACATATATTTTTTTTCTCTTTGTATCTTAAAAAGTGAAGCAGTTAAAAACCAAAGCCCCAACCTCAGCCAGGTTATTCCAAGGCCTCTTTACTACAGTAAGAAGGAGAAAAGGAGGGGGATGAAGGAGGCCTCACCAGACAAAGTCAAAGGAAATGGCAACACTGCTGGCAGAGAAGTCAAGCCATCGGGGCATACCCAGTGCTTCAGCTCCCCCAAGAAATGCCCAGTGGATCTACCCATTGTCCTCAACCTACCTCCAGGCTGTCACAACCCTTGTGCTAATCTCCAAAGATGTGAAAAAGTGCAGACATCAATTTAGAAGAAGCTAATACTCCAAAAAAAAAAAAAAAGTGACCACAAGCCTTGTTACCTGGGTCTTGGCAAAATGCTCAGAGGGCCTAGACAGATTAACAGAGCCTCACAAAAGCAGAACCAAATGGGTAGAGGAATCGGCTGTCAAAACAGTCAAATTGTTTTCTGTTGTGTTCTAAAAGGTAAATGCTCCTTTTAGATCACTCTAAATGACCACCACGGGAAAGGAAAAAAAAATGTGAAGCAACATGGTGACTATAAAGAAAGAAAAAAGGCTTTTCCTGACAAGACCAAAAAAGATGAAGACAACCAAACATTCTACCACAGTGATCTATCTACCTGTTTCTCTGTGGAAAATCAGGGGAGATAAAAGGGCCGCTGGAATTACCTGATTCAAAATTGGAAACTGATACTGCCAGACTGTGCCCCTGTCAAGGAGAGTTCACTGAGGTTGTCCATCCTATTCCGGATGTCCAAGTCCATGTTTACATAACTCATCCTTTATTCTTTGTTTAAAGAGTCAAGGAGAGCCTATTAATACCACCAACAAACTCGGTTTTCAACCGCACCACTGAGGTGCCCTTCACACTTCCGAAGGAGGAACTGAAGGGTGAGGGGACATGAATGAAGCTAGAGCTCATGAACAGATCTGAAACTCTCTCCAGAGAATGGAGATCTGTACAGAACACAGAGAGATCCGAAAACGCCCCGACACAGGAATGCAACGGTTCCACGTCTCGCCCCCGGTTACTGGTAAAGCCCCCTCTGACAGATCTGACATGATTTCTAGGTCATGCCTGAAGTTCTGAACCAGATTACTCCTAATAGCATTAAAGTTTCTCCATGGCTTTTACAACAGAGCAGCAGTGCAACAAAGACAAAACTTTATTTTTAGAGTTGGAAAACCCTCTGTTTTTCTACAACGGAAGAACTTAAATAACTGAACCTGGTCTGTTTGGATTTTAGAAAACGTAGCCTCTCTTAATCCCGAGGCCCTGTCCTGTGCCCAGAAGGAAACAGAAGAAAGAGGCTGGTGCTCTGTGCCACGCTGGAAGCTGAAGCACCCTGCCTGCCTCCCTCCCTCCCAGGCTATGGCACAGCTGAGCCTCCTGCTGGTTGTGGTTCACACTGCTGGAGTCACATCCTCTGGCCACCTGCTCTATGGCAGGGACAGACACTGACTTCCAAATGGGTTTGGTATTTGTACTGCTAACTCCTGAATATAATGTTTAAGGCAAAGCGCTTAACCACAAACTCACTCTGGATCACTCAACTAGAACGAGAGGCCAAACGGGAATGGGTTTCTATTTCTCCATAAACATTAAGCCCTTGAAAAACCCGATTTCAGCAATTTTTCAATAATAGGGGTTTCCAAATAGCCATCTCTTGGACGGGAAAACATGATATCCACATAAAGCTCTCTCATGTCATAAATGTGTAACACCAACATGGAGTAAGCAGGTGTTTCATCTCTTCAATTCCTCGGGTAAATTCCCTCTTTTTCTTTAGTCTTCACTAAAATTGAACCACCATAATTAACATCATTGACACAAGCAGAGAAGGCCTGGCAATTGATCCTACTTAAACTAAAAAGACTTTATTCCTTAGCTCACAAAAGAGGCCAACTCGAAATATCGTTTCCAAAGTCAAAGCTTACATTCTAACCGTAATGATTAACCACATAAGAATATAAATTAGTTGTATGTAAATTGTTCTGGGCCTAAGGAAACCTGCCTGGCAGAAGAGAGGCAATGAATGATAGGGGAATCAACTGTTGCTTAGGGAAAGCAATGACACAAACAAGCAAGCACTTTATCAACTCTTACTCAGACTTCAAAACCAGCATGCAACCCTATCAGACTCTGCTCTGGAGAGCATCTGCCTCCCTTCAGCCCAGCCTCACTCAGCACACCCTAAGACCATTTATCCTGCCTCCTAACTCATCAAGTCCTTAAGGGCAGGGACCATTGTTTATTTATCCTTGTGTTGCTACTAGACAAGAAAATGCAGGGGACTTGGAAGGCCCTAAGACCTCAACCAGCAACTAAAACTTATGAGATTAGGTACTATGGAGTATATAAAAACCGGGCAGAAGGGCCCACTAAACTAAGACCAGGGAGAAGTGCAAAGCTTCTGTTCTGGTTAGACGCTTTGGCCACGGAAGCTGAACACGACCCTCTAGGCAAAGGAGATCCCTTGGAGCTAGAAGCCTCACCTCAGTAGTAAAGTCCCTGATTCAGTCGTCAGCATCAATGTATGTTAAGTGTGTACATGTGTGTATCCGTGTGTCTTCAAAGGGAAGAGCCTGCCAAGGTGGCGGGTGGACACAAGAGCTTTGTAGGACACCAGGGGCCCAGTATAATCTCTGGGAGAATGCAAGAACACCGGAGGCAGCAAAGCAATTCAGAGTGAAGAGACTTATATGGCAGGCAAAAACAGTTCTCACTGAAAACTCTGGGCTTTGAAAGCTCCTGGGGTTACTAAATCCTGACAGTGTCATAACGACTGATTCATCCCTAGAGTCTTTGGTTAAAAGTTACGAAATATACTAAAAGAATCTTGTCTACAAATGTCTATAAGGACTATTTGCCTCTATTGCATACACCAACATACACCATCACTACACACGTGCGCATGGGCTCACCTGTGCCTGTGAAACACAGATGTATACATAAATACGTATACATACATATGTGCATTTCTGGCAGTCTCATTCATTCACACAGGAGATAAAAGTGACTCCTTTGAGTGCCCAGTGAAATTATACTAACTGTAATTTTTCAAGTAGGAAAAATTGAGAAATGTTTTAAAGTGAAGGAAAAAATTTTAAGATAACTTGAACCCTTTTTTCTTCTTCTGTTTCTTAAATATCAAGACTATGGGGCAGCAGCATCCCTAGTGCAGAGTTCATATGGTTACATGATGGGGGGGCACTTTGCCTGGCAGCATGGTTCAGTGACAAAACTTTTAACTGAATTATCTCGTAGGTAAGGTTCTCAGCTGGAGAACAACACAATCCCCTGACCCTTCTTCACGTGCTTGGCTCAAAGAAATAAACGCCGGCTTCTTGCCTTTCGACTTAGCCAGGTATTTAAAAATGTAAGATAAGATGATATTAGTGAGCTGCCTAGGAGACACCGAAAGGCTAGGCGCGGATCGCGGACAGCCTCGAGTTTCATCCCAGCAGATCTGCCCGGCACAGGGCAGGAGGCCAGCACGCACGCACGCTGTCCGGCCCCGGGGCTAGCAGCAGGCGGCGCGCCCGCACGGAGGGAGGCAGGTACCCGGGCACACCGCGCGCGGAGCCGGGTCTCAGGACCGGCATGCTACGGCGGCTGTCAGAGGAAGGCCAGCATCCTCCCTGGCCTGGGCAGGAGCCTGGGCCTCAGCCGTTAGTACGTGGACCCGCTACCCACCGATAGGTCACCGCAGGAGGCAGAGGCGCGGCTGCGCCCGCAGGGTCTCCCAGGACGCGTTGTACCCAGCGCAGCGCGGGGGCGAGGAAGCCCAGGGCGGCGCCCCCGCATCCCCGCCCCGGCAGCCCATCCGCGTGGTCACCCGCCACGGGCTGCGGCCCCCGCGCTTATCGGGACGGGGGGAGGGAGGGAGGAGGATGCGGCGTTACCGGGTCCCAGCTCCGCCGCCCCAGCGATCCCGGAGATAAAAGTTTGCAGCATGCAGCTCGTCTGCAGTGCGAGTCACATCCGCCGCGCCACCTCCTGCAGCAGCCGCTCTCCAAGAAGGAAGGGATACATTAAAAATTTTAAAAATACAATAAAATAACTGTTGAAGCCGGTAGGCCCCGAAGCCGGCCGCTCTGCCTCCGGGCGTGCAGGCAAGCAGGCAGGAAAACCGCATCCCGCACCCACTCCCGCCCAGTCTCGGCGCCCGGCCTGGACCGGCCCCACAGCACCCTCCGCACTGACCGATAACCTCCTGGAGCTCGTACGCGTCTCTGCAGATGGGCCAGCCGACCGCCTGAGCTGCCGGGGCCGAAGCTGGGGCCGCAGTTGGAGCCGGGGCCGGGGCTGCGGGCGCCGCCGGAGCCGGGGCCGGGGCCGGGGCCGGGGCCGGTGCTGATGTCGCGGCCGCCGGGGCCGCCACCGCCGCCGCTGCTGTCACCGGGGCCGCCTGCTGGGGAAGCTGGACGTGCACGGGCGAGCCGCTCGGCTCCGCCATGATGCTGCGGGAAGGAGAGTGAGGGGACGCGCCGGCGAGCGGACGGACGACCTTCCACTTGAAACTTCCCTAGCCTCGTCGCCCACACCTCTCGGTCCGGCGCACGCCCTCCCCGTCCGCCGCAGCCGCCGCCGCCGGAGCCAGCTACCACGAGGGGAGGGAGCCGGAGGCCGAGCCGGGCGGAGGGAGGAGGCTGCGCGGCGGAGGCGGGGACGGGAGGAGGCGGCGGCCGCCGCGCCCGCCGCGCGCCCCGAACCTCGCGCGCGCGGTGCTCTCGGCGCCGAGGGGAACCGCCGCCCCCTCCCGCCCTGCTCGCTGCCGGGGAAGTTTCCAGGAGCGAGGAGGCGTGCGGCTTCGGGGGATGCTTTCGGGGCTCACCCCGGCTCCCTTCCTGCCCTCCGGGCGCCTCCGCCCAAGACAATCGCGCTCGCTCAGCAGAAGAAGCCCCCCTGGGACTCCGAGGGCGGGGTCGTTGAACGGCTGCCAGGTTCTCGGCCGGCTAACTCTCCCCGGCTCAGGAACCTGGAGTTCTTTTACAAGTTAGCGAGTGAGACACCTACACCGAGTCGGTTTTGTAGGACGCCGGTTAAAATATAAACCGGCTTGTAACTTTCCGGTGCTTTACCTGGCAGTATTCCCTTTCGCACCTTGCCGAATGGAATCGCGGGGCTGCCCTTAAATGAAACCCCACTCACTCCCCAAGCCCCTGGCTTTCTCTTTTGTTCAAAGCCCACTTGGATCCCAGAAAGGTGATGTCAGGGGCTGAGAAGTTACAAGAAGTGGAGAGGGACTAGGAGTGTTGTAACCGAGCGCTGTCCCAGAGTGCTAAGGTTTCTGGTTCTATGCCACCCCACCCCACCCCCAGCACCTTTTATGTGCTTAATACCATGCTCAATGGTATAGTGCCTGCCTAATAAACTCCTAGGTTCAATACCGAGTACAAATAAATACATGAACAGTCAGTCACATTAACCCTCTAAGACCCTGAGACCAGATAGCAAGTTTCTTTGACAGAACATAAGGAACTTACTGGGGCATAAGAGAATTGCAATGGAAAGTTTTAAGTAAATGCTGCTTTTTCGACACTCCCCAAATTACCTCATCTTTAAAATAGCTGTGGCAAAGCCAGAAATCTTCTAATTGCAGGTGTCACATTTGAATGTTCAACTCTGTTCCCTCACAGAGGTGACCACGATGAAATGATTCTTGTCTCTGGCTGGAATGCTGCTGTGACTCAGTAGCCATACTGGTTCTGTGGCTGACATTAGGCTGATGGGGTCTCGGGAACAGCAAGGTTTGAGAAAGAACAAACTCTTAAAGGAATAAAGATCTTACTTAAACTTTTTCGGAAGAAACGTCGACTTCTGCTAAGAACCAGTTGTCTAGCAAAAACAGTGTTGCAAACTGATGGTAAGTTTAGAACACTATGGAAGAGTTAGGATAAAGCAACTCGCACGTGGAACTAAGAATGTGTGCTGCCTTTTATGCAGATATGCTATTTTTAAAAAGCAAGTATATTCATTTTAATTTGTCAAAAAATAGACCACATTCCTTCGTAAACAAACTCTAAGCCTCTGATGAACAGGGGGGCTCTTCATCCCAAGCCACGCCTGCCTTGTTTACCAATGCATGAGCTGCTCCCATTCTATCCAAAGAACTTTTATGGACTGCTTTTAAAGGAAAGCAAGAACGATTAAACGAGCATACCCCCTACTTCGTCATACAAAGTCCTATCTTGACTTTAGACACGGAAGCCTGTAGACATGGTAGGAAAACATGATTCAGGAATCCCAGTCAAACACAGATCACTTTGCTACCCACAAAGAACAACGGTCCCTAGTCAGAGACTAGATACCTGCCCCCAGATGACTGCTTTCAAAATGGCAACCAGGGAAGCCATTTGTAAGAACTATCCTGAGCTCAAGACCATTAGTGATTTTAAACTGAAGACTGGGTTTCAACATAGGATTGAAAGCTCCAATATTACTGCTGGGAAAGGGACTTTTACTACAAAAAACAAACAAAAGAATCATGTGGCACAAAACATGGCTGAGGTTCAAAAACTCTGATTTGAATGTAAAGAGAAAACAATCCCATCATTTGGGAGGCAGTGGCAGGCAGATCTCTGTGAATTTGAGGCCAGCCTGGTCTACAGAGAGAGTTCCAGGACAGCCAGGACTGTTACACAGAGTCTCAACAAAAGTCAATCGATAAATAAACAAGACTATTTAGGAAACTGAATGAATGAATGAATGAATGAATGAATGAGAAAACAATGCACCCTTATCTTCCCTCTCGGCTTCCAAATCGCTGAATAAATAATTCCTATATGCATTGAAAAAAGATTTGTTTGTGTTTTCATGGCATTCTTGACCAGAAACACAATTTAAATTTAGTGATCAATTTCTAGGCAAAATGAAATGCCTCTTAAATACCTGTATCCTCGACAGCCTCCAAAACAATACAGAGAAACCCTGTCTCATAAAAAAAAAGATTCAATCTCGTACTTTTATATAGTTTTAAAGGGCCATGTTATCTTCCTCCTATGTAAGCCTGAAGACAAAGGCCCCTAACATTAGATGTCATTTAACCTTAGTTACCTGTGGAAGGAGGGGGGTTCATCGAACTCTCTTGCATGTTGTTACTTTGGTAACCATTAGGAAAGCCACTGGAGGAGACAGACGGCTGGTCTGTGACAGGAACAGTCGTTCTTTGTGGGAAACACTAAATGATCTGTGTCTGATTCAAATCTGTGATTTGTCTCAACAGCTTCATATTTGTCTCCTATGTCCCCCAAACATCCCTGGCATTCACAATCTCGGTCCATGAATTGAAACTAAAAACATAAATTCATCGGACAAAATACAGGTCATATTTATTGGATCATTTTTTTTCTTTCTCCTTAAAAGTTCTGCTTGGGAGAATGGGAGCAGGCTGTGGAAAGGTGAGTAGGTATGGCTCTTTATAAAGAGATCCTTGTGTTCATAGGGCTAAGGTCCCCTTAAAAGAGATCTGAGAAAAATCAAGCATGGTGACACACACCTGTATCTCAGCACTTGGGAGGCTAAGGCAGGATAACTAGTTTGAGGCCAGCCTGGTCTATATCAGGGAGATCTTGTTTCAAAAAGGATGAAATGCTCACAGTCTAAATACCTATTCTTTCCCTTCCCCTCTGTCATCCCAAACTGTGTGTGTGTGTGTATGTGTCTGTGTCAGTGTGTCTGTGTGTGAATGTGAGTGTGTGTGAGTGTATGTGTGTCTTGGGAATCAAATCTAGGGACACATGTTTTATACTATCTGCCACTGAACAATCTCAACTGAAGAAACTAGAAGGAAGTAGTTATAGAAGAGTTTTTAATAAGAAACACAATTTTCTAGCTCCCATATTTGAACTTTCTGGCATCTAAGACAATAAGGAATAATTTCTGTTATAAGACCCCCCCACCTCCAGCTTAAGGCATTTTGTTTCAGCAACATCAATAGGTCCAGGAATTCTGGCCTTTTCTCACTACTTACCAGTATGTCCCTGATATAATTATCATGTCTCCAAACATTGTTAAGTGTCCCACTGCTTATGTAACTAAGAATATGCATACTACAGTACTTGTCTATTTGCAAAGACTGTCTATAAATTCTGTAATTTATTCATAAGACAGTATGAATAATCTCAGGCCCTAACCTTGACAAAATGCACTCAATTCAAATATTCCATACAATAATTTTTCAAATCTGATTTTGTAATTTAAGTAACTGAGTCTCTGTCTCCTCTTGTGTAGAGTCAGCCTGGTAAAAACTTCTATGCAAGTTATCGGGGTGTAATTTGCGCAATGACTGATGCTTAATAAATATTTAAAATAAACTTTATATAGTGTGGTGGTTTGAAAGAAAATGGCCCCTAAAGGGAATGGCACTATTAGGAGGTGTGACTTTGTTGGAATAGGTATGGGCTTGTTGGAGGAAGTGTGTCACTGTGGGGGTGGACTTTCAGACTTCATATATGCTCAAGATACCACTCAGTCAGTGTCTCAGACTACTTCCTATTGCCTGCAAGTAAAGATGTAGGACTCTCAGCTCCTTCTCCAGCACCACGTCTGTCTACACACTATTACGTCACACCATAACAATAATGGACTAAACCTCTGAAAATGTAAGCTGCTCCAATTAAATGTTAGAACTAAGATGCCAACACTATTACTGTCATATGTACCAAGATGGTAGTAAAATCTGTAGGGTTGAAGTAGATTATGACAGAGATAAGTTCCCAAAGGACAGGAATTTTTGTTCCTTTAATTTTGCCCAGGCCAAAACTGACATCTGGCACACAGCACATGCAGTAAATATTAGGTAAATGATAGTGATACTTCCCATCATCTTTTACTTTATGTTGTTATTTTACTTGCAGCAATGTGGATCAGACCTAAGTCCTTGCACATGCTAGGCAAATGCTCCAGCACCCTCCAGCACCCTCCAGCTCTGTAACACTTTTAAAGTGTATAAGCCAGGTATTGGCCAGCCATGGGCAATCACAAGTACTCCAGGGGCTGAGCCAAGGCAATAGAGAACCGAAGGGGGGGGGTGACTGCTGTGGCTACACAAAGACCCCGCTTCCAAAAAGAATTTACAAAAACATCTCTCATGCATCAGAATGAAGAGTCAGCATCAAGGAAGGCTTAGAAGAGACTACAGGAAGGTGGAGAAACTGACTGGAAAGCCATGGCCATAATCAAGTCAGGGAAATGCTGACATGCGCTAAGCCACTATTGAAGAGAATGACAAGGAGGGTAGATGACATATGAGACCAGCCTGGGATAAATAGGGAGAAGTTTAAGGTCCAATTGGCCCCATATATTAGATAAAACACTACACAACACAATTTACATAATGCTTTAGAAATGTATCTGAAAATCAGGAGTTCTACCATCATGAGCGATGGCCACCTTGTCCATAACTAACAAATAGTGTAACCTTTGAGTCTTGTGAGCTTCTAAGCCTCCAGGACCTTGTAAGTTTCCTCAGCTTCCTGAGGCTTCCTATTTCCTCTCTTCAATTCAAAGGAAATAGCCACAGGACAAACACTGAGTCAGCTGCACGTGAATTGGACTGGCTTTAGCAGTCCACAATAATGAAAATGGCCTGTTGTTTTATTTTAGCATCCCCACTGTACCGTAGACCTTCTATGCTTGTTTTCAATCATGTTATTTACTTGCTTACTGATTCGTGTGTCTGTTTATGGGGGTTAAAGTTTCAGCCAGTATGTTGATCCTGTGCTCTGTCACTGAGCTGTATTTCTAGACATTTAATACTATTTTAAACAGAAAACAAAACCCTATAAACATAGTACTTGAATGAATTTCCAGGTATAAATGCCCCCGACCTTTATGATGAATTTGTCAACATAAGAGATCTGAGCATGTTAGTGTACACCTGTAATCCTAGGACTTGTGGGACTTGCAAGAGGTAAGCCTGGGCTACGCAGTAGGAAACCCTGTCACAGAGAAGAAAAATAAAGCGCAAAAATAAAAACAAGAGTATGTGAACCTTCCCAACTGTGAAGGCCAAGCCACCTTGCACTTAACATAGTGGCAGATTCGTCACGTGCACAGGCAACCTGCTGCTGACTGCTACCCAGAATCCAAAGCAGGTATGGTTTGATTTTTAGATTTCACACAGTGTCATGAAGGTGTCAGAGCACTTGTTTCCCAATAATAACTGGAAAGAGGCTTAAACCTATTTTAAGCTGATTTATTACAGAGATGTTGCCCTTTCAATACATCACATGTTATTTATGAAAATAAATATATGTGAATTACAGCTTCAAGGCATGTGTTCTCACTCATTTTCCAAACAGCTGTTGATATCATCTTTCAATTGGGTTTTGCATTATACACAAAATTGCTCAGGTGACAATTAATGCCTCCTCATTAATCACAGAAATTTCTGAGCATAGTTTAGGTTCTAGTATAGTAAGCTCCCTGCAAGCCGTATCAGCTCTACTCATGGGAAGGGAGCTTGTAGTTAGCAACTAGTCTGTTTGTTAAAGCATAAGATTGGGACATAACATATTACTTTTATGATGTCATCTGCCCAAAACCTCCCATACAGAATAACATCCAAATACAATTGGGGGAGACTTGATTGCTCACTGTTGTCTCTTTAAAGAATAAACAGGAGTTCATTCAATAAGTATGAAATAGTGCTTTCTCAAGCTATATGGTCTATCCTTCCCAAGGCCTTTGCTTTCACCAAAAATGTATCTGCCAACATTGACTAACATTTGTCTGTTGTTACAGCTCTGACTTGCTTGCAATAATCTTAGCTCGTCATGTATAAGTGAGGACATGACCACTTCAAGGTATGGTTGATGGGAGGGTTTTAGTTGTAAATATGAGAGAGAGAGAGAGAGAGAGAGAGAGAGAGAGAGAGAGAGAGAGAGAGAGAGAGTACAGGCAGAGGCATCTGCAAGAGTCCAGAGCACATGGGGGATAAAAAAGACAAAGCAAAGAGCAGAGGACCACAATAGTGGGCAAAAGAGGGGACCAAGAGAGAGCATGGTCAAAATGACGGCGTTATATAGAAATGAGAAGCTTGGGGAAGGAAAGGCCATGAGCTGGAGAAATCGGGATCAGGGTGAGAAGACCCAGGATGCCAGATTGGACTCTACAACAGGTATTCGTAATGCTGAGAGAGCCTGGAATCTCTTTTGGACCTGGCAGTCATCAGGAGAGGCAGCATGAGTAGGCCAAGAGTTGAACTTGCTTATAAGGAAGGAGATAAGGTAAAGCACAATTTAACTGAATAATATCCTTTTGACAAGGAATGCTGCGGACTGAACCTAGGGCATCATATATTCTAGGCAAGCACTCTACCACTGAGTTATACCCTCTACCACTCATTCAGTAAGTATAGTTTTAAAAACTACAGAAAGCCAGGCGTTGGTGACGCACGCCTTTAATCCCAGCACTCGGGAGGTGGAGGCAGGTGGATCTCTGCAAGTTCAAGGCCAACCTGGTCTACAGAGTGAGTTCCAGGACAGCCTCCAAAACAATACAGAGAAACCCTGTCTCAAACAACAACAACAACAACAACAACAACAACAAAAGATCTACAGAAGTATAAGTTGTTTGCTAGATGCCAAAGGAAAATAGAAGACAAGACTGACTCAGCTCTTAAGAATAAGGATTGTTGGATGTGGTAGTGCATGTCTTTAATCCCTCTGAGTTTGAGGCCCACCTGGCCTACACAGTCAGTTCCAGGCTAGCCAGAGCTATGTAGTGAGACCCTGTATTAAAAAAAAATAACAAAAGAATCAAATGAAAGAATAAGATTCACTGTACTCAGTGTCCAGACTTCTGGAGCCCTGGTTACCCCTCAAAGTTACTAAAATATCTAAATAATATTTATGTTAAGAAAAATAATAATCAAAATCATAAGTCACATGTCCATTTGGAAAAATGTGGCCAAGAATATGTAAGTGCCAGGTAGGTGTATAGTATAAAACACAGTACAAAGTGATTTCAAGAGACAATTTTGGAAAAGAAATAATAAAAACTCCACATCTATAATCCTTGCATTTGAGATGCTCCCGAGTTCAAGGCAGGTCTGGATTACATAACCAAACCGTGTGTGGAAGAGTAATATTATTAGGCAATCTGCCATCCAAATCAATAACTGCTTTTACTATTGGCCTCCAACATCTTTTTAAAAGAATGACGTGCACGTACATGTGTGTGTGTGGGCGCTGATGAAGACCGTAGAGGGTGTCAGATGCTCTGGATGTGGAATGATGGGCCGCTGTGAACTGCCTGATCTAGGTGCTGAGAACGGAACAACTCGGAACAACTCGGAACAACTCGGAACAACTCGGGTCCTCCGCAGAACAGTGAACACTCTAACTGCGGAGCCATCCCTAAACCTCCACAACAGATTGTATCCTTCTAACGAAAAGCCAGTATTTCCAAGAGAAATTTCAGAAATAGCAAGAAAGCAAAGGATGGCTGGGGTCGCTGCTCAGGGGTACATGAGGGCCTGAGCTGTATTTCTAGCACTGCAAAACAAAACTGAAATCGAAACCAGGGTGGGGGTGACAGCAGGTAAGGCGGCTAGATACCCATCAAAGAGCCGTGATCATTTGACAGCGAGAGGCCAGCAATGACATTAGAGAACAGAAGCAACTCTGATGGAAGAAGACTGAGAGCTGGTGGCCGGGCCTGCATCAAAGGAGCCGTCCAGGTGCACTCACATATGTCTACACAGTGAGAGCAGAGGGCCCATGTCACGCCAAAGATGCTGGCTCAGCAACCCGTCCCATCATGCCAGAAAGCCACTCCGCTACTGCCAGATCCACACATCGTTCCAAGAGAAGCCAGCAAATGATTCTGCATGAGACTTCTCAGCTTTTAAATACTCGCCCAAGTTTATAAAATACCATACAAAATCTGAGAACATATATATATACATATATAGTTTTTAAAAATGATATTAAGTGCAATGTTTGAATAAATACATGTTTAGTGAAATATGGGTTAGAATAGTAAACCCTAAATCTAGTTATTAGCCCTGGAGAAGAGCCTTGGGGAAGAGAGAGGAAGGGCACCCAAGGGGCTTCTGTTACATCTGCGATGTTTTATGTCTTTAATAAAAATCTGTAATAAATATGGCAGCACGATCGGTTGTTAGACTGTATAGTACGTTTGTGAGTTTTTATTGCATTATTGTCCATGCTTTTCTATATATTTGAAATATCTTACAATTAAAAAACAATAACATTTTGCAGGCCAAATGGAACGCTAGTGTCCATATCATTCTTCTGAAGAGCCATCCCCAGCCTTCTCGCAGCATTCATGCATGGCCATGGGGCTCATGCTGAGGTCAGACCAGAGTGAATAATAGTTTGATTGCTACCAAGGCAAGACCCATGGGATGAAAATGGTTTGCAGTCTGTATGAGTATCTCAGTCACTTACTCGGCTTGCTATAAAAGAAAACTGTCCTCCTGCTAACTGTACACAAAGTTACTTGTTCATAGTTCTAACTCTTCAGAAAAAAGGAGAAACTTGGAGCTGTGAATTGGAAGCCAGCCCAGGCAATATAGCAGATCCCATCTCAATAAACGACCAATAAGGGGTGTAGACTGATGGTAGAGCATTTACCATGACTGTGTGAGCTTCTGGATTCTTTGCCAGTACTGTACAAAACAAATAGAACCTTCAGATCTGATTCTACAGGTAAAACATAGATATATAGTTGTGTATAACCTGAGTTTAAAATGTGACAGCCCAAAGAACACTGTTATGATAGGACACAGAAAAGCCACATTGACTAGCAAACCAAGGGCAGATCATCTGGGAACAACTTTCAAAGACTCTGTTCAAGAATGGCTTTCCTGAAATAGACATAGGATTGATACATACAGTAAAATAATAAATGAGAAAAATTAAATCTTTTTGAACTAAGATTTTGAAATAAGAGATACTTGTGATGCTTTGTCTGAGCTTTTTTCCTTTTAACCATACAAATCTTTTGCTTATATTTTATGGATCTGGTTTTGTGTTTTTATGGGATATCTGTTTGTTAAAATGTATGCATCTCAGCTAGGCAGTGGTGGCACATGCCTTTATTCCCAGCACTTTGGAGGCACAGGCAGGTGGCTCTCTGTGAGTTTGAGGCCGGCCTCGTCTACAGAGTGAGTTTCAGGATAGGCAGGTCCGTTTCACAGAGAAATCCTATCTCAAAAAAACAAAACAACAAAAGAAGTATGCATCTCTATGCATATGTTCTTCTTGCGCTTTTTCTTTGGCTCTTTTTGTTATGTTTGTTTTGTTCTATTACAGTTTTGTCTTTTATTATTATTATTATTGTTGTTGAAGCATGTTTGTTATCTAATGAGAGAGAGAGAGAAAGAGGATGGATTTGTGTAGGTGGGAAAGCGGGGAGGATCTGGGAGAAGTTGAGGAAGGGGAAACAGTAATCAGAGTATATTGTATTAGAATCTATTTTCAATTAAAAATGCCATGATAAAATATAAAAAAAACTTTTGGGGGAGTTCATATCAAAATGAAGAGGTATGAATGTGTTTATAAATCCCTTTATCCTGCTTGCAAGGTCCTTCCCATCCTCCAGGGTGGTTGGCATACTTGTTAAGACCAATGAGCTTGCATGACTCTTGCATCATCCAAACTGAAAATCCTCTTACTGAGGATGTAAGTGACTTTTCTCAAGCACTTGTCACAGCAAGAAATAGCTAACATCCCACCCTAATGGTTGCAGCCTGCCTACCTCTACAGGCAAGGACACCAGGGGCCCTCTTCCAAACTCACGCACGGCATCTGTCCCCAGGTTTTCTACAGAAGAACATGTTCAGTTTCTGCAAAGGTGGGCAAGAGGCTGATTCAGCTAATCTGGCTAGCTACACAAGTGCCTGCTTCTTAGTTCGTCATTCCATCTTCTTCTCTCCCATACTCCATGCTCCCCAGACAAGAAGAACCTTCCCAGACAGAGGACCATTCTCCACTCAAGGATGTATTGAGTAGCCGTGAACCTCAAACAAGATCTTGGAAATGTAGCATGGTTGAGCACCCACAGTATTGCCCCTCAGGTTCTGGTTTTCTGGCAAGGTTTAAAGTGAAGGACTGTGGACTATAGCCCATATAGCGGATACAGAAAGGCAAGGATGCTAAAGATACAGAGGGCTGTTGAATCTACACAAAAACACACAGTCTCAGAGATCTACGTGATTTCACGCACATGGGGCAGGGGGTGGCAGCGGTGTGTAGGGTCAGCATTTGACTGGCGTTTCAGCTCAGTGTGGTGGAGGTAATTTTTTTATAGCTGTGTATGTGGAAGAAGCAAGAGGCAGTAAGAAGCTAGAGAAGCACAGTTTCTTCAGAGCTGAAAAAAAAAAACTTAAAAATTAAATGACCGAGAGGCTGAAGACTTTCACCTCGGCTTTGACTTTAAACGGTAGTCTTGCCATGTGGGCAGCCAGAGGGCAGTGAATTTGGGGCTCTTCCCACTATAGACTCAGGCAGGGTGAAGCCTGCTGTGTAACCGGCACACTGCCTTTTGCTTAAGTTTTGGTTAATTTCATTTTCTTCCTTACTAGTTTTATTTCCTGTCTTTGAATGCATTTTTTTTTTCTTCCTCTCTGGTTGATGAGTTCTAAGTGTGAGCACATCAAAGCCGAGGAGCTCATGCATACTTTGTGGTATTTCTCTTCATCACCCTCGATTCCCTTAAGAGCTGGGTAGGGTGCATTTTAGCTATAATTGGAGCTTGAAGTTAGGGACACTCATGAACAGCCACCAGGAAGGCAGAATGGTCTGACTTTGTGGTCCAGCCCAAAGACCTCCTTCAGGGTAACAAAGGGCAATTCACTGGCCCTGCATTGCCCTGGCCCTTCCCATCAGCCCAAGCTGCAACCACTGCTTCAGGGCCTATTGTCAAAGCCTCCACTGTTCTGAGTTAAGTATGCCCGATGCTCTGTCACAGCCTGCTTCCTCACCTGCCAAGCATCCTGCCGGTGCTCCTGTCCCCTCTCCAGCTAGCCTGGGTGGGGGGATTCCCTGGACAGGAAGACTCATTTGGATAAGAGCTTCAGTACTGTTTCCAGGCATCCCATAATTGTTTCCAACTACCCCTCAGGTGCTTGTTAGTTATAGCACTGGTTCTCTTTACGGCACATTCAAATGGGTTTGAGGACCTTACCATAAAGTTTCTTTTATGGTTATAGTTGAAACTTTAAAGCCTATCAATATGGAAATTAAAGCACCAGTTTGAATCACAGTGTTTTGTGCGGGCAAGTATTTCCTGTGGTCTGCTTTGCAAACACCTAGTGCTATGCACTAAACTTTACCAACTGCAGTCACTTCTTAAGCATTCTCAACTCATACTTTAATATAGAAAATGTTTAAAAGAGAGGGAGGGTGTGTGGCCATTAGATCTGTGTCATTTTCTAATCATTACCCTGGTTGCTCTTGAGAATGCCACCATGTCAACTTTCTTCTTTGTCATTTTACCACCTAAGCATACCTCCATAAATGCTGTATCTTACTTTAAAGTATTTATTTATATTTGTGTTATTTATAAGGTGCGCGCCCACATGTGTGTCGTTGTCCGTGGAGACCAGAAGAGGGTATCAGACCTCTTGAAGATGGAGTTAGAAGCATGTGTCAGTTGCCTGACATAGAAACGGGGATCTGAACTCCAGCCCTCATGACAGAATAGCAAACACTCTGATCACTATGCCATCTTCCCAGCCTCTCCCCGGGTCTCTCCAGCTTCTCTCAAACCACGTGTACTACTTTTATGTAAAACACATAGCATGCATTGAAAGCAATTTCACTTTAGAGTGTGCAAAATTAAGTCACAGGCCGAGCATTGGTGGTGCACGCTTTCAATCCCAGCACTTGGGAGGCAGAGGCAGGCAGATCTCTGTGAGTTTGAGGCCAGCCTGGTCTACAGAGCCAGTGCCAGGATAGGCTCCAAAGCTACACAGAAAAACCCTGTCTCAAAAATACAAAAAAATAAAAAAATTAAAAAATAAAATTAAGGCACAAACCCGAGGGCTTACTGGGAAGGTAAGTCAAATGTGACCTTCAAGTGTGTTGACTTTCTAGTGTTGCTCAAGGAAGGAAAAATTTAAGGTTTCTTGATGTGTTTCTCCCCTGCAGATAGGGCATGACTTGGCAGTGGCAGCTGGGGGCATGTCTGAAATGCAGGACTGCTTTGTGCCTAACGAGGAGATTCCACTGATAGATGGTGTTTCTGTTACTACTGACTTAGTGGCTTTGCAAGAGTGAATGGAATGTTCTGCTGTATTTTAAGCTTTTACTTGCACACTTTCACAAACGTTAGATTGCCTTAGCTCCAACATGGACAGTTCAAAGGACTACAGCTCCTGTCAGGGTCTAATTATCCTGTTAAATGACCAACTACATCCTTAGAAAAAGTCCAGTTCATGGCAAAAGAATTAACAATTCACTGTTTTACTTTACACAGTCTGGGCGAAAGACAAGGACATGGACCTTTCTGTTTGAAGAAGTTGAGTCAGTTCTAAAGTTTGACCGTGGGGTGAATCCTTCAGGGTGTGCCACCAAATTAGTACAATGAGTTCACACATACCTTGGAGCTTCTGAGGTGGAAATTAGGGCAGCAATTACCAGGTAGTGAGAGAGATTACCAGGTAGTGAGGGAATGCACAGTTATACTTGAAGAAACAAAAGTTCAATAACCATGTGTGTGAATTTGGGGATAAGGGGCGTGGTTATGATGGAGATTAGTTAGGGAGTCTAAATGCCGGTTTCAAATTATGTAATCCATTTTTTATGTTTGGTGGTTTGTTTCTTGTTTATGTTTATGTTTGGTGGTTTGTTTCTTTCTGTGTTTGTTTGTTTAAATCTCTAATGTCCAAGCCTCATCCCAAGTCAGTCAGTCAGAACCTCTATGGAAGGGCGCGGTTCCAGTGCCGGCTACTGAGAACTGTATCCCCTCTACTAGCGGTTCAAGACTTTCTTATTGCTTCCACTTTTTAACACAGCTCCTCATGTTTTGATGACCCCCAATCAGAAAACTATTTTCATGTTATGTCATAACTCTAGTTTTGCTACTGTTATAAACCATAATGTAAACATCTGTGATTTCCGATAGTCTTAGGAGACCCCTGTGAAAGAATCATTTGACCCTCAAAGGGGCCACAACCCACAGACTGAGAACCACTGCCCTGAATTATGAAAGTCTGAGATGCACTGCTCGTTGCTTCTAGATCCAGAGGACGAAAGGCAGGTCTTCCCGCCTGGATTTCCCCATACCTGTCTCTACAGTAAATGCATCTGCTAGGAACCACCTCATGGAGGCTCTGGTCTCTTGCGTCCTTCCTCCCACATACTGATCAATCAGTCATCAACTCCTTCAGATGGAACTATGTGTAACTGCAAAGACATGCCTAAGACAGGCAGACATCTGATCTGAAATCATGCTTCAGATTTACACTGGAGGGTGATAGATGGTAGCAGTGGATTTTACGTAGAAACATAATGTTCTCAGCTTAAAATACTAGTAATCAAGAAAGACCAATGAGCAAATGTATGGAATGCACTTATAGAGCTGCATGCAAATTGAACACATGCAAAAGTTGCATATATTTAAACACAACTATGTGTAAGGGTTAGTGATACATGTAGGGAACCTGGCACACAGCAAATGTTCAAAACGTGCTGCCAGAAGCTGCTTTCATTGCTGCTCCCTTCATTTGTCTCAGTATTTGTTTTCCTCCATACAGTTATTTTTTTTCTCCCCAAGTAACTACTACCAGTACATGGTTCCCATTGCCTATAGCTATATGGAGGGAAGATCTGAGAATGCCTATAGTTCTTTGTATATTTCCTCCTTATCCATAAGCCCAGGTAGACGTCAGGGAAAAATAAGCATAGCAGGCTTTGTTGGACCACTAGCCCCCAAATCATGACATAGAGATTTACTATTAATTGTGAATACTTGGACTTATCTTAGGCTTGTTTCTAGATAGTCCTATTTTTTTAGTTAAATTAACCCATTTCTATTCACCTATGTGCTGCCCTGAAGCTTGTTTATATCATCTACATTCTGTCCATCCTACTTTTCTGCTTCCTCTGGCTGCCCTCCCTACCCCCACTGGCTGGCCCCTAACTAGCTGGCTCCCCTTTTTCTCTCTACCCACCAGCCCTGCCTATCACTCTTCTGCCTAGCTATTGGCTGTTCAGCTTTTTATTGTACCAATCAGATGCCTTATGCAGGCAAGGTGAAACAGCAGCACATCTTTACATAGTTAAACAAATGCAACATAAATAAATGCAACTCATCATTACATAATTAAACAAATATTCTATTCCAAAAAACAAATAAGAATCAAGGGAGTGGAACTGTTGGGCTTGAGCTGGACAGGACTATGCCTGGAGAAATTCTGCAAAGTCAACTCAGAGAGATCCAGGCTGCCCTTAAAGCATGAGTAGGTAACTCAGTCCACTAGCATCTGAGATGAGGGGAAGCTGGGAGTGGGGTGTGTCAACTTGGGCCAGCAGTGGTAGTTGTTGGTGGGCTGTAGAGGGAAGTGTAAAAGAAAGGGGGATTTACTTAGAGATCAGAAAAAACCAAGAGACACCACTGGAGGGTAACAAGGGTAGAAGGCAACAATGGTGTCGTGTAGTTAGTAGGTATTTGGGAAGACAGCAGGGAAAGGATTTGGAGCTGGTTGAAATGGCAACCTCATTGCAGTGGGCTGAGATGATGAGTTGAAGATGAGGCCTTAGAGAGAGTTATCTTTGAGGAAACAGAATGAGGACCACTTGCCTTGTACATTAAAGAAAATGGCACTCCCACTCACACATTCTTCTCTGTTGCATTTTACATTTGAATTCGGAAGCCCCAGCTGTGCAAGAATAGCAAGTGGGGTTCAAGATGGGACCTGAAGGAGTAAGATCAAGTCCAGATTAGGTAGAGGTTGGTTGATAGCCAAATCATATTGTTGCTGTAACCAAAGTTATGTCTTGGGGAAATAGTCAAACCAATGAATTCCATTTTATCCACTGCTAAAGAACAATTTGGATGTTTTAATATAGGTTTTGGGGTCATTAGAAGTACTCCAGGGAAGAAATTGGTTAAATGTAGATGTTTTATAGTTTGCATCATTATAAAGAAACAGTTGCTATTGCTTATTCACTGTGAGCACCTAGTGTCATGTGTGCTCACTTAGGAAAGTATCAGGTCCTGAGAGGGTTCTGAAAGTTGGTCATTAAATCAGGTCTGCACGGAATGTCTTTAATGATGAAATATACACGAACCTTTGTTTTTCTTTTGGCACGGTTCACACATCACTCACTTACTAATCATTGCTCCAGGACACTGTTGGCATGCTGCTGGGGAGTGCTGAAGAAGGGCTAATGAGGCAAGTAAAATAACCCCTAGCTAGCAAGCAAGGTGGGGAGAGGGGAGGACAGGTAGAGGTCTGCCAGGACCAAGGTCATGACGCCTGCAGTCTTCTCGGGTCACCTCCCTGCAAATGCTTTTTCCCAAGCCTGGTTCTTTCTTGCAAATCCTTGTCCCTGGTCACTGCCTTGATTGCTTAAGGAGAGATCAAGCAGCTTGTGTGACCAAGGCTGGATCACTACCCTGGACATACATCTTCAAGTTCTGGATTCTGGAAATGGCTTAGGGTTTTTTTTTTTTTTTTGCTTTGTTTTGTTTTGTTTGTTTTTTTGTTTTTGCAGAATACGTTGAGGAAGGAATCTTGCATAGTCATCTGTAGATTAAGACTCTTTCAGGCAGGCGGTGGTGGCACACGCCTTTAATCCCAGCACTCGGGAGGAAGAGGCAGGCAGATCTCTGTGAGTTCGAGGCTGGGATGGACTGACAGCCTCCAAAACAATACAGAGAAAACCAAAAAAAAAAAAAAGAAAAAACGAAAAAAGAAAAAAAGACTCTTCCAGTAGTTCACAGCACTCAGAAAGTCACTGTGTGCATGTGAGGGCTGGGCCCCACCACAATGGGGAATGGTCTACTTTAAAATGTTGGCATTGTCTTTTTTTTTCAATTTAAATTAGAAACAAGCTTTCTTCACATGCCAATCCCAGCTCCCTCCCCTCCTCCCCTGCCCCTCCAGCCCTCCTAACCCTCACCCTTTCTCCACTCTGCTCCCCAGGAAGGGTGAGGCCCTCCATGGGGGATCTCCAAAGTGTGTCATATCATACAGCCGAGGTCCTCCCCATGTGTCCAGGCTGAGAGAGCATCCCTCCATGTGGAATAGGCTCCCAAATCCATTCATATACTAGAGATAAATACTGATCTACTATCCAAGGCCCTATAGATTGCTGAGGCCTCCTCACTGACACCAACGTTCAAGGAGACCGTATCACTCGCATGCTGGCCTCTCAGTCATCAGTCTGGGGTCCATGAGCTCCCCCTTGTTCAGGTCAACTGTTTCTGTGGGTTTCACCAGCCCAGTCTTGACCCCTTTGCTCATCACTCCTCCCTCTCTGCAACTGGGTTCCAGGAGTTCAGTTCAGTGTTTAGCTGTGGGTGTCTGCATCTGCTTCCATCAGCTACTGGATGAAGGCTCTAGGATGGCATAGAAGGTAGTCATCAATCTCATTATTGGGGAAGGGCATTTAAGGTAGCCTCTCAACTATTGCTTAGATTGCCAGTTGTTGTCATCGTTGTAGATCTCTGAAAATCTCACTAGTGTCAGATCTCTCCTCAAACCTATAATGGCTCCGTCTATTACAGTATCTCTCATCCTGCTCTCCTCTATTCTTCCTCTTACTCAATCTTCCAGCTCCCCCATGTCCTCCTCTCCCTTCTCTTCTCCCCTTCTCTTTCTCCCAATTCCCTCTCTCCTACCTCCATGCTTCCAATTAGCTCAGGAGATCCTGTACCATTCCTCTTCTATGGGGTACCATGCATATTTCTCTTAGGGTCCTTCCTGTTTCCCCATACTCTCTGGCTGTGGGATTGTAGACTGGCAATCTCCTGCTCCATATCTAAAATCCATATATGAGTGAATACATACCATGTTTGTCCTTTTGTGACTGGGTAACCTCACTCAGGATGGTTTCTTCTAGTGCCTGTGAATTTCAAGATTCTCTTGTTTTTTGTTTTTTTCCTGCTGAATAGCACTCCGTTGTGTAAATGTACCATATTTTCTTGATCCAGTCTTCAGTTAAAGGGCATCTATGTTGCTTCCAGTTTCTGCCTATTACAAGCAATGCTGCTATGAACACAGTGGAACAGATATCCTTATTGTATGAATGTGTATCATTTGGGTATATGCCTAAGAGTGGAATTGCTGGATGTTGAGTTAGACTGATTCCCATTTTTCTGAGGAATCTCCACACTGATTTCCAAAGTGGCTGTACAAGTTGGCACTCCCACCAACAGTGGAGGAGTGTTGCCCTTTCTCCACATCCTCTCCAACATAAACAGTCATTGGTGTTTTTTATTTTAGCCATTCAGACAGGAGTAAGATAGTATCTCAGAGTTGTTTTGATTTGCATTTTCCCTGATGGCTAAAGATGTTGAGCACTTTCTTAAGTGTCTCTCAGCCATTTTAGACTCCTCTATTGAGAATTCTCTATTTAGTTTTGTACCTCACTTTTTAATTGGATTATTTAGTGTTTTGGAGACTTGCTTCTTGAGTCCTTTTAAATTTTGGAGATCAGCCCTCAGTCAGATGTGGGGTTGGTGAATATCTTTTCACATTCTGTGGGATGCCTTTTTGTCTTGTTGACTGTGTGCTTTGCCTTACAGAAGCTTCTCAATTTCAAAAGGTCCAATTGTGGATCTCTGTGCTACTGATATTATGCTCAGGAAGCAGTCTCCTGTGCCATTTCATTCAAGGGTGCTTCCCACTTTCTTTTCTAAGAGTTTCAGTATTTTTATGTTGAGGTCTTTGATTTTTTGGGACTTAAGTTTTGTGCATGGTGATTGATATGGATCTATATGCAGTCTTCTACATGCCAACATCCAGTTATGACAGCACCATTTGTTGAAGATGCTTTCTTTTTTCCATTGTATAGTTTTAGCTTCTTTGTCAAAGATCAGGTGTTCATAGGTGTGTGGGTTAATATCAGGTTCTTGGATTCTCAGTTTCTCATGTAAGTGATTTCTCACTAATAAAATAACACACAACATCCCTATCCCATGAATGGTAATCTTCCTCTATATGGTATCTTCTTTTTTTAATTTCTTTTTTTAATGACTCAAAGTTCTTGTCATACAGGTCTTTCACCTGTTTGGTTAGAGCTACCCCCAAGATATTTTATATTGTTTGTGGCTATTGTAAAGGTGATGTTTCTCTGATTTCTTTCTCAGTACATTTATTGCCTATATATGGTAAGTCTACTGACTTTTTTTGAGTTAATCTTGTTTCCCCGCAACTTTTGCTAAAGGTGTTTATCAGCTGTAGGAGTTCCCAGGTAGAATTCTTTGGATCACTTATGTAGACTATCATGTACACTTGCAAATAGTGAAAGTTTTACTTCTTCCTTTCCAATTTGTACTCCCTTGAACTCCTTTTGTTGTTTTATTGCTCTAGCAAGAACTTCAAGTACAATATTGAAGATATATGGAGAGAGTGGACAACCTTGTCTTGGTCCTGATTTTAGAGGAATCACCTTGAGTTTCTCTCCATTTAGTTTGATGTTGACTGTTGGTTTGCTGTATATTGCCTTTGTTATGTTTAGGTGTGTTCCTGTTATCAAAGGATAATCTCCCTTGTCCCTCCTGATCCCTCTAAGGTCCCTCTAAGACCTTTATTACGAAGGGGTGTTGAATTTTTCAGAGACTTTTTCAGCATCTAGTGGTTCAGATCATGTTTTTTTTTTTTCAGATTGTTTAAATGGTGGATTACACTGATGCATTTTTGTATGTTGAACCATCCCTGCATCCCTGGGATAAAGCTTACTTGATCATGGTGGATGGTGTTTCTGATGTGTTCTTGGATTCTATTTGCCAGTATTGTATTGAGTATTTTTGCATCAACATTCATCAGGGAGAGTGGTCTTAGTTGTGTCTTTGTGCGGTTTGGGTACCAAGGTAATTGTAGCCTCATAAAAAGAGTTTGGCAATTGTAAAGGGAAGCCTTTTCTCCTTGCCACTGCTTTGGTCCCCCCCGCAGTCACCTGGGCTCTGCCGCGTTGTAGTCCCCAAATAACACACAAGACGCTGTATTAATTATGAAGCTGTTGGCCTTGCTTGTTTCTTACTGGCTAGCTCTGACTTAAGTATTTACCCCAAAATGGTTAATCTAAGTATTTCTCTTACCGGAGAAGTTTCCAGGCTTCTTATCCCTATCGCAGTTACATCTTGACTCCTGTGTTTCTCCTACCCAGAGTCCTCCTTGACTCCTAGTCCCACCTATCTTGCTTCCCTATTGGCCAACAGTGCTTTATTGACATATACATAGGACTTCCCCATCATCTCCTCTTTTCTGTCTAAACAAAAGGTCTTAACTTTAACATAGTCAAATTATATATAACAGAACAGTTATCAAGTAAGAACACAGTTACAATATTTTGTCTATCAACACTTAGCAAGATTTAAAGAAAATATTATCCATCCCATCCTTGTGAATCCAAAGTTCTATATGTAGCTTATCTTTTATCATAACTAAGGAAATCTATAATTATCTGTCTTCAACTCCATCAAAGACCACAGAAGGATAATATATAAACACTAGAATTGACAGAGATATCTTGCTACCTGGACAGTCATCTGAAGTTCCTCTGTATTGTTGGGGCATCCATCTTCAGCCCATAGGCCACAGTGTGTCTGGAAGACTTCTCAGCAAAGCAGGAAATTTCAAACTGTCCATATGCATTGGCAGTCTGTCCATCATTTTTCTGTGTCCTGCAGAAAGTCTTGTAGACTCTTCCATGAAGCAGGAACCCTGAATGACTATTTGAGTTCAACAGTCACTTTCCTTGGGTCCTGCATGTCCAGTTTATACAGCAACAGTCAAGCAGTCTAGACAAGAGCAGTTTCTTGCCCAAATGGCTAATCTTGCCATGTTGAAAGCAAACTCCATAATGAGTTTCTTTGATGCCCATCTTCCTCTCAGATGTAATTGGTGCTGCCGGGAGCAGACATTTCTCATTGTCAAGAAAAAACCTAAACCATTTTAAATGCCATTTTTGAAGGTCTTTGAAAGGTTTGAAGACTGTCTATCTATCTGTCTCAAATACATCTCTATATATCTAGAAAACCTAACTTACCTAACTATAAATTCTATTATAAGTAACTATCTATAGTCTGTATTTAATTATGCATTACATTTTAAAAGACCAGTATAAGCACAATACTTAATCAAGAGGAGAAATATACATATCACAAAACTGACCTTGAATTTGTATCAATAAATGAAAAACCATACCAATACAAAGTACTCATTTCCATAACATAGTCCCCTTTTTCCTTTAAGAAGAGATTGGTTGTGATCATTAACCAATTATAAACAATCCCATTTAAATGAAAACAAAGATTTATAAACAAGATGGGAATTAGGACGTCACTCATTCCAAACTGCTTCATGCTGGAAGGGGGCGCTGTTTATACCATGGGGATCATGACAAAACTCAGACACCTGTATAAGTCCTTATTTTCGGGGTCTGTAAGATTGCATCATCTTAGCTGTTTCAATTGTTGGAACACCTGGCCCACTGCTTCTGGGGGTCTTGGTTCATCAAACCACAGGAGCCTGGAAGGAATCCTCAGCTTTACATTTTCTGTAGAAACATAAACAAAAACTCTTTTCCAAAGTAACATATCCTTATACTTAAATTTTGAAGTCAAGACATTTTCAAAAGCTATAAGTTGAATTAATTCAGCAGCATTTATAATCAAGTGTACTTTAGCAGTTGTCCTTTCTGAGCAATCAAAAAACTGAAAAACACAATAGTGTACAGTATCCAGACTCTCTGTGTATTTTTCATCTTTACATGGCTTATTTATTTATCTATTACTATTACTTTATTTTTTTACTTTTATTTATTTTTCTATGAGACAGGGTTTCTCTTTGGAAATCCGCCTGCCTCTGCCTCTTCAGCAAATCCTACCAGCTTGTGCTACCACAGCCGGCTTCTCTACTTATTTACCACTTTGCAGTTTCTTTTTCACTCTCAATCTTATGTATATTTTTAAACACACTGTAAACCTTTAGAGGTTTTCTTCATCTAAGTCTGACTTTACTGTAAATCTTTATGTTTTTCTGGCCATGTGTCTTATCTGTTAAAACTGAGGCTGTTTAAACTGCAGTTTTTCCAAGATGGCGGGCGTAAGTGTGATTCCAGCTCACCGTCACAGACTATGCTGAGATCCAGCAAAAGCTGCTGGCTTGGAGATGTGGTCACTGCCACTTCCAGCTGTGCGTACACACCTTTCAATTGTTAGCAGAGTCTCTTAAAAGAACCTTGCTGTTTTTTTTCCTTTTTCTTTCTTTTTTTTATGCTGAGTCAGGAAGACTCCCTTAAGCAGGACGAATGAGTGCTTGTCGCTAGCAAAACAGAGCCCACCTGAGAAAAATGCTGCTACCAAAAAGCCACGCTTTTCTCCGTTCTTTTGTTTCTAAAATTCCTTTAAAGCTTTTGTCATTTTACGTGGAAATTCATGATCCTGCTCCTGATCACCATTTGTAAAGAGAAGCCTTCCTGCCAGCCTGGTTCCAGAGCCGCATCAGTCCCAAAGAAACACACAGGAGGCTATATTAATTATGAAGCTATTGGCCTTGCTTGTTTCTTACTGGCTAGCTCTGACTTAAGTATTTACCCCATAATTGTTAATCTAAGTATTTCTCTTACCGGAGCAGTTTCCGGGCTTCTTTTCCCTATAGCGGTTACATCTTGACTCCTGTGTTTCTCTTACCCAGAGTCCTCGTGGAATCCTAGTCCCACCTATCTTGCTTCCCTATTGGTCAACAGTGCTTTATTGACATATACAAAGGACTTCCCCCATCAGGCAATGATCCTCGCTTCTATTCTGTGTAACAATTTGAAGAGTATTGGTATTAGCTCTTCTCTGAATTTCTGGTAGAATTCTGCACTGAGACAGATGGAAGCAAAGTCAGATACCCACAGCTAAACACTGAATTGAACTCCTGGAACCCAGTGACAGAGATGGAGGGTCAAGACCATGCTGGTGAAACCCACAAAGACAGCTCCACTGGACAAGGGGGAACTCTTGAAACCCAGACTGAGAAGCCAGCAGGAGACTGATCCAGACTCCCTGAATGTAGTGTCAGTGAGCAGGCTGCAGCCATATCTGGGGCCTTGGGTAGTAGATCAGTGTTTACCATGGTGTACAAATGAACTTTGGGAGTTCACTCCACATGGAGGGAGGCTCTCTCAGCCTGGACACATGGGGAAGGGCCTAGGTCCTGCCCTGGATGAAATGACAGACTCCGGAGACTCCCCCATGGAGGGCCCCATGGGAGAGGGAGCTAGGATTGACATGTGAAGTATGCATGTTTCTAATTTAAATAAAAACATATTGAGAGAGAAAAAAAGAGAATTCTGCACTGAAACCATCTGGCCCTAGACTTTTTTTGATTGGAAGTCTTTTGATGACTGCTTCTATTTTGTTGGGAGTAATAGGTCTATTTAAATTGTTTATCTGCTCTTGATTTAATTGGTAAGTGAAATCTATCCAGAAAATTGTTCATTTCCTTTAAATTTTCCAATTTTGTCAAGTACAGGTTTTCAATGTATGACTGATGATTCTCTGGATTTCCCCAGTGTCTGTTGCTATGTCCTCCTTTTCATTTCTGATTTTGTTAATTTGCATGTTCTCTCTCTGTCTTTTGGTTAGGTTGGTAAAGGTTTGTCTATTTTGCTGATTTTCTCAAAGAACCAACTTTTTGTTTCACTGATTGCTTGTATTGTTTTCTTTGTTTCTACTTTATTGATTTCAGCTCTCAATTTGATCATTTGCTTGCATCTACTCCTCCTGAGTGACTTTGCTTCTTTTCGTTCTATAGATTTCAGATGTTCTATTAATTTCCTAGTGTGGAATTATTATTATTATTATTATTATTATCATTATTATTATTTTCCGGTTTCTTCATGTGGGCACTTAGTGCTATGAACTTTCCTCTTAGAACTGCTTTCAGAGTGTCACATATGTTTGGGTATGTTGTGTCGTCATTTTCATTGAATTCTAGAAGTCTTTGATTTCTTTATTTCTTGCTTTACCCAAGAATTTGTGGGGTTTCTGCAATTTGTGGTGTTGTTCAATTCTAGTTTTAAGCCATGGTCTGTTAAGTTGCAGGGGGTTATTCCAATTTTTTTTGGTATCTGTTGAGGTTTGCTTTATTGCCAAAAAATTAAATGGGAAGAAACTCAAATAAATCCACTCTTCCCCATGTCAATTCAATATAGTACCTGAAGTTTTAGCTAGAGAAATAAGACAACTGAAGGAGATCAAGGGGGATAAAAATTGAAAAGGAAGAAGATAAAGTATCTTTATTTGCAGATGATATGATGGTATAAATAAGTGGCCCTAAAAATCTCGACAGGAAACTCCTACATTTGATAGGATTCCCTGTTCAACTTTGATATGAACATTTTTGCTGCATCTTATTATTATATTTTGTTGTGTTTGGTTATCACCTCTTAGAATCCTGTTTTCTCTAATGAAACACAAAAAGGAAGTGAATTTGGAGGGAAGGGGTGTTAAGGAGTAACTGGGAGAAACAGAGGGAGGAGAAACTATAATCAGGATCTGTTATATGAGAAAATAATCTATTTTAAAAAATTTTTTTAAAGTAGTTAAACATCTGAGAATATCTAACTCAAGTAGTGAAAGATAATTTAATCAAAGTATTACAAATCATACAATAGTATAGTCAATTCCCCATGGTACAACTCATAAAATCCAGGATAAAAAAAAATCAGAAAATCCTCTAATTTTTAGTATGTTCAAAGTACGGATAAGAACATTTCTGCTATTATATAGTTTATAAAAGAACCTCCAATGAGAAGAGATATATACAGAAGGCCAAATCAAGAAAGAAACAGAAGAGGGTCATGGAAGTCAACTAAAGTGCAGAGAAATGTTTTCACTGGGAAACTGGTCCAATGGTGCAAGACAGAATAATCCCCACATTATAAACCAGAAGGGAGAATTTAGGAATGATGGTAACACTCCCAATGCAAGCTTGTCTTCTTATTATTTAATTTGTTTCCTACTTTACTGGTTTGTTGAAAGATGTGGCCAGGAAACAATGTAATATTTTCCACATCACATTTAGATAAGTTGTGTTGAAGCAAAATAAAATTAAACACACACACACACACACACACACACACACACACACACACACACACACACCACACACGAAGAAAGCCAGGCACTAAGAGTCAGTGAAACAATTAATTCAAGGGCCTCCACTCTTGCAGCTAGTGGCTAGTGCCTGTAATAGGGAATTTTGTTCCTGTTTCCTTACATAACACACTTTCATATGATGGAATTTCGATCTTTCAGAAAAAAGAAAAAAAGCAGCAGCATCGAACACTTCCAAGATCCAGGGATAAAGTTTCCCTGATGTTGCATTCTAGAGGGAGAGGAAGACAGAAAACAGAAATGCCAGTGTTCAGAGCTGGGACATTTGCCTTGAAGGACAGAGAGTTGCTGGGTCAGGCAAGTGTAGGTTAGGTAAGAGGACCCGGGAGAGCCTTTCAAATATAGTGAGATAGCACAAATGTCAGAGAACATGCAGTGTGAACTTTGTAGGAGAAAATAATAAATTCAAAGGCTCTGAGTTAGGGATGTTCTTGCAGGAGACATGCCGTGAAATACCTGTGTGTGGGGGGACAGAGCATTGCATACCTATATCAAAGGGGGTCTTCAACCAGCTAGGCTAAGATTCTTAAAGCATAGTTTTGCTTTGAACTGGGAGGATGTGGTGACTGAGTTGGTAAAGCATTTGCCAGGCAAGCCTGGCCACTCGGGTTTGAAGCCTGGATGTGTTCCTGTGTAAAGGTGTGCCTGGGGTGGGAATCACATAATAATAGCACAGTACTGAGTTGAGCCTTTGCAATGTCAAATGCCCCTTTAAGGTTTGCATTGTTTGGGAAGTGCTGGTGTGTACTGGCATAGGGAGTGGCTGACTAAGGATGGACGGATTTGTGCCGGTCTTGAAAAGATGTGCTACAACTGAAACACGAAGGAGTTGAAAGTTACCCACAAGTCTTTGCAGCTCAAGCACGAACCCTTATTTTCTAAGTAACTCTTTTAAATTGCTGAATTTTAATCTGGACATATCATATATAATTTTCTTTAAAATATGTGTCTGGGAATGCCAATCAGAGTCATATAAGTAATACCCTTTCTCTATCACTCAGGATTTATTAGCATTCAATGTCAGTGTAAGTATATTGGTAATAAAACACGATTCTCACCAGGTAATGGTGGCACACCCCTTTAACTGGGAAGCAGAGGCAGGCAGATCTCTGTGAGTTCAAGGTCAGGCTGGTCTACAAAGCAAGTTCCAGAATAGCCAGGGCTACAAGAGAAACCCTGTCTGAAACAAAACAAAACAAAACAAAAACAACAACAACAACAAAAAACCCAAACATGATTCTCTAATCTTCCTTAAACAATTAACAGGGACTAGAGAGATGGCTCAGCCATTACGAGCACTGGCTTTTCTTCCAGAGGACCCATGTTTGATTCCCAGCACCCATGTGGCAACTCACAACTAATTGTAACTCCAGCTCCAGGAGATCTGACATGCTCATTTGGCCTCCCAGGGTACCAGGCACACAGTCTGTTCACAGACATGCACACAGAAAAACACCAACAAACATATATAAAAATTAACAACATTTATGTATATAACACACGTTGTGTAAGTGTGTTTGCCTTACACACCCCATTGAACAAGGAGCTCCTGGGATCCTTTCCTGGCTACAAGTTTTGTAAGTGTCTATACAAAAATGCAATTTTGTTAATAATGTAATTTCTTACATATTAATGACTCCAAGTAGATGGTAAAGGCATAGGTTAACAGTGTTCATATATTATTGCCTAAGCTGTTTTTTGTGAAGATTCCTCCTAAAGCTGTGAAGTCTTCTTAATGCTATGAATGCAATGAAAAAAAAATACTTGTGAGAACTCTTCCTGCAAGCAGACATTAGGACTGAACAATTCTTACCTGGCCGCTGCTGATGGGAGTGGGTGTGGAATGTATTTATAGCTGTGTGGAAACTAGTCTTATGTTTGAGGTAAACAGAAAAGTTGACATCAGGGCTCATGGTGGGAAAGGGCTTGGGTGAAGCAGGATGTGCTGGCTGGGGTTTGTTTTCATTCCTCGAATGGGGAAAGATTTCCTTAAGCCTTGCCTTTACAAAACCTAAGGTTCAAGGACTTCTTTACCAAGCAAGCTTCAGCTCACAGTTACACTGACCTGTTTGTCACATTGTGTAAAGCAATCCAAGACCGACAGACAAAGAACACTCGGGAAGTCTAAATGCCCTGAGTCGCAGGTCTAGGTAGGACACATGGTAGAGGAGAGAACAGCCTCCCACAAATTGTCCTCAGACTTCCATGCATGCATCAAGGCATGCATATGCCTCCACCCCGCTCCCAAATAATTAGGTATGAGAAATAAAATAAAATGTCCAAGCGATGTTCCTGAAAACTGGATGACCCATCAAAAGTACCAGAAGGAAACATGCCGAGAAGGTTGGAACTTAACAGCTGCATTCTGTTTGGATGAAGGCCACCCTCTCTGTGCTTGTGTGTATCACTAGTGCTCAATTAATTTTCTGGGACGCTGTGTCATGCAGGGTCCTCCCGGCAGGTAGAGCGGGAAAGGGCCAGTCCAGCCAGTTCCTACCCTGGGGGCTGAGCAGGATGGTGAGCATCGAAGACTCCGACCCTCCCCCCATTAGTTACCTGAGAGAAAAAATACATACTGAGTCGGGAGTCTGGAAGCAGGATCTTCATTTATTTCACCAGGCAAGAACTTATATAGGGCTAAGGTAGGGGATGGGAAACATAGGATAGGGTAAGGTGACATGAGGAGGAAGGGCCAATAATATTCCACCAAGTGGGCAGGTAGCCAGGCAGGGGGCAACCTTACATCAGGTCTGGCTGAGTCACCCCCTTAGTGGAGGTTACAGGTCAGAGACAGGTCGCCAAACTCTAGCCAGGCTCAGGAGCTTACACTGGGCATCACATCTGAGCCCTAAACTCAAGTCAGGTTTAGGAGCTTACACTGGGCCTCGAATCCGAGCCTTTCTTAGGCCCAACAGTGTCACCATGTAGGCACTTGTGTGACCTTTGCCTGAACTGTTTGGACTGAAAGCAGTGTGGAAACCAGGAGCACAAGGTACAGCTGAAGCGTGCCACAGCTCCGTTTACCTGCCTCCTCAGACTGTGAAAGGGAAAATGGGTGTAGAGGGAGAGCCCCCAGCAACACAACCTACTGGGCTCTGACGGTTCTGACACGTGGTGTTGCTGATGAATGGTAAACACAAGCAAGTCGGGCTTCTGCCACCTCTGCAAAACCTAGCTGAGAAACTAATGACAATCAGGAAATCTCTTGCTTGTCAGGAAAAGTTTTAGAACGGGAAGAAGAAATAAACCAAAGAATGAACTAGAAGCTGAATTTAATGCAAGTTCCACATTTTAAAAACAAGTGTGGATTAGCTGCAGGCTACCCCTTTATTAATTACGGTGTTTTAAGTTTAAAACACAAATGGATTATATTCTCACTTTTTATGGCTAAGGAAATTAATTGTCCTAAACTTGTGGTTTGTACTAAATATATTGCTGAATTTTACAAATAATCTGCAAGCATTGCAAAATTGGATTATCTGTTCTGTTTTGCTCTAAATGGTTTTAAATCTTCTTAAGTTTTTGTTATATTTCCCAAACATCAATAATATCAATGGAATGAAAACAATTCAATTTTAAGTCACATAAACCATTAATGGAAAGGAGTCACCAATAAGGGATATTAGGTTTTTCTTACGGGAAGGCAACTGATATACAGTTTATGGGAAGAAATTATCATTAAATTTATTCTTACTCATTGTCTATGTTGGGACATTTGTTTTCTTGTAAATGACTATTGTATTAGTCAGGATTTTCTAAAGGAACAGAACTGGTAGGATTATATATGTGCATATATATATGATTTTATATATTATGATATTGATATAATATATTAAAATATATATTTAAGGATATTCATTAAGTTGGCCTGTAGGATGATGGCTGGGAGGTCCAACAATGGCAGCCTTATATTTGGTTGAGAATCCTATAGTTGTTCAGTCCCCAAGACTGATGTCTCAGCAGTCCTAGTCTGGTGCTGGAGTCCTGGCAGATTCCTGGAGAGTTGCTAATTTCCAGTCTACATTGAAATCCCAAAGAAGTGCTGGTTCCAGGAGCAGCAAAGGAATGCTTCAGCAACAGGACAGAGGAACTTGCCAGCCAGAGTTAGGGCAAGCAGGCAACACAGTCTCCTTCCTCTCTGTCGTTTTGTCTTGGATGGCTCTAGAAGATGGAGCCTACATTTAGGGTGGGTCTTCCTGCTCTAAATAACCTGATCAAGAACACTTCTCACAGGACTGCTCGTCATCTTAGCTTTTAGTTGATGTCAGACATAGTCTACAAGCAAGATTAGTCATTGTTACGTTACTTTAAAAGGGGTTCATTGTATCTTATGTGGATATGGTATCTCAGCTGTCCTACACATCTATGTGCACATTTATTTTTGTGTGTTTCTAGTTTATGAAAATTTTAAAATGTATTTCAGTTCCATTAAATTAAGATGTGAATCTTAAGAGAACTAGTGGTTTCATGAGTTTGTGATTAAAGTCTGAGTCTCATAGATGCCATCAGGATGCTGAGTTTCCCTTAACTCTTGAAGGTAGGTGGTCCTCTGCAGTCTCACAGGGTTTCTGCACCAGTGTCACTTGGGAAAGAACCCAAAAAGATGAAACCAAAGGAAAGAAAAGGCAAAGCAAGTGGGAGAGACACTCAAACTGCACACTGGTCAGTGGCATAGCCGGACCCTGAAACTGGCTACCCCATTTCCAGGCAGTGCTTGGGATCTTACAAATTTAACTTTAGTTTTTTTCAAAGCTTATCAAATCCTGGAGGATCTATCTGGAGAATCCCAATAAGCAAACTGTACTCTTGCCAGAGAACTGCTATTCATGTGTCAAGGGTAGGTGAAGAGTAAACTTTAGCATTTTCTGCACAATTGAATCATTCTTTAAAAAGACAGGCTGGCTCCCTTTGGAATAATGTCTTAATGCTCTGGGACTAGCCTGGATATAGGGCTTTTCGAAGCTGCCACACTGATGGTCGTGTACCCTGCTGAAGAACTCTGCTGGGAGAAGAAGTAATCCTCGAGTTCATTATAAATAATATTGGTTGCTAGGGGCGTTCAGCACACAGTCAGTTCTTCCTGACTGTCTGCTATCTCTTCACTAGCTTGAGGGATTTATCAACCCACTGCAGTGTGGGTCACATAATAGAAGAAGTAGCTTGGGTGCTTTCTCAAGGTTTTTCAGTGTAATTATGTCATTGCTGTAAGTGATTATTCTCAGAGTCAAGCATCTGTGGGAATTCAACCAGACCCTCTTACAAAAGGATTATTCTAACGTAGTTTGTGGACTGTTTATCTCCTCTCCTGAAGGTATGGAGGCTAACAAGACCCTCATACCTAGTCACTCCCTGCAACCTGCTCCATCCAAGTCTGCCTTGATTGTATACAGCCTTTGGTAAGGACTAGAGTATGAGAAAACTAGGGAAGATGTGCTTCATTTGTGTGACTACTTGGAAACTCTCATCCCAGCCAGGTGTGGTGATGCACGCCTTTAATAATCCCAGGACTCAGGAGGCAGAGGCAGGTGGATCTCTGTGAGTTCAAGGCCAGGACAGCCAGAATTCCATAGAGAAACCCTGTCTCAAAAAGAAAAAAAGAAAATGAAAAAAAAAAGAAAAAGAGAAAGAAAGGAAGAAGAAAAAAAGGAAGGAAGGAAGAAAGAAGAAAGGAAGGAAAGGAAACCCTCATCTCAGTTGGGTAGTCATTCTTTCCAGGTGTGTCCTGTTGAGATGAGGGGCACTCACACCTGTGTAAGTAACCCCTCACCTATGCTCTGTAAGGAAGCCCAGCAAACTCACGGGTTTCCTAGCCTTTGTCCATCACTGTGAACTTAGGAAAGGTAAACATTGTATATGTCTCTTTCTGTGTAGGAATTTTATGCCAGTAGAGTTCTGACTAACAAATGTTGAACAAAAGTGCCTACAGCAAGTCGGCCTGGGTGTTCATCCTGAAAATTACAAGGAGAAACATCAAATCCACAATTCTACTTCCTGCCTACATATCATATTTCCCACCTGCAGGTGATTAAGCACATCCTGTGCAGTTGGGGCAACCAATCTTGTTTACTGAAGTGAAGACATGTGGCTTGTTATCTTTATCTTACATGAGCAACAGGCACCCCCCATTCTAGGATGCTATCTGTTCTTGGGCAAGTGGGGCTTATAAGTTAACTTTAGCCTTCACATTCCCATGTTGAGTTGTATCCTAAGTCAAATCCTTGCCTCTGTAGTGGATACCTGTTTATATTGGGATCTAATAACCATTAGTGGTACCCAAATGTGAATTTAAGTATCTAGTTAAGGCTTTAACGATGCAAGGGCCAATAGTTATTAGCAGAGACAGCAGAGCCAAAAGTCCTATAATGGGCTACCATCTGAGAATGGGAAAAAGTCGTTTTTTTCATCTGGGTCCCTTCTTTTTGCAATTTTTTTTGAGTATAGTCAGTTTATCTCTAATGACTCCCAAGTGATTTGCATAAAAATTTTCTCTTAAAGCCATATACTTCCTTGTTTTGTATAGAGCAGGTCAAATGTCCTATCATACTGTAGAACTACTTTAAGTAATGAATCTACTTGTTGATAAATCTGGGCCTGTTTGCCTTTAACAGGTATCTTTCCTGATATACCAATAGGCATTATAGGTAGCCATTTTGTCCCCTATTCCAGGGAGTATCCTTTTGACCTAACATTCCATCCTGCTGGGGATAAGCGGTGATGTAATCTCTTCTGTAACTACTTCCTGCTGAAACTAGGACTTTACTGTCAGGGCCCAGAAAGACTGGAATGCTTAGTCAAAGGCCAGGAGGGGATTCAGGCAATGGGGCACTCGACAGAAGCATCTGACTAGACTAGCTGATCCAGCTGAAGAGGCAGGGAACAATCACATTGGCTGGGCCGGTTCCCTTCAGCTCACATCCTTTTGAAGCAATTTGTAGCCCACAACAGACTCCTGGAGGGTGTTATCAGCCAAGTGAAGATCTGCTGAGACAGATATAGACTAGGGACAGAAGTTCAAGGTAAGAAACTTAAAGGGAGGCAGAGGCAGGTGGATCTTTGTGAGTTCCAGGCCAGACTGGTCAACAGAGCAAGTTCCAGGACAGCCTCCAAAACAATACAGAGAAACCCTGTCTCAAAAAACAAAAAACAAAACAAAACAAACAAACAAACAAAAAAAAACCTTAAAGGGAAATTTTATATTTGGAACTTTCAGTCCTATTATCCTGGGAGCTTGGGGAGAGGAGGAGCCCCATTAACAGGAAGAGAGAGATCACCTCCTCAGGAATAGGCAGATGGGGATACTTAGGCTGTACTTACCTGGAGTCCATTTACCCTGTGAGATGTGGATCCAGTCTTAGGACTTCCTTGACTCCCTGAAGCTTGATTTTTTTAGTTTACAAAAAGAGATGAAAGTTTTAGAAACAGCAGCATTACTACTGTTTGTAATCTGTACTAAAACCTATATTAGACAGCTGGGGTAGACTTGTGCCTTAGAGTCATAGCAAAAGATAATGGCTTTGGATTAAAAAAAAATCATGAACATTCTTTTCTCTGTCCAGAGGACTGGATATATATATATATATATATATATTGGAAAGAGATATTTTTAGCCTTATGAGAAGCACCTTTAAATCTGTATTTAGAAGACAACGCAAGGAAATTTTAAACCTTGAGCATGTGACTCACAATAGTAGTCAGTGCTTATCAGAACCTCATTGATCAATGTTAAAACTCTAAAATTTTGAAATCTCAGTACAACAACATAGAGATGGAAGGAAATCTAAAACATTTTTCATTACCTTAAGTCATTTTCTGTAGGAGGAAGTCTATGTCGCCATTAAACATGTGACTTACTAGAGGCGCATACAGATGAGGTAATAAAAGGGCGGTTTACCACACCGCTAACCACACCCACTTTAGGCAGGACTAAAGACGTATACGGCTGGACGTAAAGACGTATACGTACGTAGGCGGAACTACGTCACTAGCCAAGCCCACTTTTGGGCATGGCTAGGGGGCGTTACGGGGGAAGGCATAAAAGACAGCGCACAGGAAGTCTCGCTCTCTTTTCCTGGAGTTCGGCTTCCGGTCCAGTCGCTAGCTGAGATCTGCTGGGCTTCTCGGGGTTTGGTATCGTGTGAGTAATTTTCTAAATTAAATACTTAGCTTCCCTTTCAGTAACTGTGTGTCGCGTATCGTTACAGCGTCCGTAAAGCCAACAGTTTGGTGTCGGAGCGGGATTGGAATCGGGACCCAGAAAAAAACGGCTTCTCTCGGCCCGACCAGGCGCACGTGGACTCTCCTTTCGCTAAGTTCCTCACCACTTCGCTCGGCAAGGCACGATTCCTGCCGCCAGGAACCAGCACCGTCTACCTGCCGGTAAGGTTAGGTATTCCAAGGTTTCTCTCACGGCCACGTGCTGTTTTACTGGCGGCCAGCTGACTCCGGCCACGTGCTCTCTCACTGGCAGCCTGTTGATTTCGGCCTGAATTACTCCACTGATAACAAACGTAACTGATTTATACAATGTCAATAGCTAACACTATGATGCAGGATGTTAAGAATTTTCTTGTTTTTTGTATGGATGGGATTTTAGAAAGGGTTGAGGACCTACCTGAAAGGTGCTTCCTACCCATGATGGTGATTATTAGCTTCATAATCAATATAATTTTGTTAATGAAATGGTTCAAAAATAGGAATAAACTTATACAGGTCATGCAGTCATCGCAGGATAGTTTTGAAATCTTAATACAAAGGATTCAGGAAATGCAAAATTCATTGCAGGAGAGTAAGAAAGGGTTGGTAGAAAATATTCAGGATATTAAAAATGATAATGTAGGTCTGACGAACAGGTTTAAAGAGACGGAACACAAAATTGAATTATTTTCAGGAAAAATGTGTTCCATAGATAGAATTGAAAAATTGGAACATAATGTGGAAACATTTAACGACAAACACGGTTCCATGTTTGATGATTTCACTAGCAAATTACAAAGACTGGAACATAAAATTGAAATGCTAGCAGAAAAGAATTGTTCCATGTCTGAGAGCAATGGTAAACTAACTGATAGAATATCATTTGTAGAAGGCAGTTTACATGCTATTGAGGTACTTGCTAAGGATGAGACTATTAGAAATTTGGAATCACATGTAAACGATGAATGTAAAAAAATGAAAGATTCCATGACATCCTTAGAAAATCATTTGTCCCAAGAACTTCAAGAGCTCAGAGAAACAATGATGAATAGACTGCAGGATTTAGAAGACGCTCAATCTGATACTTCAGAATCAGAAATACAGGCAACAGGTCAGGACAGGAGTTTCCCAACGCTTCTCAAATGCCGGAATGATTTCCCTAAGGTTGCTATGCGTTCCCCTATGGTTTTTCCAGTATCTGTATCAGAAAAACCAGCAACGAAAAAACAATCAAATGGTCCCATTGCTTATCACTGGGAGCCTATACAGATGAAGGATCTAAAAAATATTAAGGAGGCCATTGTCATGTATGGTCTTCATTCTCCCTTTGTCAGAGAGCTCCTAACCTCATGGGCTACTGTAAATAAAGTAACCCCAAAAGACTGGGCCCAATTAGCCTCTGCAGTGCTCGAAAATTCTTGCCAAATTCAATGGAGAGCTTTGTGGAGGCAAGAAGCAAAAGCAATTGAGATTCAGGAATTGCAGAACGGTCATGAAGTACCCCAAGACAAGATTCTTGGGGAGGGTCCTTATGCTGACACGCAGGTTCAATCTGCATATGATGAGCACATGTTGTCTTTGTGCCGTACAGCTGCTTTAAATGCCTTGGATAAGGTTTGTGAAACAGGAGAGATAATGCAACCCTACACCAAGGTATTACAGGGCCCAAGGGAAAGGTTCACTGAATTTTTAGAGAGATTATCCAGAGCAGTAGAGGTACAGGTAGCGAACCCAGAATCCAGGCGTCTCCTTATAGAATCTTTGGCGTATGAGAACGCGAATCCTCAATGCAGGCAGGTAATTTGGCCATTAAAAATAAGATCAGCGCCATTGGAGGAATGGGTTCTGCATACAGCGAACCTGGAATGTAAAAGTCAGGATACAGGAGCTTGGGTAGGTGAAGCTATTTCTACAGGTTTGAGGAGGCACCAGGATGCCAAATACCCTACCTGTGATGATATAGAGGCATGGGTAGGGAAGGCAATCTCAAAGAATTTAAATAGGCGTAAAGATGCAAAATGCTTTAACTGTGGTAGAATAGGACATCTTAGTAGGAACTGTAGACAACGCATTCCTAGAAATAATGCTTTTACCAGGAATGTATCAAATAGAAGGCCTAAGCCTCCTGGTCTATGCAGGAGGTGTGGGAAGGGGCGCCATTGGACTGATGAATGCTTTTCCACAATAGACAGACAAGGTAGATCTTTACAGCCAAAAAACGGAATAAAGGGGCTCAACCGAGCCCCAAACAGAGAGGTTATCCGGTCATTCCCAGTGACAGTGGAGGACAGCCTCTCCCAGGACAATTAGAAGATCCACTGCCCATTGTAAATAATACGGCACTGGATAATACATTAGCTCCAGAGGATGAATCAATTACATCAGGAGGAGATACAAAACATATATTTTGGCAAACTTCTATACAATATCATAGACCCAAACTTCCGGTTAAGGTAAATAATAGGGTGATTTACGGATTACTGGACACCGGAAGTGACGTCACTATCCTTAATCAGCAGTCCTGGCCACAAAACTGGGCTTTAAAAGAGGTTAATGTTCAATTCTTAGGGATCGGAACCCTATCTGAAGTTAAACAGAGCGTTAGATGGATTGACTTTATTGGGCCAGAAGGACAGAGAGGAAGGTTAAAGCCATACGTTGCAGATATTGCTATAAACCTCTGGGGTCGTGATCTACTCCAGCAATGGAATACGCAGATTAAAATTCCTCCTGTATCAGCTAGGAATTATAGACAAGCTCTTAGTGGTAGTAAGAATATAGTAAGACAGTACAGAAAACAGATGCCAAATGTACAGGCTGTGCAGAAGCAAGATGCTAGTGCCAAACCTACAGAGCAACCAAAAGCTCTACCATTAAAATGGCTGACAGATGAACCCGTCTGGGTGGGTCAATGGCCTATGACATCTGAGAAGTTAGAGGCTTTGGAGAAGTTAGTTCAGGAACAGCTAGATGCTGGACATATTGAGGAATCAACTAGTGCGTGGAATTCGCCTGTTTTTGTTGTCAAGAAGAAGTCTGGTAAGTGGAGAATGGTTACTGATCTTAGAGCCATCAACAAGGTAATTCAGCCTATGGGATCTCTACAACCTGGGATGCCGTTACCTTCTCTAATTCCTAAGGATTGGCCAATTATAGTTATAGACTTAAAAGATTGTTTCTTCACCATACCGTTACAAGAAAACGACAGAGAAAAGTTTGCCTTCACAGTACCTACCTATAATAATTCCCGTCCGGTACAGAGATTCCAGTGGAAGGTACTACCTCAAGGTATGTTAAACAGTCCAACTTTGTGCCAATATTTTGTGAATAAACCTCTAGAAATAATTCGTAAAAATTTCCACATTCGTTAATATATCATTATATGGATGACATATTATTGTCTGATTCAAATAAGGATACTTTGGAAAAGATGTTTGAGGCAGTAAAGGAAATTTTGCCTCGCTGGGGATTACAAATTGCTCCAGAAAAAATACAAAGAGGAGATTCTATTAACTATTTAGGTTATAAAATAGATGCTCAGAAAATTAGACCACAGAAAGTACAGATCAGAAGAGATCGTTACCGGACTCTTAATGATCTTCAAAAACTATTAGGAGAAATCTCTCAATTACAGACGATTATTGGTGTAGAAGGGCATGATTTAAAACACCTGAAAATGGCTTTAAAAGGAGATAAAGACCTAAACAGCCCACGAGTACTATCAGCTGAGGCTGAAAAAGAATTAGAATGGGTAGAAAAGAGAATATTAGAAGCACATGTGGACCGTGTGGATCCAAATCTGGACTGTATTCTGGTTATTTTACCATCTAGAGAATACCCCTCAGGACTATTAATGCAGAGGGACGACATCATTCTAGAATGGGTATTTCTGCCACATAAACAAAATAAAAAATTGAAAACATATATAGAAAAGATATCTGATTTGATATTAAAAGGTAAATTAAGGCTTCGTCAACTGACTGGGAAAGACCCAGCTGAAATTATTGTACCGTTAACGAATGAGGAAATTTCCTCCTTATGGAAGGATAATGAGTATTGGCAAATAGCTTGCAGTGACTTTTTGGGAAGTATTAGTAATAACTATCCCAAAACAGAGAGAATCAAATTCATAAAGAAAACAATTTGGATTCTTCCACGTATCGTGAGGCAAACACCTATTTCTGGAGTTCTTACCTTCTACACGGATGCAAACAAATCAGGTAAAGCAGGGTATAAATCAGGAAATATAAGTAAAGTAGTTCAAAGCCCTTACAACTCCGTACAAAAGGCAGAGTTATATGCCATTCTCATGGTACTTAAAGACTTTACAGAGCCTCTCAATATAGTCACGGATTCTCAGTATGCAGAAAGAGTTGTCCTGCACATTGAGACTGCAGAATTTGTTCCTGATAATACAGAATTAACCTCATTGTTTTTACAATTGCAGGAAATCATCAGAAACAGGACTCATCCTATATATATAACACACATCAGATCCCATACAGGTCTGCCAGGTCCTCTGGCACAAGGCAATGATGAAATTGATCGTTTATTAGTAGGTAATGTGTTGGAAGCTTCAGAATTTCATAAGAAACACCATGTTAACAGCAAAGGTTTAAAGAAGGATTTTTCTATCACCTGGCAACAAGCCAAAGAAATAGTAAGAAATTGTCCCAGTTGCTCATTGTACACTCAAACTCCATTACCAGCAGGTTGTAATCCTAAAGGTGTTCACAGAAATGAACTTTTGCAAATGGATGTATTTCACTTCCCAGAATTTGGCAGTTTGAAATATGTACACCATACTATAGACACATTCTCAGGCTTCCAATGGGCTACTGCCCTCAGCTCTGAAAAAGCTGATTCTGTTATTACACACCTCTTAGAGGTGATGGCTGTTATGGGTATACCTAAAACAATAAAAACTGACAATGGTCCAGCATATGTCTCCAGTAAATTGGAACAATTCTTCAAATATTATAATATAAAACATGTAACTGGTATACCTTACAATCCCACAGGACAAGCAATAATTGAAAGGTCTAACCGAACCTTAAAAGAGATGCTTCATAAACAGCCAGGGAAAACAAAGACACCTAGACACAGGTTACACAATGCTTTACTAACGTTGAATTTTCTTAATGCTGATGAAAAAGGACAAACTGCAGCAGAAAGACACTGGACTACAGAGAAGACTTCTGAACTGAACCAACCGGTGTATTTTAAGGATGTTATGACCTCAGTCTGGAAACCAGGACATGTGTTACGTTGGGGAAGGGGTTATGCTTTTGTTTCCACAGGAGAAGAAAAGGTTTGGGTTCCATCAAAATTAATTAAAATTCGATCAGAACAGAAAACATCTCAGGAGGAGGAAGATAACAGCCCATCTACAAATTCATAGTCCACAATGGGTAAAGTGACCTCCTAAAAGGAAAGAGAAGTGCTTTGTTTTTGTCCTCACAGGTAAACTCAGCAAAGAATACTGGACACATGGATTCCTGTAGAAGAATGAATAGCTACCCTGAGGACCATCAAACACACACTGTGTGGTATCAAAGTCTAAATCTCTCTATATTGCTTTTTCATAGTACACCTTTATCTTTATTTCTTCACATACCTCAGTTCCCATTCATTTAACTGAAACTGGCTTTGGAGTTGGATTGGCTCTCCTACTCTAAACCCAAGCATGTTATTTAAATACAATTCAGAATTTCTGTATTATATCAAAGAGCCATTGATATAAGACAGAAGAAATAAAATGAGGGACTGTTATCTATGGATTTCTTTTTCTGAACAGTCTAATTTCCTCCAGGTTTTCCATCTTCCCTATTGTCACCTCTTCTGTATGCTTACATATGAAAGTTAAAATATTTCTTTGTTAACAGTAATGTTCGAGTTTTCCAGAGAACAAGGGATTTCCTGACAGCAATCTTCAACTGCTTCCGAAAGAGAATGAGGATCCACTTCCTTGACTTCACCTGATTCGACTGGAGGCATCTGAATTGCCCCACATCATTGACTCCACCTGACAAGCACTATCCTGAAACTGGCTTGAAACTACATCACTCGACACAACTCCAGACCAAGGAACAGAAATAGCACATCTTCTGCAATCTGACCAGAGCTTCAAGATAAGAGCTTCAATCAACACTAGAACCTCAGTCAGGAACTTCAATCAAGCAGCTCCTGCCATACTGAGACTGTCTGATCTACTCAGATTTTGTTATACTAACATTTTCTTTTCACAGGTCCCCATGAGATTATCATCGTCCCATCTCAGCAGGAAGTAGTTTTGAGAATTCCACGCCCCCTCTCCCTACTATTGATATTATAAGTTTACACCTGTTAGTGTTAGTTTTCAATTATTTTAGAGTTGGGATTGGAAGGAGGTGTTCATATTTGGGTGTTTCTTTAAGATAAGTTTAGGTTTAGATAGAATAGATGTTTGATACATTTTGTTCATGGACACAAGTTAGTTGTCCTTTTTTAGACTAAAAGGGGAATTGTAGGAGGAAGTCTATGTCGCCATTAAACATGTGACTTACTAGAGGCGCATACAGATGAGGTAATAAAAGGGCGGTTTACCACACCGCTAACCACACCCACTTTAGGCAGGACTAAAGACGTATACGGCTGGACGTAAAGACGTATACGTACGTAGGCGGAACTACGTCACTAGCCAAGCCCACTTTTGGGCATGGCTAGGGGCGTTACGGGGGAAGGCATAAAAGACAGCGCACAGGAAGTCTCGCTCTCTTTTCCTGGAGTTCGGCTTCCGGTCCAGTCGCTAGCTGAGATCTGCTGGGCTTCTCGGGGTTTGGTATCGTGTGAGTAATTTTCTAAATTAAATACTTAGCTTCCCTTTCAGTAACTGTGTGTCGCGTATCGTTACAGCGTCCGTAAAGCCAACAATTTTCTTATATTTTATAACGTGCATTTATATACCTTAAAATATTTTCTTAAACCCTACATAAATTGAAAATCTTTTTCTTTCAATCTTATCATTTGCCAGAGACGTAAGTAGTAATTATTGAGAGTGATCATTGCAAAGCAAGTTCTGTTAAATATAGCGACAGAAAAATGTTACATCTGAAACCTGTTTATTCTTTTATATGAAGCCTGTTAGTAAGGCAAACCTGTCTGTGAGTTTGCCTTTTTTTGTTTTGTTTTGTTTTTGTTTTTAAATCAGGCGACCTAATAGTGCTAGAAAAGTAAGGTCTGAATTGTTGTTTTTATTTTTGTTTGCTTGTTTGTTTGCTTGTTGTTTGTACGTGTGTGCTTTTTTTTAATGTGAAATGCATTGCCCTGCTAAATTGATGAAGCTACAGTGAGCCACCAAGCCCTTCAGAGATCTGAGGCAGATACATTATAGCAGAAGGTATAATCCGAATGGTCTACGCATCGATTAAATGACAGAGACTTACCTATTATCCAGGCGGTTGCCCCAGGCTCCTGTGGTCTTGACGGCTTTGTTGAGGGCAGTGGCCAGTCTTCGGCTGTCATATAGGACAACATTTCATCTTCATCTGCCACACTGAGCAGCATCAACCTTCACCTGATGGACCCAGGTCTGAGAGGAGGACACTGGGGCATTGACCTTACTTTGACGAGGCAAGAAGAGCAGTTAATCCAAGAATATCCACAGTTTGTGCAGAGCTCTGGCAGCAGGTGAGACATGGGGCAGTTTCACCAAGTGGTTAATGTTACCACAGTTCAGGTGGAGTTGTGTCCCATCGATCTTTCACTAAACAATTTAAATGCCATATTCAACAGATCTCTGAAGAGTCTGAGGATTATAATCTAGCAAGTATATCTGATTCAAACAAACTTTACTTTTAAGTTATTTGCTTTAGGCCTTGAAAACATACAGGAGGCTAACTGAAACCTATTTGTCTAATTAATTACATTTGAACTTCGCATGACTACAGGTGTAGCTCTGAACACACTGAAGAATTTAAGCATTTATGAGGCGATTGACCATTAACTTGCATGTCTTAATAATCCTTAGTGGTTCATAACAAGCTAGAATTTTTATAAGATTAGGGTTTGCAGCTTTATCTCTTTCTGTTAAATTTAAGCCTCAAAATGCAACAATTCCTGAGTTGAAGCTCTTTTTAGTATCAAAATAAAACCTTGTATCATAAATACAGTACTTAGAGAGACTGGCAACTTTATATTTTCCTGGCCCTTTTAATAATGCACCACTACAGTATATCACAGTTTCTTCTATGATTCAGCTTATCAAAAAAGTCAGAGCCTAACAAAGTTAGCAAAGACAAGGAGATTAGAAATTCATTCTTGAATCCATCTCTGTTATCCTGAATAGACCTTAGGTAGGGACAGACAATCTATGGACTCTTTACCAGACTGCTTAGGTCACTGTCTTGCTGCCCCATAAGATAGGAGTATCCTAGTTTCTGATATTTAGTGTTTAGTACTCATAGCTATGGCCCTAATTCTTTAGCTTTTTATTTACTACTATTATTGTTATTATTATTATTTTGGTTATTTGAGACACAGTTTCTTTTTGTAGGATGTCCTAGAACTCCCTTTGTAGACTAGGCTGGCCTCAAACTCAGAGACCTGCCTACCTCTGCCTCCTGAGTGCTGGGTGGGATTAAAGGTGCACACCACCATACTGGCTTATTTATTTTTTAATATTACATATTAATAAAGACATTATAATATAAAACATTTTATAAACTTAAAATGGCCCATAGCCTTATAAATGTAAATATTTTAAAATATGTTCCTTTAAAACATCCAGATTTTTTTAATTTAAATTTTCTGTAAAAGTCCAAAATTTCCCTTTAAAGAAGTTTAAAATCGTTCCTGCAATATCAAAAATAAGTACTCTTTTTTTTAACTTCAAAAGGGAATAAATAGGGCACAACCATAACAAGGCAAAACCAAATTCCAACAATGCAAACAACTCAGTGCTCAACATCTGGAATTCATTTACAATCCTCTGGGCTTCCCCAAGGGGCTCAGGTCACCTTTGTGGCCTCATTCTTGGCAGCAAGCACAGTCTGTCCTATAGGCCCCGGCCAGCTCCAGTTCATTGTGACTGGTATTTCTGTTGGCTATCACATGGCACCAGCATCTCCAAAGCTGATGGGGTCCCACATTGCAACTGGGCTCTCTCTTTAGGAGCTCTAGCCCTGCTGTTCAGTGCCAAGTGTCACTTGTCTTCTATGACCCCTAATGCCTTTAAAGTCAATACCACCTGGGTGACTCTCTCATCATAAGTTCAGCTACCAGCATGAGGTACATTCTAGTATATGAACGCATGGAAGTACAGCACTGTTTTAAAATCCCACCTTTCCTAAACCTTGCTTTTATGACTTTGATTTTTAGTACAGAAATTAAAATTCAAAAATCCATCTTCATCCAAAATATCTTAGAGACCTGATGTTGCCTCCTTGGTTGGTTTACACCATGTGGTCACCTTTAATCAAGATGGTGGTAAAGTCATATGACATCCAAACTCTTCAATCTTAGCAAAGATGACTGCCAGTCATGTGGCTGCCCCCATCCTGATGGGGGACAGAAGCCAAGATGGCAGCAAGCAATACATTGCTTATATCCCAAGATAGTGTCATGACATATGGTTCTTTTAAGATTAACTACATATAGATTTTTAACTATCAACCCCCTGTGTTATGAAGTTAAGACAACTTTTCTGTTACAGATTTTTAACCATACCCAATAAAGTTACAGATCTTGAGGTACAGACAGTTCACAAAGTAGTTTTACCAAATCTTTAGATGAGGTTTATATCTTAGCAAAAGTCTTTGGCAATTCAATGAAATAGATTTTGTTTTCTATTCTGCTTTGCTCTCTTTTCCTTCTCACAGAGTCAGGCAGATCTCCTGACACAGGGTGTAGAGGAAACATAGATATGCTTGAGTCTAGAAAAGGAAGAGACATAACCCAACTCTAGAGTCAGGTTTTCAATAAAGTAGAACAGCATAAAGCAACCTTAACACTTCCCACACCCAAAAGACATCTGAATACCTGCTCACTTGAATATAGTTACCAGAAAGCTGAAAGATACAATCCGAGCCTTGGCTATCAGAGCAGCTGCGGTGAGTGGCAGAGGTAGACTTGGGCCTGGGTGGGAGGACTGCACATAGGGTGGCGTGCTGGGAGTTGGGGTGCCCACATTGCCCCAGCCTGGCAGTGTGGGAGTGGTGACAGCTTGAGCTTGGTCCACTCCCAAGGCCACCTGTAACTGGCACAGAACACACACAAGAGACATCAAAAATAAAACCAATACAGTTACCTTGCCCCCAGGTGAAACACACAAAGACAAGCAAAACAGGAGACTAGACACAGAACAAAGTAATAACAGAGACTTTTGGGGGCCACAGAGGTCCTGGTACTCACAGAGAAGCACTAAGAGAATTAGCAATGTTAATCACACAGGGGTGTCTCCTCAGTGGAGGAGATACCATCTGATATCCGCACTCCATCCAGAAAGCTGAGAGGGAGGTTGTTAATGACCTGGTGACCTTTTTGCTATCTGTCGTGACAGACCTCACCCTATTTCCCCAGAATGATTATCCCAGACTCTTCCCTCCCTAGACTACTTGTTGTGGAATATAACTTTAACTTTGTAAAGCTGTGTTACATTTGTTGATGCTGCGTTTGTTTAACTATGTAAAGGTGTGTTGCTGTTTCACCTTGCCTGCCTAAGGCACCTGATTGGTCTAATGAAAAGCTGAATAGCCAATGGCTAGGCAGTAGAGGCATAGGCAGTGCAGGTGGGAAGAAGGAATAAGTAGAAGAAGAGAGAGAGAGAGAGATACAGAGACTGAGAGGAGAGAGCAGATGAGGGAGAAAGAGAGGGAGAGGCATGGGGCCAGTCACCAGGCAATGTCAGAGAGACAGACAGACAGACAGACACAGAATAGGACATACAGAATGACAGGAAGTTAGAAAGCTCAAGGCAAAATGTAGGTGAAGAGAACCAGGTTAATATAAGTTATAAGAATTAAGGACAAGCATAGCATAAGATCAAGCATTTGTAGTTGGTAAGTCTCCGTGTCATGATTTGGGAGCTGGTTGGTGACCCAAAAGAAAGCTTGCTACAGATGTTCCCTATTCTTAGGGAAGATGTCCTATGTACTTTATGGCCACACTAGATTCTAGGCCTTTTAGCTATAGAAGCCACCCTCACGGTCACATGTACTCGGTAAAAGTGTCTCTAAATAGTCACACCTTAAGCTTTATAGTGCACCTGGAACTAGACCGATTAGACTGGTCATTGCCTGGAAATCTTTTCCCAAACTGTGTCGTGTTTTAAATATGCTGACAGTGAACCACCTGGTATTGGACTCCCCAGAGTTTGATTCAGATTGGCAAAATCGGTCTGCATTAGGTTTTCATTCTTATCTCTTCTAGGGGTTTGTTTTCCTGTATGACACCTGCAGGTGCCCCCTCAAGAGACAAAGACAACAACAATTGGGGTCATTCAGAGGTTTGCCAGGTTAACCAAAGACAATTTCTTAACAAATAGGAGATTCTTTTTTAGTTGCCTCCCTACCCAACCGAAATTTCAGGCACCCCCAAAGGCTTCCTAAGTGCCTGGGTCAGTTAGGCCTGGCCTTTCTGAATTCTCATTGGCTTCTGGAATCCTGACATCCTGCACTGGGCCTCTCCAAAACCTCACTTGGGTTCCCAGTGTCCAGGAATGTCCTAACAGTGACTCAGCTCTAGTGTGCAGCCTAGGCACTGGAACCCTGCCAACTGGCTCTCAGTTCCTGGGCCTCTCCAATCTTCTCAGTTCCCTAGAATCACCAGGGCATCCTTAGGGGTTCTAAGGTAGGTCAGAAAAAGAACTGGTGTCTTTAGCCAAACTCACAATTAACCGGAAATAACCAGAGGGCCGTGGGACATCTCCCTTTGCCCTGAATGGGAGAATGTTGGGGTTTTGTCAGACCCCACCCCCACCGCCATGTTCCCAGATTGGGATCCCACAGAACAAGAACAGAAACAGAAACCAGATGACACAGAAAAGGTTAAGATGTGTCTATGGCCGGGCGGTGGTGGCGCACGCCTTTAATCCAGCACTCGGGAGGCAGAGGCAGGCGGATCTCTGTGAGTTCGAGGCCAGGCTGGACCGATAGCCTCCAAAACAATACAGAGAAACCCTGTCTCGGAAAAACCAAAAAAAAAAAAAAAAAAAAAAAAAAAAAAGACGTGTCTATGATTTACCAGGAGGAGGCCTTCGTGGAAAAGAAAGAAAAAATGCTTGCTATTTCCTTTCAAGCAAAGCAGTTCACTCCAGGAGTCTGCAGAGCCAAAAGCATGCACTGGAGCCTTGAATTGTTGTTATTCCAAGGTGTGCATCCCGGAGCAAAGGCCCTGCCTTCAGAATTTGTATGGACAGTCTGATCTTGGGAACTCCAAATGTTAAACCTGAAAATTATGAAGAGAAAGACCAAATCCACAATTGTCCAATTAAGGCAAGCTTTATTTAATACTGTTCATGAAGACTGACACTGGCTAGGTCCATACCTAGGATTCCCAGAGAATGAATTAGGTTAGTCAGGAGCTTAGAAAGGCAGAACCCACAAGGATACTACTTACTCTGCTTTGACCAATCAGGGGCAAGCATACATTCTGATGTACTTCCTGTCTGTATATCTCCTGCCTACATGTGATCAAGACATCCTGTTTACTGAAGTGAAAGCATTGTTATCCCTCATGAACAACAGCCCCCAGCATTCCAGGAAGTTCTCTGTCCTTGGGCAAGTGGGGCTTACAGGTTAACTCTAGCCTTCACACGGGATAAGAACACAGAGTCAAAAAAGGAGCAAGTCACAATCTTTGCCCTCAAAATATTCTAGTGAAGAGGGAGAAACAGTTAAACCAGAGCTAAGCATTTCTCATGTAATATTAGTGTGTAGATAGGTAAGAGTGGATTTCTAGGAAAGCTTCACATGTGTGCTGACACAGCACATGTGGGTGATATTTACTCTGTGTTTGAAGGGTAAGAGATGGACTGAGAAGAGATAAGTGTCTCTGGAAAAGGAAGACAATGGGGCAGTGACTCTGGCCCAGGACCCTGGGATAGTCCCAGGAAACTGACAACATGGATGGCTGTGGGCAAGGTCAATGATGGTATTGTCTCAGCTTTATGGGGTCTGGGACTTTTCATTGAGGTGGGGATCTTGTAATGTTTACTACTGGCTCAGAATGGAAAGTTAATGGAGTCTGCTAAGTGCCATCAAGAGATGATAACCATGCCCAATGCAGAGAAGAGATTTGTTCACCAGAGTAACCAATTAATTAGCTGGGGGCCAGGGGAACTGTGGGAATGAAGACAGGATTATGCTTTCAAATTCTAGCTTTTATCACCTCCAGGTGAAGATTGGACAGTTGGTTTAACCTGCTGAGAGTCTTTGCCTGTGAAATAGTGATGAGAGAGGGAGATGCTGAAGGAAAGAGAGGTATTCAACTAGGGGAGGCAGATATGGTTACTATCACGATTCTGTAAACGTAGTATCAATTCCATACTAGAAAACACTCCCCCAGAAAAGGTGGCCAGGAGTTGAACACTCATGGAGGATGGCTACTGGATGTGTTTCAGAATAGGAATCACTGAAACCAAAGAGGGCTGGAAAGACAGGCTTTAGAAAAACAGTGGTGGGCTGGAGGTCAATCAGGGAGCAAAACTGGGTGGAGTCAGGGTCAGCTAGAAGCAACATCAAAGAGGTTGTGATATTGAATGGGGGATTGCTATCAATGCTTTACACAGCATGGAGGTGGCATTGATTCCCCTAAGCCATTATTCCATATTTAACATCTTAATCAAGACTGAAAATTAAAACTTTCTTTTGCAGGAGTAATGCAGGATCTCCTTATGTATCCCAGGATCACCCCAATCTCAGGCCCCTGAATGTTCAGGTTACAAACATGTACTACCATGCAGAGCTCAAATTATTCTCTTCCTAGAAGACACTGTGTCTTTTGGTGGTTCTCTTTCCTACTTGGAAGATTATTTTGAAGTGTATATGCAACAACCCATGAAACTCAAATTGCTTTTAGCTGCAATGGCTTCTGTAGAGGCTGCATGGAAAGCAGAAGTGGCGGTGCCCAGATTCTGAACCCCCCAAATCACCAAGAGACCCATTCCAATGTAAAAGCAAAGAGTCTTTTATTGTTGTTTAACGAGCTAACTGTATTAACTCGGGCCCTTCATCCATTCATTGCGGCAGATGGCAGAAGAAAAGACCCCAAGAAACTGCTGGGGGGGGGGTGACAGCACTTATGTAGAAGCATAAGGGGAGTGTCTAGTGGTACATAACAGTCTCAGGATTGGTGAGCTTCCGGGCTTGGACAACCTGTCTTGTGTTGATTGGTGACTGTTGTGCACTTATACCGTAGAGCGTACCCAGAGCTGTAAGCACAGCCCCACCAGCTAATTTCTCATTGGTTCCTTGCCACAAGTAGGGTATCTGACCTCCTAGTGACTAGGGCAGGAGGGCAAGGTCAGGCAAGCACATGCTGAGTCTTTTCTGCAGTCTGTCATAGCTGCTAAAGCAGGGGGCTGGTCCCTTCAAAGTGAGAATGTATTGTCCTATTTCTTATATTTTTGGTTGTGTTGTAGCCTTTAATGGTTGAGTCATCTCACCTGCCCTGTGTTCTATTTCTTGAAAAAAAAAAACTTCTGTGTTGTATGCTGAGATGGGGATGGGAGGAGTCTGAAGGAAGTAGAAAAGGATGAGAAAGCAAACTATTCCATGACTGCAACATTTGATGATTTAACTTGGAGAAATAAAACTGAGGCTACAGAACACAAATGTTGGAGCTTGTTCTGTTGGTGTCCATGGTCCAGATCTCTGGAGCTCCTTGGGCTGTAATAGCAGTATGTGGACACTTCTGTGGGAGTGTTGTGACTAGGTGTCACAGGAGCAGATCTGACCTGTGACTGAAGGCCTCTGCTTAATCTTCAGCTAAGAGTGTCTGGTCTGCATAGTTTCAGCTTTGACGAAACTGCTTTTCTCATTTGACATCCCAGTGCCCAGAGGATCTCTGGCAACTTCCCCATCTGTTGTTTTGGAAAGATCGGAGAACCTACACTATAATGGGGGTTATTTAGAGATGGGGAGATAGAGAGGCAAGATGTTTTCCTGTCTGGGGCTACTCCATTTACTCTGAGCTTGACCTCTGAACTCATTGAAAGAAAGCTTTTAGAAATACACCCATTTGTGTATGATCACTTTGTAGAGCTAAGACGAGTCAGAAGCAAGACCTGGTTGGAAGTAAGATCTGGTGAATTCCAGTTCTAACTACTTAATTAACTATGTGTGGGAGCCTAGGCCAGTCTGTAGACTTTTTGAAGGCCTGCATTGTCTTTATTTATAAAGGTCACTCATTGAGATAATCCCTCTCCTACAGAGACATAAACAAACCAAAGACAAAGCAAAGCAGAGATTTCACCAAATTTGCTCTAGGGGAACCATTGAGTTTGCTGGACTTTGCTTACAGAGCATGACTGTAGGGGTGGCTGGCAGAAACATGGGTGATCCCAAAGCATCCAGGTTGGAAAGCCTTCACTCAGCATGAATGATAGTTTCCCATAGCAGCATAGATGGAAATCCAGTTAACCATTCCCTACCTATATACTCTAGCACTTTCTGAGACAGAAGGCCACAGATGATTAGGAAAAACCTGCATACAAATGTCTGGGAAGAGTGGTTGGAAACTCAGGTGACAACCACTCCACCCCCAACACAACCCCCAACCTTCTGTGAGAGAATGTAGAGAGTCGACAAGACTGTGACAGACAAGTAGGCACATGTAATCTGATGAAGGTTGTGGCTGATATGTTGGGAGCACCGATCACCTACAACAGGGCCCTTCTACCAACCCCACAAACATGTACTAGCCATGCTTTTGGAATTGTTTGCATTTTGGATGATGATTATTTAACTCTTTCCCAGTACCACATATCATCTTATGTTAACTGTATTATCAGCCCCAAACCAGCATGAGTGGAAGTATAGTGATACACTGCGGTTTGAACTCTGACATTGATTTCTTCTGCCCTCCAGCATTTTTACTTTGGTACATAAGTGTAATGACACCAGGGATATGTAATGCATTCTGTACATCCCCAGTTTCACTTACACAATCTCTGAGTCTTTCAACTTGTCTTTATCGTATCTAGCAGATTTTAGGTGGGAAGATCAATTCAGTAACCATCAATGATACTAGTGCTATGCGCTACTGACACTCTGGTGTCTCTTTCCAAGACAGATTATGTTTATTAAAGAGTGTATTTCCTGCACATCTTTATCCCCAGAAATGAAACCATTTTGGAATATTAATGACTGTGTCTTCCTTCCTTCCTTCCTTCCTTCCTTCCTTCCTTCCTTCCTTCCTTCCTTCCTTCCTCTCTCTCTCTCTCTCTCTCTCTCTCTCTCTCTCTCTCTCTCTCTGTTTCTTTCTTTCTTGGGAATTATTAACTGACACTCTGTCTGAAAGCTGTTGCTTAACAACATCAACTTAGGAAGGTATCTTGGGACAACCAACTTAATGATACGTTTATTATTTTTATGAGGTTCATGATTTGAATTGGCAAAATGCCTGTCCTTCAGGGTCACAAAACAGTGACAGGGAATAAAACTGAAGTGATTTGGTCTATGTTTGTCCAACAATCCTCAGAGAACACTTTTGCGAGCAAATGTATGTGTGTGGGGAACTTTCCCCCCCACTCCAAGCTGACAGTCAGTTCTCCAGCAAATTCTACAGCAGACACCAATCATTTGTGCCAAACACAATCCCACAAATGTTTTAGAATTCCTGCATAATAAGCCTGCTGACTGCTTGACCTTGTGGATGAAGCAGCATGAACAACACCACTTATGTTGAAGAAGGTGGATTATTATTTTCTTCCTTTTGATATAGACAGCACATTTTCTTCAGATCATCCTGGAAATATCGAGTTTCCTCAAGTTTCTTTTATCCTCAGAAGCACATTGTTTTGTTGAATTTCTCTCAAAAGGTCAGAGTAAATGTCAAGTCTCCTGTGTTTCTGTTCATCCCAAAGAATGCTTGACACAGTCTTATAATAGCTTTGTTTCTGGTCATATTTTCCTTTAGAATGTCTGTTCCATGACTCTGAAACACCAGAAAAGATGTCCAGCATCTCTTGAAATTAGGAAAACCAAAAACTAAAATCACATTTTTTTCCACCCACCACATCAGCAAAAATCAAGACGTTTAATAATCATGCCATGCTATAAAAGAAATCTCATAAATTATTTGCAGATGTGTAGGTTGTGGATACATCTTGCTATGTTATAGAATTACTATAAAAGTAGAACATTGGATTACTTATAATTAACTACTTGGTGACTTTTTTACTACATAAAAATCTCTATATAAAATTGATTCCTTAACATTTAGTACATCTTCTGTTTACAACATAGAGACTAGTGTTGGGTATAATACATTCTTAAAAATGGCCTTCATCTATCTAAGTCCCTTCAAGACTGATATTTTTTGTTGTTGTTATTCCCTTCTTTCTTTCTTTCCATCTTTCTTTCCTTCCTTCTCTCTCTCTCTCTCTTTCTTTCTTTCTTTCTTTTTGAGCCAATGTCTTATTTTGTAGCCCAGGATAGCCTGGAATTCAACAAGATCCTTTTCCCTCAACCTCCCCCATGTGAGGATTAAAGATGCAAAACAATAATAATAGTTTGTCAACTTTTAAAAAATAACTTATTATTATTTTATATGCATTGATGTTTTGTCTACAGGTATGTCCACGTGAGGGAGCCAGATCCTTTAGAATAGAGTTACAGGCAGTTGTTAGCTGCCACGTGTGTGCTGGGAATTGAATTCTGGTCCTCTGAAAGAGCAGTCAGTGCTCTTAACCTCTAAGTCAGGTCTCTAGCCCCCTAACTTCTCCACATTTACCTTTAAAAAGTCTTTACTTCTGTTCCTGAACTATAGATTGATCATGTGACTTTTTTCGCCAATGAAATATTACATTACAGTATTTGCAGGTTTTAAGCCAGGACCCATTGCAGACTTTACTAGTTCTGTTGTAAACTTGTCGAGTGACCTCATACAAATGTCTAGACCAGGCTCCTTAAAATCTGGAGCATCATACTATGACATCCCAACCAACAACTAACCACTTCTGGTCAACTTGGCAGTCTATCACAGAGGTAACAATTAGTCCAACTAAAAGTAGAAGAACCACCAAGCTCATTTCAGCTTATAGCATAGACCCACAGAATTATGAATTAAACAAAATGTTATTATTATTATAAGTTGTATATATTATAGAATCTGGTGATGCTGTGAACTGCTAAACTCACCAGGAACTTTATTATAAAATTCCCCAATTGCTCAACATTTTTAATTCATTCCTTCTAATAATACATACTCTTCATTTTCTATTTTTAAAACTATAGAATATTTGAAAAATACTGACACACAAGAAGAGAAAAGAAATAAAATATATGATGCCTTACTACAAAACAACTCCTGGTGCAATTTTGGTATATCTTTCCAGTCCATTTTCTACACAATAAGTATATTTTTATATTATTTTATGTATTCGCTCTCTCTTTTTTTTTTGAGGCAGGGTTTCTCTGTGTAGCTCTGACTGTCCTAGAACTTGCTCAGTAGACTAGGTTGGTCTTGAACTCACAGAGATCCACCTGCCTCTGCCCCCCTAGTGTTGGGATTGAAGGCAAGTGCCACCACTGCCAGGAATATTCTCCCTCTCTCTCTCTCTCTCTCTCTCTCTCTCTCTCTCTCTCTGTCTCTTAAAGTTTCTTTTAGATCATTTCTGCAGTCTTTTTAATGAAATTCATAACCTACAATTTTTAAGTGATGGCTTTGTAGCCCATTTTACATACGTAATAATTATTTTTACTTTAAAAAAGGTTAGGTGTTGTCTTAGTTAGGGTCTCTACTAATGCAAAGAAGCACCATGAAAAAAAAAGGAAGTTGGGGAAAAAAAGAGTTTATTTGGCTTATACTTCCACATTGCTCTTCATTACTGAAGGAAGTCAGGACAGGAACTCAAACAGGGCAGGATCTTAGAAGCAGGAGCTGATGAAGAGTCCATGCAGGGGAGCTGCTTACTGTCTTGCTTCCAAGGGCTTGTTCAATTTGCTTTTTTATAGAACCTATTATATCAGACACAGAAGCTAGAAAAATAATAATTGAAATTCTTGAAGTGCTCCTTTGGGCCCTGTATAACTGTTGTAAATGATTCAATTTTCTTTCCTACTTCTCCAATTCTGTCCTAAGCACTCAAAGCTCCCACACAGCATAAACCCAAGAGGTGATCATAATATAGGCATTGCCTTTCTACAGTAGCATAGTCATCTTCTCCAAAAAGTTGATCTTGGGAGATATCCAACCTTTGGCTTTATTCCATTATTCAATAGTGTTAGCCTCTTCTCTGAAACAGGAAGTCCATTATAATTGTTGACCAGGCTATAAATCAGCTTTAATGAAGTCTATCCAGTCTATAGGGATAACTCTATTACAAACTGACCATGTGTTTAACCTCTTCTTTAAAAATGGTGAATAAATGCCATGTGAGACTACAGCTTCCTTGAATTTCTCTAAATCTAACACTGCCACAGGCTTCCAAGTAGCTATTAGAGAACCTCTTTCATTAGCACTTCCTTTAAGGTTACTAGATATATTAAGGTTGGTGCTCTTAAGAACTTAGATCCACTTTTAACCTTAAAATGCAATGCTGAATTTGATTCCCCATTAAATTCCGCTGTCTGAGCCTGGATATCTCTATGATATGCTTTAATAAGCTTTTCTAAGGCCTGCATCTTGGCACACACATCAACCAGCTTTTTTAGAGATAAGCCAAGAATTATCAAAATGATAATTAATAGTATGTCAATCCTGGTTGATTATCCCTTCATTTACTTACTCCATTTTTAAAATGTCCATTATGTAATCATACAGAGACCTCACTCTCCATTGTAATAGTGTATCCTATTTCTTTAGTATAATTTTTAAATTTAAATTAGAAACAATCTTGTTCTACATGTCAATCCCAGTTCCCTCTCCTTCTCCTCCTTTCTTGTCCCCCCAGTTATCCCCTATCTCATCGACTCTCTGCTCCCCAGGGAGGGTGAGACCTTCCATGGAGGAACATCAAAGTCTGTCACTTCATTTAAAGCATGGCCTAGGCCCTTCCCTATGTGTCTAGGCTGAGAGAGTATCCCTCTATGTGGAATGGGCTCCCAAGGTCCATTTGTATACTGCGGATAAATACTGATCCACTATCAGAGGACACATAGACAGTGTCTGTGCTACTGGTGTTATTAGACAGAATTGTTTTGTCTATCCTGGGTCTTTTGTTTTTCCATATAAATTTAAGTATTATTCTTTCACGGGCTCTGAAGAATTGTGCTCATATTTTGATATGGGTTGCATTGAATCTGTCGATTGCTTTTGGCAAGATTGCCATTTTTACTATGTTGTTGCTACCTATCCAAGAGCATGGGAGATGTTTCCATTTTCTGGTATCTTCCTTACTTTCTTTCTTTAAAGACTCAAAGTTCTTGCTATACAGGTCTTTCACTTGTTTGGTTAGCATTACCCCAAGGTATTTTATGTTGTTTGTAGCTAATTGTAAAGGATGATATTTCTCTGATTTCTTTCTCAGCTCATTTATCATCTGTATAAAGTAGGGATGCTAATTTTTTTTTAGTTAATCTTGTATCCTGTCACTTTGCTGAAGGTGTTTATCAGCTGTAGGAGTACCCTGGCAGAGTTTTTCCAGACACTTATGTAAACTACCATATCATCTGCAAATAGTGAAAGTTTTACTTCTTCCTTTCCATTTTGTACCCCCTTGATCTCCTTTTTTTGTCTTATCGATCTAGCAAGAACTTTAAGTACAATATTGAAGAGGTATGGAGAGATTGGACAGCCTTGTCTTGTTCCTGATTTTAGAGGAATCACGTTGAGTTTCTCTCCATCTTGTTTGATATTGGCTGTTGGTTTACTGTATTTTTTATTGTGTTTAATTATATTCTGTTAACCCTGGTCCTAAGACCTTTATTATGAAGGGGTGCCAGATCTCCCCTCAAACCTAGAATGACTCCTTCTATTATGGTATCTCTCATCCTGATCTCTTCTATTCTTCCCCCAACTCAACTTTCCTGCTCCCCAATGCCATGTCCTCTTCTCCCCATCTCTTTTTCTGAGCCCCCTCCCACCCACAGTGCTCCCAATCTGCTCTGGAGATCTGGCTCCTTCCTGTTTCCTGGACTCTCTGGCACTGCCATGATTCTTGTCTGAAATCCATATATGAGTGAGTACATACCATGTTTGTCTTTTTGTGACTGGTTACTTCACTCAGGATGGTTTCTTCTAGTGCCACCCATTTGCCTGCAAATTTCAAGATTCCATTGTTTTTTTTTCTGCTGAGTAGTACTCCATTGTGTAAATGTATCACATTTTCTCCATCCACTCTTCAGTTGAGGGGCATCTATGTTGCTTCCCAGTTTTGGCTATTACAAATAGTGCTACTATAAAATAGTGGAACAGACATCCTCATTGTATAAATGTGAATCTTCTAGGTATATGCCTAAGAGTGGAATTGTTGGATCTTGTGGTAGATTGATTCCCATTTTCCTGAAGAATCTCCATACTGATTTCCATAGTGGCTGTACGAGTTGGCACTCCCACCAGCAGTGGAGGAGTGTTCCCCTTTCTCCACATCCTCTCCGGCATAAACTGTCATTGGTGTTTTTATTTTAGCCATTCTGACAGGAGTAAGATGGTATCTCAGAGTTATTTTGATTTGCATTTCCCTGATTGCTAGGGATGTTGTGTACTGTCTCTCAGCCACTTTAGTCTCCTCTATTGAGAATTCTCTATTTAGTTCTGTAGCCCACTTTTTAATTGGATCCTTTGGTGTTTTGGAGACTTACTTCTTGAGTTCTTTGTAGATTTTGGAGATCAGCCCTCTGTCAGATGTGGGGTTAATGAATATCTTTTCCCATTCTGTGGGCTGCCTTTTTGTCTTGTTGACTGTGTCCTTTGCCTTGCAAAAGCTTCTCAGCTTCAGCAGGTCCCATTTATTAATTGTCAATCTCAGTGTCTGTGCTACTGGTGTTATGTTCAGGAAGCGGTCTCCTGTACCAATTCGTTCAAGGGTACCTCTCACTATCTCTTCTAACAGATTCAGCGTGGCTGGATTTATGTTGAGGTCTTTAATCCATTTGGACTTAAGTTTCGTGCATGGAGATAGACATGGATCTGTGTTTAGTCTTCTACATGCCAGCATCCAGTTATGCCAGCACCATTTGTTGATGATGCCTTCTTTTTTCCATTGTATAATTTTAGATTGTTTGTCAAAAACCAAGTGTTCATATGTGTATAGGTTAATATCAGAGTTTTCAATTCAATTCTATTGGTCTACCTGTCTATTTTTGTGCCAATACCAAGCTGTTTCAAGGACTATAGCTCTATAATAGAGCTTGAAGTCAGGGGTGGTGATGCCTCTGGACGTTGCTTGTTGAACATGGTTGTTTTGGCTATCCTGGGTCTTTTGTCTTTCCATATAAAGTTGAGAATTTTTCTTTCAAAGTCCGTGAAAAATTGTGCTGGGATTTCAATGGGGATTGCATTGAATCTGTATATTGCTTTTGGCAAGATTGCCATTTTTACTTTGTTGTTCCTACTTATCCAAGAGCATGGGAGATCTCTCCATTTTCTGGTGTCTTCTTTAATTTCTTTCTTTAATGACTCAAAGTTCTTGCGATACAGGTCTTTCACTTGTTTGGTTACAGTTACCCCAAGGTATTTTAGTTTGTTTGTGGCAATTTTTTACATGTAATACTTTATTTTAGACATGCAAGAAAAGCTATTTCAGAATCTGCTAACTTAAAGCAAGCAACTGTATACAAGTACCCCCCTCAAAAATAAAAGCACAACATTTTGTTACAGCTCAGCACATAGCATCCAAAACAAACAGACATGAGAGAATGCATATTTATGCAACATTAAAATCAGATGAACAACATGTAGGGTAGGAGGGTGGGAAAAATGGAAATGAAAGACCAATGTTTTATGACACTTCATATGGTAATAGAGATAGTTTATCTATACAGCTGCATAATACTACATTTCCTAAAACATTTTATGTTTGTGGCAATTTTAAAGGGTATTCTCTGATTTCTTTCTCAGCCCTTTCATCATCTGTATATATTAGGGCTACTGATTTTCTTGAGTTGATCTTGTATCCTGCCACTTTGCTTAAGGTGTTTATCAGCTGCAGGATTTCCATGGTATAGTTCGTTGGGTCACTTATTTAGACTATCGTATAATCTGTAAATAGCGAAAGTTTTACCTCTTCCTTTCCAATTTGCATCCCCTTGATCTCCTTTTGTTGTCTCATTGCTCTGGCTAGACATCAAGTACAATACTGAAGAGGTATGGAGACAGTGGACAGCCTTGTTTTGTTCCTGATTTTAGAAGAATCACGTTGAGTTTCTTGCCATCTTGTTTGATGTTGGCTGTTGGTTTGCTGTATATAGCTTTTATTATGTTTAGGTATGTTCTGTTATCCCAGATCTCTCCAAGACCTTTATCATGAAGGGGTGTTGGATTTTGTCAAAGGCTTTTTCAGGATCTAGTGAGATGATCATGTGATTTTTGTTTCTCAACTTGTTTATATGGTGGATTACATTGATGGATTTTCGTATGTTGAACCATTCCTGCATCCCTGGGATGAAACCTACTTGATCATGGTGGATGAGTTTTCTGATGTGTTCTTGGATCTGATTTGCCAGTATTTTTGCATCAATGTTCATGAGGGATATTTTGTGGAGTACAGGTTTTCAAAGTATGATGGGATGATTCTCTTTATTTCCTCAGTGTCCATCGTTATATCCCACTTTTCATTTCTGATTTTGTTAATTTGCATGTTCACATTCTGCCGTTTGGTGAGTTTGGACAAAGGTTTGTCTATCTTGTTGATTTTCTCAAAGAACCAACTCTTCGTTGCATTGTTTTCCTAGTTTCTACTTTATTGATTTCAGCCCTCAATTTGATTATTTCCTGGCATCTACTCCTCCTGGGGGAGTTTGCTTCTTTGTGTTCTAAAGCTTCCAGCTGTGCTGTTAATTCTCTAGTATAACTATTCTCCAGTTTCTTCATGTGGGCACTTAGTGCTATGAACTTCACCCGTAGCACTGCTTTCAAAGTGTCCCATAGGTTTGGGTATGTTGTGTCTTCATTCTCATTGAATTCTAGAGGAAGTCTTTAATTTCTTTTTATTACTTCTTTGACCCAGGAGTGGTCAATTCCCGTGAGTTGTAGGGTTCCTGCAATTTGTGTTGTTGTTGAACTCTAACTTTAAAGCATGGTGGTGTGGTTAGATACATGGAGTTATTCCAATTTTTTTGAAGCTGCTGAGGTTTGATAAGTTGCCAAGTATGTGGTCGAATTTTGAGAAGGTTCCATGTGGTGCTGAGAAGAAGGTATATTCTTTTATATGTGGATGGAATGTTCTATAGATGTCTGTTAATCCCATTTGGGTCATAACTTCCATTAGACCCTTTGCTTCTTAGTTAAGTTTCTGTCTGGTATTCCTCTCTAGTGGTGAGAGTGGAGTGTTGAAGTCTCCCACTATAAGTGTGTGGGGCTTTATATGTTATTTGAGTTTTATTAATGTTTCTTTTACGAAGGTGAATGCCTTTGTATTTGGGGCATACATGTTCAGCATTGAAAGTTCATCTTGGTGGATTTCGCCTGTGATGTGTATGTAATGATCTCCTTCATCTCTTTTGATTGATTTTATTTTAAAGTCTAATTTGTTAGATATTAGGATTGCTACCCCCGCTTGTTTCTTGGGTCCATTTGATTGGAAAATCTTTTTCCAACCTTTAACTCTGAGGTAATGTCTGTCTTTGAAGTTGAGGTGTGTTTCTTGTATGCAGCAGAAGGATGGATTCTGCCTTTGTATCCATTCCGTTAGGCTGTGCCTTTTTATGGGTGTGTTAAGGCCATTAATATTGAGGGATATTAATGACCATTGATTGCTCATGGTTGTTGTTGGTGGAATTGAATGTGGATTTCCACTCCTTTTCTCTTTTGACTGTTGGTAAAGTGGGAAAATCTATTGCCTATGTTTTCCTGGTTGTAGTTAAGTTCCTTGGATTGGAGTTTTCCTTCCAGAACTTTCTGTAGGGCTGGGTTAGTGGATATGTATTGTTTAGATCTGGTTTCGTCTTGGAATATCTTGTTTTCTCCATCTATATTGATTGAAAGCTTTGCTGGGTATAGTAGTCTGTGCTGGCATCTGTAGTCTCTTAGTGTTGATAAAATATCTATCTGGCTTTCAGAGTTTCCATGGAGAAGTCAGGTGTAATTCTGATAGGTTTGCCTTTATATGTTACTTTTTCCTTAGCTGCTCTTAATATTCTTTCTTTAGCTTGTATATTTCCGGTCTTGATTATTATGTGTCAGGGGGGGCGTTTTTTGTGGTCCGCTCTATTTGGTGTTCTGTAAGCTTCTTGTACCTTCATTGGCATGTCTTTCTTTAGGTTGGGAAAGTTTTCTTCTATGATTTTGTTGAATATGTTTCCTGCCCCTTTGGTGATGTCATATTTGTTTTCTGTTGCTGAGTTTGTTCTTATATTGTCTCTTTCCCATCACTTCTGCCAGTGGGTGTAGAAAGAGCCTCTTCCTCTCCTGGTGGGTAGGCGACCAGGGTTCCCTTTTGGTGGGTGCAAGCAAATCCAAAACTCTCTGGCCTCTGCTCTCTCTCTCTGAGTGGTGGCAGGAGTAAACTGGCTCTCTCGACAGGCTCCTAGTTGCTTGGTCTTCAGGGGGCCAGTTGCCCTGGCTGCAGTCCCCAGACCAGGAGCACCGAGAGAGGAAATACCTAGTTTTTCAATCTAGCTGCATTTCAGATATTTTAAAATCTCAGTAGACATAGTATTAAACCAATTCATTTCTCTTTTATTAACTTAAAAAAACCTCTTGGCATTGTCAAAAATGCTGGAATTGATTTTATATATGTGCCTGTATACGTCTATAAAGTTGCATGTATGCGAGTATATCCTTAGAAATGGGGTTGGTGAATATGATAGTTTTTGTGTCACTTGGCCAAGATATAGCATCTGGTCATTTTAGTCAAGTCTAATTTAGGTGTTGTGGATAGGGCTATTTTTGGGGGATGTAGGTAATATTTGCATTCATGTAAGAGTTTAAGTAAAGATTACTCTTGATAACATGACAGGTTCATGTATTTGGTCAAGTCTCAAGAGTAAAACTGTTATTTTTCTGTAAAGGAGAAATTCTTTCTTGAGACTGTAGCATCTAGAGATTACCCTAGTTTCTAGACCCCTATTCTGCTCTCCTTACTTTTGACTGCCAGTCCCACAATCAGGCATTCTCATTCCTTAGAATAAAACCTGAATACATATACCCCTGTTGATTGATTTCTCTGGGTAATACTGACTGGAAACCCTGAGTGAAAGAGGACTGATATCATAAATTTTAATGAGCATTGCCAAATAGTCCCCTGGGGGGTTGTAATAATTTATACACCACAAGTCATATTAATAGCACACTTTTCTTGTGCCATTTTACCAACTTAGTGTAATGCTAAGCTTTTGGCTATGTAATGAGTCTAAGACAGAATTTTCTTTTAATTTTGTATGTCCATTTACAAAATGCATTAATAGCCAATTTGTAATATGCTATTTTTTATCAGTAGAAAGTAGGAACAACACTTTCCTACCCAAGGAAATCTGTTATCACATGCCATGATGTTCGTAAGCTGAGCATTTTGAGACTATAAAACAATTCCACTGTCAGGATGCTGAAAACACAAACGTTTAAGATTCCTCTTCAGACACATCTCTGGTAAAAGAATGCTAAATGTTTCATGGACATGCATCTCATTATTGTATATTTATTATCCATTAGTCTGAAATACTGCTTTAATCAGAAATTAATGTATGGGTGATTATCGGACTCTAAATTTCCTGTCATGTTCTGTTGCTTTGCCTTTTCTGTTTTGCTTCCTGTAGTTGCTGACTCCCCAAAGAACAGGATAATACAAGAAAGCATTTTCTTTTGTGCATAATTTTCATAGATATTTCCTCATAGGTAAACATAGGATAATTTTTGTCATTGTTGTAGTTACTTTCCTTAATTCATTTATTAACTGCAGTGCTACTGATGCAATCCAATGCTTATGTTAGATAAGTGCTCCATCCATGAGCCATGCCTTCAATTTGGGGATAGGTTTTTTTCTTTTCACTTTGACTTTTAAAAATATAGTTTTAGAGTTACCTATTTTATTATTTTATGTGCATAAGTGTTTTGCATATATATATATATATATATATATATATATATATATATATATATGTACATGTACATAACATGTGTACCTGGTGCCACAGAGGTCAGAATAGGGCTTCTAATATCCTAGAACTGGGACTTTAGAGAGCTGTGTGCTGTCATGTGGGTGGGTGCTGAGAACTGAACCTGGGTCCTCTGCAAGAGCAGCAGGCGCTCACAACTGCTGAGCCAGCTCTTCAGAGCTGCTTTGAGATTGTAGTTCAGTGTTGCTAAGTATGCGGAATTGGTTATGGATAACTTATTTATTAATAATATCAGCTTTTCACATGAATCTTTCAAACAAAGTTCTTCCTCTAAGAATACAACTGTATCATTTCTATACCCATTATACATTTATCATTTTCAATATTTATAGTATTTTTTCTGGGAAATTAATTGTACTGGTCAACCCTGAAAAGATAGCTTCTCTTGATTTCATTGGTGTATTGTTGGTGATTTAATGATTTTAATATCTAAAATTTCTGTGTCAGATATAATACCAGTCAGCAATGGATGCATACAAACACTTCTGCATAGTAGTGTGTGAGAAAGAATTTATTGTAATACTGACTTTTGTTCCAGCTCCTACTTATATGTTCTTCTATTTTTTTAAGCAGTAAGGATTTGGCTTTGGGTTTGCATGTGAGGAAAATTCTCTACCATGGAGTTTTATCCCCAGCTCTAATAAGTGCAAGGGCAGCACAGGCTCAAGCAAGCAAGGTGTTTTCTGAAACTTCCTTGTTTATGTTGTTCAAACCCATCTACCTAAGACCACACTTCTTCTTAGCTCTTGAAAATCACCTGTGGAGCTTATTTGAACAGAAGAGCCCCCTCTTCAGAAGTTGACTAAGTAGGTGTGGTCTTGTGAACCAAATTTGCTTTTCTTACAAAAATGAGATGCTGCTGCTGTCTGCAGAGAACCGTTACTTGGTCAAGGTACTGTTAAAGTCAATCAGAGAAGCCTTGTCCATCATGTAAGGCATCCAGGTCTCCTCTGATCTGTGTTTCCACTCAAAATCATTTGCATTTCACCCAATTTTCTCATTCTGGATGTTACAACACCATATATTGTTCTACCTTAATTTCTATTTATATCACACACACATGCCTTTTGATGTGTGTGAGGGTAATAGTTTCCATGATCAGCAGCAGTAAAATTCTTGGTATTCCAGCAGTGTGCACTTAGCCCAGGTGTCTCCTGAGAAAACATCTCCCCTTCCTTTGCAATAATGACATATTTAACTGAGTCAATAGTGGTCAAGAACAAACAGAAGATTTTTAACTACTTGTGAAACTAAACTTCATGCTGCATGAAGGGCCTTAAGAAGGCACCATAAGTGGGTGGTGGTGGCAAACACCTTTAATTCAAGAGGTAGAAACAGGTAGATATCTATGAGTTCGAGACTAACCTGGTCTATAGAGCTAAGTTCAGGACAGCCAGGACTACACAATGAAACCCTATTTTGAAAAAAAACCAACCAAAACTGTGAGGAGCCGCCCTCGCTATCGCTATCGCCATTAGAAGATGGCGCTGACATCCGCTGTCAGTTGGAGTTCACCGTTTAAGCTGTGCCTCTCCCGTCATCTGGGGTGATGAGCAAACCACCAATCCCGGCTCTACATGTCTCACTCGGAGCTCCTAGGCTTATATAAGGGGCTGGGTTTCTTAGCTTGGGGTCTCCCTCTCAGAAGCTGATCATCTATCTCTCAAGATGTATTAAAGCTTTACTGCAGAAGGATCCGAGTGTCCTGCGTCGTTCTCGCTGGTGAGACAGTAGCGCGGGACATCTGGTGCTGAAACCCGGGAACTCTTCAACATCGCAGGCGCCGCGGGAGACCCCTCGGAAGACGGGGCGGATTCAGAACTGCAGGGACGTAAGTTCAGAGAGGTATGCTTGATCCTGAACACCCCTTTTCTCGACTTTGGCCTTAGTTTGTCATCACCGTGGGATGGGTCAGTGGAGGCTTTGGTGCTAGTCCTGTTTGTCCTTCTTCATCGTGGCTGGTGCTGACAGAACGGTGCTGTCAGTCTGGTAAAGGAGTCGAGCGCCGTTTTTTAGATAAGCCTAGCGCGATGGGGTTGTCACAGTCAGTGGTTACTGCCCTACAGACTGTGCTAAAACAAAGAGATCTCAAAATTGCACCACGAACACTTCAAAATTTTGTGAAGGAGGTAGATAGAGTGGCACCATGGTATGCTTGTTCCGGGTCCCTCACTGTGGCCTCATGGAACAAGCTAGGTAAAGAACTAGACAGGAAGCATGCAGAAGGAGATCTCCGCTTAGGTACCAAAGCCATTTGGAAGCTAGTTAAAAACTGCTTGGAGGATGAGGCCTGTCACCCTGCTATAGTAGAAAGTCAGGGAACCTTAGAGGAAGTTCAGGATAGCATGTCAGAAACTGAACGGAGTGAGAGAATGGGAGCTCGCAAAAGGAAAGACATGTCTAAGAAAAAAGGCCCTCCCCAAGAAGTTAAGAAAGGGGAGAGAAAGAAGGGAGTGATCATTCACCCCCTAACAAATCTAAGAAAAAGAAAAAGCCAGAATCTAGCCTATACCCTACGGTAGAGCTAGAAGCCTTGGAGCTAGATAATTCCGATTCTGACACTCTGGATTCTAGCGAAGAAGGTGGTCTAGAGGAGGAGGTGGCACGGTATGAGGAAGAAAGATATCACCCTGATAGACACCGGCCGCTGAAAACAAAAATGAATGTGAGGCCACCGCCTATAAATCCGGCGGGCTCACGCCCCTCGGCGCCTCCACCGTATGAGCTTCGGCTGAATACTGGTACTGACTCCTTTTTACCTTTAGAGGAACGGAGAAAAATACAAATGGCTTTTCCAGTATTCGAGAATGCGGAAGGCGGAAGAGTACATACCCCCGTAGATTACAATCAAATCAAAGAATTGGCCGAATCCGTTCGTAATTATGGGGTCAATGCTAACTTTACCACAATACAGGTGGAAAGGCTTGCTAATTTTGCCATGACTCCCACTGACTGGCAGACGACAGTGAAAGCAGTGCTTCCCAACATGGGACAATACATGGAATGGAAGGCTCTCTGGTATGATGCAGCCCAGGCGCAAGCTAGAGTTAATGCCACAGCTGAAGATGAGAATCAGAGGCAGTGGACATTTGAAATGCTGACAGGTCAGGGTCAACATGCCCTTAATCAAACCAACTACATCTGGGGCGTCTATGGTCAGGTGTCGGCCGCCGCTATTAAAGCATGGAAGGCCCTCACAAAAGGGGAGAATCCAGTGGACACCTTACAAAGATTGTCCAAGGACCCCAAGAGCCATTTTCAGACTTTGTGGCCAGAATGACTGAGGCCGCCGGTCGCATCTTTGGTGATTCAGAACAAGCTATGCCCCTGATTGAGCAACTTGTCTATGAACAAGCAACCCAGGAATGTCGAGCGGCTATCGCCCCTCGCAAAAGCAAAGGTTTACAAGATTGGCTCAGAGTGTGCAGGGAGCTGGGGAGACCCCTAACCAATGCAGGACTAGCTGCCGCCATTTTACAAACGCACAGGCGTAGAGATTTATCTAGTCGAAAAGCTTGTTTTAATTGTGGGAAAATGGGGCACCTTAAGAAAGATTGTCAAGCCCCTGAAAGAACAAGAGAACTGGAGCTTTGCCGTCGTTGTGGTAAAGGTTATCATAGGGCTAGTGAATGCAGGTCAGTCCGGGATATGAAAGGGAGGCTTCTGCCCCCTATTGAAGAACCCAAGGTACCCCAATCAAAAAATGGGTCACGGGGCCCATGGTCCCAGGGCCCTCAGAAATATGGGAACCGATTTCAGAAAAGCAATCAAGAGGAAGTAGAGGCTTCCGAGGAACCCCCGGAATGGACTTGCGTGCCGCCTCCGACTTCTTACTCATGCCCCAAATGAATGTTCAACCGGTCCCAGTCCATTCCCCTGGACCTTTGCCCCCTGCCACCATTGGGCTTATTCTGGGCCGTGGCTCCTTAACTTTACAGGGACTCATTATATATCCTGGGATTGTTGACCCGTATCATAAAGAGGAGATTCAAGTTCTCTGTTCTAGCCCTCGGGGCGTATTTTCTATAAAGCAGGGAGATAGAATTGCACAACTGGTGTTGCTGCCCTCCCTCGGGGATGGAGAAACCTACACTTTACAAAAAAGGGCTATGGGATCTTCTGGAAGTGATTCAGCCTATCTGGCTATACCCCTAAATGAGAGACCTACAATAAAATTGTTAATTAATGGAAAAGAATTTGAAGGGATAATGGATACGGGAGCAGACAAAAGCATTATTTCACTCCATTGGTGGCCGAAGTCTTGGCCCACTGTTGTTTCATCTCATTCTCTACAAGGTCTTGGATACCAGTCCTCTCCTGCCATCAGTGCCTCAGCCTTAACCTGGCGGAACGCTGAGGGCAAACAGGGATGTTTTACCCCCTATGTGTTGCCACTCCCTGTAAATTTATGGGGACGGGATGTGTTACAAACCATGGGCATGACCCTAACTAATGAATACTTCCCCCAGGCATCAGCCATTATGGCAAAGATGGGGTATACAAAGGGTAGAGGCTTGGGTAGGCAAGAACAAGGCAGAATAAAACCCATTACGCAACATGGAAATCGGGGTAGAAAAGGACTGGGTTTTATTTAGGGGCCGTTGAGGCTTCACGACCCATACCGTGGAAAACAGAGGAGCCGTTATGGGTCTCTCAATGGCCTCTATCCTCTGAAAAATTAGAGGCTGTCACAAGATTAGTGCAAGAACAGGAACGGCTGGGGCATCTAGAGCCTTCTACCTCCCCATGGAATACACCAATTTTTGTTATTAAGAAGAAATCTGGGAAGTGGAGATTACTCCATGACCTGCGGGCCATTAACAATCAGATGCATCTTTTTGGCCCTGTTCAAAGAGGACTTCCTTTGCTTTCTGCACTTCCTCAAGATTGGAAGCTTATTATTATAGATATTAAGGATTGTTTCTTCTCTATTCCACTTTACCCACAGGATAGACCAAGGTTTGCCTTCACTATCCCTTCTCTTAATCATATGGAACCAGACAAGAGATTTCAGTGGAAGGTACTGCCGCAAGGCATGGCCAATAGCCCAACAATATGTCAGCTGTATGTGCAGGAGGCTTTGGAGCCAATTAGGAAGCAATTTACATCTTTAATCATGATCCATTATATGGACGATATTCTTATTTGTCACAAAGAGTTAGATGTTTTACAAAAGGCTTTTCCCATGCTGGTGGCTGAATTAAAACAGTGGGGATTAGAGATTGCCTCAGAAAAGGTTCAAATTGCAGATACAGGCCTCTTTTTGGGCTCAATGATTACTCCCAAAAATATAGTTCCTCAGAAAATAGAAATTCGCAAAGACCACTTACAAACATTAAATGATTTTCAGAAACTTCTGGGAGATATAAATTGGTTGAGGCCCTTTTTAAAAATTCCATCTGCTGATCTAAAACCCCTCTTCGATCTCCTGGAGGGTGAGCCTCATATCTCCTCACCCAGAAAATTTACCCCTGCTGCCCACCGAGCCTTACAGATGGTGGAAGAGGCCTTACAGGAAGCACAATTACAACGTATTGAGGAGTCACTACCTTTTAATCTGTGTGTTTTTAAGACAGCTCAATTGCCAACTGCAGTCCTGTGGCAACATGGACCATTACTTTGGATTCATCCAAATGCTTCCCCTGCTAAGATTATTGACTGGTACCCTGATGCTGTTGCACAGCTCGCGCTTCGCGGAATAAAAGCAGCTGTTACGCATTTTGGCAGGGATCCTGATTCCTTGATTGTGCCTTATACTGCTGCACAAGTTCAGACCTTGGCAGCCACATCTAGTGATTGGGCAGTTTTAGTTACTTCCTTTTCAGGACAAATTGATAATCATTTTCCAAAGCATCCAATTTTACAGTTTGCCCTAAACCAGGCTATAGTGTTTCCACAAGTGACAGCTAAAGACCCACTCCCAGATGGGACTGTGGTGTACACTGATGGATCGAAAACTGGTATGGGAGCTTATGTGGTCAAGGATAGGGTTATATCTAAACAATATAATGAAACTTCACCTCAAGTTGTAGAATGTCTGATAGTACTGGAGGTTCTTGAGGCTTTTCCAGGACCCCTCAATATTGTATCAGATTCCTCTTATGTGGTTAATGCAGTTAATCTCCTTGAGATAGCTGGAATAATAAGATCCTCCAGCAGAGTTGCTAACATCTTTCAGAAGATACAAGCTGCCTTGTTAAATAGGAGATTTCCTGTTTTCATTACCCATGTCCGAGCACATTCTGGACTCCCAGGTCCCATGTCCTTAGGGAATGACTTAGCGGACAAGGCTACAAAGCTGGTGGCCGCTGCCTTGTCTACCCACACACAAGCAGCAAAAGAGTTCCATCAGCGCTTTCATGTGACGGCTGAGACCTTGCGCCGTCGTTTTGCTCTATCCAGGAAAGAGGCTAGGGAAATTGTTACTCAATGCCAGAATTGCTGCGAATTCTTACCTGCTCCCCACATGGGAATAAACCCACGTGGCATTAGACCATTGCAGATGTGGCAGATGGATGTTACTCATATTCCCTCTTTTGGAAGGCTTCAATATGTTCATGTTTCTGTTGACACCTGTTCTGGCGTAATGTTCGCCACGCCCCTAACAGGGGAAAAGGCCTCATATGTGATTCAACATTGCCTTGAGGCCTGGAGTGCTTGGGGAAAACCCAGAATTTTAAAAACAGACAATGGACCAGCATATACCTCTCAAAAATTCCGACAGTTTTGTCGGCAAATGGATGTTACCCATCTAACTGGCCTACCTTATAACCCTCAAGGACAGGGTATTGTGGAACGTGCCCATCGTACACTCAAATCATATCTGATTAAACAAAAGGGGAGTATTGAGGATGTTCTACCCTCGGTACCAAGAGTTGCTGTGTCCATGGCACTTTTTACCCTTAATTTCTTGAACTCTGATGCCCAAGGCCACACTGCGGCCGATCGCCACAGTTTAGAGCCTGATAGGCCAAAAGAATTTGTAAAATGGAAAGATGTGCTAACTAATGAATGGAAAGGCCCGGATCCTATTCTAATAAGATCCAGGGGAGCTGTGTGTGTTTTTCCACAGGAGGAAGAAAACCCCCTGTGGATCCCTGAAAGACTCACTCGAAGAGCTCCTTCACAACTCCAGAATAAGAAGGATGGAGGCCAAGTGGGTGATGAAGACTCTCCTACTCGGGATGATGGTTCCTAGTATGATGGGAGAGTTACGGTGGGCCATCATGTCTACCTTCCCCCTACTGATGCCAGTGATGCATAATGCCCAAGTGTTCCCTAGATTTTTCACAACTAATAGAGAGTTGGGGCTTGCCTTTTTGCCTTTAGATCCTCAGATACAGAGTTTTCAGGATGAGAGAACCTTGTCATTGGTAGGAAGCTTGTGCTTTACTGTGATTTCTTCATTAAAGGATAATTTTATTCATATGGATCCAGAAAGATATAATGCTAATCCTTTTGAATTAATGGAAGCTGTACTGATCTTTCTCCTATGATAGTGAGAAGGGACAGATTACTTTTGATTGGAAAGGGGCATTAGGCAACAGTCTGAGTGAGGGACAGAGCTATGGATCATCTGATTGGTCCTCCTCCAATGTTAAGTATACCCCTTTTAAGAGAACTAATTATTCAGCTGCTCCAATTTGTATTTGGTTGCCCTTTATTTGGGTTGTGAGTAATGATACCTTAGTTAAGAATCAGAAAGAAATAAATTGCTCTGCTTAGAATTGTTTTTATGCATTATGCTGGGATGCTATTAAGCACCCTTTTGCTTTGGTAATGCGCATGCCTCGATTTGTTCCAGTTCCTGTTGAGGTGCCAAGTAGTTTGAGTTCGTTTAGGGAAAAGCGAGATTTTTGGGATCTCTGCTATTATTGTGGGCCTGATAGCTGCCGCCGCGGTTACTGCTTCGGTTACTGCCTCGGCCCTTGCACTTTCCGCCACTGTGCAGACAACTCAAACCATTAATGAACTATCGGCCACTGTGACCATGGCCCTAGATAAACAGGCCACTGCCAATTCTCAGATACAAGGAGGCCTGATGTTGGTAAACCAACAGATTAATTTGGTTCAGGAACAATTGGATATATTGTGGCAGATGGCCCAATTGGGATGTGAACAAAAGTTGCCTGGCCTTTGTGTCACTTCAGTACAATATGAGAATTTTACAAGAGCAGCTAACCTGTCAAAAGCTCTGTCTCAACATTTATTACAGAATTGGACTTTTGAGTTTGAGCAGACACTCCGTGAGTTGAGAGTGGCGATCCTGCAAGTGAATTCGACGCGTCTGGATCTTTCTCTGATGGAAGGCCTCTCCTCCTGGATTTCATCTGCATTTTCTTATTTTAAGGAATGGGTGGGGGTGGGATCATTTAGCCTAGTTCTCTGCTGTGGAATAGTGTTGATGCTTTGGATGGTGTGTAAGCTCAGAGCCCAAACAAAAGAGACAAAGTGATGGTGGCACAAGCACTTGCTGCCTTAGAACACGGAGCCTCCCCTGACATTTGGTTAACCATGTTAAAGCAATAGGTCGCTGGCCTCCCGGCTCTTGCACCCCACGAGGCTAGTCTCATTGCACGGGATAGAGTGGGTAGGCTTCAGCAGCCCAAGGAGTTGCAAGGCTAAGCACTGCACAGGAGAGGTCTGCGGTATAACGACTTTCTCCTGGGAGATAAATCATCTTGCATGAAGGTTCTATGTCATGATCTCCTTCCCCCAGAAAAACGACATCGGGACTGGTCAGGGCTCCCTCTGGGGATAAGACCCTGGAGAGGAGCTTTGTACATGTTCCAAATTTGCACATGGGGATTTGACCTCTATCTCCACTCCAAAGTTGTGGGTGTCCTATGGCTTCAAAAATAAATGAATAGGGGGAGATGTGAGGAGCCGCCCTCACTATCGCTATCGCCATTAGAAGATGGCGCTGACATCCGCTGTCAGTTGGAGTTCACCGTTTAAGCTGTGCCTCTCCCGTGGCGTCATCTGGGGTGATGAGCAAACCACCAATCCCGGCTCTACACGTCTCACTCGGAGCTCCTAGGCTTATATAAGGGGCTGGGTTTCTTAGCTTGGGGTCTCCCTCTCAGAAGCTGATCATCTATCTCTCAAGATGTATTAAAGCTTTACTGCAGAAGGATCCGAGTGTCCTGCGTCGTTCTTGCTGGCGAGACGGTAGCGCGGGACACAAAACAAAGACGAATAAAGCAAAGAAGGCACCATTACATGTAACCTCTTAAGAACTGGCTTAGGAGACAGTGCTCCAGCACTTTTGCATCTTCTTCATTGGCTCCTCTTTTTGTGACTTGGAATGGGTTATCACCATCATGAACCATAAAGTTACGGCCACACACCAATAGAATATAGAGAGTTCAGTTCTCTGTTACAGTGGGATGCTTTACCATCTGGCTTGAGCATTAGAAGAAAACCATCCATTGTTGTCAGTAGTTGTTGGTCTTAATTTCCCATCATTTGAAACTTAACCCAACCTTAACTTTCTCTTGTAGGCATTAGAAGTAGCATCTAAACAGTTAACCGTTGGCAAATAATCATTTGTTCCAATTCTGTAAACTCAATAGTCATGGGTGCTGGATGACAAACACTCGGTTGCTTCCTCCTTATCTTGCCAATATTTTCATATATCTAATCGAGCAAAACATGTTCTCATAAATTCACTAATCTAGTAATTCTGTTTTGGTTGCCATACAATAAATAATGCGTTTAAGCCCTCTAGGCAAACACATTTATTTGCCTACCTTTAACCTCTTAACAGCATTCTACTACTCAGGAGCTAGCAGAAGGTTTTCCTGGGACTTCCTTGTTTGTTATAAAGGGTCTTTGTATGTTTCATCCCTCCCATGAAGGAAGTCCACCTCTTCCTCTTCTTCTGGATCAGTACCTTTTCCAGCCCCCAACCCCCAACCATCTGTTTTAGTTACTCGTGTTATTGCTGTGACTAAAGGCCCGACAAATGTAACTTAAGAAAGGGAGGCCTTATTTTAGTTCATTGTTAAGTCATGCATACCTGGACAGGTCAGGGTGGCAGGACTTTGACAGCTGGCCAAGGTGTATGCGTTGCTAGGACACATTAAAGACAGATGCTGTTGCTCAGCTCCCTTTCCTCCTTTCTACTCAGTCTACAACCCATCCCATGGAATATGGTGCCACTCACATTTGGCATAGGTTCCCCCACATCAATGAACCTAGTCTAGGGAACTCCTTCCAGGCAGGCCCAGAGGGGAAATAAACCTCATTTACTAATTCTTCAAAGGCATGCTTTCTGCTAGTGGTCTCTTTGTCTCATTTTGTATGTGACAGTTATTTATTTATTTACCTAATTATTTATTTGATTTTTTAAAAGGTATAGCCTTTAGCATACATAAGTTTTTGGATATTACATTTTATTGTTGATTAACCTTTGATCAATATAAATGGATTGTATGATCTTTTTACTGTTGTAATTTTTATTTTTATTTTAATAGTGCTACTTTTGTGTTTGTTTTTATGTATAATTCCATTTTGACATCTTTTAATTAATTAATTCGTTTATCATTAGCCTAAACCTAAAGGTTGGTTTTTGACCCCATAAGAGATTCTTTTTCATTTTATAGTACTCTAAGCATTTGCATTTGTTTTAAAATGGATATACTTGGGTTTTCCTTAATTTTAATATTTTCATGGTTTCTTGATAATTTTTACAAAGTCATTTAATGTTCTGGGTTAGTAGTTTTCCTTTTCTCCATCCCAGTATTTGAATTTTTTTTTGGCTAATAATAGTTATAGTGCTAGAGTGATTTCTTCTTTTAAAGAAAATCCCAGGCTTTAATCCCCAGAAGTTGTGAATGTTACCCTGGAGGATGGGCAAGGTCTCTCCAGATTTTATTTACAATGGATAGGTGAGTTGTTCTAAACTATCTTGGCCAGCCCTTAACCTAATCACAACAGTCCTTTTGAGAGAAAGTGGAAGAAAATACACCCACACATACACACACACAAAAACAGGTAGACACACACATAGACACATACACAAATACAAACACACGTAGACACATGCAGACACACGGAGACACAAATACACACACACACATAAACACACGTAAACACATACACAGGCACACACATAGACACACACACAAACATAAACACAGACATACATGCACACAAATACAAACATTTAAGCACACACACACACAAACACACACACACACACACCACAGAAAACAATGTCAACATTGATAAAGAAGTGGGTAGGGTGTAGCTACAACCTGAAGATAGCCACCAGCAGCCTCTAAAAGCTGACGAAGGCATGAGTGAACTCTCCCCTGCCCTGGTGGGAACACAGAACTGCCGGCATAGTGAAGTTAAAACGTAGATCACTCTATGTCAGCAGCCACACATATAATTTGTATGTATATCCCTGACTATCCTAGAACTTGCTCTGTGGACCAGGCTGACCATGCTGGCCTTGAACTCAGAGATCCTCCTGCCTCTGCCTCCCGATTGCTGGCATCAAAGCTGCGCACAGTCACACCCAGGTAATTTATGTGTATCTTATTCTTTTATTTTCCAGTGGCTACTTCCTTTGTAAGAGAGGGCTCATGGGATTTTCTAGTCCTTTAAATTCCAAGTGTTAATATTAATTTATGTATTATGCATGTTTATTACAGTTATTTTATGTATATTATTTTATTATTTAACTATTATTTAACCTTAAACTTTGTTGATTGTTAATCACTTGCACTCTATTTTCCATATTTTATTTTTTCTTTACCCTATTAGATTGGATCATTTTAAGACCTTATGATTAACTGGAAAACATTGCAGCTGACAATATACAGTATTCTCTCCTTTTTCACAGACATTGAGTCCATGTGGAAAGTGTAACCTGTGCTTCTTAGTCAAGGGCTAGCCTGTGCTGGCTGCAGAGAATAACCTCCAGTGTTAAACACCACAGACAGCAGAAATTAGGTGCATAAATGATTGTATAACTTTCTTCAGTAAAATCAAAACATGTTTGCTGAGATCCTGCAAGCAATTACATTGCTACAAAGCAAGATTACTCAGTGAGGGTATTCATTTCATTTGAATATGCTTTCTTATTCTACTTAACTGAGCATTAGCTTTAATAGAAGAAATATATAACACACAGAGCTAGAAAACAAAAAAGTGCTATTAGCATTTTAAAGAAGACATGCCATTAAATAATCCCCACAGATTATTTAGCACTGTGGAATGAATGAATTAATTTGCTCCTGGATTTGTTACCTTCCTTTCCTTCCTCCCTCCCTCCCTCCCTCCCTCCCTCCGTCCCTCCCTCCCTCCCTCCCTTTCAGTACAGTAGAACCTTCAGTGCAGTAGAATCTTCAGTTCAGTAGAACCTTCGGTGCAACAGAACATTTGGTGCAGAAGAACCTTTGGTGCATCAGAACATTTGGTGCAGAAGAACCTTTGGTGCATCAGAACATTTGGTGCAGTAGAAACTTTGGTGCAGTAGAACCTTCAGTGGAGTACCCCAGAAGAAGAAAATGACCCTGTAAGGACTCAGCTACTTAGTTGACTGTCATCACTTTATTTCAAAGATCATACAATTAGAATGGGGAGCAACTTGCTCTAGTGAGGTACATGCTACTGCTTCATAAAAGAATGACAAATAGTTCTTAGGATAAAAACATCATGGACAGCAAAGACTAAGATACTTCTCCAGGGCTCAATTCCCCACTCTGGGAAGTTTACAATCTGTAAAATACTTACATCAAACCCAATTTACCATTATGAATTATCTTGTCATTTTCAGCTCTTCCAATGAAATTCTCAGGGTAACTTTGAGCTAAAAAAACAAAACATAAAACAACTATAATATTAATATGTTCTGCTTTTAAAGAAGAATGAATGATTTAAAACAGTTTTTGCAAGATCCCACTGGGAATTCCCAAAGATAGTTTTATTGAAAAAGCATCATTTAAGAATGTAGCTTATTTATTTGTTTGTTTCTAAATTTAGAGTCTGATCTTGGGAAGAGCAATATCAAAACAATAATCTGAGTAGCCACGGTCATTTGATGAAGCTAAGATCACGGGAGCTTGAGAATGGCTTAAAACTATAGCCCACCCCAAATCTTTACCCTAAGCTTGTTTGGAATAATTTAGAAAAGAGTTTGTTTATGATAAATGAGAAAATGTTTGCAGTTTACACTATGCAATATCCTTATCTCTCTGTCATCAATTAGTCTGAATGGCAAGTGTAACCTTTGTTCCCTAGCCATGTGCTAGTCTTTCCTGACGGTCAGAACTATTTAAAACTTGAAAAACAAACAGACATTTAACATGAATGTTTGTATAAAAACCTTGAAAATAACTAAATAAAAGCAGGTGTTTTAGACAATAAAGTGGGTGCCAATGGGATTGCGGTGACACCCTACTTATTAAAAATGGCAAGCCTCTAGTCATGTTACTATCTTTAACTTCGCTACATTTATTTTTGAAATAAGATGTTCTGGTATGATGCTGTAATCATGGTCAAGTTTGCTCAGTGGCAGGTCCCAGTTGCCTCCAGTATAAAATTGTGTCCCTCTAGGCATAGGTGATGGGATGAGGCTCCAGACTCCTGCTGCTGGAACTCCAAGATCATGAGGATGGTGTGTCTATGGTGGGAGATATTGATAGAACACTTGGGAAGAACAAAGACATCATCCTGTATGGAGAAGTCAGTCCTTGCTATTGGAGAATAACAGATTTCTTAGGGGCTCTCCTTGCTTAAGAATGAGTGTGCTCTGGGATGGGGAACAGACTCAGTGGTAAACATTGTCTTGGCTGTGTGATGTCCTGTATGTAGTCTCCTGTACTTCATACAGTGAATAAGTACATTTTGGTTTTCAATTATTGAAATGGGATTGAAGTGATACCCTACTTATCAAAAATGGCAAGCCTCTAGCCGTGTGACTGTCTTTAAAATTTTTAAGACAGTCACAATTCTAAAATTCATATCTTTAGACTACTATTTCTGTTCAATGTCTTTTATTCTATGGACAATCTCCTTGAAAAATTAGTTGGTAGTTTTAAGATCAAATGGTGAGGTCGCTTATGTGATTCTAGTCTTGGCTATCACGAGATCCTAGAAGGTGATCATTGTCTATCTATCAAAGGAAATGGCTATGGTAGTTTATAAAGCAGGGTTGTTAACTCTTGAAAGAAGTTTTTAGATCAGAGTGTCTGGCAATGGAAATCATACACATAAATTTCTTGGATCATTAATTCTTACAGCATCTCTGCTGAAATAGTTCTCTTATGTCTGCTTGATTTTCTTTAATGTCAGGATTCATTAAACATAGGTAATAGGACTTGTATTAGTCAGTGTTCTCTAGAGTAATAGGACTTATAGAATGAATCTTTATATATAGAAAGGAGATTTATTAGGATGAATTACAGGCTGTGATCCAGCTAATACAACAATAGCTGCCTATGAATGGAGAGTCCAAGAATCCAGTAGTTCCTAAGTCCATGAGGCTGAATGTCTCACTCAGTCTTTAGTATACACTGGAATCCCCAAGAAGTAGGCCTAATGCCAATGAAGAAATGGACATGCTAGCAAGGTGAAGGCAAGCAGGCAAAGAGGAAAAGTTTCCTTCTTCCATGTCCTTATATAGGCTACCTGCAGATGGCATGGCCCAGGTTAGAGGTGAGATTTTGCAGCTCAAAAGATTTGAATTAATGATGTGTCTTCCTACCTCAAAGATCTGGATAAGAAGTTGAACTTCCCACCTTCACGTAAAGCAAAATTCCCTCATAGGATGGGGGGTTTTTAGTTAATTCCAGATGCGGTCAAGTTGACAACCAAGAATAGCCATCACATGGCTTAATGAAGGTCTGTTAACAGAAAATTTTGTTTCTCAATAAGGAAGGGTACACAAAACTTGTATTGTCTTATAGACTGTAAGGCTATGTACTCATTTGTATGAAGCAGATTGTGTTCCTGGATGTTTGGAGTAATCAGAAGCTAACTCTCTATGAATCACATGTATTGTCACACTTTCTTATATCTTATTCATTATAGTGATCAGATAAGAACATGAATGGCTAGAGACCACTGTTGAGATGGGGTTGTCATACAAATATAGAAATCCTCAAGCTGGCTCTGAATAAACACCCACCAGGAATAGGGAGGGACATGTCTCAGAGGTTACTACATGGGCTTCGCTCATCATCTTTGCCAAAGGTTTCCTAATGGCATTGTTAGAGTTTTGAGTGAAGCTGAAAGAAGAGAAAAATAAAACAATTATATTTGTTCAAGAAGGACTTCTAGGGAACCATGCCTAACAGATTGGCTTTGGTGAAACTGTTGATGAGTAGAAAACCTTCACATCTATTATACTGTTGTTTGCTTCTCCTGTTATGTCCTATGGAAAGTTTTGTAGAACCACAAAGAGACAGTGGTTACATAAGGCTTCTCCGTGTCTACTGATATCGTTGTTTCCTGACCCAGATTGTATTCCAGGGATCCATTGTCAGTTGAAACTATCTCAAGTGGAAAGTACATTGAAGACACATAAGGGCCTACATCACAGCTTGGACTTATTCTTTTAAGTGTGGTCAGAGTGCATGCATTAATCTACAGTTGGGCAAAGTCTTCTCACACAAAGTCCATTATGTAACTGTATTAGTTGGCTTGCTTGCTTTCTTGTTAGGAGAAAATGCATGACAAAGGCAGCTCAAAGCAAGAAGAGTTTATTCTGGCACATAGCTTAAGGGTAGAGTTCATCATGGGAGAGAAGTCATGAAGGCAAGAGTTTGATATAGCTGGTTAGGTTACATCCACAGTCCTGAAGCAGAGAGAAAAGATGGTGATACTCAACTTCCTTTGTCTTTCCTATTCAGTTCTTGATTCTAACCCGTAGAGTGATGCTGCCACACTTGGTGGGTTTCCCCACTTCAGTTAATGGTATCTAGAAAATCCCTCCAGGACATGTCCACAGATTTGTTACATGGTGATTCCAAGTTCTGTCAGGTTGACAACCAAGATTAATCATCACAATAATAAGGGGTTAAATATTTCATGTAATGTATTGAATACTGAATGATGATGAAAAAGGATGTTTTTGTGGGAACTCATCATTGGCATACACTTACTGCACACTAATGTGCTGTTTCTGCTGAATGCTTCTACTATTTCACTTTTACAATGTATGAAAGTAGAGTCACAAACTGAGTTATCATAAATTAGAGAGTGTCTATAATTTTGATGTTAATAAAATAGAAATCAGAAAAAGATTCTCCTAAGAACAGTAACATATATTGGGGAATAAAATAGTAACACAATGAGAATACGTGTATTGTAGTAAGTTATGAGTATATGCACAGAGGGTGACACAGGGGCATCTATGCTAGGCCATAAATGAGGGATATATTGACTTGTATATATATACATATATATGCATATATATGTATATGTGTGTGTGTGTGTATTTTTAAGATGTATATATAATGTCTTGAAACAAGGATCTTGGTTGCATAAATTGCTTCCAAGTAGGGGTGCTGTATTAGGTTAAACAGTTATTGAGGTCCTTGTAAGAAGTACCTTTAGCCAGGCGGTGATGGTGCATGACTTTAATTTCAGTGCTCTGGAGGCAGAGGCAGGTGGATATCTGTGAGTTTGAGGCCAGTCTAGGCTAAAGAGCAAGTTTCAGGACAGCTATGGCAACAGAGAGAAACTCTGTCTCAAAAAAAACAAAAGCAAAAACTAAACTAAACCAAACCAAACCAAACAAAAAAGACATACCTTAAATGCAAAATTGCAATGGTGTTTGGTTTGCTCTGTCTACCATCTATCTCTCACCTACTTTCCCATCTATATATTATCTATTGATCATCTCTATACCTATCATTTTTATACTTAATTTTTAACTACTGAAACTACATGTTATGATACATCCTGTGAAATGTATCATCATTATTAAGAAATGACATACACATTTCATTGTAAACTGTAATAAATATCTGCTATGTTTATTAACCAAACTTCATCAGGAACATTTACTATGGTTTTAGAGATGAGAATTATAGTACTAGCAGATTGGAAACTTGTAAATTAAGGATTTGTTAGATGGGACTTGGATGTTAGCCAGTTAACTGATACAATTATTAATAACATCCCCTCTGCACATAGAGCAGACTTTTTAGTGGAACTGTGTAAACCATGATGTTATAATTAGCTCAAACAGAAGTAAATTATGTGCACTCTGTTGTTTTCAGTTTTCTGATTGACAGGAAAAATAACATACAAGTATTATCTTTTGGCTTTCTGTCCCACACATTTATGTGTTTAGTTAACTTGGTCTGCTTGAATGGAACTGCATCAGTGGGTTTCACATGTGTGTTGATGTAAGTATTGTGTTTCACATCAAGAAGCCAAGTTCAACACACCAAAATTAAGTTCCAGTGGATTCAACGTCATACTGGAACTAAATAACAAACAAATGAACAGTCTCTGAGGAAAGGGGTAACTACAGTTCAGAGATCAGGAAAACAATGTACGGCCTGATGGTACAGCTTAGTGGTAGCATGCTCGCATAGCATGCAGAGGACCCTGGATTTTCCCCTATAATGGGAAGAAAAGAAACAAAAAGGATCTATGATAAATATTCCTGAGATTATTTTGTTCACCATGACTTTGACTCTCAGGGTCATAGAAACATAGTGACAGAAGCATCCTTGGCTGGTGTGTGTAGTGCTTTGCATGTGGAGGGAGATGGCTGTGTTCCTAGGTTTTAGTTGTTTCTCATCATATAATAAGCCACTTCCTGGTGTCTGGAAGCTAAAATATGGCTTCTTAAACTTGGTGATATGGTGGCTTTTTTTAGTAAGATGACAAAATGAACTTACTTACTTATTACTTGTTTTTCATAAAAAGGAAACCAAGAAAGACAATTTATAGCTTGTCATGTCCCTACTTGATGGCTAGAATTTGGGGTATTAAAAAGTTTCATTTAATGCTGTACTTCCTCATTTTCTTTTCAATCTGCCCTGCTTATAGATTCAAGGTATCCCTTAGATAATGCCCCAACTATCCTGAAACAAACAAAAATAAAAGAAAATCAGTTTATTGCTATAATATTTTTCTGGATTATTTGTCCTTCCTCATATTAGGGATTACCAGTCGTATTCTTACTTTTGTTCTTTATAAAATGCCTCATCCTTTATTCACTATCCCCAAACTGTGAGTTAAAAGAAAATAGAAATTAACTTCGTCTCAACAATAGGGTCTTGATGGTGCTCAGCCTCGTAAGTTCTTGTTTCATGTGGCATCAATGGAAGCCACTTAGTGGTGTGCTCCACTGACTTTTCTGACACCAAAATGGTCCAGCTAGTAGCTAGCATGCTGGCAGGAGACAGGAGGAGGGCTGGGCCCAGCTGGAGCAACCATGGGTGGCTTTGCCTATGTGGTTGTTTAGGGAGCTCTGGTTGTTACTCTGAGGGCTGGTGTTACCCAGACCAGGGGGAATGCTTCTTTACCTCTGAAGTCACAAAGCCCCATGTCTGGCATCTTTTATTGGCTGAAGCAGCTTACTCAGATTCAAGCAGAAGCACAGACCCATCACTGCACAAGGCAAAGTATTTATGAACTCAGTAATGTCTGGAAAATTGCCAAACCTTCTGTAAGAAAGAAGTTTTGTCCCAGGACTTCCAATATCTCGAGTAGTTTTTCTTTTCTCAAGGATATCATACCACTTAATGAAATCCATTGACTTTAATCTCAGTTACAATGAAGTGTAAAGTTTTAGGACATGTATATTCATATTTAATATAATAATATTGTGATTATGTTCTCTACTATTGCTTGCCTGAAATAAGGATCTGTGTTTATGAAACATAAAGCATATACATTAAGCACATTCTTTGGTGGGAAAATCAGTTATGTAATAGTGGATTTCATGACCAAATATAGGGTTTCCTTTAAAACTGAAAATAGTGAACTGTAATTCTAGCTTGCTAAATATCATAAATAAAACATTGTTGTATTCTCAACGTCTAACTGTGCAGGTGAGGCTGTTTGCTTGTTTTTGTTGTTTTGTTTTTTTGCCAACTTGATACAAGCTAAAGTCACCTGGGAGGAAGGAACCTAGACTGAGGATTTACCTCCTTCAGATTAGCATCTGGCATGTCTGTGCGTCTGTGGGGCATTTTCTTTATTACTAATTGATGTAGGAGGGGCCAGTCCACCACAAATGGTACCATATTGGGGAAGGTGGGCCTGGGACATATTAAAAAAAAGTAGCTGAGCAAGGCGTCCAGAGCAAGCCAATCAGCAGCTTTTCTCTGTGACCTCTGTTTCAGGTTCTGCTTCCAAGTCCTGCCTGCCTTGGCTTCTCTCAATGATGAACTACAAACCTGTGGGCCAAAAGAATCCTTTCCTCCTCTAACTTACTTTTGACCATAGTGTTTATCATAGCAACAGAAGCCAAATCAGAACCTTCGGTTTTGTTTTTATTCAAAAATACATTTTTTTTTCTACTCAGTATCACTCCTCCCAACATTTCTTTACAAATAACCCAGCAAGCATTGATTGACATATTGGGCTGGCTGATACCGTCTTCCTTTTTGATACAAAGATGATTTACTTAACATTTCTTGACAGTTGAAAATGATGGCTTGCCAATATTCTCAATGACATGTTGAGTGAGAAATTGTTATCTTCTATATAATTTTCTAACCACCCATGTTCTTGGTTTGCCTTTTTTCTTTTCATTTCATATTGCTTGTTCTCACGAAGATGAAATAATTGGAAACAACTTGAAATTATCTGTATTCTCTTTCTGAGGTATGTTTATTCTGTGCTTAGTTTTAAATATTCACTTTTTAGAAAAGGAAATAGAAGATGTCACAATTTGGCTTGTTAGCCCCCATAACAATTATGCTGTCTTTATAAGCTCATCTCTGTTGCTAGCAATTCCACACTGTGGGGCTGCATCTGAGTACTCTCACAAGATTAGAAGATTCTGGTAGAACCAGAGAGTCCTCTGGAATTCTGTATGCCCCATATTGAGTCATTGATCTGCCAATCCACAAACAAGGCAAATTTCTCTCCATTTAATTTATCGTTACTAGTTTCTCTTGGCAGTATTTTTTATAATTTTTAGTAACCAGATTCAGTGTATTCTTATAAAATGTATAACCCAACATGGGGAGATTCAGAGTTCTATGCCTAGAACTTACACACACCCCACAAACAAGCCCAGTTTCCTATGTGTTTCAGCATTTTGATTCCATTGCAAATGATATTTTTAAATGGTGATGACAGCTACCTTTGCCTTGATTTTGCTCCCATATAGGGGAAGTGTTGGATATTTTACCATTAAATGCGATTTTAGCGAAGAATTTTTATTGATCATGTTTTTATCATACCAAGATTTCTTTTATTCTTGGTTTGCAAAGAATGTGGATTTATTGTCTTTTAAACTTATCATAAATGGGTGTGTGGAATTTATCAAGTGACTTGATGAATATGCTGAAATAAATATGATCACCTTTTATTCTGTTGACATGATTATTTGGCACTTTTCTAGAAATCTTTGGAGACTAGAATAAAACGTTTGCTCAAATCAGGGGCATCATCTTGCATTACTGTGCTACAGCTAGCTACTTGAATTAAGAAAATAATATTGATACAATAATGCTAATATGTCCTTTTTTCTTCCTCCGAGTTTTTAACACAAAGTTGCATTTTTGCCTTGATTGTAATGTTTCAGTTTTCTTTATTCCCCTTCATTCTATTGCATTTCTAGACACTTTAAAAATTTGATTCTTTTTTAATTGCTTGTGTCTGTGTGTATGAGTGTCTCTACTTTAAAAATCTGATTCTTTTTTAACCGTTTGTGTGTGTGTCTCTCTCTCTCTCTGTGTATGTGTGTATGAATCTGTATGTGTGAGTGTGTGTGTATGAGTCTCTGTGTGTGTATGAGTGTGTGTGTGTGTGAGAGAGAGTGTGTGTGTGAATGCGTGTGTGTGTGTTGGTGCACATGGACATATGCGCACAGTGTCATCCTCAATCACTCTCCATCCTAGCTTTTGAAACAGGATCTCTCACTGAAGTGGAGCTTACTCTTTCAGTAATGCCAATCTGTTGCTGCCTTCCCAGCTATGGAATTTCTGTTGCTGGTGGATTTCTCCCATGAGTCCTGGAGAGCAAACTCAGGTGCTTACACTTGGGCAGCAAACTCCTTACCAACTGGAGCCGCTTTCCCAACTCCTTCTCTGAGGCTGTTCAGTTCATTTTGTTAAGTGTCCCTCGGTGTGTGCTGCGTCTTCCCTCATTATTTGCTATACATACAGAATGACAGCCTCAGCTCCTATGGCTGAGAGAGATCCCTTGAGAAAATGGCAGATGCCAGAAGTTGGCAGAGAAATTCCCAGGAAGCTTAGTGCATTTCTGTGTTTGCACCTGCTGCACAACAAATCACTCCAGGGATAGAACCCATTACTCAGCAGTTCTATGGAGGTCACAACTCTAGGTCTATTTTAATAGACTGCCTAGGCTGAAACCCAGAATCAGTGGAGCCCTGTAGTTCTAAGGCTGACATCCCATTCTCTTCATGGTTGGCAGGAAGGCTTCCACACAAACGGCCCATCCTTGAGCATACTGTGGTCTCTCAGCATGGTAACTTGTACCCAGTAGAAACTCTTTGGGAAACAGACACATGTACAGGAATGTGAAAGTAATGATCCTGTCATGGAACAGGTCCTGCCTCAGGCCAAAGAGAAAGGGATCAAAACTTTACATTTGGGGTGGCAATTATGCATGCAAATGTACATGAGTGTACACACACACACACACACACACGCATGCATACACACGCACAGTATATATTAGAACATAATACAAACTCACTTTTCTCCATACACATTTACATTTTTCTCTAGTTTAATCTTTTATTTGTTTATTTATTGATTTTTTTTTGAGATAGTGTTTTTCTGTGCAACAGCCTTGCCTGTCCTGGAACTCACTCTGTAGACCAAAGTGGCCTCAAATTCACAGAGATCCGCCTGCCTATGCCGCCCGAGTGCTGGAATTAAAGGCGTACCCCACCACTGCCCGGCTAAATCTTTTATTTTATTTATTTTTCAGTTTCAGTGGTATACTGTGGTCCGTATGTGCTGTGTAGTCAATAATAAGCTCACTATGCTTGCAGTTTTTGTTCACCTGACACAAACTAGAGTCACCTGGAAAGAGAGGGTACCTCAGCTCAGGAATAGCTTCTACCGGATTGGGCTGTACCCAAGTCCGTGACGGCTATTCTTGACTAATGACTGATTTGGGAGGGCATAGCCCACTATGGCTGTTGCCACTCCTGTGGAGGCCTTTAAGAAAGCAAGATGAGCCGTGAGCCATAGGAAGTAAGGAACTAAGTAGCACTCCTCTGTGGCCTCCAGGTTTTTGCCCTGAGTTGCTGCTTTAGCGTTCTTCGATTGTTGACTGTAACTTGTATGCCAAATAGGCCCTTTCCTCCCCAAGTTGGTTTTGATCATGGTGTTTGTCATGGCCACAGAAAAGAAACTAAGGCACTTACTCACCTCCTCCTTTTTCCCTTTAAAGGGATCATTTGAAATTCTGTGTATTTTATCCATTATTTTCCCTGTTCAACTTCTTTTGTTATTTATTTCTTCTATTAGAAGTTTAATTATCTTTCCTCGTTGTAGCTTTTGAAGGGAGACTGTTGTATTTAAAATAAATGATCTTTATTTTTTTTACAATTTAGGAATCAAAGCTATGGCTTTCCCTCTAGTGAATCCCAATCTTAGAAATCCTGGGTAGGATTGAATGCAGAGACTTAACCAGCCAATGTGCTGACAGTATATGCTTATTGAGTGCTCATCTCTGAACAGGTCTGACTATCTATCCCCTTTCAAGTCCTAGGGAACATGGAGGAAAAAGGGACACAGACTGTAAGAGCCCTGGGATAGGAAGCAGCTCTGCAGAAAGTTGTCTTTGCACATGGCACTTTTTAAAAAAATTTAAATTAGAAACAAGCTTGTTTTACATGTCAAACCCAGTTCCCTCTCCCTTCCATCCTATCCTGCCCCCCACCGCTCCCTATCCCATCCCCTTTTTGCCCCCCAAGGAGGGTGAGGCCTTCCATGGGGGATCTTAAAAGTTTGTCATATCATTTGGGGCAGGGGCTAGGCCCTACTCTGGGTGTCTAGGCTGATAGAGTATCCCTCTATGTGGACTGGGCTTCCAAAGTTTATTCATAAACTAGAGATAAATACTAGTGGCCCCATAGATTGCCCAGGTCTCCTAACTGACACCCATGTTTAAAGAGGTCTGGATTAGTCCTATGCTGGTTTCCTAGCTATCAGTCTGGGGTCTATGAGCTCCCCCTTGCTCAGGTCAGCTGTTTCTGTGTGTTTCTCCAGCCTGGTCTTGACCCCTTTTCTCATCACTCCTCCCTCTCTGCAACTGGATTCCAGGAGTTTAGCTCAGTGTTTAGCTGTGGGTGTTTGCTTCTGCTTCCATTATTTTCTCCCCTTCTCTTTCTCCTAACTCCCTATCCCCTCACCCCAGGCTCCCAATTAGCTCAGGAGATCTTGTCCCTTTCCTGTTCTCCGGGGAACCATGTATCTCTCTTAGGGTCCTCCTTGTTTCCTAGTTTCTCTGACAGTGTGGACTGTAGGCTGGTAATCCTTTGTTTTATGTCTAAAATCCATAAATGAGTGAGTATATTCCATGTTTGTCTTTTTGTGACTGGGTTACCTCACTCCGTATGGTTTCTCCTAGTATCATTCATTTGCCTGTGAATTTCAAGATTCCATTGTTTTTTTCTGCTAAATAGTACTCCATTGTGTAAATGCACCACATTTTCTTTATCCATTCTTCAGTTGAGGGGCATGTGGGTTGTTTCTCCAGGTTCTGGCTATTACAAATAATGTTGCTATGAACATGGTTGAACAGAAGTCCTTGTTGTATGAATGGGCATCTTTTGGGTATATACCTAAGAGTGGAATTGCTGGATCTTGAGTTAGACTGATTCCCATTTTTCTGAGGAATCTCCATACTGATTTCCAAAGTGGCTGTACAATTTGGCACTCCCACCAACAGTGGAGTAGTGTTCCTCTTTCTCCACATCCTCTCCAGCATAAGCTGTCATCAGTGTTTTTGATTTTAGCCATTCTGACAGGAGTAAGATGGTATCTCAGAGATGTTTTGATTTGCATTTCCCTGATTGCTAGGGATGTTGAGCACTTTCTCAAGTGCCTCTCAGCCATTTTAGACTCCTCTATTGAGAATTCTCTATTTAGTTCTGTACCCCACTTTTTAATTGGATTATTTGGTGTTTTGGTGACTACCTTCATGAGTTCTTTGTAAATTTTGGAAATCAGCCCTCTGTCAGATGTGGGATTGGTGAGTATCTTTTCCCATCCTGTAGGCTGCCTTTTTGTCTTGTCGACTGCGTCCTTTGCCTTACAGAAGCTTCTCAATCTCAGGATGTCCCATTTATTAATTGTTGATCTCGGTGTCTGTGCTACTGGTGATATGTTCAGGAAGCATTCTCCTTTGCCAATTGATTCAAGGGTCCTTCCCACTTTCTCTTCTATTAGGTTCAGTGTGGCTGATGTATGTTGAGGTCTTTGATCCATTTGGACTTACGTTTTGTGCATGGCAATAGACATGGATCTATCTGCAGTCTTCTACATCTCAGCATCCAGTTATAGAAGCACCAGTTGTTGGAGATGCTTTCTTTTTTCCATTGTATAATCTTAGCTTCTTCGTAAAAAACCAGGTATTCATAGGTGTGTGGGTTAAAACTGGGGTGTTCAATTCGATTCCATTGGTCTACCTATCTATTTTTGTGCCAACACCAAGCTGCTTTCAGGACTATAGCTCTATAATAGAGTTTGAAGTCAGGGATGGTGATGCCTCCTGAATTTCCTTAATTGTACAGGGTTGTTTTGGCTATCTTGGGTCTTTTGTTTTTCTATATAAAGTTGAGTATTTTTTCTTTCAAGGCCTGTGAAGAACTGTACTGGAATTTTGATGGGGATAGCATTGAATCTGTAGATTGCTTTTGGCAAGATTGCCATTTTTACTGTGTTGATCCTACAAGAGCATGGGAGATCTTTCTATTTTCTCATATCTTCTTTAATTTCTTTCTTTGAAGACTCAAAGTTCTTTTAATACAGTTCTTTCACTTGTTTGGTTAGAATACCCTAAGATATTTTATGTTGTCTATGGCTATTGTAAAGGGTGATGTTCCTCTGATTTCTTTCTCAGCCCATTCATCATCTGTATATAGTAGGGATACTGATTTTTTTGTATCCTGCCACTTTGCTGAAGGTGTTTATCAGCTGAGGTTTTCCCTGGTGGAGTTTTTCAGGTCACTTATGTAAACTATCATATCATCCACAATTAGTGAAAGTTTGACTTCATCTTGATGGATTTCTCCTGTGATGAATATGAAATGATGTTCTTCATCTCTTTTGATTGATTTTAGTTTAATATCTAATTTGTTAGATATTAGGATTAATATACCCATTTTTTTCTTGGATTCATCAAATTGGAAATTATTTTCCCAATCCTTAAATCTGAGGCACAATCTATCTTTGAATTTAAGGTGTGTTTCTTGTATGCAGCAGAAGGATGGATTCTGTTTTCGTATCCATTCTATTACTCTGTTTTTTTATAGCTAGTTAAGACCATTAATATTGAGGGATATTAGTGACCACTGATTGTTAATTCTTGTTAATTTTGGATTTTTTGTTGGTAGTGGTATTTTGTTGATCCTCCTCCCTTTTTTCTTTTGGCTGTTGGTAAAGTGGGATTATCTATTGTCTGTATTTTTGTGGATGTATTTAATTTCTTTGGGTTGGAGTTTTCCTTCCAGAACTTTCTGTAGGGCTGGATATGTGAATATGTATTGTTTAAATTTGGTTTTGTCATGGAATACCTTGTTTTCTATATTTATAGTGATTAAAATCTTTGCTTGGTATAGTAGTCATGGCTGGCATCTGTGGTCTCTTAGTATCGGTAGAATATCTACCCAGGTCCTTCTGATCTTCAGAGTTTCCATAGAGAAGTCTGGTATAATTCTGAAAAGTTTGCCTTTATATGTTACTTGGCCTTTGTCCTTGGTTGCTTTCAATATTCTTTCTTTAGTCTGTATATTTGATGTTTTGATTATTATGTGGCAAGGGGCCTTTTTGGGAGGTGCAGTCCATTTGGTGTTCTATAAGCTTCTTGTACTTTCGTAGGCATGTCTTTCCTTAGGTTGGGAACGTTTTCTTCTATGTCTTCATTGAATATGCTTTCTGTACCTATTATTCTTTGGTTTGGTCTTTTCACGATGTCCCATATTTCCTGGATATTTTGTGTTAGAGATTTGTTGGACTTAAGATTTTCTTTGGTTGATGAGTCTATTTCTCTTAGTGTGTCTTCAAGCCTCAGATTCTCTCTTCTGTCTCTTGTATTCTGTTGGTTATGCTTGCATCTGTAGTTTCTGATTGTTTACCCAGCTTTTCTCTTCCCAGCATTCCCTCAGACTGTGTTGTTTTTATTTCTGTATTTCAACTTTCAAACCTTGCTCTGTTTGAATTGTTTCTTGCAATTTTTGGTTTGTCTTTTCCTCCATTTCTTGAGTTTTTGGTTTGCTTTTTCTTCCCTTTCTTTAACTCTTTGAGGGTCTCTATCATCTTCATAAAGTTGCTTTCAGGTTGTTCCTGTCTGCTTCATATGTGTTAGGATGTTAAGGTCTTGCTGGTGTGGAGTTCCTAGACTCTGGTGGTGTCCTATTCATCTTTCTGTTGTTTACTGTGCTCTTATGCTGTCGTCTTCCCATGCCTTCTTCCAATGGGTACCAGTGTGGTCTCTCCCTGTCCTGGTGGATACGAGACCAAGGTTCTCTTCCTGTGGGTACAAGCAGGTCCAATAATCCAGTGGCTTTCCTCTTCCCATGAGTGAAGGTGAGAGTAGCACCTTGATGCTGGCAGACCCTGGATGGGCTCATCCCCCGGGACATATTCCCCAGGGCACAGTTCCCAGCCCTCAGGACATTCCAAACAGGGCACCAGAAGATCATGGCATGGTTTTTAAAGCTATAGGCTCAGAAGAAACTGTCAAGAGACCTGCACAAGACATTGTGAAACTGAGACCATCAGCATTTAGTTGTAGAGCGGAGAGTAGTCACGAGGCTCCACCCTTGTAGGAAGAGATATAGGCTAGTGTGGAATAATCCTTTTGTACACTGTGAAGACTTGCCACTGTGATTGATTTAATAAACAAGCTGATTGGCCAGGTAGTTTAACAGGATACAGTTAGGTGGGAAAGCCAAGCTGAGAATGATTGGATGAGGAAGGGTGGAGTGAGGAGAGTTACCAGCCAGATGCAGAGGGAGCAGGAGATGAACATTTCATGCTAATAAAGGTACCACTACGTGGCAGAGTATAAATGAGAAATATGGGTTAACTTAAAAATGTAAGAGCTAGTTACTAAGAAGCCTGAGCTATTTGCCCAGCATTTATAAGCACTGTTAAGTCTCTGCATAGTGATTTGGAAGCAGCTGCCAGGGTGAGGAGTTGGCAGTCAGGACAGGACACTTCTGATTTAAATAGACAGTTCATGGTTGCTGGTGGTGGACAGTCATGTTCCTCTCTAATGCAAACACTGGCTGAGTTGCCCTTGATCAAGAAAATAACTCTTTACTCACACTCATGCAGGCAAACCCTTCCTAATTAATGCAGTGGCCATAAACGATGTTGTGTCACTCACTGTACTCATGGGGGTCAGAAAATATACTTGGAGTGTCCCCTCTTTTTTCCATCTTGTTTGTTACCAGGACTTTCTCCACTGTGACCAAGCTAACTTTTGGAGACTTTCTCAGGCTCTGCCTACCTGCCTACCATTTCCTGCAGACACACAGGGATGACAGGCACCATGTGTACTATGACTGATTCGTTTGGGTCCTGGAGCTCTGACTCAAGGGTTCAGGCTTGCAGGGCAAGCACTTCATAGCTGAGCCACCTCTCCAGCCCTTACCTTTTGAAATTTATTAAATGGATTTTAAGCATCAGCATATAGCTTAATGAAATATTCATATAAATTTAAAAAACTGGATTTTTTGCTAGGTAGAACGTTCAATAAATGTTGATTGATTCAGATTGTTGGTGTTCATATTTCCATAGTTGTCTTTTTGCCCATTTGCAACAATTATAGTTTTGAAAAAAGAAAGCTGCAAATTGTACTCTAAATTGACCTAGTCATCATTTCTGTTTTGTCATATTTCTTTATATGTTGTAGAGTCCTGTTACAAAGTATATGTATATATATATATATGACATTGGTATCCTGTTATAAAATATGTACACACACACACACACACACACAGACTCAATTGGTATATCTTTTAGAGGAACTGAAATTTTATTTGTTATATGAACTTACATTAAAAAATAAAACATTATTAACTCTTTGAGAATTCCATACAATGTATTTTGGACAAATTCATCCCCCAACCCCTCCCATAATCATGCTCCCCACTCTCCATCCTTTCCCACACAACTTTGATATTTCTTCTTGCTTTTTGCTTCCCCTCCTCGCCCCCCTGGTCAGATTCAGTTTGTATTGCCCAGCTAGAATTGGGAGCAGGGACTACTGAGACTTGTGGTCAGCCTACCAGGGATTATCTCCTTAAAGAAAACCGACTCTTCCTCAACGTCTATGCTAGGAAACCCCAATAACTCCTCCGGCAGTGGTGGGATTTTCTGCCCCCTTCCCTTCTCTGTGTTGGTATTTTCTTTTCTGGTCTTGTGCATTCTGCCATAATTTCTGTGAGTTCATATGTACAGCTGCCCTATTGTTTCTGGAAAATACTGTTTTCCTGATGCTCCTGACACCTGCGGTTCTTCCATTCTGCCTGCTCCTCTTCTGTGAAGACCCCTGAGTCTTGGAGGGAGGAGGGAGGAGGAAGACTGGACCTCCACAGTCTGCATTCTCTACCAGTCAACCAATTGGGAGCCTCTGTGTTCATTGCCAGATTCTTCCAGAAGAAGCTTCTTTGACGAGGGTTAAGATATTCTGATTTATGAATATAGTAATAAACCAGTAGGAGTTGTTTTAGTACAATGTCCATGATAAAAACAGGTTTAAGGAATCAGTGTCCGATAAGACAGCTCTAAAAGTGGATATTGGAGGGAATATGATGAGAAAGTCAGTCTATCCTCAAAAATAGCCTTAAAATGGCAGCCTTAAAGGTGATGGGTCAAAATGCCTATGAGACCCTTTAGACTGACTACCTGCCCTTATTATTCTAATCAGGTACCCAACTATATGCTCCAAGGGGGCTATTCTTAGTCAAACTGCATAAATGCAAGAAAAGATAAAGGGAAACAGAAACAGAAATCTCAGAACATGTTCTCTACCTTGGAAAAAGTTATTTCATGATATTTGGGTGTGAGGTCTCTCTGTGTACTGAAGTGTCCCCAAGTGATGGTGGCCCTGATGCTCTTGATGCTCTGCATTACAAGATAGAGAAACAAAGCGGCCATGAGTATGGACTGAATCCTCCGAACCTATTAGCCAAAACAAACCCTTCCTGCCTTAAGTTGTAGATAGCCAGCATCTTGTCACGACAATTAGAAGTCTGAGGCACATGAAAATAATGGGGATATTTTAAATCAACATACTGTTCTACAAAGTGAAGATGGAAATACTGAAATTCCGAAGGCAGGTTAACTCACTTAAAAATGAAACAACTTTTTGCCATGAATTTTACCACCTATTCTAAGTGTGTTGGGCAGAGAATAGTGAACAGAAAGCAATTATTTGTCACTCAGGTAAGTCCACCTAAACATAACTTCATTTAGAACTTGAGAAACAAAGACTTAACTAATTGCAAATGTTATATTTATGTTGAAACACTGTGGGCTTGCAATTGCTAATAAAAAATGATACCTTGCAGACTGGTGATAAAGCTTAGAGGATAAAGACACTTTCAATCCCAATGCCTTAACTTAGTCCCTGGGACCTACATGGTACAAGGAGAAAACTTGTCCTTTGACCTCCACACAGGCTCTGTGGTACACACTCATACACCTGATTAAAAAAAGTGATAAGCAATTTTTTAAAGACATGACTTCCTAGACTTTAAATATATTCAATTCAGAAAGTGTATTTTTGTTTGTTTGGTTTTTTGAGACAGGATTTCTCTGTAGTGTTGGAAGCTATCCTGGAAGTAGCTCTGTAGACCAGGCTGGCCTCAAACTCACAGAGATCTGCCTGTCTCTGCCTCCCAAGTGTTGTGATTAAAAACGTATTCCACCACTGCCTGGCCAGAAAGTGTTTTAAAAGTAACTTTATTCTTTTAATCCTTGACTTAAGTTTTCTTGGCAGGTTGGCAGGTTCCGTGTGCTAATTTCCCAGTTGAGTTTCTTGCTAGTTGAACTGTTTCTAAATGCAGGCTATTTATACAAAAGCTCAGGGCAAGCAATGAGAGTACATCTGCCTCTGCCTTCATAAGATATGCATGAACTATGCTCAGCTACACTCACTTGTTACAGCAAGCAGCATCGATCTATTTTATTTTCCCCCAGTTACAGAAGAATTGACTTAAACATATAGATGATAGATTAGAAAGAGGTCTTATTGAGCGCATTCAGGGATGGAGTTCAGTCCCTTTGCTCATCCAAAAATTGTGGGGCTTTCCATGCTAACCAAGGAGAAACCCACTTTCACTTCTCTATGGGAAATAACTTCACATCCAAAGGTATATTGCCTGCTGGCCGCAGTTACTTGAGACCACAAAGTGTTGCATGATTCTAAGCCATGGGGAAGTCACTTCCAACCATCTTTTGTCACAGGTCATCCTAAGTCTCCCCTGAAGTGCACATCTGTGGGTACCCATAGAACCTCTTCGGAGCTCCTCACTATCACCAGGCCGCCCATACTGCTGAAGTCTTCAGCCAATGATGCTGGAGCCGATTAGATGAGCATCCACCCCAGGCATCAGCTGCTGTCCCTTCATTCCAGGTGGTGGGAATGGGTGTGGCTGGCCCCCTTTCCCCAACTCTCAGAGTGTGGAATGTTCATTGTCTATCTTCCATCAGAAAACAGTGACTTCTGAAGACTGTCTGGTTGCCTGTCATGGGCTGAACTTCTGCTTCTCTGATCAGAGACTGCATCTAGGATAATCCAAGGAAACTTTGGGTACCCATCTTGCTAAAGCCACAGCTAAAACCAAGAGCAGTATGATAGCAGGAATCGGATCTCTGGGTGCTTCTCTGATCTTGATCTTCACAAGTCTACCATTCTCTATGATTAGGATGCACATTCTCTTAGATAGTAAACTTAGTGAGTTTGGTTGGGGCCTCCCCTGTTGTAGTCCTTCAGCAAATCTGCTGAATGGCAGCACCTTCTGTGATTATGGAAACATTCAGTGTCTGCGCTGCTGTAATTGGCAGCCAAGAGCCACCTGTGCCACTGAACACAAACATGTGCTTATAGCCGAGAGACTGTAATGAAATTCTTCTTGTTTGGAAAAAAATAAGATAGTTTAGTGAAAGCGCCTAAGAGTTCCTGCCCTGAACAGACACATATTTGCCTTAATGAGATAGATACTTGCCTTCATGACTGTGTGTATATAAATTTATCAAAACTAATTTCCAGAAGGAATGAACCTTTTCCCCCAACTCTGTGTTTTAATGTAGATTTAGTCTAACCCTGTTTAAAAAAAAAGCAAAACAAAACAAATACTCCATCTGGAATTTAAAAATAAAACCTTGAAAATATGTGTTTTTGTTCTTTTATCAAAACAAAAGCTTGTTAGAAACTGAAGATCCAGATATTTTTGCGGGGTGAGCCTTAACCATCAGCCTTTTCCTCTTCCACGGCATGCCTTTTCTAGGTTAAACATCTGCAGTGGTAGCGTAAATAATTCCTGTCCAAAATTAACATATGCTGCACAAGAGTAAGGGATGAGTCCCCACCACTCCAGCCCTCCATAGACTGTTTTTCTGTCAACACCTCCTGTCCTACAGAAATGGTCTATGAATCAAGCCATTTAAAAAATGTGGGTGGGATTTTTTTTTGGTCTTTAAAAACCAAGACCTTACTGTGTAAAAAACCAGGAAACTAAAATTAAATTGAACTCATGTTATTTCTTTAGACATCTTTGAAAACTTGATCCTAACAGAAATAGGACTGACTAATGGTGACAGACTTGAGTTTATATTCCTTCCCCAAACTTATATATGAAGCTCAACTGCCTCACTGAGAGCTCTTTGGATTTACCACCTCACCACAGCTCTGCCCACAATTATTTTTAGGAGCATTTTCATAGTGGATGACTGTATTTTCTACCACAATGGTTCTAACTCTTACTGACTCCCAATTCACTAAAGACTTTTTTCTCTAGTGTTTGACCATTTATTGATCCATGTTCAAATGAACACAAAATATTTATTTGGACAGAACAAGAAGAAAAAACCTCAGCATCTTATTTTCATTGAGTATTACTGTTACTAAAATACTGAATTTATTCAGTGCACTTTGGCTCATAGCTTAGATGGTATTTTCAGGATATTTTCTTTGCAATCTTTGACAATTTCACATATGCGCTCAGACATAATGCCAATGTTCAAACATTGTGGGGTGGCTACAAAGTGAATATACAAAGAAAAGTGTCTCAGTTTCTAATCAGTGCCGTACACGGACACTATGAATACGTATCTCAAAGAAGAAGCACTGGAGACCCAGAACAGAAAATTGGACTTAAACCAGGAAACTGGACACACAAAGCCAAATCTACCCAGGAAGATGGATAAAATCAGGATGCGAAATGTTCAAGGTAAATTGCTGAGATTCTCCAAAGCATAAAAGTTGTTTCCTTCTTATGTCTGTTTAGCTAATACTTTTGTTAAAAGAAAGTTACAAGGTCCTCAGCTATACATTTTTACTTTTTAGGAAAGAAAAACAAAACAGGAAAAAAATTTCACTTAGAAAAATAATCTATATTTATGAAGTCTAGTTTAGGCAACTTACCAATAGCATATGATTGGCATACTTATATTTCAGTAAAAACTCTTGGAAAGTTGCTCTAGAATAAACTTTATAAATAGAATTATGACTCAAATTTATTTATAGATTTGCATATCAAAGTATTTCCACTCATATGAAAAATTATAGTTGATTTTTAAAATATGATATTTTCTCCTTATATGTTCTACTATCATATGCCTATAATGACAACTTATCCAGGAATTCAAAACCTTTATGCAAGTTACACAATTCTACTCAAGTACATTGCAAAGTCATCCTTATTTTAAAGCCTGATACATATGAAGGAGAGTCATTCATCAGATACGTACCAAGTTGACATGTGAGTGGCAATGCCAGGAAATTTATGCTGCCATCTTAAGAATGTTCTCCTGTGGGTCAAAACATTAAGAATAATCAACTACTGAAAAAATTTAGTATGGTAACAAGAATGCATCACTGGTTTGTGTCTGAACCCACACAGACATTGGTTAAATCACCCACCCACACAATATAGTTAGGGACAAGTGTACAAAAAAATCGCAGCTAAGATACAGTGCTTATTTGTGTTGTTCTTAGCACAGTGGTATCTTCTGTAATAAGTCTTGGACATTACAATGGATAATTTGGGGTCAATGACAGATGAACATGTTCCTTATTGACTTGGTTAGATGTGTTTTGCTTTGTCAACTTGACACACCCTAGAGTTATCTGGGAAGAGGAACCCCAATTGAGAAAATACTTCCATCATGCTGTCTGTGGGTGAGTCTGTAGAACATTTTCTTGCTTAGTGATTGATGTGAGAGAGCCCAGAGTACTGTGAGTAGTGCTGTCCCTGGGCAGGTGGTCCTGGATTACATAAGAAAGCAGTTGAGTGTGATGATATATTGTTTATGATTTATTAAAGCCACTGGAGATCAAAATAGCAAAGCAGTCATACTAGTTAGCCATAGAAGCCAGGCAGTGGTGGCACACACCTTTAATCCCAGGACTCAGAAGACAAAGGCAGATGGATCTCTCTGAGTTCTAAGTCACCCAGGGCTACATGAGATTGAATGAGGTTAAAGGAGTAACAGAGCTTGAGCCTTTGATCCCAGCACTAGAGATGTGGAGACAGGAGGACATGACTGGCTGGAGAAAGAAATAAAAGGAGGAGGAGACAAGAACTGAGAGTTTTTGCGTCTGAGGATTCATGGAGACAGGATTGCCATTTCAGCTGGGTAGAGGTAAGATCTACTGGCTGTTTTGCTTCCCTGATCTTCAGCTTAAAGCCTGTACCCCAATATCAATCTCTGGGTCTTTTATTTTTTGTGCTACAGCTGAGCAAGCCATGTGGAACAAGGCAGTAGCTGATGTTTTCCCATGGCCTCTGCCTCAGTTTCTGCTTCCAGGTTCCTGCCCTGACTTCCTTTGATGGTGGACTGTGAAGTCTAATTATGAGCCAAACAAACCCTTTCTTTTCAAGTTGTTTTTTCTTGTGTTTTATCATAGCAACAGGAACTGTGTAACTTAGAAATTTGGTACCGGGATGATGAGGTACTGCTGTGACAAGCTGGCCATGTTGTTTGGGGGCTGATTGCAGTGGCATTTAAACTTTGGTCTACAAGAGGTACTGAGTGATTGAAGTTTAATGAGCTGTTGTGGAAACTTGGAACATGGGTACTATACTCCTGAACTGACCTGTGTGTTTCCTTTCTCCTTCCATGATAACAGAACATCTTTGGCTATGCAAAGAGAGGTTTTCACACCCAATATTTTGATTCAGTGTGTGTGTGTGTTTGTGTGTGTGTGTGTGTGTGTGTGTGTGTGAAAAACATGAAGTTTTCACGTCGGTGCATGTATTTCCTTCCCTGAAAGCCACACCAGCTTTTCTTTGCCCATCTGAAATCCTATGTTGTTCTCTGGACTGCTTGTGAGGTTTGTTTTCTGTCTGGAGGTTACTCTCTAAGCTTATTGGTTTGACAGAAATAACTGACATGTACTAAATCAAGTGCATAATCAAACTTTTCATGGTTTGGACTCATTCAGAGACCATAGACATGATCTGTCTTTTCTGGATTTGTTTGATAGCTTTCAGCATGTGATTCCTTCTGTATTACCAAAATATGTCATCATTTCTATAAAATGTTTTATTGTATTTTACCATATAACAAAAAGTAGTCCCTAGAGTATGTGCCTTGGGAAGCTTTTGAATGTTACAGATCCAGAACTTAAATCCCCAGATTCCAACATAAATATGCATAGGAATATTCAAGGAATTATCCAAACAGATTACACACATGGAGAGTAGCACACAATATCAAGGGTCAGAACTTAATTCCTTAAACCATGGCACCTTGGCAGGCTAAGAACTTTGAACCAAACATTGGAAGAGCTGGAGAAGCAGCGTTTCTGCCTTCCTGCCTGCCTGTCTCCTCTCATTGTGTCTTTCCTACAAAGTAAGAGAATTCTTGTTTCCCAAGCCAGGTCACAGAGACCTGAATACTTCTTCCCCAGTACAAGCCATGTTCTTTTTTCTTCCCAGGAGATCCTCATTTCAGAATGGTCCTTTTCTGAAATAGTCTACACAGGGAGGTCAAGCAGAATCTGAGGAGATGAGTAGTTCGGTTTCTTCCCTCAATAAACGGTATCTTGTCCAATAACATTCTACACGACTGCCCATTTTTATTGAGCCTAAGTATAAAGTAACAACTATCCCAGGGACTTTCAGTCCTTATTTCTGCAACTCCTGAGTCATATAAAACTCTGAATACATTTATCATGCTTTTCTCTTGTTATCTAGAAGTGTCTACACTCACCCTAAACTCAGCCAACATGGAACACAATGAAGTAACAAATGACAATTAATGAATGAACAAAATTTGTATTTACAGGCCTGTCAAAGAGAATTCTAAGCAGAACCGCTGAATTTCCTCAATTTCAAGCTTAGCCATATACTATATTCTGGGTCTGTTGCTTCATGAAAGCTCCCTAGAGGAGCATAAACTAAGATACAGGCAAAGAGAAAAAGTCTTGCATTTTTAGAAAGCCAGGAAATGGTTTATATTTGACTCTAACAAATTTAATCATAAATTAATTTGGTCTAGATCTTATTTTACTCTCTCTCTCTCTCTCTCTCTCTCTCTCTCTCTCTCTCTCGTGTGTGTGTGTGTGTGTGTGTGTGTGTGTGTGTGTGTATCTTCAGTCTTTATCTCCAAAGAGATCTCAGCTTAGTAAAAATCCATACATATAGTTATGGTTCGTGGAGAAAAGTAAAAGGTTGAGAACGTTCTAAATGTTTCCAAGTTTTTCTTAATGGAAGGAAACATTTGGGCAGCTGAGTACAACAGGGTAAAGAATGAAATTGCATTTGCAAAACCAAGTAGATCCTTTGGTAGTAGCAACATGCAGGACTGGACACAGTACAAAGGGCCAGCAATTATTTTAAGGTCTGTGGGTGACATTTATTCTCTGTTTATGCTTACTACCTTTGGCCTCTTCCCTTTCCATGCCTACACCTTTAACACATAAGAAACATTTCCAGCTAATCGGCTGTACAAAACTGTCTGCAGGTAAAACCTCACAGGATAGTGTCTTGTAATCCCTATTGTAGGCAGTGTGAGCAAAAATGTGGGCGTGGGAAGCTATAATCTATTTCTTTTGGTTGAAAGTAATGGATATTTTGGGAGAGAGATGGGACTGAAAAAGCTCACTATGATTTTATTATGCAGAACTTTGCATGTTTGTATGAGGACATTAGGTTTCCAACAGAGAAAACAGTACAGGACCTCAACTTAGGAAGCTTGATCTGATGACAGTATTAGAAAAGAATGGTGTGGAGGATGGGAGCAGTACATAGAAATAAACAAGTGAGTTAAAATTAGTACCATTCTAAGGAAATTGGAAGATGAAGATAGAAGACAGGGGTGGGTACCTTTTTGTTTAGGCAGAGAGTGTAAAGTAAAAGGCATGGTGGCCCCTTGCCTGTAGTCCCAATGGGTACAGATCAAAGGATGTCACTGCTAGGACTTAATTTTTATTTACTTTTTCTTGTGGTTTTATCAAAAATGATTTAGGTTTTACCTTGGCAAATTGATTTTCACAAGGTCTGTTATCTTCAAAAGATACGAACGATCTCAGTCTTTCTTTTGGTTTGGAGACTCAGAAGATGATAGTGAGCAGTATGGTGCTTTGGCATTCTGAATACTTTGAAGCAAAGGAAGAATTATTCTTACTTCCCCACTTTCCCACTTCTGTAGAGACGGGCGCATAGAAAGTCCTGTTGCTCAACGTATTATCACCAGAATGTAATTATAAGCCAGAGGGAAGGCTAACACTTGACTTCATCTTGTGCCTTGCTGTCTCCTTTACTTTTTTTTAAGGACATGGAGTCATCTTGGGTTACAGGAAGAGCAGATTTCTTCAAGATATTATCCCCACAAAGGCAATACATTATAACCTTCAAGGAATTGAACTGATCCCTTAAGTGATAACAGAAATTTTATTTCTTTGACTGCCTTTCAGTAAAAGAATTGAAACAATGATCAAAGAGACCGCATCTTTACTAGGTCCACTTAATAATGCACATGTTTTGTTCCCTGACCTAATTCCTCCTCTATTTAAACTTCAAGCCTATGTCAGTATTTTGTGGATGAACTTGGATTCATCACATCTCTTTATCCATTCCTCTTCCCAGTGTGGCTACAGCAAATAAATCTTTATCTGCATTTCACCATCAATTGTCCCTTTAGGTGCATAATGTGGATGGGTGGCTGTTTTTTGTCTGTTGGGGTTGATGGAGCTCAGGCTTTTGTTGTAAAAACTCTAGTAAGGACTTCAAACCATGTCTTGTCCTGTTTTCTCTTAAAGCCTAGGACAGGATTCTCTTTAAAGCTTCCTCGTCCACTTGAAGGCTAGGTATTTCTGTAGAGTAAGTCACAGGAAGAAAAACTATACTGATACCAGACTCAGCTTCCGGTGAACTCTGCCCCAGTCCACTGCCTGTTTTTCTTGCCTGTTCAACTCCCCTAAGAGTTACTTACTGTTTTTGCTGACAGCCCCATCTTCTCTCTGTTATGAAGGTTTTTAAAGGTTGGAGTACAAGGCCCTTCTTTGAGTTCTGTAACTGCAATGTGTATTTATGTGAATCTATTTTTAGGGTTTTTTTTCTCCTGATGGTCTGTCTACTGTCAGTTTGTATTAAAGACCAAAAGTATTGAGCTTTCAAGGGGGTGGAGTGACCGTTTGCTATCCCTACATAGCCACCAGAGTTTTCCTCTCTAAAGAGAGTAGAAGCTGAGTGTTAACCCTGTCCTGTCACTCACAATGAATACTGTGGGTATTCCTATGAACTATCCCAAACTTGGCTTGTGATGGCCAAGATAATGTTGTAAGTTTAAATTACTGTGCTTAAGAGATCTATAAAACAAAAATGCTTCTAACCTGTGAGTCCTACTTGCCCAAGGACAGATAGCTTCCTGGAATGCTGGGGGCTTTTGTTTATGTGAGATAACAAGCCATGTGGTTTTCACTTCAGTAAGCACAGTTGGTTGCCCCAGCTTCACAGTATGTGCTTGATCACTCATAGGTGGGAGGTATATAGGCTGAGAGTACGCCTTTGTCCCCCAGTTGGACAAAGGCGGGAAGTACATAGGTTTGTGGGTTTTGGCTTTGTAAGCACCAGAGTAACGTAATTCATGACCATTCTCTGGGAATCCTGGGTGGGATCTGGCCTGTGACCATCATTCTAGCCAGTATTTTTAAAAAGTTTGGCTTAAATTTGGCTCAAAATTTTGGTAATGTTTTTATTCTCACCCAGTGGGATGAAGAGGCTTTAACCAGACAGCTCCCCAAGCAGAATGCTCTCTAACAGTATCAGAAAGAACATGAAGGGAATGTGGGATAGAGAGTCCAAAACCTATGTAAATATAACACAGAATTCATTATACTTACAGAAACAAATCAATACCGAAATTAAGAAGCAGTATGAACATTTGAGAATATAGTTGAGATTTTATACTAGGAACTAGAAATTATTGAGTCTTTCAGTTTTCTTGAAGATTCTAGATGGGCTATTTTGATCAAATCTACAAATACAAGAAGGTTGCTCTTAACACTAACCTCTTGTGCAAAGGATTTTCGAACACTTTCTTAGGCAAGAAATTCCCTGTTCCCTACCCTCAACCCTAATGTGTAGCTTTGAATTTCATTTAATGAATTCAGCTTCTTTTCATAATAAAAAGTAGCGTAACTTTAACTATGATTGCTTTTTTCACTTACCTTATATTATCAAAAATGATAAACTTTTAAAAACAATGTGAATGTCTGTATGCGTCTTGTGACTCTTTAGAAACACTATATACACTTTTTCTAAGTACACAACTCAAAAGGACAGAGCAATATTACATAGCAAATTAATGTTTAAGATTCATAAAACTATGGGCAGTGACTGATGGGGGAATTTTTCTATTGCAACCTAAAAGGCAAATTTCTTCAAAATCCCTAAGGTCATCAATTCATTAATAGTCTCTCCTCTCCAACTATTAGAAAGAAAAGTGACAGAAACCATTGTTTTGCTAATTCTGTAACAGCATTTGTAATGAATCCCCTCATCGAGTTACAGATAGGAAAGCATTTCCCTTCCTATTTTCTAGTGAATTAGGCAGCACTTGAACACAAAGAAGGAGTCTCCCACTGCAGCATAGCACAGCATTCCCTCTGAAATAAGGAGTCCCTTCAGCATCTGGGAGGAAAATTAAACCTAGCCTTCCCATGGTTCCTTCTCATGGGCTTTGTAGAAGACTTAATTGAACATGGCACTCCCTCCTGGCTTTCTGACACAGAGCTCAGTTTGTTCCTTTGTTGAGTAATTGCAAGGGTCCAGTGCATCCTTCAGATTGTGTGCCATATTCTGGCTCCTGTGTTTTTGTTAATTTTTCTTTTCGTTTCCATTTTTGATCCTAGGTTCCCAGTGGACGAAGGCTAACTTCCTCACTACAATCTTCATCTATTGGTATAGCCCAATCTTATTCATGTCCTAAAATAAGTATCTGTCTGGTTCTCACAACTCTAAACATTCCTGTCTATCCTTTGGTTCAGAGCTGGTACATCATGCTTGGGTTTCTGCCTGTAGCATGTCATAATTCTCATTGACAACTTAGGAGTAGACTAACAGTGTGGAGCTCTGGCAGGTCTGAAGGGACCAGAGACATATTTTGGTAAGTCCACCAAATGCCCTTTGAACAGAGTAGCAATAAATCATACCTACCCACATAAATAAAAATAAAATGACTAATATTTGCTATGTCAACAGAAGGATAGGAGCCTATATAGGATGATCATAGCAAAGAGCCCCACCTGAATCCCATGCTGGAAGAAGAGTTGCTAAGAAGAAGCTTGGAAAGGGTACTAGAAGAAGGTAGTAACTAGCATGAGCCTTCACAGCTACTAAAGATTTGGATCAGTTGAAAGAGTATTAAGCATGGGCAAGTGGGATTTTATAAGGATTTTATAAATTCAATTGGTAACATCTGATGTAGTTTGAGAGGACTATCACTAATAATTCTGTTACAAATGTGGTATTTTGCAAGCTCAGAATCCTGTAGTGGCTTTATTATAATAGGGTAATCTACTGCCAAAGATTCAGAATGTGCTTGAAACAGGTGGAGAATTTATTCCTTTAGCAGGTAACACTTTCACTGATGCTACAAACAAGCCCCAGGCAAAAATGTGGCATTTCTAGAAGGTCTGAGGATAAATGAAGCCATGATTGACAATGGCTCTGAAAGTCGGAGTAAGGAGTTTGTAGTTATGAAAAATGCTGAGTGGTTATCAAAGAAGGTGCCATAGAAGGAGAAAAGACATGTTTTAGGTAGGGTGCTCTGACTACTGTGCTGAAAATAACTTGGGAAAGGAAAAGAGCTCATTGAGGGTTTTCACAGCTTGTAAGGTCAAAATGTTAGGTCATTTGTACGGATATGAAAGAGGCTAGCTCAAGAAGGGAGGAACACAACCCTGCCATTCATTGTTCTTCAAACTAAAATAAAATTAAAACTGTGTGTGTGTGTTTATAAATACCTTGCAAAGTTTCTAAAATTTCATGGGTATGCCAACATAAGCTAACAACAGACTCAGAAGAAGACTTTCTCAGAAATGCAAATGCCAGCAGGAGTGGTAAACAGTTGTAATGTCAGTGAGCAGAAACCTGGAGTAGAGGATCAGGAGGCCAGACCAACCAACCCACCTACCAACCAACCAGCCAGCCAAATAATCCCCAAATGTTGTCTAGAAATATGCCTTAGAAAAATAAAAAAGACTCTGAGACAGTCTCTAGATGTACATTCAAACCAATATTATTTATAAGAGCCAAATAGGGGCATCAGTTATGTTGCCAGTTTCCTGTATAGATATGTACGCTTATTTTCTCTGTCCTACTATTACTGTCTGGGCTTCAATTCTATCAAAGATCCCAGAAGGATATAATATTACCTGAGAAAGCAGAAAGTACAGTGCAAACCACTTCCAAACCTACAGAAATGACAGACATCTAGCTGCCTGGACAGTTACCCAAGGATATTCTGCAACATTGGGGCATCCAATCTTTAGCCCACAGACCTAGAATATCTGACAGACTCTTCTATGAAGCAGGAATTTTGAAGGATTGTTCCACATAGTCTTGTCAAAGTTCAGCAGTCACTTTCCTGTGTCATGTGGAATGTCTGACAGACTTTTCTATGAAGCAGGAATTTTGAAGGACTGTTCTACCTTACCTTGGCAAAGTTCAACAGTCTCTTTCCTTTGTGTCCTGCTTGTCCAGTTTGTACACCATATTGTCAGCCAGCAAGGCAAGAGCAGTTTCTTGCCCAAATTGCTAGCCTTGCCACACTGAAAGAAAACTCCATATGGAGTTTCTTCAATGCCCATCATCCTTTTATACATTGTATTTCAAATGAGCTGCATAAACACAAGAACCCAAACAAGAGTAGAAACATAAATTCAGTCTAACTTTAATTTTGTACCAGTGTATCAAAATACATACCAGTCTGAAATATTTAAAACTAGTAGTTGCATTTTTAATTTAAAGTAGATTCAGTAATCTACCCTTTCATCCTATCATTTCTATACCCCCTTTCTTTTTAGAATGAGATCTCTGGATCTAATCTCCTTTGTTCAGTGTTTTTCCTGTTCATTACCAATAACAACTTGTAACCAAGCCCCCTAAGCAATTACAAATATCCATAAACCACTGAATGACTAAAAACACCCTCTCCATTTCTTGGATATGTGGGCATCATGTTGTCTAGACTTCTTCCTGTTTTCTGGAGACACTGGCATCTTTGGGGGACTCTGAGAAAATTGGGATAATGTTGAAGCCCTGGCTAGAATAGTCTTTGAGGTTGGACTATCTCAGCTAGTAGCCTTGATGCTATTCAGGATTTAGAACTCAGAGGAAACCGCAAAAGAGGTACTCTGAGAGGCTGGGTCATCTGGTCCACCTGTTCTCATTGTGCCTGGTCCCCTTGCTCTGAAAACACATAAACTTTAAAAGATGACATACAGATCTGCATTAACACAAGTATGAACTGTCCACTGCACACAAGCCAGCCAAAGGTGTTTTTTTTTTTTGTTTTATGTTTGAGCAGATAAAATATGTCACCTATCTTGTAGTTTTTCTAAGTTTACTCCTTTAGCTAGGATTTTCAAGGACTCTCCCCTAATCAAATATGTTCCTCTTTAACCTTGAACAAATCCACAGCCTTTCATTTTCTATGGAAACAAAGGCATAAACTCTTCCCCAAAGCAATGTATATTTTTATTTCCATTTTGAAGTAAAGACATTTAAAAATATATAGGTTGGTTTAATTTAGCAGTTTCCATAATCCAGTGCCTCATAGCAGCTCTTGTTTGCTCATTGGCAATAAAAATATTTTAAGTCAATGCAGTACTGTACAGGACCCAGACTCCCTGTGTGTCTTCCATCTCTATGTGACAACTACTTTTCTTCTTCTTCTTCTTCTTCTTCTTCTTCTTCTTCTTCTTCTTCTTCTTCTTCTTCTTCTTCTTCTTCTTCTTCTTCTTCTTCTTCTTCTCCTCCTCCTCCTCCTCCTCCTCCTCCTCCTCCTCCCCTTCCTCCTCCTCCTACTTCTTCTTCCTCTTCTTCTTCTTACTTTACCTCTCTCTTTAAAGGCTTTATTATTTTTAAGCTATTATGTTTTTATGACTATACCCTTTTTCTTTATTTTATTAAATCTACTCACGTTGTTAAACACTCCATAACTGGCTTAGAAGGATTTTTCCCCATATGAACTTGCTTTACTGTGTATTTGTAACCTTTTCTGTCTATATAAGCTAAATCTTAAACTGCTGTGCAACTTGACTCATGACCTACTGGTGACTCAAGTCCACAGGCAGTGGCTGGGAGATATTTCTGTACCATGGCCCACTTAAGACCTGCAGGACTAGGAAACAATGTTTGGCTCTGTTTTTGTGTGTTTGTGGTTTTTTAAAAAGCTTTTTCAGGTCTTACATGGAAATACATGCCCAGACATTGGATGCCATTTATAAACAGATTTTTCTATTTCACCAGCCAGCTCCCAAGTCAACAAGTGGGAGACTCCTTATTAATTATGAAAGCTCAGCCAATAGCTTCGGCCTATTTCTACCTAGCTCTTATAACTTAAATTAAGCCATTTATATTAATCTATATCCTCCTACTTGACTCTGGCTATTACCTCTCCTCCTGCACACCCTGCTTCTTCCCAGCATCCTCTCTGCCCAGAAATCCTGTTTAGCTATTGATTATTCAGCTCTTTATTAAACCAACCAGAGTGACACTTCTTCATAGTATACAAAAAGATTATTCCACAACATAGATATGTGGATTAAAAACAATGTGGTTTCTACTTATAATGGGGTATTAGTTTGCTTTAAAAAGAAAGGGGAGTTTACTGGACACAGTGGCAATAATCCTGGAATTTGAGAAGATAAGGCAAGAATGTTGGGTTTGAGGTTAGCCTGGGCTCTCTAGTTATTTTTTCAAATCAGCTACATCTTGGATGAATCATAAAGTCATTAGACCAAATGAAATAGTTGAGACACAAGATAGTAAATATTGTATGATTTCATTATATGAAGTGCCTAGAAAGAGACAGTAGGACAGAAGTTGCCATGGATCTGAAGGAAGAGGACTTAATGTTTAATGCATATGGTGTCTCAATTTGGGATGATGAAGATGTTCTGGATATGGACGGTGGTAATGGCTGAAAGATGTAAAAGCATTCAAGTTTGTAGAACTGTGAATGAACATGGTAAATGTTATTATGTTTATTTTATGAGAAAAATCTGTAAATGACTGAAGCTTTCCCTCAGGTAGAAATCGTTTGGTTTAGATGGCATGTCTTAGTTACTTTTACAACTGCTATGATAAAATACTTTGAGAGAAACAAGGAAGGGAGGGAGGGTTTATTTTCACTCAAGGTTACAGTCACCATGGCGGGGAAGTCACAGTAGCAGGATCTTCAGGCATCTGGTCACATGACACCCACAGTCAAGGAGCAGAGAGCAATGAAAGCTGGTGCCCAGCAAAATTCCTTCTTTTTATACATTCCAAAACCCAAGCCCAGAGAACAGTGACACATACTTTCAGTAAGGGAGTTTTCACCGCAATTAACACAATCAATACAATCATCCCAGGGCATGTCCAGAGGCTAGATTATTCCTGACAGCTGTGCCTGGACCCATCACATGGGTTCAGGAATTTACTCTTTAATATTAGGTCTGGAAGACAAACATCTCTATCTCGACTTGAGAAATAACTCCTTTGGAACAAAGCCTTTTGGGGTATTGTTTTTCCTAATGGATTTTTCAGTTAACCCTTACACTAGAATCATCTCCTAACCCATACGTAACTGTTCAAAATGTTTCTCAGATTGCAAGATATCTAGGTAGCAGCCTGCTTCCACTCCTGCAATTCTTGATGCTTCCCACCCCTCCTCTGTCATAATAAATATCAGAGGCAGAAACAGAGCAATGTAAACAGATGATGGTTTTTTTTTTGTGGCTGTAGGAGAAAGCCTAAATTTATGGCTTGAACTTTGCATAAGTATTGACTGGCTGAGAGCTCTCTACAATGAGTATTAATTAATACAAGAAAGAAAGCAGCCCAGCAAGAAAGAAGATAGGGTATAGATGAAGCTAGTGGGAGTTAGAGACATGGAAACAAGATAAGGAATCTGAATTAGGATTCAAATGACTTAACTGTGGAGGCTGCAGGGTTGATCCTCAGCAGTCTGAACTTGTCATCACATCCATCTACTGTACAATGTACTTGCCACTGTGAAGACTTCCAGGAACTGAAAATTATAGGCTAAAATGTATCTGACTCCTGCTACTCCAAATAGTAATTTAGGGGGAAGGACTCTCCTATGGTTTGAATGCCAACAGGCTCATGTATTGACTGCTTGAATTCAAGCTCGTCGTCCTATTTTTGGAAGTGGCATAAACTTCAAGATGTGGGACCAGCTGGATGACAGAGGTTACTTTGGAGATTATATCTGGTGTGAACTTGGGGTAATCTATGGGACATCCAGATATTTGGTTAAACATTATTCTATGTTTAACATTCTAGAGAATGTTTCTGCAAAGATATTTTTGATGACATTCACATTTGAATCAGGAGACTCTGGGTTGAACTTGGGCTTCATCTGTACTATTAGCTCTTGCCAGTTCTGCAGCAGTCCATTATCCTGTGGACTTGATCTGGAACATAGACACACTTGGGTCTTCAGCCATTTGGGCTTGCAGATTTTGGACTTACTATGCTCCATAACCATGTGAGGCAGTTCCTTACTAAAACTCTTTGCATGTACTCACAGAAAAATGTTACTGGGCTATTTCTCTGGAGGACCATGATTAAATACAAGTGTTCGGTAAATAATGAGTTCTACAAATGTTTGTAGTAAGTTGAGAGACATTAAAGGAATGATTATGACAGCCTCCAGTGAGTCTAGCCTTCCCTCATTGTGGCAGAGGCTGGACCAGACAACAAAGAAACTTGCAGAAGGGTCTGATCATTAGAGTCTTCAGTTAGGCGGCAGTCACTTACTCTATAGGGAGTACTGTTTAAAAGGTCTATATCAAGTTCTCCGCTTGTTGACAATAATGCATCTTGAAAGGTCCACTCATTGCTGAGGCTGAGAGGAGGCTTCTAATTCAGCCTTGTGATCTGTAAGGAAACTGTAAATCATTAATTCCAAAGGATACTTTCATCATTTGTGCTTTTATAAGCCCTGTATGAAATGACAGACTATGGACATCCCCATGGAGGGCCTCACCCTCCCTGGGGAAATGAGGGGATAATGGGGGGGTTGGGGAGAGGGCACGGGAGGAGGGGAGGGAAAGGGAGAGGGACCTGGAACTGACTTGTGAAGCAACCTTGTTTCTTATCTAAATTCAAACTGAAAAATAAATTTTAAAAAACTCAAATTTTATAAATTCATGCAGTTGCTCAAGACAGCATAGCTGAATTGGCATGGACCTTTCTATCACATACCATGACCTACATATCTGATCGGGTGGAAGAGGCAAGCAGAGATGTTGAAAAATTTTGAAGCCATAGTAACTGCAACATCCTAAGGGATCAAGACAGATAGTTATCATTAGCATAAAAATATTAAGCACCATCATATGTTTTTTAGGAGTTAAAATTATTAAGAATAAATACTTTCAAAAATTAGATATCAACTATTATGAGGTAAATAATCATCTTAAAAGTATACTTGTATCATAATCATCAGTGATGTGTAAGAGAGTTCTTTAGAATTAATTCTGGTATGTTTACAGATTTTAGGCTGTGTCTGTTACTCTACCAAATCATGTGATGACCCTTTCAAAGATTAACTTGACCTTATGCTTCTTGTAGGCTACTAGATTCAGTAGGATTTGTTTGCTTGAAACAACCAAGGATATATTTATGAGAGTGATTAATAGCCAAACAGGTCCATATCTGGTTACTGAGGCATGAGTATGTAGAAATTCATTGAGCAAGGATTAGTGGGGTCCACAGGAAAGAGAAGTAAAGAGTCTTGATGATCACAAAACGCTCGTGCTTGCCTAATGCTTTGTTATTTAAAAATGTATTCCATTGATTCTACTCTCTATTGTCCCTCTGATCTGCAGACTTGGTAGCATTACAGAGTCTGCTTTGGGGAAGGAAATGGTGATTGCTATAGCACAGTGCACAGTGATTGTCCTGCATGAGCTACCTTCTTCTTTCTCAGTTACTATTTTCTTAAATCTCCCTATTTATCCCACAAACATGTTGAGTATCAGGTGCTGGAGAAACATTGGTAAGAGAAAACAGATGTGTGTGGTCTATCAAAGGTAAATGTTCTCAACAGAATAATAAATCAACGTAAATTTAGAAGTGTGCTCAGTGCCCTTGAGGTAAAATATGTAGCTTTATGAAAGGGATATTTGGCCTAGTCATAGAGGAAGTGACCGATGAACTGAAAACAGTCACAGGCCGAAGGTAATGGAAGGTGGGGAGAGAATGGAAGGGGGAGGGTGCTGAGAGAGAAAAGGCAGCTCTTAAGAACTGGAAGCTGGTGTGTTCTCAGTGCTGGACCAACAGGGTAGGTCTATTGCTTGTGTCAATCCCATGTTCCAGATGAAGAAAGCAAACAGCAGAAACATGCTAAGACAGGAAACAGCAGCAAACCAGACCTCGAACACAGTCATTCTAATTTCTCATTTCTGCTCCCTGCTAGAAAGCCTGATGCTTTCTTCAAGTCAGATTTTGCGCTATAGTCAATGAGCATGAAAGTGTAGTGTCGGGAAATGGCCCAAGCATGGAGTCCTTTGAGGAGAATTCTGAGTGCTTGTGAGAAAACTCCAACAAACCAAGCAAGAGTCCTGTGACCTCCATTTCTTCAAAAACACGGAACTGCTCTCAGATCATGCGTTCATGCCCCTCCCAGGTGTAGTGAATAGGCGTGAGTTAACTCCAGATTCTTCATTACACCTGTGAGACGGGAGGCCAATGCAATATGGAATATAAGATATTTATTTACATACAAGCTGGGGGGACAGAAAGCGTGGCAAGCTTCCAGAGAAAAAAAGAGAGCTTCCTTTTTTCTTTCACTTCCTTTTCCTCACCTGTGCTAAATTTCCCTATCTCCACCCTTATGGGCATGAAGAGTTTTGTGGGATTACCCCTACAACTCCCCTTTTAGTCTAAATAGAAGACTTAAATTTGATTCAAACTCAAACATATACAACATATATGTAGAGGATGATAAGTAAGTTATAATCTACTTATATCCTAAGCTAAACATATCTATCCCATCTAAATTCTAAAGTTATCTGAAAGGGATGCCCAAATCTGAACACCTCCTTCCAATCCCAACCCTAAAATAATTGAAAACTAACATTAACAGGTATAAATTATCCTGTGATAGCAACAGTAGGGAAGGGGGCGTGGAATTCTCAAATTTACTTCCTGCTGAAATGGGATGATGACATTCTAATGCAGACCTGTGGGAAGAAAATGTTAGTGTAACAAGAGTCTTAAGTAGGTTAATTAGTCTCTGTTTAGCAGGGGATGCTTGACTGAAGTTCTAGACTGGAGTTCTACTTTTGATTGAAGCTCTTGTCTGAAGCTCTGGTCAGATTGTAGAAGATGTACTGTATCAATTCCTTGTTCTGGAGTTGTGTCGAGTAATGTAGCCCCAAACTAGTTTCAGGATGGTACTTGTCAGATGGAGTCGATGATGTGTTTGATTTTCTTTCTGACGTGTTTGAAGATTGCTGTCAAGAAACTCCTTGTTCTCTGGAAAACTCAAACATTAATGTTAATAAATAAATGTTCAGCTTTTATATGTATGCATACTGGGAAAGGCAACCCTAAGGAAGATAGTAAACATGAAGGAGATTAGATTTTCAGAAATGGAACCGAATATATACAGATGACAGTCCCTAATTTTGTTTTCTTCTGCCTTATATCAATGGCAATTTGATATAATACAGAAATTTTATTTTAACAATATGCTTGGGTTTAAAGTAGGAGAGCCAATCCAACTCTAAAGCCAGCTTCAATTAAATGAATTGGGACTAAAGCATATTAAGAAGCAAAGAGAAATGGAAATTATAATAACAAGATAGAGAGATTCAGACATTGATACCACATGTTGTATTATTGTATGATTGATGGTCCTCTGGGTAGCTATCCTTTCTTCTTTAGGTATCCATACATCTAGTATTTTTTCATTGTTTGGAGCTGAGCTTTCCTGTAAAGACAAAAACAAAACACTTCTCTTTCTTTTTATGAGGTCTCCTTACACATAGTAGCACATAGTAGAATATGACCTTATAGATGATCTGGCATCTTTCTTCCTCCTGAGGTTTCTTCTGTTTGGATAAAATCTTGTTTAATTTTGATGGAATCCAAAGTTTTTCTTCTCCTGTGGAAACAAAAACAAAACCCCTTCCCCAGTGTAATACATATCCTGGTTTCCATACTGAGGTCATAACGTCCTTAAAATACACTGGTTGGTTCAGCTCAGAAGTTTTCCCTGCAGTCCAGTGTCTTTCTGCAGCTGCTTGTCCTTTTTCATTAGCATTAAGAAAGTTCAACGTTAGTAAAGCAGTATGTAATCTGTGTTTGGAGGATCTTTGTTCCCCCTGGCTGTTTATGAAGCATTTCTTTTAAGGTGCGGTTAGATCTTTCAATCACTGTTTGTCCTGTATACCTGTGAGGTATACCAGTTACATGCTGTATATTATAATATTTGAAAAACTGTTCCAATTTGCTGGAGACATAAGCTGGAGCATTGTCAGTTTTATTTTTGCAGGTATACCCATAAAAAGCCATCACCTCTAAGAGGTGTGTAATAAAAGAATCAGCCTTTTCAGAGTTGAGGGCAGTAGCCCATTGGAAGCCTGAGAATGTGTCTATGGTATGGTGTACATATTTCAAACTGCCAAATTCTGGGAAGTGAAAAACATCCATTTGCCAAATTTCATTCCTGTGAATACCTTTGGGATTTCTGCCTGCTGGTAACAGAGTTTGATTATAGAATGATTAAGTGGGCAATTTCTTACTATTTCCTTGGCTTGTTGCCAGGTGATAGAAAATTCCTTCTTTAAACCTTTGCTGTTAACATGGTGTTTCTTATGGAATTCTGAAGCTTCTAACACACTTCCTATTAATAAACAATCAATCTCATTGTGCTAGAGGACCTGGCAGAACCATATGGGATCTGATGTGTGTTATATATATGGGATGAGTTCTATTTCTGATGGTTTCCTGTCATTGTAAAAACAATGAGGTTAATTCTGTATCATCAGGAATGAATTTTGCAGTCTCAATTTGTAAACTGACTCTTTCTGCATACTGTAACTATATTGAGAGATTCTGTAAAAGTCTTTAAGTACCATGAGAACAGCATACAACTCTGCCTTTTGTACAGAGTTGTAAGGGCTTTGAACTACTTTACTTATATTTCCTGATTTATAACCTGCCTTACCTGATTTGTTTGCATCTGTGTAGAATGTAAGAACTCCAAAAATAGGCATTTTTCTTACAATACATGGAAGAATACAAATTGTTTTCTTTATGAATTTGATTCTCTCTGTTTTGGGATAATTGTTACTGATCATTCCCCAAATAAATCACTGCAAGCCCTTTGCCAGTATTCATTATCCTTCCATAAGGAGGAAATTTCCTCATTTGTTAAAGGTACAATAATTTCTGCTGGGTCTCTTCCAGTCAGTTGATGAAGCCTTAACTTGCATTTTAATATCAAATCAGAGATCTTTTCTATATATATTTTCAGTTTCTTCTTTTGTTTATGTGTCATAAATACCCATTCTAGTATGATGTCTTCCCTCTGCGTTAATATTCCTGAGGGCTATTCTCTAGATGGTAAAATAACCAGAATGCAATCCAGTTTTGTATCCACATGGTCCATATGTGTGTCTAATATTCTCTTTTCTACCCATGCTAATTCCTTTTCAGCCGCTGCTGATAATTCTTGTGGACCATTTATGTCTTTGTCTCCTTTTAAGGCCATTTCAGATGTTTTAAATCATGCCCTTCTAATCCAGTAATTGTCTGTACTTGAGAGGTTTCTCCTAGTAGTTTTTGAAGATCATTAAGAATCTGGTAATGATCTCTTCTGATCTGTACTTTCTGTGGTCTAATTTTCTGTCAGTCTATTTTATAACATAAATAATTAATAGAATCTCTTCTTTTTATTTTTTCTGGGGCAATTGGTAATCCCCAGTAAGGCAAAGTTTCCTTTACTGCTTCAAGCATCTTTTGCAAAGTACCTTTATTTGATTCAGACAGTAATATGCCATCAATATACTATTAATGATTGTGGAAATTGTTTACAAATATTTCCAGATGTTTATGCACAAAACACTGGCACAAAGTCGGGCTATTTAACATTCCTTGTTGCAGCACCTTCCACTGAAATCTCCATACTGGTTGAGAATTGTTATAGAAAGGTACAGTGAAGGTGAACTTTTCTCTGTCTTTTTCTTGTAATGGTATAGTAAAGAAGCAATCTTTTAAACTTGTGACTATAATTGGCCAATCCTTAGGTATTAGAGAAGGTAGTGGTATCCCAGGTTGTAGAGAGTCCATAGGCTGAATTATCTTGTTGATAGCTCTGGAATAAGTAACCATTCTCCATTTCCCAGACATCTTTTTGATAACAAAAACAGGTGAATTCCATGCACTAGTTGATTCTTAAATATGTCCAGCATCTAGCTGTTCCTGAACTAACTTCTCCAAAGCCTCTAACTTCTCAGAGGTCATAGGCAATTGACCTACACAGAGAGGTTCATCTGTTAGCTGTTTTAAGGGTTGAGCTTTTGGTTGCTCTGTTTGTTTGGCACTAGCATCCTGTTTCTGTACAGCCTGTATGTTTGGTATCTGTTTTATGTAATGCCTTACAATATTTTTCTACCATCAAGAGCTTGTCTATGATTCATATCTGATACTGGAGGAATGTTAGTTTGGGTATCCCATTGCTGTAATAAATCACGACCCCAGAGATTCATAGCAATATCTGCAACATATGGCCTCAAACTTCCTCTCTACCCTTCTGGTCCAATACATTCTATCCATCTTGTACTTTGTTTCACATGAGATAAGGTCTCGATTCCTAAAAATTGAACATTTAATTCTTTTAAAGGCCATCCTGAAGGCCAAATTTTCTGAGTTATTTTTGACATCAGTTACAGTGCCCAGGACCCTGGAAAATACCTTATTGTTCATTTTTACTTGTAATTTGGGTCTGTGATCCCGTACAGAAGGTTGCCAAAATATACAGTTTTTTGTTTCCTCCAGTATCAACTAGTTCCTCCTCAATAACTAATCTGTCATCCACAGTGACATTAGTCTTTTCAATAGGCAGTGGATTTTCTAATTGTCCTGGGAGATGCTGTCATCCACTGTTACTGGGAAAGACCGGACCACCATTGATCTGGAGGCCTCCACCAAGAGGCCCCTGGACCCGTTTCCTGGCAGCAAAGGTTTACCTTGTATGTCTGTGGTCGACCAGAATTCCTTGGTCCAGTGCTGTCTTTGCCACACCTCTTTCAGAGACCAGAAGGCTGAGGTCTTCTGTTCGAAGCATTCCTGGTAGAAGCATTATTTCTAGGAATGCTTTGTTTACAGTTCCTACTCAAATGTCCTATTCTATCACAGTTAAAACCACTAGACTTTTGATGTCTTTTGAAACATCTAGAGATTGCTTCCCCAACCTAAGTCTGTATTTCCTCATGGTTAGGCCATTTGTCGTCTTGATGTCTCTTTAATCCTTTAGAAATGGCCTCTCCTACCCAGGTTCCTGTCTCTGGATAGTCATACTCAATATTAGCTGTATACAAGACCCATTCCTTCAATGGTGCTGATCTGATATTTAATGGCCACAGCATCTGTTTGTATTGTGGGTTTGCATTCTCATAAGCCAAAGATTATGTAAGAAGTCACCTAATATTTGGATTAGTTATCTGTAAGTCTATTGCTCTGGATAATCGTAAGAATTCAGAGAATCTTTCTCTTGGACCGAATATGATTCAACTTTTTCTCCTGGTTCATGAACCTTATTCAACGTGTTCAGTGCCGCTGTTTGGCATAAATGAAATGTATGCACATCCAAGCTAGCTTGGACCTGTGGGTAAGCAAATTCTCCCTCCCCAATAATAACCATACTTTGGCAAGCTTCAAAGCTGTCCTTCAAACTTTGAAGTTTGAGGGCCTTGTCTTCCTGTCTCCACAAAGCTTTCCACTTTATCTGGGAAGACTGGTCCAGCACCGCTGATATTAATTTATTCCAGTCCAAGGTATTCACCTTATTGGTCATTTCCCATGTGCTCAATAATTCCCTAACATAGGGGCTATAGACCCCATAAGCCACCAAAGCTTTCATAATTCCTTTAAATCTTTCATGGGAATAGGTTCCCATTTATGCGTAGTGGAACCGGTTTCATTCCTCCATGATGCTGGCCTTTCTGTCATAGTTACTGGAAAAGCCACCTTAGGAAGGTCTCTTGGGCATTTAGTAGCTATGCTTTTTTCATTTCCTGGTAACCTAGCATCTAGTACCTCAGCGTCTGATGTTTCAGACAATGAATCTTCTAAAGATTTCAATTTTGTGACCATGTCATCTCTGAGGGCTTGAATTTCCTGCATCAGAAATTGTTCCAATGAGTTAATATTCTCCTTGGACTGTTCAGTCAAGCGTGATTCCAAGCTTTTCATACCATTGTCCCTAAAGGCATCTATTTTGCCTTCCAGAAAAATTATCCGGTCTGCTAGATGGCCATTGTTTTTAGACACAGATTGAACTGACCCTGATAATTTGGTAAGTTCCTCCTGGCTAGACTGTATCTTAACCAAAAATGCAGTGGACATTGAATTAAATGTGTCTTGAAGGCTGTTCTGATTAAGACCAAAGTATCCTCTTTTTCCTGATTTTTTACTCTAATTTTTGAATCATTTGTACAGTTTTTCTATTATCTGTCTGTTTGCCAAGCTTCTTCCATATGAGTACATGTATTCACATACTAATTTGTGTACGAGCATGGTACACAAATACATTTGAAATATATCATAATCGTCTTTTACTGCATAACCCATGGCATTGGTAATGAAATCTCTAACATCCTGCAGTGTTAAGTCACCTGTCATGTTATAATTAAATGTTCTTACCACCAATTAATAATTCCTGAATTGGAAAATTCACCTCTAGTTGGTTTTTGTCTATGAAATTAAAGTACCTGTAGTTACTGCACTTGGTCAGCAGACGGCGCAGGCGTACCGCCTAATATGGCTTCTCTGGGGAAGACAGCTTTCACCAAAAAGAACCTGGAAATACTAACAACAGCCTTTACAAATTCAACGAACAGATTCGAGAAGGAAAAGGCTTGGGAAGGTTGAGGGACATATGGCTATGAAATATCCGTGGAAACCTATGAGCTGGCCTTAGATGGCGGACACTAGGATCCTATATCCAGCCTGTAGCAACAGCTGCCATAGGTACCTGGTGTCGCTCGGGGAACCAAGGGGAGCTGTTTATCCTGAAGCAGCACTGCAAAGGGAGAAGCAGAGAAGCTGGCTGCTGCCACACTGGGTGCACAGGGCTTTGTTCTCACTTCTGCTCTGCAGCGCTGCGCTGCTCCCAACACAAGGGAACTCGGCAGGCAGCAGTGGTGGCGGCGGCATTGTGGGGGTTGGTGGAGGCTCTGCAGTGGGAGAAGTTCCCTGGAGGAAGAAGCAGGCAAACCCTGCAATGGTTGGGGGTTTGGTTCCCTGATGGGTGGGGAGGGAGCACAATTAGCAAGACCATGCCTGCTGTGGGAACACCTAAAGGCAGTGCAGCTTGAAGCAGGCTGGAGTGGGTGGGGCTGTGACTGCTAACTTGTGCTCCTTGGTGACCCAGCCAGCAGGGGGAGAATCAGGTAGGTGATGGGTCTCTGATGGCTTGGGTCCAGTGTGTGAATCGCCTGGTGCCTGGCAATGGGCTCCAGGCAAATGCGCTTGGTCAAGAATGAGAGAGGGTGGCCCAGCTTTGCATGGTCTCCCAGAACAAAGAAAGTTGCTGCCAGAGGCAGAAAGCTAACTGCACTCACCTGATGGCCAGCAGCACAAGCAGTTCCCGATGGCCGCTCTGCATAGGTCGTGCACCTTGGAAGGCTGGAGTTCTCTGGCCAGGCCATAGCGCCAGCTGAGACGAGAGGCCAATGCAATATGAAATATAATATATTTATTTACACACAAGCTGGGGGGACAGAAAGCGTGGCAAGCTTCCAGAGAAAAAAGACAGCTTCCTTTTTTCTCTCACTTCCTTTTAGCCTCACCTGTGCTAAATTTCCCTATCTCCACCTTTATGGGCATGGAAACTTTTGTGGGCTCACCCCTACACACTTGCCTATGGTTGTTTACATGATTCTATGAGAAAACACGTTTTGCTGCTTGTCCTTGTGATTGTACACTTTACTCACGTGGCTCCCCTTAACCGTCAGAGTATAAACTGTCCGATGCTCCGAGTAAAGCTGCCTTTTGCATAAGACTGTAGTCTGCCTCATTTATTGGCTCCATTCTTCCAGGTTCTACGGACTCCAGACTGGTAAACAGTGTGGCATGGCTCATGAAGGAATAAAACACATCTAGGTAAGAAGCTGATTTGGTGTCAGATACAGCAGGGAGGAGGTACAAAAAGACACAAGCTAGGGACTTTATGTCAGGGAGCTGAACTCTGGCAGATGGCCTGGGAACGCGTGAGGCACAACTCATACAACACAAGACAGTGAGGGTGGGATTCTGGGTTTACCCGTTGCATCTCCTCATAGCCGAAGATAATCTAGGATGCCTCCTCTCCTGGTGCTTAGGGCTGGGATCTATGTTCAGCTGAACAAGGCCGTTTCACTTTTACCCTCTCAAGCTGTCAGGGTTGAGTGGAATCAGTGCCTCCTCAAATCCCCAGTGGCCCATAAAGTGCCAGTACACCTGAATGTGTGGCAAAATAGAGGGCTTGACAAAGTGAAACCAAACCCTGAGGTTATTTGCTTCCCAGGCAAGAACGCTTTGTACCTAAAAACATTCCCAGAAATTACTACAGGCCAAGGAAAGACTGCACTCATCAAGATGGAGTATTTATATACAGAAAAGATACACAAATGCTAGCATTTTTAGAAGAAAGGCAAAGCTCAGAGGATTTGGAAATCAATTTTAAGTCTTCATGACAGGAAAATGCTCAACAAATGTGAGCGGTTCAAGGATGGTGTTCCCTTTGCCATGCTGGATGGTGTCATCTGCCTCTGTTTTGTCAGCCTTTTGCTACAGCCCAAGATACTGATGGTTCAGCATCTCTCTTAGGATTTCTGTGTCCCCTCAATGGAACATAATATACTTTCTGTTCTTATCCCCAATATTAAGCCTATAGGCTTTGAGGAATGTGGAGCCCTTTGACTTCAAGCTTTGGCATTAGGACCAGTAGTCACTAGTAGTATAACCTAGAAGAAGCTGAGAAGCAATAAAAGGATGACCCACAGGTCTCTAGTGCTCATCTTGCATGCTAGTTCACAAATAACAGTATACCTTTTTTCCCATTATATCCTACTTGGCATTGCAGTAGAGTAATATTTACATAATTAGAATATATTTTTATTAATATGTGAGTTCTCCTTTATTAAAATCTCTGACAAAGCACAGAAGATAAAGAAGACTGAATTTAGTTAAACTGTGGTGCATGCGCTCTGTCCCCGCTGAATGTATTAGGTACCAGAAGAACAAAACGAAACACAAGAGCCGCAAGAGTAACACACAGTTCTGAGTAATAGGAGTTAGAAAGGCCTGCGAGGGGAAAATGTGTCCTTAGTCCAGAGTCCTCTGCATTATATACACTTAGAACTTGTCTGTGCAGACAACACCTGAACTAGGAAACAGCAACACTGAATTTCAAAATGAAATGAAGCAAGGGCATTGTCACCAGTCATGAGATGTGTAAGGGATATACAATGCTTTCCCTGGATTCAATATGGCCTTTTCTTTTGGGCCACCAAACGGCTCCCAAATCATGACACAGAGACCTACTAGTTTTGAACGCTGGGCCCGGTTTAGCTCTTTTCTGGCTAGCTCTTTTAATCTGTTTCTCTTTATGTTTTGCCCTTTTTACTTTGTCACTGTCTCCATGTCTGGCTGGCAGTGGGTGCCCAGGGGTCTCCCTCATTCTCCTCCTCCTTATTCTCTCATTTTTCTTGGTCATTCTTTTCGGGCCTACATTTCTCCTATTTATTATCTCTGACATCCATCCCCACCTATCCTTTCCTTCCTGACTATTGATTATTAGGCTCTTTATTAGGTGCTTTAGGCAGGCAAGGTAAAAAAGATGCAACACATCTTTTCATAATTAATCACACATCCTTATATTGTTAAACAAATGCAGCAGAAACAAAAGTAACACATATTTTCACAGTTAAAGAAATATTCTGCAGCATAAACAAATGCAACACAATCTTTGCCCGGTTAAAATAATATCACACACTACTCTTAGATGGGAAAGATCTAGTCAATAACAGTGATCTCCTTATCTTTGGGTTTAAATTTGCTGTTACCCCCTCTGGTATATGACTGGAAGTGGACAATCAGTACAAAGCTTTATTTATGTTGTGTTTCCAGACATGTAAACCTATGAGAACATTTAATTCTCTGAGTCACCCAGACTCACAATAACTAACAATAATATTTCAGTTAAAACACTTGTTGGCTTCTCTTGGCATAGTGAGTGGCCAGCATCACTACTGTACCTCATAGCTATTACTGAACCAGCTCAGGATTATTTGAACACAAGTATTGTGACACTGTGACAGCCAACTGATAACCAGAGCTTAATTAAGCCTTACTTATGACAAGATTTTCTCCCTATGCATGCACACCCCTGAGAAAGTTTAATTTATAAGCTAGACAGTAAGAGATGAACTACTGAGTCACCCAGACTCACAATAACTAGCAGAATAGATCAATTACAACAGTATGATGTAATAGAGATATATAACTATAATCCTTTCAGCTCTCAAATTTTCCTCTTGTATTTCAGGGGACATTTTCCTGTTTTCCTCATTAAGTGTAGTAAGTCTTTTTATTTTTTTATTTTTTGCTTAAAGGAGCACTTCTTGGCATCTCTTGGCATACTGGGTTGCCAGCATCATTATTGTATCCTTGGTGACATTGTTGAACCAACAAAGGAATAGTTGGACATAAGCACTATGATATTGTGGCATTCAACTGAGGGTGCAGATAGCTACTATATTTCTAGTTAATGGGAAGCGCCTACAGTGGAGATATGCTGACAGAGAGGTTTCACGTCCAGATGGGACATAGGACAGCACATGACCTCACCATACTACTTACAATGACAATATTTAACATGGCTTTACTTCTAGAATTTTCCTTTTATTATTTTCAGATTGCAGTTAACCTTACCCTCATGGGTAAGGGAAACTAACTGCTGTACATATTTCTGTATAAACAGAAAAATACTTAGCGATCTATCTCAATTTGTAAGATAGATCAGGAAACACTTTTATTTTATACTTTTCTTTCACTAAAAAACAATGTTGTGTCTTAAATGTTTTCCATATTAATTGGCTATCACTATAACTGTAGGTGTGTTTCCTCTCCCTATCTGCTTGGTGTGGGGCAAACCTTGGTACTGCCATCTCTCCCTAGTTCAGCATTGCCCATTTGTACAGCAGCTGTACAGAGAGAGATGCAAATGCGTGCTAGCAGTTTGCAAGGATTCTGAGCAAATTCCGTCCTTTCTTTTGGTAGAAATGACAGTCTGAGTGACTCAGAAAGGGGATGCTGTGGAGGGTGGACGAGTGATTCATACAGTGTTTAAAAACAGCCTCATTTGCAAAGGGATGAAGCCAGTGCCAGCTCTGACAGAACAACTCCTCTTCCCTGCAATTTTCTTCTTCTTACCCCCATCCTTTATCTACCAGACTCCTTAGTATTTATTTTAACCCAACATTATCTCTACAAAATGCCCAGAAGTTATTATGATGCTTCAGGGTAGGAACAGCCTTCATTCTTATGTCCCATTCAGTCTTCACAAATCGTTAATGGTTAGTGCCTGACCCATGAGCTTCTGAAGACAGATGTTCCAGTTTGTAATTTCCCTCCCAGTTCTCAAAACAAGACACCCACCATATGGAAATTAAAAATGGATGCTCAATGATTCCATACAACCTTGATTGGTCCTTTCCATAATGTGGCATTGTTCCTTCCATAAAATCACAGATAATTGTGACATAAATGTTTTCAGGAAAATAATACATGTAAAGGATTTGACTTGCCTTGGCTTACTGACAAAAATGCATATATATTTTTAAGCACAGAAAATATTAGTTTAATCATGTGTAGAAGGAGGAGTACTTTGTGTATATACTTAACTCAAGTACATCAAGTCAAACTTTTCTTACTCTAAGTACTGGCTAAGTTGTCATACTAGCCTCAGGACTCTAGCATTTAGTAATCATTCCAAGTGTTCCTTGTTAGTCTTTCCTCAATGTAAAAAGCATTGTGTTGATGCTAAAACCCAACAGTCTCTGCAACTGAAATCCACGTGGGCACTGCCTACTCTAGCTGCCTAGCTAGGATAGGAATCTTTACAGAGAGTGAAGTCAGGCAACCTCATGTTTCTATAAGCACCTGTCTCATACCTAACCTCCCATACAGGTACAGGAAGGTGAGACACTTGGGCCACATGAAGAATGTTCTGGAAGCTTCTTCCCAGACCAGCTTCAGATATTCTGTGTTCTGTATTTTCCCAAATGTAAGCGAAGGAAGAGTTCCCACCACCATCAGCCTGCATTCCTCCTCTTTGGAAATGGAGGAGCTGGGCTTGGGACTATGGAGGAGCCGCCTTGGTGCTGGAGAAGTGGAGAGCACTCGATTCCTGGCCTTTAAATCCGGGTTCCTGGAGAGAAACTCCACCATAACTCAGCCAGCTGTACCGTGTTCTCCCTACAGCTGACCCTGGAGTTGCTTGGTTTTATTGCCATGATAATCACAATCATTTCCATTCACTGCTCCTTATTTGGTTCTAATTGCTCTGAAATACAATACAAATTACTCACATCAAGCAATGTGCCATATTAACTAGGATTTTATTTCATTTTAACTTGATTTTATTCATTCACCATTGCAATGTTTCATTTGTGTGGATCAGTTATATAAAATTTTAATGGAGAAAAGCCATTTTCAGGGCTAAATCAAAGTAGAGGGCCCTAGGAGGGACTATAGACAGGACATTGACTTTCATTTGTCCATGTAAACCATTTGATTGTTTTTTTAAAAAATATCTTTCTGATCTTTTTTTCTTTTTTTGCCTCTCTATGCAGAGTTGCTCTTCAATGGTAGGATTCGGACTTTATGTGGCCCCATTCCAAATTTCATCTCAAAAGAATTTAGCTGACCTGGCTAGGATGACTATTCTGGTCCAACTCGCTGTGGTTAGTTTGTGGGAGCTGTGGTTCAGGGAAAGCAGGAAGAATTTGTAGGGTGGCTGGGTGAGGTGACATTGAGGAAACTCTCTTTGAGCCTTTCTGAGGAGCAGAGGCAATGTTGTACAGATTTTCTTCTACTTGTCACAATGCGGAGACCTGGAATGAATAAAATATTTACCATTATTATTAACTCAGGTCAATACTGGTTTTTTTGTTTGTTTGAGGATTTTTGATCTGGTATAATCAGAAAATATGTAAAATACATATGAATATCCATGGAAAATTTTTTGAAGAATTTTCAGGGAAATATATCAAATAATTTTTATTTATGTATGTTGTTCAAAACGCTTAACTACTGGTACTTTCACATATGCGACCTAATTTGGCACTCTGAAGTCTGGAATGTAATATTTCAAGAATCCAGCAGAGGGCAGGCCTCTCAAACGTAAATGTTCTCTGCTGAGGTGGACCAAGTGGAAGAGCGGGTGGTGCATAGAAGCCACTGGCTTTCAGAAATCCAAATCGGTGCTGTTGCCAAGAGATAAAAGCAGATGAAGCCTCCTGAATGACCATTGAGCTACGAACCAGCCTAGTACAGGAGATGACCAGTTCAGTCTACATATCCGCTATTGCTAGGAGTCTTAGCTGGGGTCATCCTTGTAGTTTCCTGGGAGACTCCCTAGCGCCAGTTTTTTACCTGAATGCGGAAATGCCCCCGCCCTTTTCCAGTAGTATCTACTAGTACTCTTCCGCCTCTGCCCCCCGCCCCACTTGATCACTCGTGTTCCCATGCCTCCCGCCTTCAGTCTACTCATGAAATCTCGTCTATTTCCCCTTCCCAGGGAGGGCATCCCCGCATCATCCCTCCTGTTACCTAGTCTCTCTGGGTCTGGGGATTGCAGCATAGTTATCGTTTATTTTACAGCTAGACAAGAGCCTAATCGTACAGGGGAATCGGGCTTTGCTTTGCAAGCTGCCAAGGTGAGTTGCTGCCTTCCCCTCAGTTTATGTCTCTTTCTCAGCCTGGGGTTTCTTGGAAACTACTGTCACAGATTCTCAAGGGATCTAACCCTCCAGAGCCCAGAAGAGGGCAGGAAAGTCTCATGTCTTCCTGAGCCAAGGGCGCAGTTTCTTCTGAGAAGAATGCTTCCTTGTAGGAACCAGGCTTCCTACAGGAGTGAGCAGCTGTGACGCTCAGCATCCTGAAGGCCTAAGCTTCATTCTGCCTTGCCCTGAGCATATTACCTCAAGCCTGGTGTTTCTAACCCTGGAAACCCCCCACCCTGGGTGACTGCAGCATCCGCACATGCATTGATGCTGTGCTTTTTTGAGACAGGAGTTTCTCTGTGTAGTCCTGGCTGTCCTGGAACTCACTCTGTAGACCAGGCTGGCCTCAAACTCACTGAGATCCACCTGCCTCTGCCTCCTGAGTGCTGGGATTAAAGGCGGGCGCCACCACTGCCCAGCGGCTACCCTATTTTTTGGCCCCAGGGGATTTCCTGATTTTATTTTTCTTCCAGCATCTACCTCTACCATAAAGGACATCTATTTTACTTACCACTGGAAATGATAAGTTTGGGGGCTGCCTAGGTGACTTATATTTCTGGAAGCAAATGTTAGTCTGAAAAGTTAAGTGATAAATATTTTAAAGGTTATGACTGCATTTAGAAGGAGCTTGGAAGATTCGGAGCAGCAGGGTGAAGTTCTGCATTAAAGGAAGGCGGAGGCTCTTGTCCCACGGAGAGGTAAAATGGGGAAGAGCAGGGAGGATGCAGGGTGACACTGTGATGCCATCCACAAGATTCTCATTCAGGAATTCTAAGGCAGACAGAATTCAAAGGAACATGGTACTTGCATCACAACATGTCTACTTAGGCCTGCATAGGGAGGCCATGGGGAAACAGTGCTCAGCAGGGCATGATTCCAAAATGTTTCCCCACTCAAGGAGGAGTTACCTGGTTCCTGTAAAGAGGACTCAGGCTGATCAGCAATCCCCCATGATTCCCTCAGATGCATTATCATGGGGGACAAGAACCAGGCAGAGTTGCTGGAGCCCACAGAATGCACGAGTCAGAAGAGAGCCACAGGCTGCCCCTGCACATTCTGGCCACGATGCTCACAATAATCCTTCAGTTTGAGGAGTTTCTCTTGCACACACATTTCCTCTTGTCAGGAGAAAGCATTTGTTAATTAAATGCGCACATTTGATTTCTCTTTAATTTAAATGAGGCGTTTAAAAATTTAATTATTTAAACACTTAAAAGTTAAAACACACATATGAGTATATTGGCATGTTTGAATAATACTAATAACACAGAGAACCTCAGAAAATTCCACTTTTAGGGAGATGTCTACATGTGCATGTCATAGTTGAATGAAAAAAGAAACAAAAAATTTTTAAAAAGGAAAGGGAAGGACATGACTGCCCCTAAGTATGGTGGAGGAGAAAGTTTATTTTATATAAGTGGGAGAGAATGGTCAGAGGCAGGGACATCTGGGAGAGTTCAGAGTGGACAATTATCAGACTGAGCTGGGCCATGTTGGGGGCGGAGGTGGGGAGATAAGGGGATAGGAGGTGGACCAAGTACACAGCTAGGAGACCAAAGATCCAAAAGAAGTAACCAAAATGTCTTGAAGACATGGGGAAGAGCCTCTGGGGAAAGGGCAGCCCAACTCCTGGGCTGTCAGGACATGCCAGCCAAAGTGGTAACAGGTAGGGACTGATGGAGAACCCCTTTGATGTGTTAAATAGGCACCTCAGCCATTTAGCCTGGTTTGAAACTTAACAATACTCGTGTTTGTACCAATATATTTTTCCTTTTTATGTAATGAAAATGCAATTACATTATTTCTCCCTCTCTTCCTTCCCTTCTGTCCCCTCCAAAGCTCAAGCCCTACTCTTCTTTAATTGTTGTTGCTACAAAAACATACAAATGGAAAGTTATATAACTATGACCTGCTGATTTCACTCGGCATTGCCTGCATGTGTATGTTTCCAGCGCTAACCACTGGGAATTGAATAGCTGTTTAAGGGTTTCTAAACACCATGACCAAAAAGCAAATTGGGGGGTGGCGGTTTATTCGGCTTACTCTTCCACATCACTGTTCATCATCTAAGGAAGTCAGGACAGGAACTCAAGCAGGGCAAACACCCGGAGACAGGAGCTGACGCAGAGGCCATGGGGGGGGGCGGGGGGGGGCGGGACGGGGAGGGTTGCTGCTTCCTGGCTTGCTTCCCATGGCTTCCCCAGCCTGCTTTCTTATAGAACCCAGGACCACCAGCCCAGAGATGGCCCCACCCACAAAATCACTAACAACAACAACAAACCCTTACAGTTGAATCTTATAGAGGCATTTTCTCAATTGAGGTTCTCGGGTTTTCAGATAACTCCAGCTATGTCAAGTTGGCATAGCCTAGCCAGCACAATAACCAATCAAAAGGCTCATCCCTGGGAAAACCAATTCTCTTCTCAGTGGTTAATTGCTTGTAGCTCTTCAATAAGACGTAAATGTGACAGCAAACAGATCTCTAGCATTGTATACAGACTCACAGAGATTAAACAACTCATTACTGAATGAGAAATGGGTCACGGAAGAAACCATGAAAGAAATAAAATATTCCCTGGAACTAAATGGAAATGAAAACACAATACAAAGAAACTTCTTTAACTGCTCCTAGATCTACATGGAGGGGGTGGGTGGGCAGAGCCTCATTTGAGGGAACTTTAAGTGGGCTTTCTGACGGGCTTTTGAGTATCAGACTATGCACATGCGCATTGAGCACCTTCCTTGCTAACACACTGGACAGCTCTCCAATGTGCGCTCATACCGAGCAAGCACGAGCCTTGTGTTTACCAGCGTTGCTTGGCGACAAACGTTTCCAACTGCATCCTCGTCTGCGGTTGACAACTACTAAACCAGCCTGGAGCTTCCCTACTGGGACGTTGTGACAAGACTTGGCTCCAAGTTTCCTTCAATATTCTAATCTTTAGGATCTGGCTCACTCTAAATTTTGGTTCTGGGTTTGGGAGAGGCCATCTTGGCATAGTCTCTCATTTTGGGCTGGGGATGCGGAAAAAGCTTAGCGGGAAGGAAAAGGCCTGTGAAGCAGACAACATTTACCATGGAGATACTTTTCCCCAAAAAGGAAAGGACGCCCCTGGGATTCTGTGATGGCCTGGATAAGATCTTCGTGGGCTTTGGGAGCAAGGATGAGAGAGGCTGTCAGCCGCCCAAATACCACGCCAGCTATGCTCCTTACTATCCTATCCACAAGGCCGCAAGCGTGGGAGACATAGACACAGTGAAGAACTTTGTCGAGCGGGGAGTTTTTTCCATGGAACAAATAGACTGGAAGTACAGGTAACAGTGGGGCTGGAGCTGTGGGAGAGGGGACAGGGACCTTGGAGGAAGGCGTGGTAACTCAGGAGGAGGCCAGTTTCCCGTGTGAGGCGAGAAAAGAGAAGCATCTGTCGTTAACTTCAGGATGTACATCTGGGAAGGGTGCAACACCCAATTGGTCCTCATTAACAGTGAAACAAATCAAGATTTGGGCTTCATGTCCTTGAAAACTCTCCTTCCAGAGCTCTGACTGGCCTTTCCAAGGGTTTCAACACAATTGCATAACGCAGCTTTAGCCTGTCCACTGGGAAGAAAACATAATGTCATATGCATTGTGGAAAAGTGCAGATGAGAAGTTCCTAGTGTGTCTCAACTCCCCACCTAACAGGTTTTCTTTTTTTAAATAACAGTTGATACTCACTATGTCAGTGCATTCCCGTGTTTCCATATGTGTGTAGGGATGTCCATTAGTCACTGAGAGGACTTACAAGAGAAGATGGTTTGCGTCCTCATATTTACCCACTTTAGTTTTATGGGTGCCATGTTCACTTCATAATTTTCTGAACTTGGAGCCTCCTCTCTCACTAGTCTACACACACCTGAAGGGCTATTCAGTGTCTTCTTGATAAGCCAAGTGTGTTGATGGTAAGATTTGACGAAGAGTCCTGGTTTTTCCTACAAGAGTCAACTCCAGCGATTCCTGTCACACCACATGGCTCACTGTCACCTTCGACAGTTTTCAAATTACAAAACTCATCTTGACTTTTCAGTTTTGAGTTTACCAGTCCTTCCTGTGCCAATGCATAGATTCCCACTCTTCATGTCTGTTCTCTCTTCAGGTTTCTCTGCATTGGTGCCCTAAGAGGAGCAGGTCCCGTGAACACTGCCAAGGTCACACTCATTCTCAGTCATCAAGACTGTGGCACCTAAAGCTGGGTGCTCCTTGACACATTCAGTACTTTGCTCAGAAGGGTCCCAGCCCGGTGCCTTGACCCTGGCTCCAGGTTGTCAACCGAGAGAATCTATATCCTAAAACACAAACATTTGGGGAGTGTTGACTCCAGTGAAATTGTCTGCTCCTTGCAATAAGAGGCAATATAATGACTTTTCTTTAGAAGAAAATCAACTTTTAAAATGCAGAGTCCTTAAATGCTATCTGAGGATTATAACTGCATGTGTAAGTTTGAGAAAATGTTATGTAAGTTCATAATAGTCCCTTCCGTACCCACAGGACTGCCCTGCATTTTGCCTGTGTCTATGGCCATCCAGAGGTGGTGACATTCCTGGTGGAGAGCAGTTGCGAGATTAGTCCAAAGGATATTAAAAATGCCACACCTCTAATTAAGGTATATTAAAGTCACAAGTTTCAGATGATAAGAATTTGAAATACATTTTTACATTAAAAAATGAAGCTACATCATTTAAATGTAACTAAATACTGAAGCTTGTGAAATGCTGATGTCTTGTTCTTTAACAATCTGTGTGTTGGTACCACTTCTACAGGCTGCCCAATGTAGACAAACAGAATGCCTTGGTATTCTCCTGAAGCATGGTGCTGACCCAAATATTACGGACTGTCATGACAATACTGCTCTGCACTATGCCGTCTACAATGGGGATATTGAAACAGCTGCTAAGCTGCTTGAATACAAGGCAAACATGGAAGCAATAAACGAGGTATACACCACCCACCTATAATTCTCACACATTTAAAATGCACAGATTTTTAGCAGTGTGTATGCAGAATCAATTTTCTGTCTTTTCAAAGCTCTAGTCCTCTAGTGGAAATGTTTTGAAATAACTCAACTATTGAAGATGCCACTTTGAATATTAGTACTTTTAAAGAGGCATGGCACAGTGCAGCTTTCTTGAGTGCATTTCTGACAAATGTTTGTCAAAGCAATTAATTCGTCTGTTTTTGAGTCTAGCAAAAACTTTTCCTTGACTAGTTAAATGTGACACCCAATGTGAACATTTGCCTTTGATATTAACTTTCTCTTAAACAAGAAAGAAATGTTTTATGATAAACTGACATCTGGATGCTGTGGACAAGTTATATCATGTGATCAAGTCACGAGTGGTAAAGCCAGAGAAACAAAAATTGAAAGGGAAGTGGATGAGAAATTTTCATACAAATTTGGGAATATGATAATTGAGGGGAAATATCAAGAAATATTGATTCTCTTGAAAAATGATTCACTTTATATTTATTCTATGTTCTTTAGCTTGGTGATAATAATTCCTAATTAGAGAACATTACTAGTTAACAAGCATGCCCAGAGATAGATTTTAGTAGGGCTCTGAAGAAATCAGACTGCCAATGCATATGCAGCAATTACACAGAAACCAAAAAAAGGGAAAAATAAGTGATTTACCATTAAATGACCCTTATCTGATAAAAATTGACACTTAGATAAGAGCCTAAAGTTTGCTTTCAAATCTACAATGCTTTACTGGGACTTGGGAGATTTTTATGCTGTGTATAATCCAGTTATATTTTGAAATTTCTATTGCTGCTTCTGCCCCTACCTTGCAAATGAAATGGTATTTTCAGCAAAGGTGGTGTTTGTCTGTGTCTCTCTTTTGGCCAGATCCTGAAATCATAAAGAGAACTGGTCTACCTGTGAGAGACAAAGTAGAGATGGTGCTCTTCTGCTTCTCCAGAGGTGCAATCATCTGGGAGAGTTTTGAAAATACACAAGTGTCTGGACTTTACCTCTAATATCTAAATCAGCATATCTAATAAGACCCAGACATAAGTATTTAAAACTGTTTCCTTCATGTCGTGGTGAGGATGAGGAAATATGCCCTCCCCCCCCTTGTCCCTGTCACCTGTGGTGGGTGAAAGAGCTGACCCTCCTTCCCCCTTACCAGCTATAGCATTTGGAAGTAGACTCTGCACCTCACCTGGGCAGCACAATAGAACTGACTCTGTTGATAGGGATGGGGAGAGGAGGAGTGTAGGGTCTGATGAAAGGGCCCTGAGAACTTGAGCATGGGAGAGCTGGCTCAGCTCCTCACCTGCCATATGGTGGTGTAGGCAGGTGAGAGGTGCCGCACTGACACCCCTTTCTGCCTGTGGCAGGTGACAGAGCTGCTCTGAGGTCGTAAGAGTGGGGCGCTGTCCCTGCTCCTCACCAGCTGCAGCACTCAGGAGAGTGGCCCCTGCCCCTTGCCTGGAGAACAGTAGAGCTGGCCCTGAGGGTGTAGGTGTGGGAGAGCCAACCCTCGTGGCATGAAAGCAGGAGAACTGACCAGCCCCTTGCTCATCCTTAGCTGAAGTAATGTTGGAGAGGTCACCCTGTAGGTGAAGACAAGGGGAAGGGGAGCTGGTCAGCTGACCAACCCTGCATCTACCCAGGCCCAAAACCAGGGTTATGAGATGGTCCACCCCAACATCCATCCCATCTATGCGTCTACCATTTGTGGAGAACATGAAGGGGCAGACCAAAAGCCACAGGATCTCCATGACACAGGGCAATAACAGGATATCCAAGAGGAGTCCCAGAGAAGGCCCAATATCCATAGTGTCGCAGAAATTAGAGGTCTTGAACCAGACCAACGACTCTTTGAAATGAGCACATGCATGTAAAGATAGATGGATAAAAACATTTACTGCATGACTCACTGTGTCATACTACAGCTTCCACGATGAGATTTTTTCCCCTTTTTTTTCTTTCTTTTTTCCTCTTAAATTTTATTGTGTGTGTGGGGGGGTGGGGAGGTTACAAGGGCAGAGGGCAGATAGGAAGGGAAATGAATGGGATCAAGATGCATGATGTGAAAGACATGAAGAATAAATAAAAAGAAGTTTAAAATGTTTCCTTCAGCTCCTTAGTTCCTAGAAGAGAATTTTGCATTTCTGTATGCAAAATGTGAGCCACACTCACAATAAAGATTTCTTCCCAAAGGGCCAAGAACCCAATGGAGTCCAATATAAAGAGTGTCCTCTAGGAGCTGAATCCACAGTTAAACCCCAGGAGATCCTTTTTATTAAATTTTATTTTAATTAAAAAATAGTTGTTGCTGGGCATTGGTGGCGCTTGCCTTTAATCCCAGCACTCGGGAAGCAGAGGCAGGCAGATCTCCGTGAGTTCGAGGCCAGCCTAGTCTACAGAGCAAGTTCCAGGACAGCCTCCAAAACAATATAGAGAAACCCTGTCTCGAAAAAAACAAAACAAAACAAAAACATGCGTGTATGTAAATGTACAACATGCATGCGGTATCCACAATGGTCACAAGAGGGTATCAGATTACCTGAAATGAATTATGGATGCTGTGAGCCACTTTGTGGGTGCTGGGACTGGGACATGTGTCCTCCGGAAGAGCAGGTGGAGCTCTTAACCACTGAGCATCTCTTCAGCCCAAGGAAATTCTTAAAGAACTGTGCATTTTAAGTTGCTGTCAAGTAACCAAGTCCAGACTGCCTAGAGCTCATTTTACTTTCTGCGACCTGTAACGAAGGTGTCCCTATTGTCTGAGGCCCACAAGTGCTCCAGTTTGCTAGGGGCCCCTCCAAACTATCCGGATGTCATCCACTTAGTCTGACTATGTGTTTGCATGAGTAGTTGCTTTGTGGTGCTTTGTGATAGAGATTTTAAGGTTTCAAAACAGTTTGTAAGGATATGGGACTGAATTTTACAAGTTAGAAGTTGCTATTTTAAAACTTTTTCTTTATCTTTCTAAAGCACACTCACATTGAAATGCCTATATGTCGTTAACTCCAAAAGTTTTGTGGCAATTCCAAACACAATTTTACCTTTTTGTACCAATGAAGGTGACCTAGTGGCTTTCTACATCATAAAAGAAATATGTGGACTGGAGAGATGGCCCAGCGGTTAAGAGCACTGGCTGCTCTTCCTGAGTCCTGAGTTCAATTCCCAGCAACCACATGACTGCTCACAACCATCTTGCAATGAGATTTGGTACCCTCTTCTGACATGAAGGCATACATGTAGACAGAATACTGTATACATAATAAATAAATTAATTAAAAACAGAAAAATGAATAGGTCAGTGTTAGAATTATTATTGATGAAACCATTGTCTTTTTACTTCTGGCTTGTGTTTTACTCAAAAACAGCTTGAAATAGTAATTAAACTGAGACCAGAATAAAAATAGATTAAAAATAGCATATGAACAAGGCGTGGTGTCACAGATCTAGCATCATAACCCTTAGGAGACTGACAGAGGAGAGCCATGAATGCAGGAAGCTAGCCTGGGATACATAGTGAAATTCTGTCTCAAAAAGCAGAGGTCACTGCAACGAACCCCCGTAAAACCCAAAAGTAGCAGTGCTTCAGTCATGAGATCATCATCGTCATCATCATCATCACCATCATCATTTTGGAACTCACTGTCCAGACCACACTGGCCTTGAACACATGGAAATCCACCTGCATCTGCCTCCCAAGTGCTGGGAGCAAAGGTGTGCAACACCACACCAGGCCTGAGATTATTACCATAGCTGATAATGAAACTTCTTATTGAGCTCTCTACAGTTAAATAAGGCTATTATTATTTTATAATAAGTGCAACCAAAGTTCTCTTGAAGCCTGTTCATTTAAGTGAGAGCCCATTTCCTAAGTGACTTGCTGTGGAATCATCCTTCTGTACACAGTTGAATATGTATTACTCTTATTGGTTAATAAAAAGCTGACAGGCAAGTAGGGCGGGGTGGCACATGAGGCAGGTGAATCTCTGTGAGTTTGAGGCCAGCCTGGTCTACAGAGTGAGTTCCAGGACAACCAGAGATGTTATACAGAGAAACCCGTCTCTAAAAACAAAACAAAAGCTGACAGGCAGGTAGCCAGGTAGGAACTTAGGTAGTACAGCCAAACTGAAAATGGTGGAAAAAAGGAAGTCAGAGTCAGGTGATGCCGGTCAGCCACCTGAGGAAGCAGGACATGTAGAAAATGAGGTAACAAGACGTGAGCCATGTGGGAAAGCATAGATAAGAATATGGGTTAATTTAAGTGTAATGTAAGAAATCTGAGCTATCAGCAGAGCATTTATAATTTATATTAAGCCTCTGAGTAGTTATTTGGGAAGTGGCTGTGGCCAGGAAAACTCCATCTACAGTGACTGATAAGGATGCTGGTGTCTCAGGCTCTGGCACCACACGTAAAAGGGAATTAACAAGTTTATCTGTAGTTTCATGAAATCCCTGCTGCACCGAAATTCTCAACACTATGTTCCTTGAACTCTACATTCTTAAATGCTAATTGTCTACCATAAAAGGCAGTTTAAGAAAGTAGAAATTATGAAAAATGAAAGATATTTCTCTGTTGGAGGACCCATGCTTCTTTTTTTGGTCACATTCCCAGACAGGTGGTTATGCAATCTTTTTGTTGGGGCATGGAATGCCTGGAAAAGAGATTGTTCTTTGTAATATAGGTAGGAATAGAATGTAGCTGGGGGAATTTAACTTGTTTGCCAACAACAATACAGAACGTTTTTGCTAGTGTGTTTCTTGTTGTGGGTTGCTGAAATAAAGGTACAGAATCAAGAAACTTTTGCTTAGATGGGAGCAATCATTTGATCCCCAAATACCATGATACATTGTCATAGGAAATCTTTGTGTGGATTTTGAAAAGGAGGAACACACATGGAAGTCAGTGGGTTAAAGAGGAAATGGCAATCATTTATTATCAGCGTGTATGCTTATGTGCTCAAGGAATCTATTAATTTTCAATCCATCACTGACTTTGTTTTGACAGAACAAGATCACACCACTTTTGCTTGCTCTGAAACAAAATAAAGAGAAGATGGCAGAGTTCTTAATCAACAACGGGGCAAATGCAAAAACATGCGATTTTCTGGGAAGGTAAAAAGTCCTGGTACTAATAAAATTAGCTACTTTGGTGCTGTAATTATCACCCAAGCCATGATGTTAAGTTCATAGGAAGAAGAATTTAACTTTTACTTACTGAGATAACATTAGCCTTGTCTGCCATTTTGATACAAATGCAATTATTCAGCGTGAACAACAAAAAGACTACATATAATAGGACATATATTTCCTGATAATATAAAATGATGTTGATTAGTTGTTTTGCAACACATTCATCAGGTAACTTATGTAGCTAAATGGGTCTGTTTGTTTTTAAGATGTTAATTTTAATTTTTGAATAACTGCGACTCCTAATGTCTTTGCAGTATTTGTCACCCATTCTTCTTATGTACTGCTTCCTTAAAAATGAAAATCTGTTGGATTGGCTGTTTGCATTATATTTCTTTGCAAAATATTGTTTGGTTATCCCTCAATAACTATTAATTTCTATTACCACATGGTTCTCTACTTTAAAAAAATTTTTCCCTCTGAATTTATTTTGAAACTTTATTACTTGGCATGGTCAAAAGAATACAAAAACTACTTTTATTGAGTAAGTTTTGATGAATAAAAATCACCCTTGGGTGACAAGAATAAATCTCAATATTCACACAAGACTGAACTTAATTCCTACAGTCACACTTCCTGAATGTACAACCTTAGGAATGTTACACATCACTAGATTACTTTCTGATTCAAAAAGCAGGGTTGTGCCAATACATGTTATGTGTTATGTACTACATAGTTCTAGCACATGGTCATCTCCTACATACAGTGTTACCACCATTATTATTAGAATTATTTATTTTGTAATTATACTGTAAGTATGTTAGTTGTGCAAATAAGCTTTTCTCCTCAGATCTTCAGCTGATTATGTATTACAGTATATTATGTTAGACTAGGGAAGAAACAATTCTCCACTTAAATATTCACCTACTTTGATGAATAGCCTCAGAATTTGTGAACGAAAGGATATGGAACTATAAATTCTACTATGAAAATCCATACTGGGAGAACAGTCTTCCTGTTTATTTCTTCCTGATTCATCCTGGAGAGAACTTACAGGATGAACATTTGAGCTTCCAAGATGTTCATGTCTGTTAGTAGATGGTCAATTCTACATAGGCAGGCAATATTTACAGCTGGTAAAACACATTCAGTGAGGTGTTTAACAACTTTATTCAAGTACCTCACTGCCAGACTCTACCTCTGCTCTTTTAGAAGCACCCTCATGTATGCCGTAAGGTGTGGTTCAGAACTCATCATCAAACTTCTTCTTCAAAGAGATATTGATACCTTTAAGCAAGATGCCTTTGGATGGACAGCAAAACGTTACGCTGTTGAAAGTAAAAGCAAAGTGTAAGTGTTCACATTTACTCAATCAACAATAAATAGAGATGCAAAATAATTATAACTACCACATCTTATTTAGTTTGGAATGGCAGTGACTTAGTCCATCACCCAGAAACTAATCAAAGCTGTGGATGAATTAGAAGTAGCAATGAATGTGGGATTCTTTGTCTTCCGATTTTTATTTTGGTTATGCGTGTGTAGTGTGGTGGGGGTGGACGCTGACAATTGAGCCTGAGTTCACATGATTTTAGGCAAGTAATTTATCTAAGGACTGTATTAATCTCTCTTAGGTTAGAACTTTTTCAACGCTGTAGATGAAGAAAGTTTGTAAGACCCTAATCTTGAGAATGCATATTGCTACCCACCAAAAGAAACACAGAGCTGAACCATATGGAGCTATGGGCAACATCATCTGAAGGAAACACATACATACATGGCAAACACTTGTAGTCACAGAATTCCATGGACATCAGCTTCCAATGCAGGTTAACCCTTTCTGTCAGGGCCATGTGATCCCTGTAGGTTGGATGTTACACTTTTCTAGCTGCTACTGTTGCCTTTTAACATAGTGTGCCCTCACATTTTACATCCAGAGAGATAGGGCTAATAGGGTTTTGGGAGTCCCTGGGTTCCCTAAGGAGACTGGAATACGATGGGTGCTGGGATATATGGACCACCTGTTGATACCAAGAAACCTGAGTGAAGGACATTTTGAGAACCCGTTAGATCCCCAGGCACTTGGACACCTGAGTGAATTGGTAATTTGAGGGACCAGGAGGCATTGGGGGATCTAAGGTCACTGGAAGCTGTTGTGAGTCTAGAGGCATTGGGTGGTCTGGGTGTTTGTGGGGACTAAAAGGCCAGGAGTCATTTAGACCTAGGGCATCAAGATTCTGCTTGCCATTTGATATGGTGGGACATGGGAGGACATGGACTGGAAATCACTTGGCATTTGTGTATTGACATTAAGTCCATACTAGTGTTTTGATAGCTCAGGAATTGTTAAGACTTTTATCTTTATTATGTAAGCATTTTGCATTTTTAGCCCAAATACAATTCATATATTTGAGGTACAAATAATTTCACATTGTTTAGCTGTTTAGATTTTGAAATATTAAATGGATACTTTCCTTTGAACTATGTGACAAAGAAAAATAGCTAATAAGATCTTTATACAGTTGGTAATAAAAAAGGGGATTTGTGGTGATATATTTATGATTTATTAAATCTTGCCTGAGGATTCAGAAGGTAAAGTCAGCCACAAGCCATAGAAGCCAGGCACACACCGTTTTTTTTTTACTTTATAATTTTTTTTATTTTAGAAACAATGTTATTTTACATATCAATCCTCCCATTCCTTACCCTCCCATCCTCCCATGGCCCCCACCCTCCAATCCACTCCCCAAGGATAGTTAGGCCCTCCCTTACATTATTTGGGGGAGGGCCTAGGCCCTCTTTTGTGTATCTGGGCTGCTTCCAGGTTCTGGCTATTACAGACAACACTAGTATGAACATAGTTGAACATATTTCCTTGTTGTATGAAAGTGCATTCTTTGGGTATATACCCAGGAGAGGAATTGCTGGATCTTGAGGTAGTCTCATTCCCATTTTCCTGAGAAACTGCCATACTGATTTCTAAAGAGGTCGTACAAATTTGTACTCCCACCAGCAATGGAGGAGTGTTCCTCTTTCTCTACATCCTCTCCAACATTGACTGTCATTGGTGTTTTTGATTTTAGCCATTCTGACCGGTGTAAGATGGTATCTCAAAGTTGTTTTGAGTTGCATTTCCCTTATGGCTAAGAGTGTTGAGGACTTTCTTAAGTGTCTTTCAGCCATTTTAGATTACTCTATTGAGAATTCTCTATTTAGTTCTGTATCCCACTTTTTAATTGGATTAACCAACAGCCAACATCATACTAACATCATACTAAATGGACAGTAAGTCAACTCGGTTCCTCTAAAATTAGGAACAAGACAAGGCTGTCCACTTTCTCCATATCTCTTCAATATTATACTCGAAGTTCTAACTAGAGCAATAAGACAACAAAAGGAGATCAAGGGGATACAAATTGGAAAGAAAGAAGTCAAATTTGCAGATGATATGATAGTTTACATAAGTGACCAGAAAAACTCTACCAGGGAACTCCTACAGCTAATAAACATCTTCAGCAAAGTGGCAGGATACAAGATTAACTAAAATATTCAGTAGTCCTACTATTTATAGATGATAAATGGGCTGTATAGCAAGAACTTTGAGTCTTTAAAGAAAGAAATTAAAAGAAGATACCAGGCGCACACCATTAAACCCAGTGGTCAGAAGCTAGGAGGTGGTGGTACACACCTTTAATCCTAGGACTCAGGATTAATAGGTAGATAGATGGATCTCTGTGAGTCCAAGGCTATCCTATAAGAGAATTATAGCTCAAACCTTTAATCCCAGGACTCATGAGAAGTATATAAGACAGGAGCAAGGACTCAGTGTCAGGCATTTATTCTCCAGCCACACTGAAGTAGGAGACATTCCTTCTCCAGCTGCACTGAGAGGCAATAGTTTGAGGCTTGGGTCAGCCCTTTCAGAATGAGCTAGAGGTGAGAACTAGTGGCTGGCTGCTTTGCTTCCCTGATCTTCAGGTTGAACCCCAAAATCTGTCTCTGGGTCTTTTATTAATTCATGCAAACAAGATCTTGCAAGGAATACGAGTTGAACATTATTTGGGAGTTCAGCCTTAAGAGACAAATTATCTTGTTGCTTTTCTATTTGTCATGCATACCTTATATTATCTTATTTAATCTTATCATCCTGATAAACAAAAGCAGTAATGTAATTTTTTTCAAGGAAGACTTTAAGCCTAGTATAAATAACATGTCCAAGAAAAAGCAGCTATTGGCTATAAACGTAAGATTTCTTCTGAGTTCAGGACACTTTCCATTATGCTGAGAAATTCATGTGTGGAGTTGATTTGCTTTTGATTCATGACAATTCTGCCTCGTTTTTCCTTGTTTAGTTACACAATTAATAAAACACAGGATCCACATGTTTGTAACATATGTTTAAAAGTTCTGATAGTGCCATGGATAATGCCTGAAATGCTCCTCTGAGTGTAATGTGCATGTCAGCATTGAAATAGTAAGTTGACTTGCCATTCTTTTGGTCCCTGACAGTAGGAAACTACTGATTGACTATGATGAAGGAGAACGGAGACAAACATGTTCAGGTGAGACTTCCGATACTGAATTACTCTTAGTCTTCCAACTAGAAGAAAGAGCTATGAAAGTTTGAAACTGAGTATAAATTGAATTGGTATTTATCTTATCTTGTTTTCTAAGGGCCTAGAGATCAGAATCCTCTAAGAAATAAATTATATAAAAATTTAATCCAAAAAAATCTTATGTAAAATTGTCTTTACTTAATTTATTTGAAATTTGCATATCATTATATACATTAAAATTGTATGATTGCTATATTAAAATTGGACTTGTTAGAAAATGGATTTTCTCTGAAATATTCGAATGAATGTACTGAATTTAGTAAGTGAATAAGTATGATATCATATTCTCTAATCAGCACTGAAATTTATTCACTTGGGCTCATGGATAGCTCTTCTTCATGGAGATCTTTTTTTTTTCTATTAACTATCTTGTCACACTGACATATGCCCACTTTCTGTATTCTTTACATTCACTGGGAACAAAATCACACTTCCTAAATCATTACCATGTACCTTATTATTTACTGTGTGTTCCTCACACATGGCATGAAGAAACAGGAAGTTATGCTAATGGGAGGGAGGAGGGAATTAGCAGAGGGCACTAGGGATGGGGAAGATAATGAGAAAGGAAGAACAAGAGTCTGTGTCATGAGTTCGAGGCTGGGCTGGACTGACAGCCTCCAAAACAACACAGAGAAAGCCTGTCTCATAAAAACCAAAAAAAAAAAAAGAGTCTGTGTCATGAAATGTTAAGACTAAACTCACTGCTTTGTATATTAACTTTAAAACTGACAAAATAGGCCGGGCATTGGTGGTGCACGCACTCAGGAGGCAGAGGCAGGCAGATCTCTGTGAGTTCAAGGCTAGCCTGGTCTACAAGAGCAAGTTCCAGGACAGTCTCCAAAGCAATGCAGAGAAACCCTGTCTTGAAAAACCAAAAAAAAAACTGACAAAATATGTATTCATATTTTCTACTAGTGTACTTATGCCCTGTCACTGTCCTTACTTGTAATTAGTTTCAGAGCTAAGTTCCAGCAGCCCCAAAAGAGCTGTGTTCAGCTACCCATTCCCATGGGAATATTAAGATTTCCAGTAAGTTGCTGGTTTAACCCCCAGAAACAGCTGACCTGAACATGGGGTAGCTCGTGAATCCCAGACTGATGGCTGGGAATTCAGCATGGGACTGATCAAGACCCCCTGAATGTGGGTGTTAGTGAGGAAACCTAGGCAATCTATGAGGCCTTGGGTAGTGGATCAGTATTTATCCCTGACATACAAATGGACTTTGGGTGCCCATTCCACAATGAGAGATGCTCTATCGGCCTGGACTCTTGGGGGAGGGTCTAAGCCCTGCCCTGGATGAAATGACAGACTATGGACACCCCCATGAAGGGCCTCACCCTCCCTGGGGAAAAGAGGGGCCATGGGAGGGTTGGTGAGAGGGTGTGGGAGGAGGGGAGTGAAAAGGAGAGGGACCTGGGATTAACATGTGAAGCAACCTGGTTTCTAATTTAAATTTAAATTAAAAAAGAAAGAAAAAAGATTTGCAGTAAGTGTGAAAATCAGAGAAATATTAGTCAATGTACATATTTGGAAGAGGAACACATAATGGAATACCAAACTCATCTTCAGGGTCCTGTCACAGATTTAGGTACAGATAAACTGAGGCAGGATGAAGAGGTTGCATAAGTCATAGCCAAGGTATGCCTGAAGGACACTGTGCCAGTTCTGCTCAGTTAGTGGTCTGAAAGGAGTTCTTGTTGATTGAGGGGACAAGCATGATTGCTCATGCTCCAGGGACAGCTTTGCCACCATGGAGTGGGACCTTTCTCAGGGAATAGATCTATCATGCAAGGCTCTCTTGTCCCCAGATAAGTAGAGTCTTTAGGCACCATTCGAGAACCTAGAGTGACAGACTTGGAAGTTGAGAATAAGCTGTCTCAGTTACTCTCTGTGAGTTTAACCCTGAAGAGGAATGATAGAGGCTAGACATCACTATGTTTTAGGAGGACAGTTCTTAATGTTTAATATTCCTGTGTACCAAGGTTGGTAGGATACACAGCAACAAAGGAGAAAGATTTTACATGGGCAGATGTTGAGGCCTTTTCACATTTTCAGTTATATTGTAGGACCACGTGAGATACTAGTGCTTTTTAACACAGTCTCTAAGTGCCTATAGTTTCCTGACGAGTGACCAAAATTAATAAAACACTTGGTTTGAACTACAGACATGAAATTCTGCTCATTTGTGAATGCTCATCCCCCTTGTGGTCTACATGGATTGTTTGTATCTCTTTTTGCTTTGTAGAAATCAAGAGGAAAAATGCTTGCTCAATGGTAATGACCTTTATAATTTTCTTGAATTACTCAGTAGGTACAGTATGAAGCAATTAACACTTAACAATTACCCTGTTTCAAAGCCCTTCCTGCATACCACGGAAGTGAAAGATTCTCTCCAAAGTGAAGGAGTGGAAAAGACAAAACCATCAAAACCAGGTAAAATTTCCAGTTTTATGTTATTTGAAAAAAGTAGGTGAAATGTCAGTGCTTTCAGGATTCCCATTCCCAATGCTACCCATCCACAAGGAGATGGTGTAAGTGGTCACAGCCAAGGAAATGGTCATTTCAGAAGAAGGTCTTCATTGGTACATGTAAGAGATGCTGACAAACTGGACTTAGTTTTTATCCTTTCTTGTTTTAATACTTTGAATTTACCATTTTGGAATCTCCATCCTTCATAGATATTTAAAGAGGTTAGTCATAAGACTTTTTATTTTTAGGTTTCCCCATAGTTTAAAACTGTCTTCAGTATGGAACAAATGAGAACAAAGCCTAAGGACAATTATGTGTGACTGTCACAGCAAGAAGCATAACTTTTTATGATAACCCCCAAAAAAGAATAAAGTAGAAAAGAAAAATAAATGCTGGAGGTGCAGGTGCTGTGATATAGCCTGTGATCCCAAATTGTGGGAAATCAGGCAAAAGATTCCTCAAACCTAAAAGTTGTGGGTTAGTCTTCTTACATAGCAAGAGACCCTCTATTAGAAACAACAACAACGAATCCATTTTAAGTCTACCAGGGTGCCAGGTCTTCTATTTCTGATTCTAGTTACTCACTAGCTAATTTAATGATCTTATCAACTATGTATCTGATCATAGAATATACCACTATATAACTGGTTATATGCATCAAATCAAATCAACCTACTTCCCATTGTCTTGTTTATGATTACATTTTCTTTGTCTCTTTAGTAATTTTTATTGACTTAACATTTCTAACCATTTCATGTGATATATTTTGATGATGTCCACCTCATTATACGTTCAACCTTCCCTGCCTCCTCCTGCTTCTTGTCCTCTTACTTATAGCTTGTCTCAGAGCTAAACCTCCAGTACCCTCAGATAGCCATACATAGCCACCTTTCTCAATAGGAATATTAAGTGTGAGAATCAGAGAAACATTCATACAATGTACATACTGGAAAGAAGACCACATAATGGAATCCAGGGGTCTAGGGCTCAGCTTCAGAGTCCTGGGACAGATTTAGGTACAGATAACATCACATCAGAATTGAGGCAGGCTAAAGAGGTTGTATAACTCAGGAGTCATGGTCAAGGTTTGGCCCAGATGAACATTGTGGCAGTTCCAATTCTGAAGAGAATCCTTATTGGTTGAAGGGGCATGCCACTTCTCAGGAGATGATGCCTTGTTTCCTGAGACAGCCCAGACATCACAGTCAATTGCTGTGCTTCAGCCTGAACAGGAGTCATGTAGGTTAGGCCTCACTTATTTCTAGTCAGATACTATGTGTTTAATATACCTGTGTGTAGAGTTTAGTGGGTGGCCCACAGCACAGAAGACAGATTCCAAAAGAGGAATGCCAAAGTTTGATCCTGGTTTTAATGGCATTGCAAAACAAGTGAAGAAAAATATTTTTTTAGGAAAAGAAATTTCTAAGTGCCTATTGATCATTTAAAACTAAAATGTAGTTTGGAAATATTGAACATTAGAATTTTTCTCTTTACTGTGTCTTCCTGAATGCTGGTTGCCTTTGCTTTGCATTTAAATTGATCATATTTCCTTTTGCTTTTTAGAGAATGCTGAGAAAGAGGCACACTCAATGGTAATAACCTTTAACGACATTATCTTGAACTACTAAGTAGATATTGGGTAAAATATATGATATTTAACTATCATCCTTGTTTCAAAACCCATCTAGCCAACCCCAGAAGTAGAAGACTCTCCTCAAAGTGAAGCAATGAACAAAGCAGGGGGAAGACCATCAAAATTAGGTGAAAACTGCAGTTCTAATTATTAGGAACAAAGTAGGAGAAATTTTAATGTGCATAGGCATCCCCATTCCAAATCCAGTCAACTACACAGAATGGGGACATTTGTCATCTCCAGTGCAGGTGCTGTCATTGACATCCATATTTCAGAAAAATGTATGAGGTGTTGACAAATAAGTTTCAGCTTACATTTTTTCTCCTTTTCTGTTTCAGTGCCTTAAATTTACCAGTTTAGAAACTGTTCCTAATAGGTGCTTACCAAGGTTAATCATGAGGTTTATTAGATTCTCCTAAAATTTAAACCTGCTCGGACTGGGTACAATTGAGGACATAGAAGACGATTATATATAAATGTATCATGGTGAGGTATAGGTATTCATGATAATCTTAAAAACATCAGTCAAAATAGAAATGAAATGTCAGAGATGCAAATGCTGTGACACAACCAGAGTCTCAGATCCTGGAGCCTATGAGTTCTGGACTTGCTTTGGCACATAGCAAGAACATTTCTATCCAAAGATAAATAAATGAAAGCCCATTTTAGTCACATTCTGACACTAGGTCATTTATTAATAATTCAGTTTTCCCAGTTAATTTAGTGGTGTCATGGATAGATATTTGATCATAGAATATAATATTATATTATGAGATATAATATATAAAACCAAATTCATATATCTGTCATAATGAATTATTATATTTAAAATTTCTTCACCTTTACTTTTTCTTATTTGCTTGTTTTTAAGTCAGTTTTGATCATCTCATACATGTATGGAAAATACTGTGATCAAAGCCACCTCCATTAACCTCCCTTTCACTCTGTTCACCTTGGCTTTCTCAAATAATTGCTTTTCTATTATTTTCTTTTTTCCTGAGTGATTCAGAATTATTCTAACTCCATCTTAAATTTAACCTCTATATGGAGCTGCTCCTCCAGTCCCACTCTGGTTTAATCACATGGTTCAATAGAAATAAACACAGAACACTTGCTGGAAAACATTAGATGGAGCCCCTTCAGCATCAACCATAGAAATGTAAATCATACAGTATTGACCATGAGAACGTAACCCACAAAGTGCTTATAACTGGGAGATACACTGTTTGCCCTCTCATCAAACTTGCTAATTGTTCATGTTGATGGCAAGAGTTCTGTTCTTCAGGAATCCAGATTAGTACTTTAAAAAAACCTAAAATTCCCCTATTGTGAAAATTGATGTTTATATTATAAATTTAGGAATACTTCTAGGATCTTTACAGTGTAGTTTCATCTTCATTTTTAACACTACTTTCCATTCACTCCTCTTCCTCTATTGGAGACCCTATCTCAAAATAAATGAAAGAAGAAATGAATGAATGAACGGGAAAAAGATTGCACCACCCAATTCATAAGTAGAAGTGTTAGGTATAGTAATCAATAATTTTATGTGGTAAGGTTGTAAGATGTTATCTATATATGTAATGTTCTATAAATTGCTACAGAAAATGTGACCTTACTAACTCTTACTAATAACTTATTTTCAGCATAGACATATGATATGCATATATCTCAACATGCCTATTTTGTCTCCAGAACCAGGCTTACGAGTGTCCTCAGAGAGAAAGTCAAAAAAGCGTGATCACAAAGAAATGAAAGGACACTTGGTAAAGTTTCAATTTCTCATTCAATATTGTCTGATTTCATTGAAGACTGTTTGTTGCATCCAGTTTTTGTGGGGCTTCAGGCGTATCCAGCAGACTTGCCCGGTTCATAGCTGAGAGGGGGAATGTGGATTGAGAAGTGGCAAGTAAAGATGCTAAGGAAAAGACAGAGACACAGAACAGGAGGACAATCCAGTGAATACTGAATGATCCAGGTTTATTCTTCAACATCCTTAAATACCCCAACCAAAAAGGGGAACATGGTAAAGGTCTTCTTTATCAAGATCCAAGGAAGAAATAGACCCTCTTTAATTCTCTAAATATTTGGTAACCACACCTTAGACTAACTCTCTTGCAATCTGGCCTTGAGGGTTAAGAGTAACCACACCTCAGAGCAAGTGTCTTGTTATTTAGATAAGACATCAGTACCGAGATCAAACATCCTATGGTAACCATGCCTTAGACCTTTGGGTCTTATGACTTTAGCCTTGGAAGAATAAGGCTAGTTTTGAACTCTCTGACCTTAAGCCAAGATGAAGTGAAGCCATTTTTATGGGCCCTGACAACTATTTTAAAGGTTAATTGGAATTTTCTTCAAACTGCCTTGAAGATTTAGTAGATGATTCCATGTTTATTTTCTAAAGTGTTTCAACTAGCTATAAGACATAAACAGGGCAGTGACATGTAGCTACACTTAGTATATGAGCAAGTAGTGTGTTTTCTTATCTGTGATTTCACTCCATGACAGAAAGGCCTTGTAAGAATCAAACCTTATAGAAAAGCAGTTGGAGTTACAAACAACATAGCAGTTTCAGCCATGAGTGTGATTATTCCTAGAATCAAGTTTATGGTTTCATGCTATTGGCCAGTAATGGTTTGATTAAACTTTCAAAACTTTCTTTGGTATCTAGTTGACTTCAGTGTTTTGTAAAAAGAGGGAGTAGGAAATTTAACAGCTTTTTTGTTCAGTCAGTGACTGACTGATCCTTCCGTGATGGACCCTCTGGAGTGAGAGTAGAGTCACTATCTTTTCTCTTTGTCTTAATCTAAATGAAGGAAACCACTAAATATATTAATGCTATGCACTGTTCTAGTTTCCATAAGACTATAATTAGGGCCAAGTGATGTAGATACTTTATATAGAAACATGACACTAACATTCTGTCAGTAAATGGCAGGATTGGCCTCTTAATACATGGACACTCACATGCATAGCACACATTTTTCCATATGCAAACTTGCATGTGAACACAAGCACATAGTAAACGTTTGCAAGCTAAATGAAGCAACATCTGAAATTGTTTATTCTCATTATTATATTCTGTGGGTTCAGTTCTCAAGCTGAGTATCATATTTTAAAATAGAAGCAATTTATGTTGTTTAAAATATCTCAAATAACTAATATTTTATTTATAGAAAGTAAATATTTAGGAATTTGTATTGTAAAAATATTCTTTATGGTCTGAAAACCGTTAGATTTTTTTTGAGCTGAGGACCAAGCCCAGAGCCTTGAGCTTGGTAGGCAAATTCTCTACTTCTGAGCTAAGTCCCCAAGTCCCCAACCCCTGTATTATATATTTTAAAGGAAGTTTCCTTATTGAGGTTTGCATGAGAGTAAATATTAGAATTTTTAAGACTATGCCTACTATCAACTCTCATGCTTGATTAAACACTGAGAAGCCATGAAAGTAAAACAGATTTGACCTGGGGAACATATGCCAGGTTCTTTGGTGAAATATATTCATTCTAGTACACTCTCTTAACTTATGTTTAATTGCTTTCAAAATAATAATTGTGACATATATTTAGAAAATGATTGACAAAAGTTGTGTTAACTCTTTCTTGATGTGAATTTTAACAGAGACTCTTTGAGAGGGTTTTTCGGGATAGTCATTTCTCAGGGACTCGGGAAGAAGAAGGCAAAGACATCACAAAAGGAAGAGTTCTAGGTAAGAAACTTAAATTTAAAAACGTTAATTGAGGGACTGGAGAGATGGCTCAGTCATTGACAATACTTGTTGCTCTTACAGAGGACCCAGTACCCCCATGGTGATCCATCATGTATATGTGCAGGCTAAACATTTATCTATATAAAGTAAAGTAAATAAACCTAAAAACAAAATTTTGAAGTTATTTGTCTGAAATGTTTGTTTCACCATTTGGATGAAGGAAGGAATATTTTATGAACTCTTATTCTGGAGCTGTATTTCTATTCTTATCAATTTGGAAACTTATCACCCTCTGTAACATGTAGTCTTCCCACCAGTCACCTGGGTCCAGCCGCTGTCTCAGTCCCCAAATAACACATAAGACACTATATTAATTATTAATCTGTTAGCCATTTGTTATTGTTTTTCATTGGCTAGCTCTGACTTATTACTAATATGTATTTTTATAGGGACTTATCTTTCTGAGGACACACTCCTGAGGCATACTTCCTTCCTGGGAGATCACATGGCGACCCTTTCCTCTTGACTATATTTCCCAGAATTCTCCTTGACTCCTAGTCTCACATATCTTGCTTCTCTATTGGCCAGAAGTGCTTTATTTACATATTCACAGAAGGCCTTCCCCCATCAACCCTCAAAAATAAATTCTACATTTCAGCCAACAGATAATGAAAACACTGTTCTTCTTAAATTACAGGAGACTTGGATACTCATCTAGTCAACTTTGTCATTTACCTGTTGGGGTCTTTTGTTCCTCTTATTGTAGATCACAACCCTCTCCATCAGCTAAAATGTTCCATCCCTAGATGTACACTTTTCCTACTTTAGTTACATCCCTTGGGTTTATTATCACTATTTTGAAATATTAACTGTATGTTTCATTAAATATGTATTCATTTCATCAGCATATTATATGTTTCTGTGCTGACCAGAGTAAATATAAAATTAAGTAATTATTTTTCAAGTAAAGCATGACTGTCATCCCCATCTTATCTCTTTATGTGCTCAGAGTGGGTGTTGTCACAATTCATAATTTTGTCCATTTTCTCTATTACCTTTTAGCATGGGTTGAAAAAGATGATCTCTCAAAGGTAAAGCACATAACTTTTTCTTGAATTATTAAGGATATACACTGTAAATCATACAACATTTACTAAATATCTTGCTTTGAATCCTATCCAGTCTACAGCTACAGAGAAAAAGTCTGCAGATGAAGTGGAAATCATCAGGTTAAAGCCTTCCAAATCAGGTAAATTTTATACTTCAACAGAATCTGGAAAGAAAAAATATTATAACTATCTACCATTTTCACAATCTTAATTCTATTCCCCAATACTTGTGGTAAAATCTGACATAGCAATTCAGTTTTCACTGCTGTTATCAGTGTTTTAAGGAGAGTCATTTACAAACATAAATAGAAGATTAAAAATATGTAGAGACTGGCTTAAAGGTTTCTAGTTTCGTGTTTCTGGACCAAAAAATGTATGGATTTGGACTTGAAACATAACATGCACATATAAAGATTATTATTAGATTTCTTGGATTTTTCAAAGTTTAAACATGCTTACTAGAGATCAGGGTGTCATGATCCACACCTGGTTTCTCAGCCACTTGGGAGACAGAAGCAGCATATTTCTTGTACCCAGAAGTTCTGTGTTGTGATTGTAAAACAAGATATATTCTATTAAAGAAGAAACACAGAAACAATTTTTCATTTCACATTCAGTCCATTTGTTATCTCTAAGTTGAGTACAACATTCTATACCAGTTTAGTGCTGAAAAATCATTACTTCTGGTATGTAGCAATCATCCGACATGATATTGTACATTTTTGAGTAAGCTACAATTCCAAACATTGTTACTATTTCACCTGTCATGTTTGCTGTATTGCTTTCTTCCTTTTTACATTGGGGAATATGCTTTGAAAATCCCATGAGTTTTCACTTGATATTGCATAGCTTTCTTGTGTCACTCCCAAGACCTTCTATTATTATTATTTTGCTCAGCTTTGTAACAACAAAAAGCACAATGCTTACAACAAGAGCTAAGTGAATTCCCTCAAAATTTACAATGAAGTAGAAATCTTGAGCAACCAAGGACAATTACAAACAGCTGAGTTTCTTTTTACATCTAATTTTTTCTTTCCCCCAAGTAATTACTAGCATTCTATACTTGAGGAACGCAGATTTGTGCATTTCTTTCATTTAACAAAATCCACTCTCTTTTCGGCATTAATAAGGATATACCCTAGATATTTCTGAAAACACTACCTCTGTGTCTGCTTTGCATTATGTTTATCTCTGCTTTGTTGCCTTCTGGGAGTTCATCTTCCTCCATTCATTCATATTCCACTTGCACCTTCTCCACCTCTTTTAGAACATACATGTACAATGCAACATGGAGACGTTAACATACAACTTCTCAGTTACAAGACTTTCATGATGTACCTCTGCACACATCTACCTCTGTAGCTCTTTTCTGTATCATTACTGATGTTTCCATCTTCACCCATAACTGTGTTTTAGACAAGCACTCTGTTGAGTACCCCTCTCCCTCTTCTGCTGTTGCCGTCTTTCATGCTATCATCATTTCCTGCCCTCCCTCTACCTAATGTTGCTCTTTCAATGTCAGACCAGGCATCATCTCAAGGAAAGGTCATCACTGTACATTTCAAGCACACTTTCAAAAGCACCAAGCCATTACCCAGAAGGTGCATAATAATCAATTATTGAGCAAAACAACGAAAGAATACATATTTAGATGACTGAAAAGATTGCCCACTTGAGTCTGAGGGTGAACTGTATAAATACATAAAGAAGTAGTTTATAGCTCAAGGGGAAATGATAAGTTCTACCATCATAGTGCTGTGGTAGCCCTATGCAAAGTGCCACCTGCTTATCTAGGGAGAGGCATAATATAGGGTAAGTTTAGATGTTAGATGGACTCTTAACAGATAACTTGTCAGAAAGCATCATTCATGTCAGATGGTAAAGCTTAAGGTTACCTGAAATTCCTTGGGAAAACAAAAATGCACTTTGTTATCATCGATTTTAAGCTGTTTCAACATATTGACATAGAGACTATTATTTTATGTTATTTTAAAGTTTATGTTTACAAAACATATAGATTTGTCTGTAGAGGTAGTCATAGAAGTGTCGTCGGAAGAAGAACAGAAGGGAGATGATGATGAGGATGACGTCATTGCACATCAGCAACACTTGGTAAGGAAACAATTTCTCCTTTAGTGTTTTGTTCTGTTTATTAGTGTAGCACTAACCAAATGCAATCACCTTCAAGTTATCTTATAGAACCAATAGAAAATTTTATTCTATGTTTGAGTTCTATCTAATTATAAAGTTTAGAATGTTCTTAGAATCAACAGTAACTCATCATTAGATTTTAAGTGTGGCATGTTTTTGTTTATTTTTGGTCTTCCATATATATATCTTCTTTTTGGGGGAGTTTTTGAGATAGGGTTTCTCTGTGTAGCTTTGGAGCCTGTCCTGGCATTGTTGTGTAGATTAGAGTGTTTGAACTCACATAGATCCACCTGCCTCTGCCTCCCAAGTGCTAGGATCAAAGGTATATGTCAGCATCACCCAGCTTAACCTCTTTAAATTATACAAAATAAAATCAAATTGTATCTTATGGATATACAATAACAATTTTGAAAAATGTAGAGTTGATAGCACCTGTCTTAGATTCATGTACAAGGGTGGCCATTCCCAGTGGTTCAGAACTTGTGACTTTACATTACCAATCAGTAACACCTAGGTTAAAGTTTGGATTCTATCTTTCTGTACGTCTAGTTGATTTCAGTATATTTATAGAGGCAGGAATAGGATGATGTTAACCCTACCCCACATTAAGGGAAATAGTTCATAATGCTATCTAGTGTTTTGAGGGGACAGTAGTGTACACCTGGGTTGGTCTTTATTCAAACACTCCATAGGCTATGTGACATTATTATTATATAGAATTTGAATTGAAGTGTAACAATTTTCCTTCTGTGTGGTAGGTTCTTCATATTTTTATTTTTATGTATTCTCCTCTTCTTACTTTCCAGAGACAAGTTACTCACAGCTCAAATGTTACCTTGCAACCAGTAGTTCTTGAGTGCATGGCCTGTCCGTCAATATGACCTGTTATTGACCAGTAGTTCTTGAGTGCATGGCCTGTCCGTCAATATGACCTGTTATTGACCTGTCATTGAGTGCATGGCCTGTCCGTCAATATGACCTGTTATTGACCAGTAGTTCTTGAGTGCATGGTCTGTCCGTCAATATGACCTGTTATTGACCTGTCATTGAGTGCATGGTCTGTCCGTCAATATGACCTGTTATTGACCTGTCATTGAGTGCATGGCCTGTCCGTCAATATGACCTGTTATTGACCTGTGATTGAGTTAGATGCTTCTGGTCAGAAGTTGGGTGTGTGGCTGTCATCCATCAATCATTTCATACAAGATTCATGACAATATGTGTCCTTTCTTTCATGGAAAGAGCACAGTTTTCAGTTCAAACCCACAGACGAAGCTATATCCTAATGGCTGCCTCTGGGGAGTGGGTTAGAAGGTGCTGTGCCAAAGGCACAGATGCCGGGAGTCATGTGACAGGGAAACAGCAGGCTCATTAATTTAGCAACGGGGGTGGGTGAGGGCTTATGCACCTTCCAAAACACCACTCTTATCTGTTGACATTACATGGTTGCCCCTCATTGGATAGGCATGATCAGGACTTCTGACAGCACCAGGCAGATCCCAGGTTGGCTCATCTTTTGGCCTTGTAGTTCTTAACTTCCTGCACACAGGAATAAAATAGTTATAAAATATGAGTTTCTGCACTATTTAGCTTGAGTTAATTTCTATAGATATAAATCATGCAAACAGAAGTGACTTGTTTGTCAAATTATGGTGAAACATAACCTAGAAATGTGTTATATGGAAATACAAATAATTATAAATCTCTTAACATTTTTGTATTTTTGAAAATATTGCATGTTAAGTCGAGTATGATGGCAACATGCCTTTAATCACAGCACTCGGTAGATAAAGGGAAGCAGATCTTTGTGAGTTTGAGACCAGTCTGGTCTGCATAGTAAGTTCCAGGACTGCTAGAGTTATATAATAGTGAGACCATGTCTTAAAAAATAGACAAAAATACTGCATATTAAGGAATTAAATTTTAAAATACATGCCAGTTGGGGTCAGATAATTGTTTAGTGAAGGCTGAGAAGATTTCTCAGAGGGTAAAGTGTTGTACAAGCTTGAGATACTGAGTTCAGGTTCCAAGGCTCAATGGTGTGTAACCTCTGTGCTGGGGGTAAGGTTGGACACGGCAGATTCTTGAAACTTGTTAGTTAGCTGGTCTAACCAAAATAGCAAGCACATAGAATAAGGAGGAAGCTACCTATAGTCAATCTCTGTCCTTCACACACACAGTCACAGGTGAGAACCCACACATACTCATGAGGTTTGGTGACAGATGGATGGAAAATGGGGCATGGGGAAGGAGTGTGATAAAATGATAATGTGTGAAATCCTCAAAGAATAAGTAAGTACATTTTTTAAACTTCAAGGACTCTCTATATTATGAAATACAAAATGTTCTATAATTCTGGACTTTACCAATTTGACTGCCACAGTCTCCTGAGCCACTGGTGTCATAGTGGAACCCATCTGTATTGGTTCCTAACTTAAAACTTCACATAGTTATTTTTATTATTTAAAACAAATTTTAAATTTAAATACATTTTGATCATTTTCCTCAGCTATCCCAAATTTGTACAGATCCTCTCCTCTGTCCTCCCTACCCAACTTTAAATTCCTTCTCAAAAATAAGCAAATACAGCAATGAAATGCTCAAAACCTAGAAAACAAAACATAATATCACCCCCAAAGAAAAGTAAACTAACCAAAGTGTACATGCATGTGCACACACACACACACACACACACACACACACACACACACACACACACACCAACAAATATGGAGTCCATTATTTGTTGGTCAACTACTCCTGAGTATGAGACTGGAATATTTGATATAGCCAATATCATTCATTGTTAAAAACTGATTTCCCCTTCCTATTAGTTAAAAATGACAGTTCAATGTTAACCTTTACCTTAGTAACTAGGTTTTCATTCATTTGTTCATTTTTAAAAATATAATAAAACAAAAACTTAAGACAAACTGAGGGAAAAGAGCCTAGAGGAAGGCACAAGAAATAGAGACCCAGGTGTTCACACACTCAGGAAAACACTAAACTGGAAGCCATAACACAAACACAGAATTTGTATGAGCTATGCTCAGTTGATTGAGAGGGCCTTTAGTTGTTGGTGTCCTCCATCCCCTCTGACTCTTGCATTCTTTTCTCCTCCTCTTCTGCAGGTTTCCCTGAACTCTGAAGGGTGGGATTTGATGGAGACATCCCAGTTAGGGCTAGTGTCCCAAGGTCAAGATCTCTTACTCTCTGTATGTTGTTTGGCTGTGGTTTTCTGTATTTGTTTATCTTCTGCAAAAGGAAGCTTCTCTGATGATGGATGAAAAATACTCTGATCTATTACCCATGGGTATAACAGAATGCCATTAAGAGTCACTAATTATCACAGCATTCTTTTTCTGTTTTTTATTTTTTATTTATTTATTTATTTTAGACCAGTGTTATTTGATTTTGCCTTAGGTTCCGGGACCATCTAGTCTCAGGTTTCTGGTCACTCAGGCAGTGTTGGGCATGGGTTCCATCTTATGGAGTATGCCTTAAGTCAGATCAGTTATCCAATAGTTATTTTTAAAAAGAATCTTCTTGTTGAATGTTTTTAGAATGAAATACTTTCAACAAAATTTAGGATGCATATTTTGTATTACACATCAGATATCAGAAATTATACATTAATATAACTGTATTTTATAGACACAAAACTATTGCTGGAGTTTTATTTCCAACGTGGTCCCACTGCTACTTCAGCCCCCAAAATCACACAGAGACTTATATTAATTACAAAATTGTTTGTCGATTTGTAGGGCTCATTATTAGCTAGCTCTGTCTCAATTATTAACCCATTTCTATTAATCTATGTATGTCCATGTGGTCTTAACTTACTGGAGAATGCCTGGATCTGTTACTCCTTTGGCAGCTACATGGCATCTCTTCCAAGTCTCTCTCTGCTGACCTTTCCCAGAATTCTCCTCTTCTCCTAGTTCTGCCTATCTTCCTGCCTCTATTGTCCAAACAGTGTTTTATTCATCAACCAATAAGAGAAACATATATACAAAAGGACATCTCCATCATCTCTTCTTTCTGTCTAAATAAAAAGAACAGTTTTAACTTTAGCATAGTATATTATATATAACGAAACAGTTATCAAGTAAGAACTATAGTTAACAATATTCAGTCCATTAATATTTGGCAAAATTTAAAGAAAATATTTTATCATCTATCCTATCTTTGTGAATCTAAAGTCTTACATGTAACTCATCTTTTATCATAACTAAGGAAAACCATAAACATAACTGTCTTCAACTCCATCAAAGACCTCAGAAGGATAATGTATAAAATCTAGAATTCACAGAGACATCTCGCTGCCTGGACAGTCATCCAAAGTTCCTCTGCAATGCTGGGCATCCATCTTCAGCCCATAGGTCATAGTGTGTCAGGCTGACTTCACAGTGAAGCAGGAAGTTTTAAACTGTCTACCTGTATTGGCAGTATGTCAGTCACCTTTTTATGCATCCTGCAGAATGTCTGGCAGACTCTTCCATGAAGCAGGAACCCTGCAGGACTGTCCCATCTTGTTTTGAAAGTTCAGCAGTCACTTTCCTGTGGGTCCTGCATGTCTAGTTTATACAACATATAGTCAAGCACTCCAGACAAGAGAAGTTTTTTTTTCCCTAATGGCTGGTCTCTCCATATTGAAAGCAACTGCCCATCTTCCTTTCTGATATAACTGGTATTGTCAGGAGCAGTTGTGTCTCACTGTCGTGAAAAACCCTAAATGATTTTAACTGCCATATTCTGTAGGTCTTTGAGGGGTTTTAAGACTATATATCCATTTTAAATATGTCTCTGTATATCTAGAAAACCTAACTAATGTAAGTTTTGACTATTATAGGTGACTACAATCTGTATTTAATTATATATTACATTTTTAAATGAGCTGTATAAACGTAATATATAAACAAGAGGAGAAATACACATATAACAAAACTGACTTTAAATTTGTATCAATAAACCAAAATTCACACCAATGCAAAGTATTCATTTTTATATCATATTCCCCCTTTTTTTCCTTTAGAAAGAGATTGGCTGTGACCATTAACCATTTATAACAAACCTCATTTAAATGAAAAAAAACAATTATAAACAATATTTGGGAATTTGGGCATAGTTCTTTCTAAAATGCTTCTGGCTGTTTGGGAGCACCATCAATACCATGGGAATCCTGAGAAAACAGAATCCTGTCCAAATCCTGGTTGTAGTAGTCTGATGCTGCATCATAACAGCTGTTTTGGATGTTGGATCACCTGGGACACTGCTACAGGGGGTCTTGTCTAATCAAACCTTATTAGTCTGGAAAGAATTCACAGCTTTTCATTTCTGTGGAAACAAAAACAACCTTTTTTCCAAAGTAACCTGTCCTTAGATTTAAATTTTGAAGTCAAAGCATTTTCAAAATATATAGGTTGGATTAATTCAGCAGCATTTATAATCAAATATCTGTGAGAGGCTGTTGTTCTTTCCTCAGCAACCAAACAATTTAAAGACAACATGATAATATATAATATCCAGACTCTCTTTGTATTTTCCATCTTTACGTGGCTTTTTAAAAATTCTCTATTTCTTTTACTTTCATATTTTTCATTTTTCAAGACAGGGTTTCTCTGTGTATTTTTTCCTGTCCTGGAATTATTCACTCTGTAGACCATGCTGGCCTTGAAATCGCAGAGATCTACCTGTCTCTGCCTTCTGAGTGCTGGGATTAAAGGCGTGGGCCACCACACCCAGCTACTCTATTTCTTTTTTAACCACTTTACCCTTTTTCTTTTCTCTCCCAACCCTACATATATTTTTAAACACACTGTAAACCCTTTAGAGATTTTTCTTCATCTGAATCTGTCTTTACTGTATATCTCTATCATTTTCTGGCCACGGGTCTTTTATCTGCTAAACAGCATTTCTATAATTAAAGTGGATGTTTTAGCTGCTGGCTTTCCAACATGGCAAAGATGTATTTGCCACCAGCACTGGTAGCTGTGTTCACCATCTTGACTCTTAAACTTTTTTTGGTCTATATGAGGAAAAGCTAAATCTGCCATGCAGCATGCTGTGTAGTTTGGAGATGTGGCCACTGCTGCCGCCAGCTGCTCATACACACCATTCAGTTGTTTGGCAGTAGGGCCTCTTAAAAGAGCTGTGCAGTTTTTTTTTTTTTGCTGCTAATTCTGAGTCAGGAAGAGTCTCTTAAAGGAACCACAACCCTCTGTTTGTATCTAGCAAACAGAGCCCACCCAAGAAAATGCTGCTATCAAGAAGCTGTGCTTGCCTCTGTTCTTTTGTTTTTAGAATCACTTTTTAAAGTTTTTGTCAGGTTTTACATGGAAATTCATATGTTGGGCACCATTTTGTTGCTGGAGTTTCTTTTCCCGCCAGGTCCTACTGCTGCTTCAGCCCCAAATAAACACACAGATGCTATATTAATTATAAAATTGTTGGCCAATGACTAGGGCTTTTTATTGGCTAGCTCTGTCTTATTAACCTATAACTACTAATCTATTTTTTAGTAGTATTTTTACATGGCCTTATCTTATTGGAGAATGCCTGGTGTGTCCTATCTTCCAGGTCTCTACATGGCGTGTCCTCCTGGTGCCTCTCTGCCTCTCTCCTCAGTATCCTCCTGATCACCTTGTCTTGCCTATCTTCCTGCCTCTATTGGCTAAACAGTATTTTATTCATCAATCAATAAGAGAAACATATATATAGGAGGACATCCCCATCACAAAACAAAAGGTGACAAACAAAAAATTCTTTTTATTTTACCTCCTCTGTAATTCTCAGAATTTTAGAGTCCTTTGTATACATTAATCATGGCCCAATAGTATATTTTTACACATATTTGCCTTGTAGATAAATACGCTTGCCCTGAATAATGCCATCCAGTCTGTCTCCTAAGGTTAGTACAGACTTGTCTTTAAATCTTCTGAGTGACTCAAGTTTCCTGGCTCTGAAATTAAATGCATTGACCTTATGTTTGCCTGACATTGACTTCCTTCCACTGTACCTTGACTTCTACTTACCCCTTTTCTGAAAGTGCTATCAGGTGAACATCATGTACTGAAGCTGAGGAGATATTCTCCTCACAATTTCCTCATTGATTTCCATCTGGTTACCAGGTTTCATATGGTAGAAAATTGATTATATTGACAGCCTACTTATCATCAACATTATTGTCATCCTCCTCCTACTCATGTGTGTGGGAATTTGAATTTCACTGCGTTTGAACATACACATTCAATTATATGCCTGCGGCTGTCAGAAGACAACTCTGGGAGTCTGTTCTCCCCATTCAACACACATTCTGACTGTTGAATTCAGCCTTGTGAATCAAGCACTTTTATTGGTTGGGTCATCTAGCTGGCCTGTCCCTAACTATTTTGAAATATCTTTTCTTATCCTTTCTCCCCACATTATGGTCTTCTACCCTTATACAGTTGCAAATGAGACTTTTATACAATTGTTTCTTCTGAAATACTTTGGTTCTTATTGTGTGGGTTGCCTGTGCTGTGAGGAGGAATCCTCACCTTCTGTCTAGAATGAGATATTCCTCTTGTGATTTGGCCTTTGTCTTCATGTTTGAGCAATCTATCTCATTACCAGTAAGTATAGTCCACTTTTTGCTCATGATGCCTTGTCTACAAGGCCCTTTGTACTCCCCCTCTCTAATTTCTCTGTCTTTCAAATTATGCTGAAGAATGGATTCTTATATAATCATTGTAAATACATGTTGGTGTTAGAAATAATGAAATAAACTTTTCTCATTTGTTATGTGTCACTGATTCTATTTGAAAACAAATTAATTTCTTTTACTTGCTTTTCATAGGATTGTGTCTATAACTTGACAGACTATAAATATATTTGTCTTAGTGACTGATACAGTGAGTTAGTGATGGTGAGTTTGAATGAAGAATGTAATTTCTGAAGTTGTGTTTTCTTTGTATTTTTGTGACAGAAAGAAGAAACAAAGAAGAAGACAGTAGAGAAAAGAAATCAAGGGAGTCCTTCCAGTAAGCAAATGAATAATGAAAATCCCAGTTACTCTAATGGGAGGAATAGCAACATTTATAAATTTGCAAATGTGCATGAAAAGTGTTTTATGTGCAAATACTAATATAATAAAAAATACAAGTTTGCATACTCTCAAATAAACATTGCTTTCAAATAGCTTTTCTTGGTCAGTTCCTACTATAACAATGTCTTCCTGGAAATGCTTCAAAAACCTGAAGTTTTGTCTTGCTGTTTGATTAAATTATACAAACATCAACATTTAGTGTGTAACATGATAAATAAAAGACTGAGAGGCAAATACTGGGGTTAAAGCTTCAAACTGAAGATCAGAAAAGCAAAGCATCCAGCCACTAGCTCTTACCTCTACCTCAGCTCAGACCAAAGGGGTGATCATCAGACTGTTCCCAACTTCACTGGTCCTTAGATTCACTCAGACTACTATGCTCTCTGAAATGTGGCTAGAGTCTGAATGCCAGCTCTGAGACCCTGTTCCTGCCTTAAATATCTCTCATGAGTCTTGGGATTAAAGGCATGATCTCTGTTACTCTTTTAGACTGCTTCAATCTCATGTAGCCCTGGGTTGCTTTGAACTAACAGAGATCCATCTACCTTTTAATTCTGAGTCCTGAGATTTTATAGCTAATTAGTGTGGTTGGCTTTGCAAACTCATCTCCAGCAGCTTTATTGGACATTAACAATATATCACTACAATCCTCCCTTTTTGTCTAATACAAAAAATATAAGAAAACTAATATAAGAAAAAACTATATACAATAAGTATATACAATATATACAGGCAATAATTACACCAACAATGTCTACTCAATTTGCATTTGACAAATTCAGAGAAAATATCTAGTCTATTTACATTTGACAAATTCAGAGGAAATACTCCATTATCCAACAGATCAATTTACTCCTTTTCTTGGGACAATTTTTCTGGATTATTTGTCCCTTTTCTTCATATGTCTCAGTTGTGCAGTGGTCTCTGGATTCTTTAGCTGGATACTTTTATTCTCCTGAAAAGACAGAATTAAAACCCTTACCCAACCCTAAATTTTGGGGAGGTTTTCTTTTGACAAGTTATATCTGATCAAATGAAAAGCATTTGCTAGTTTTATAGGTTAGTTAAGATTAAATGACCATGCTGCTTGATGAACTATCATCTCTTCTAATGAAGAGGTATCATGTTCTAATTGAATCTTTATCAGTTTTGATGGTATCCATAGCTTTCTTCACCTGTGGAAACCAATGCAAAACCTCTTCCCTAATGTAACACATGTACTGGTTTCCATTTTGATGTCAAGACATTTTTAAAGTATACCTGCTGATTTAATTCTGTAGTTATTGTCTATTATCCAATGTCTTCCTGCAGCTGTTGTTCCTTTCTAATTAGTATTCATAAAATTCAAAGTTAATAAAGCACTATGGAATCTATTTTGGAGTTTCTTTTTCATCCCTTTCTGCTTATTTAGCATATCATTTAGAGTTCGATTTGATCTTTTCCTATTTTGGTGAGTCCAAAGTCTTGTACCTAATTTACTTTCTATTCTAGTTTGCATTGTCAAAATATCTTTTAATGTGTCTTAAACCATTTATACTTTACATATCTTTAGTAAGATTCTTTTCTGAGTTTTGTAAATAAGGAAAACTATAACTGTACTATCTATTCGTCAACTCCCTCAGAGACCAAGAAGGAATTAATATTACCTGAGTAAACAGGAAGTCCTAGCAAGCTACTTCCAAGAAATGTGACAAATAACAAAAACATCTGGTTACCTGAACAGTCACCCAAGTTCTTCTGCAAAGTTGGGGCATCTATCTTCAGCCCATAGGCCTAGAATATCTGACGGACTTTTCTGTGAAGGAGATTATTCCGAAGTACTGTTCTGCTTTGTCTTGTCAAGGTTTGCAGTCATTCTCTTTTGTATCCTGTTTGTCTAATTTGGGCAGTATACTATCAACAATCAAGGCAAGGGAACTTTTTTGCCCAGTGCCTACGTTTGCCACAAAGGAAGTGAACTCCATGTATAGTTTCTTCAATGTCCATCATCTTCTCTGAAGTAGATTGATGTTGCCAGGAGCAGATATGTCTCATTGTCATACAAAAGAATCAATGTTATTAAAACATTTTAATATTTTTTATTATTTTAATTTTAAATAGCTTGTTTTACATGTCAATCCCAGTTCCCTCTCCCTCCCCTCCTCCCTTATCCCGCACCATCCCCCCATCCTCCCACCCTATTGCCAATTCCTTCCACATAGGGGACATCTAGAGTCTGTCATTTCACTCAGGGTAAGGTCCAGGCACTCCCCTAAGAGTCCAGGCTGAGAGAGCATCCCTCTTTGTGTTATGAACACACGATGTCTGTTTGTATTCCAAGGATAAACACTGATCCAATGCTCAGGGCCCCATAGGTTGCCCAGGCCTTCTCACTGACACTCACATTCAAGGGGTCCAGATCAGTCCCATGTTGGCCTCCCAGCTGTCGGTCTGGGGTCCAAGAGCTCTCCCCTGTTCGGATCAGCTGTCTCTGCTGGTTTTGCCAGCCCATTCTTTGCCAATTTGCTCATTGCTCCTCTCTCTCTGTTGCTGGGTTCCTTGGGTTCAGTTCAGTGTTTAACTGTGGGTGTTTGCCTCTGCTTCCATCAGTCACTGGATGAAAGCTCCAGGATGGTTATAGACATCGAGTTTTAAATGCTACCCCACATTTTGGGAATATAGCCATTGTATTTTCAAAATTACTTCTTGCTCTCTGGGGGTGATGGCATCTTTAGGGGATCCTGAGAAGAAAAATTTGGATAACTGTCAAATTGTATCAATTTTGTCCAGTCTCTGCATATTGGGAAAGTGCAGGGATTGCTTCAAGTCCTGGCTAGAGTAGTCGGTGAGACTGGATCACCTTAGCTGGCCTCCTCAAAATTGTTTTGAGCCGTGTCTATGAGACTGTATCATTTCACCTGACCAATTCAAAATTGTTCTGAGCAGTTTGTAGTTCAAAGCTGATCATTAGTTGATGTTGTTCAGCTTAATGGTGCTATCATCCTGGTTAAATTGTCATTGTGGTAATCCTCCTCCTCCTCCTCCTCCTCCTCCTCCTCCTCCTTCCTCCTCCTTTAAGACAGGGTTTCATGTTAACAGTATGTCCTCAAACTCCCTGAGATCTGCTTGCCTCTGCCTCCCAAGTGGGATTCAATTTCTGTTTGGAGACTTCAGAGATCCCATTAAGTCATATTACTTCTTTTCTTGATAATTTTTCCAGGTAGTTCTCACTTTTTCTTTGGATGCTTATTTGTCCAAAGATCTTTAAATTTTTCAAGATGGTTGCTTTTATCTTCCTGAAAAGGCAAAAACAAAACCCTTCCCAAACTAACTACTCTAAAAGTTACCAATTTTGATTTATGGTTTCTCCTGAAATTTTTTTTGTTTTCTCTTCTAAAGCTCTTCTACCATCTAGAGCAATATGTTTTCTTACAATGGGCATTAGGCTCTTTAATTGCTCTGGGAAGGGACTGAATTTGGTACAGGAACCTTTGAAAGGTCCCCCAAGGCATTTCCTGAAGGCAAAGTATTACCTTTATAATATCTTGTTCACTTACAACTCTTTGTCCAATGCCTGCCTTTGTCACAACTTCTGCATAATCCAGAAGGGAGGGGCATTCTGTTTGGATTATGCTTATAAAAGAAATTGTTTCTGGAGCTATTCTGTTTACAATCCCTTTTCAGTTGACCTTGTCAACCACATTTAAATCATTTGACATTTAAATTTTTCTTTAAACCTCTTGAAATCACCTCTCCTATCTTTGTATCATCATCATGGTTATGAGTTTCAATATTAGTAGTATCTCAGATCCAATCCTCCAAATGCATTAGCATTTTCAAAAGCCATAGCTTCAGTTACTATTTTTCTAGCTTCTGTATCTGATATCGTTCTATTGATTGCTGATGACAGTCTTTGTATGAAATCTATGAATGCTTCCTGTATAACTTTTATAAATGATTCAATTTCTTTTCCTGCCTCTCCAATTCTGTTCTAAGCATGCAAAGCTGCTGTACAGCATAAACCCAAGAGGCAGTCATCATATTGACATTGCCTTTCTAAAGTAGCATAATTGCCTTCTACAGGAATTTGATCTTGGGAGATATTTATACCTCTAGCTTTAGCCCATTGCTCAATAATCTTAGCCTCTTCTCTGAACCAGGAAGTCCATTGTAATTGTGTACCAGGCTCTGGGACAGTTTTAATCAAATCTGCTTCACAAATGGTGAATGGATTCCATATGAGACTACAGCTTCCTTGAATTTCCCTAAGTCTAATATTGTCACATGCTTCCAAGTAGCTTTTACAGAAGTTCCTTCATTTGACACTTCATGTAAAGTTACTGGATATATTAAGACCTTAGGGTGTTCATTTTTAACCTTAAAACGCAATGCTGAATTTGGTTTTCATGTAATTCCTCAGTCTGGGTTTCAATATCTCTATAATCTGTTTTAATGAGTTTTTTTAAGGCCTGAATCTTAGCAGTTACACCAACCTACATTTTAAGAAATAAACCAAGAATTATCAAGATGACAACAAAGATTATTAATATGATAATTAACAGTATGTCCATCTTGGTTAAGTTTGTTACCCCTTCATTTACTTGTTCCATTTTTAAACAATATTGTAATCATGCAGAGACCTAAATTCTCTCCATTTTATTAATAGTGTCTTCTATTTTTTAGTGTGGGAAAATCTCTCTTTTTAATCTAATCCCTTTCTTTCAGAATTTCTAATTGACTTACCAAATCCGACAATGTCAGTGAACTGTGAGGTGTAGCACATCTGAATCAGAGCATTAGCTTGTGTTTGTGAGCTGAGAGTGTCAGCCTGAGGAGAGGGGCCCTAGAAAAAGTCTGAAAGCCTCCTGAGTTTAGGTGGTACCTGGAGACTGTTTAGAAAGATCCCACACTTACTCAAAGGTTTGAGGAAAAATCAAAAGAAAACTTGGCTGATCAGGCAGGGACTCAGGCAGGAGGGAGTTGAGCAGGAGTACCATCTGCAACTCAGGTTTGGGCCTGGCCTGGTGGCCTCAAAGTGGTTTTTCATGAATTTGTACTTCAACATTGGGTGCCAATTGTTACGCAGTAAATAAAAGACCCAAGGATAGATATTGGGGTTCAAGCTACAAACTGAAGATCAGAAAAACAAAGCAGCCAGACACTATTTTTTTTATTTTTACAAGACAGGGTTTCTCTGTATTATTTTGGAGGCTATCGTTCCAGCCCGGCCTCGAACTCACAGAGATCCGCCTGCCTCTGCCTCCCGAGTGCTGGGATTAAAGGCGTGTACCACCACCACCCGGCCTGCTATCTCTTACCTCTACCTCAGCTCAGATCAAATGAGTGATCCTCAAACTGTTCCCAACTTCACTAATCCTCAGATTCATTCAGACTGTTATGGTCTCTGAAATGTGGCTAGAGACTGAGTGCTGGTTCTGAGACCCTGTTCCTGTCTTAAAGACCTCTCATGAGTCCTCTGATTAAAGGCATGATCTCTGTTATTCTTTTAGACTGATTCAATCTCATGTAGCTCTGGGTGGCCTTGAGCTAACAGAGATCCATCTACCTCTTAATCCTGAGTCCTGGTATTAAAGGTGGGTGCCACCACTCATAGTTTCTATAGCTAACTAGTTTGATTGGCTTTGCAAACTGATCTCCAGTGAATTTATTAGATAATAAGAAATATATCACCACAGTAGTGATTAAGATATATGTAATATATACACCCACATGTATCTTTAAGTATGCACATTTAATTACACTGTAACAAATGTTCTCTTTAATATTTCTGTGACTATATTGTATAGATAAGACATCCATATTCCAGAAAGAAGTTGAAGACTCACTTGAGGACTCTGAGGTTTGTCCAATGCTGTTTTTGTTTTTGAAAAGACAACTTTGAATGATGTATCTGTAGTAACACTTCTTATGAATTAAACTTTTTTCTCATTTGTTACCAAGTTTTTCTCACCCTACTTCAATAAGAAGTTAATCTCTTTTATCTTCAGCTTCTTAGAGGTTGTGTCTATAACTTGACAGACTAAATACATCTATTTTAGTGACTGATACATTGAGAGAGTAATGGAAATACTGAAGAAACATAATTCCTGAAGGTTTTGTTTTCTTTGTTTTTCATGACAGGGAGTAGCAACAGAGCAACCCTTAGGAAAAGGTAAACAAGGGGTCCTTCTTGTCAACAAACAAATAATGAGAATTTCAGTCATAATAACAGAGGTAACAAAAATGATACATTTGCAAATATACGTGAAAATTTTTTATGCTCAAGTACCAATATTATAATAAAGTAAGTACAGACATTCTAACCCCTCTGCCCAGGCAGATCTCATATACTCTTTCTCAGCCTCTAAGCCTTTGAGTGCACCTGACCATCTATATTACCTTTCCAAACACCCAGATCTAGCCAGATTCCTACATCTAGTGCTCCATACTAGTCTGGCTAAACCTGCTTCTATGGCTACTACTCTCGTAGCCAAGACCCATTCTACCATTTCCAACTTTCTGGCTCCTCAGGTATCAACCACAACTAACCTCTCTTCTCAGCTAGGTCCTGCATTTCTTTACCAAGTTCTAGCAGGATGAGTCCACCTTGCCCTCCCTTCCTCATCCTCAACCTTCATATTTAAGGTCAAACTGCAGTTGAGCCAGGATGCACATCTTGCCTAATAGTCCAGCACTCTTTTACCATCTGACTTCATTCCCCTGAAGTCATATTGAAATCTCAGCCTCAACTGACTGGCCTTGCTTACCTGCTGTGTCTATATTATAAACAAAACTCACAAAAGAAGTATACATGCCCAGAACTCACATCAAAAATAGAAACCATATGAAACATCAAGACAGTATTCCCCTCACCCTAAATCCACCAGTCTTTAGAAATGTTCACCACTGAGAATTACATATATGAACCCAGGACAGAATTTAAAATAGTAACAATAATAAACTTTATCAAAGGATTCAAGGAGTTTAAAGAAGACACAAAGAAATAGCTCAATGAACTTAAAGAGAATACCCGAGTGATGCCCAGGATTTCAAAACAGAATTCAATAAATAGAAACACTGAAGAAAACTCAAGGTAAATTGAAGATGAAATTGAAAACTCTGATGGTCCAACTAGAAAACTCAAGGGTAAGCCTTACAAGTTAAATGAATCAAGCAGAAGTTAGGCTCAAAAAATAATTATATGATCTAGACAAAATGAAGGACATAAAATTTAAAAACAAAAAACCCCACTCCCCCCCAAATACCAGAAAGAAACATTCAGAAATAAGGAAATGTGGTTCACCATAAAAAAGAACAAAACCTTGAACTGTAGGAGTAGATGAAGGAGAAAAATCCCAGGTCAGTGTCACAGGCCAGATCTTCAACATGATCATTGAAGAAAACTTCCACCAAACTAACGAAACAGCCATATATATGCAAGAAGCACACAAAAAAACCATGTAAGACCAGAAAAGAAGCTTCCCAGGACATATCATAGTGAATACTCCAAGTATACAAAACAAAGAAAGAGTACTAAAAGACAAGAGAAAAAAATTTCAAGTCACATATAAAGAGAAGTCTGCCAGAATAATAGTAGTAATTTGTCAGTGAAAACCATGAGAGTCATAAAACGGGAAAATACATTCCTAATCTTGTTTTTTGGAGAGGGGTTCTCTGTTTTGGAGGCTGTCCTGGAACTCACTCTGCAAATCAGGCTGGCCTGGAACTCACAGAGATCCACCTGCCTCTGCCTCCCGAGTGCTGGGATTAAAGCATGCACCACCAACACCTGGCTACATTCCTAATCTTAAAAGACCATGACTGCCAACTTAGACTAATGTATCCAGCAAAACTATGCTATGGTTGAAGAAAATAGAAAAACTTTCCATGCTATGAATAGACCACATCCTGAGACAAAAAGAAAAAGAAAATCTTAAGTTGGAAAACTTAACAACCACTATGTATGTCCTACCTGACCACAATGCAATAAAGCTTAAAATTAACAGCAAACAAATCTCCAGTATGTATATAAATAAACTCATTGAGAAAAAGCAACTCATTACTGAATGATAACTGGGTCAAAGAAGAAATCAAGAGAAAACATTCTTGGAACTCAATGAAAATGAAAACAAAACACAAGAAAAATTCTGGAACACATTAACAAGATGCATGAGACTTTATGACTTAATGATGCAATTCAAGAATTTAGAAAAACAAGAATAAACCAAATCTTTACCCAGTAAATGTCAAGATATAGTAAAAACAAGAACAGAAATGAAAGAAATAGAAACAATAAAAAACAACAGAAAGAACCAATTAATCTGCGTATTGGTTCTTTGAGAAGATAAGGTCAACAGACCCTTGGCCCAATTATCCAAAAAGAAAATGTTAGGTCCAAAGTAGATTCCCCAAAATGGCAGTGCTGCTAACAATGTGCTAAAGAGGACAGCAGCTTAAATTCAGCATTTCTCAGGAATCAATAGGCTTCTGTTTATCAGGAACCTCCCTTAATCTGACTCTAAAGTCAACTACCTCTGTTGTCCTAGCTAGTTTTGTGTCAACTTGACACAAACTAGAGTTATGTGAAAGGACAGGACCTTAACTGAGATCCAGTTGTAGAGCATTTTCTCTGTATTTAATGTGGGAGGGCCCAGCCCATTGTGGATGCTGCCACTACTGGGCTGGTGGTCCTGAGTTCTATAAGAAAGCAGGCAGGGTAAAGACATGGAAGCAAGCCAGTAAGCAGCACCCATCCAAGGCCTCTGCATCAGTTCTTGTCTCTATGTACCTACCTTGTTTGAGTTCCCGTCCTTACTTCCTTCAATGATAAACAGTGTGTGGAAGTTTAAGCCAAATAAACTCTTTCTTCCCCAAGTGTTTTTGGTCATGGTATTTTATCACAGTAGTAGTAATCCAAACTAAGTCATTTGACACCGATGTATAGTTCTTGGTCAATCCAAACAGCCTGTATTTGTGCAAAGACAGCCCCCACTTACCGCTGACTAACCTATAAAATCTGCTTGCTTTATCACCATTTTGCCTTTCTCTGTCCCCCAAGAGATAGCCTTGGTAGTTTGATCCCCAATAAATCTTTCTCTCTACTCAGAGTGGTATAGTTCAGTGGTTTCACTGTACCTTTGCTTATAGTAAGAAGCCAAATTAACAGAATCATCAATGAACAGGAAACTTTTACAGTAGATTCTAAAGTGATTTATAATGACTAGAAGGAAATTCTTTTAAAAATGTACTCCATTGAGTTGGAAAATGTAAAAGAAATAGATTTCTAGACTCAACCAATCCACCAAAGTTAAACCAAGAAGTCAACGACCTAAATAGACCCACACAAATGAGGAGATTCAAACAATATTTAAAATGCCTTATAACTTAGAAAAAACTCAAATGGATTCACAGTAGAATTCTACCAGACTTTCAAAGATTTATAATCTTTCTTAAGCTACACAACAACAACAACAACAACAAAAAACAGGAAATAGGAGCATTCCCTAACCCCTTCTATGAAGCCAGTACCTATATAATACCCAATCCTCATAATATACAACAACAAAAGAAAACAAGAGCAATATCTCTGATAAACATAGTTTCAGAAATTGAAATTTTCAATAAAATATCTTCAAATAGACATTCAAAATTTTAGAACATGTTGATTTTATTTAAGAGCAGCATGGATGTTTCAACATATATAAGCCATTAAGTGTCAAAAACCACATAAATGGACTTAATGACAAAAGTCATTTGATCATTAATGGGTATGCAAAAAGTCTTTGGCAAAATTCAATATGTCTCCATGACAAAAGTTCTAGAAAGGGTAGGACTAGAGGGAGCATATCTAAGTATAATAAAAGATACATATGAAAATCACACAGCAAACACAACCCCAGATGAAGAAAATTTGGGTCAGTCCCATGGAAGTCAGATAGGAGAGGGATGAACTCTCATTCAAACCACCACCTTATACAACACAAAGTGCAAGTGTGCATGTACCAAATGAGGATTGCTTTTTAAAGTATTTTTTCTTGCCCACTTTCTACCATAACAATGCCTTCCTGAAAATGCAAGAATTTTTCGAATTTTTTGCTGCTTTGTTTTGTCAAAGTGTACAGAACACGGAGACAAGATATATTTATATATAATATGTATGTATGTATAATATATATAACATTTTTAACTTCACTGTAACATGTGTTCTAATTAATGTTTCTAGAATTACATTGTGTAGATGAAGAACACAAATCACAGAAAGATGAAGATACAAATGAAGTCACTGAGGTTTGTCGACTGTTTTTGTTTTTGAGAAAAAGCTTTGAATGCTGTAGCTGCTCTAAACTTGTTTCAGTCAAAGAACTAATTAAACCTTTAATCTATCATTTATTATCAAATGTCCCTAACTCTGCTTGAATATAGAAGTTGAACAAATTATTTTTTTAGAATTTGTAGGAATTTTTAATTAAAATAGAATTGTTTTATTTTCTCCAGCTCCTACCAGATATCTTTCCTACAGCATGCACACACACACACACACACACACACACACACACACACACACACACACACCTGTAACCTGTTGAGTCTTTTTGTTGTTTGGAAGTATATAGTTTCAGGGCTGACTATATATGTATATTAGTAGTACCAATGTCTTAATTTAGTCTATGCAGCTGCTTCTATGATATCATTTTATAGAAGAGATCCTGATATTCTGTCTCTTACAGTCTTCCTGCCCCATTCCTCAATGTTCCTTGAGAGATAAATTCAGGAGCTGTAACATAGATTATCCATTTTGTGTGGGCTCCGCACAACTGATCATCTCTGCATTATGCTGCATTGTGGTTTTGTTGGTTTCCATTTGTTGTGAAGAAAGGCTTCTTGGACTTCATCTGTGGGTTTAGTTAAGTGGTGGATCCTTTTCTTAGATTCATGACCTGATTGTTGGCTAGGTTTCTATTATCATGCATGATTTTCCACCTGTTGGGTGAGCTTTAAGACCTGTTAGATAGTCACTCATAAGCAAAGCACGACAGCTGCTGATATTTCAAAAGTACCAACAGCCCTACCTTTAAAATGGTTAACTGACAAACCTGTGTGGGTGGAACAGTGGTATTTGGAGTCAGAGAAATTGCAGGCACTAGTGTATGCTCAACATATTGAAGAATCAGCCAGTCCTTGGAATTCTTTTATATTTGTCATTTAAAAAAATCTGGAAAATGGAGAACATTAACATTTAAGAGCCATGAATAAGGCGATTCCACTGATGGGCTCTTTACAGTCTGGAATTTCCTTGCCTTCCTTATTACCTAAAAGTCCATAATAGTGATTGATTTAAAAAAGACTGAATTTTAATATACCTTTACAAGAACAGGATAAAGAAAATTTTGCCTTCACAGTGCCTACTTGATGGGGGAAGTCCTGTGTATATGTCAATAAAGCACTGTTGGCCAATAGGGAACCAAGATAGGTGGGACTAGGAGTCCAGGAGGACTCTGGGTAGGAGAAACACAGGGAGTTGAGATGTAACCTCCATGGGGTAGGAAGCCCGGGAATTTCTCTGGAAGAGAAATACTTAGATTAACAATTATGGGGTAAATACTTAAGTCAGAGCTAGCCAGTAAGAAACAAGCAAGGCCAACAGCTTCACAATTAATATAGCCTCCTGTGTGTTTATTTGGGACTGATGCGGCTCTGGAACCAGACTTGCGGGAAGGCTTCTCATTACACCTACTTATAATAATTCTCAGTATTTTAAAAGATACCATTGGAAGATTCTTCCACAAAGAATGTTAAACAACTCCATCTTATATCAATATTTTATACGACAGCCATTATAACTAATTCAAAATAATTTTCCTCAATCTATAATTTACTGTTCCACGGATGATATCTTACTGGATGATTTAGGCATAGGTACTTTGGAAAAACTAATCTGAGAAAATTATGAACTGAGGTAGAGAGAAAGTTGGCTTTGGTAGAAAAGCAAATCATAAGATGCACATGTGGATCACTTGGATCTAAAGCTTGACTGTATTTTAGTTATTTTGACTTCTACTCCTTCTCTCATGGGAATTCTTATGTAGGCAGAAGATAATATCTTAGAATGTATATTTTAACCACACAAACAAGGTAAAAAATTAAAGACGAATGTAGGAAAGATTTCTGAATTGATTTTGAAAGGAAAACTGAGACTTTGTTAGTTAACATGAATAGACCCAGCAGAAATTGTGGTGCCTTTTACCAATGCTGACATTGCCTCATTATGGGCATAAAATGACAATCATCAAAGATCTTACAGTAATTTTGGGGGAGAGATTAGTTACAAATATCCCCCAAAGCAAAAGACTTCAGTTTTAAAAAGATCTACTTGGATTTTCCCTCATAAAATCAATGGTATCCCAATTTTTGGAGACCCTACATTCTATACTGAAACAAATAGATCAGGAAAGATGGGTTATAAATCAGGAAAATGAGTTAAGTGGCTCCAAGCCCTTTAAATTCAGTTCAGAAATCAGAATTATATGCTAGTTAGTCTAATGGTATTAATAGATTTTTCAGAACCCGTTAATGTAACTACTAAAACTCACTATGCAGAAAGAGTTGTTATATATAATGAAACTACTGAACTGATCCCAGATGATTCAGAATTAATTTTTTATTTATTCAATCACAATAAACATCATTTGGCAACAAGCCAAGACATTATAAGGAAATGTTCTACTTGCTCTTTGTATAATCAAACTCCATTCGATGCAGGAAGCAACCTGAAAAGAACTCAAAGAAATGAAATTTGGTAAATGAATTTGTTTTATTTTTCAGATTTTAAAAATTAAGACATATGTACCATACCATAGATACATATTCAGGATTTCAATCCTTTAAATCCTAAAAAGGCTGATTCTGTAATCATGTATTTATTATAGGCTATGGTCATAAAGGGAATATTGTACAAATCAAGACTGACAGTGTTCCAGCATATGTTTCTAGTAAAGTGAATCAGTTTTTTTGTACATTACAACATAAAGCATATTTTAGGTATATCACACAATCCTACATGATAAGCAGTTATTGCAAGATGTAATCACACTTTAAAAGATATGCTTAATATATAGAAAGGGAAATAAAGACATCCAAAGAGAGATTATACAATACGTTGTTTTTATATTTTTTAAATGTTAATGAACAAGGAACAACAACTGTGGAGAGACTTTGGATAATAGAAAGAACTGCTGCATTATATCACCATTTATATTTTAAAGATGTGCTAACCTCATAATAGAAAACAGCACATGTATTGCATTGGAGGAGAGTTTTTGCTTTTGTTACCATAAGGGAAGAAAAGCTTTGGATGCCATCAAGATTGATAAAGATTAGACCCAAACAGGAGAGATCTCTTGATTAGGAAAGGTAATAGTTTAACAAACAGCTTGGTCATTCAATTTAAACTAACTTATAAGACTAAGAAATGACTTTCATTTGATCAGGTGATCAAAAAGATAATACTTTTTCTGTTTCCACAAAACATTTTGTCTTAACAAAGATATAATCTGATTTTTAAAAAGGAACTCCCCAAAGTTAGGGTTGGGCAGGGTTTTGTTTTTGTTTTCCAGGAGAATGAACGCATCCAATTAAGGAATCTGAAGACCATTGATATTAATTGACACACTAACTAATTCTAAAAATAAGCTTAATCTAGCTTCTTGTATGTGATTTAAAATTTGAATTTGAAGCAGGTAACTAGGAAATTGAAACAGGTAATCCTGGATATACTTAACATACTGTGGTCCTTCCACCTCTCTGAGATATGCTGCATATGACACATACATTTAATTTTTCTGCAGTGAACTGTAACCATTCCTAACAGCAACCTTCGAAGATTCTAAAAAGATAATGGCCCCCACAACTGTGATACCATCTGTATTATGGTAATGCTATTAAGCTGACAAACTCCACCCAAAGATCAACTTTGGAGTACAAACTGCTCAGGATACCTTCAAAGCTGCTAGCTAAGAGGACCCAGCCCCACACTACTATAGCCAGGACTTTAGATAAGTCTTGCATTTTCCAGTTATACAGACACTGTAAAACAAATGTTATAGCTAGTTTCCCCAGGACTTGACCAGTATCTCAATTTTTTAGGGTCTCCTAAGTATACTGTCACTCCCAGGCAACAAGAAGGGATTTTAAGAATGTGACATCCATAGTCCCAGCAAGTGGGAGGTGGTTTTTGGTCCTTCGGAGGGTTTTGGATGTTTTTCATCACTTAAGGGGGTTGGCTGCAAATTGTTATTGGTCATGCTTGGCAAGGGAAGAAAGTAAGCAAGTGAGGTTAGATTCAAAGATACTTTTTTTCTGACAAGAAATAGGGGGATATAGGAGTGATAGGATGAAAGGGTAGATTATTAAATCTACTTTAAGCTAAAGAGCAACTATTAATCTCAAATATTTTATATTGGTATAGATTTTTGTATATCGATGCAAATATATGGTTATTTTTGTTATAACATACTGTATACATGTTTCTACTCTTGTTTAAGGGATTTTGTATACCAATACAAATTGAAGGTTGTTTTTGTTGCAACATACCACATATATATATATATATATATATACATACTATATATATATGTATATATATGTATATGTTTCTATTCTTGTTTAAGGTGTTGTAACTAAGCACTTGGTTTAAAAATGCAATGTAACGTTATAGTCCTTGAAAGCTATTATAAACTATTTAGAATAATTAAGAAATGCAGGTTAGTAGTTAGTTATGTTAGGTATATTTTCAAGATCATGCAGAGATATATTTTAGATAGTCTTCAAACACTTCCAAGAGCTACAGAATATGGCATTTAAAATGCTTTGTTAACATAGGGCTTTTCATAACAATGAGACATGTCTGCTCCTGGCAGCACCAAGATACTTCATAAAAGGATGATGGGCACTGAAGAAACTCCATATGGAGTTTGCTTTCAATGTATCAAAGCTAGCTAATTAGGCAAGAAACTGTCCTTGCCTCAACTGCTGATAGTATCATGTACAAACTGGACATGCAGGACACTAAGGAAAGTGACCGCTGAACTTTGCCAAGACAAGGTATAACAGTCCTTCAAAATTCTTGCTTCATGGAAAAGTGTGCCAGTATTCTAGGCCTGTAGGCTGAAGATGTATACCCCAATGTTGCAGAGGCAACGTAGTTGGTTGTCATTGTCTCTGCCATTTCTATAGTTTTGGAAATTGCTTGCTCTCTGCCCTTTCTATTTACTCAGGTAATATATCATCCTAGAGTCTATGATGGAGTTGAAGGCTACATACTCATAGTTACAGTTTTCCTTAGTTATGGTAGAAGGTAAACTAGGTACAGAGCTTTGGACTCATCAAGATATGATAGATAATAGAATGATTTCTCCAAAGTCACCAAATATAAAGTGACTGGATATTGTAAATGTAATTGTTACTTGATAACTATTCTTACTCTGCATAGTTTTACTATGCTAATGTTAAAACCTTCCTTTTTATTTAGACGAAAAGGGAAAAATGTTTGGAATCTTTGTTTAACTAGGCAAAGATGTGTTATATTTGTTTATGTTGCTTTGGTTAACTATGTTAAAATTAACTTGGGCTCAGAGAGGGTGGGTTAGCAAATAGTTGACAGGAAGTACCAGGAGGAGCATAGTGTGGACTTTTTTTTTTTGGGTCAGGAGAGAGACTTTGACAGCTAAGAGAGAAAGTTAGTACAGTTGCTATTCTAATTCTCTCGACTTGCAGGTTTTCACCCACACCTTTCAATCTCAAGTTTTAGTTAAAGCTAAAGTCATTGTCTTGGGGAACAGAATTCTCCCCAGGCTATGACATTAGTAGCCTGAATGCTAGTTGTTTAAAGCACAGCCACCATAAGAAGGTAGAATAGTGGGATTGTGTCTATTACTTGATAGAGTCCAAATATTTTTTTAATTTATTTTTCAGTTTACATTTAGATAAGAAACAAGGTTGCTTCACAAGTCAGTTCCAGGTCCCTCTCCCTTTCCCTCCCCTCCTCCCGTGCCCTTCTCCCAACCCCCCCCCATTATCCCCTCATTTCCCCAGGGAGGGTGAGGCCCTCCATGGAGGTGTCCATAGCCTGTCATTTCATATAGGGCAGGGCCTAGACCCTTCCCCAACAGTTCAGGGTGAGAGTGCCCCTCACATTGTTGGATGGGAGTCCAAAGTCCGTGTGTATACTCGGGATGGGTACTGATCTGCTGCCCAAGGCTCAATAGATTACCTAGAGTCCAAATATTTTCGTCTTAGTGATTGAACCATTGAGTGATGGAGAGGATGATAGAAGAAATATACTTTTTGAAGTCATGTTATATTGTTTTTCATGATAGGATGAAGGAACACAGGAGCCACTAGGAAAAAGTAACCTGGGGCATCCTTGTAAGCAAACAGATAATGATGAGCTCACTTAGGTAATGGTGGGTGTAGGAGGAAGTCTGATGCCGCCATTAAACATGTGACTTATTAGAGGCACATACAGATGAGGTAATAAAAGGGCGGTTTACCACACCACTAACCACACCCATTTTAGGCAGGACTAAAGACGTGTACGGCTGGACGTAAAGACGTATACGTACGTAGGCGGAACTACGTCAGTAGCCAGGCCCACTTTTGGGCATGGCTAGGGGCGTTACGGGGGAAGGCATAAAAGACAGCACACAGGAAGTCTCGGTCTCTTTTCCTGGAGTTCGGCTTCCGGTCTGGCAGCTAGCTGAGAACTGCTTGGCTCCTCTGGCGTCCGTTGAAGCCTACAGTTTGGTGTCGGGAGCGGGATTGGAATCCGGATCCAGGCGCCCAGAAAAGCGGCTTCTCCCGGCCTGACCAGGCACACGTGGACTCTCCTTTCGCTAAGTTCCTCACCACTTAGCTCGGCAAGGCACGATTCCTGCCACCAGGAACCAGCACCTTCTACCTGCCGGTAAGGTTAGGCGGTATTCCAAGATTTCTCTTGCGGCCACGTGCTGTTTTACTGGCGGCCTGCTGACTCCGGCCACGTGCTCTTTCACTGGCAGCCAGTTGATTTCGGCCTGAATTACTCCATTGGTAACAAACGTAACTGCTTTATACAATGTCAACAGCTAACACTATGATGCAGGATGTTAAGAATTTTCTTGTTTTTTGTATGGATGGGATTTTAGAAAGGGTTGAGGACCTACCTGAAAGGTACTTCCTACCCACGATGGTGACTATTAGCTTCATAATCAATATAATTTTGTTAATGAAATGGCTCAAAAATAGGAATAAACTTATACAGGTCATACAGTCATCGCAGGATAGTTTTGAAATCTTAACACAAAGGATTCATGAAGTGCAAAATTCATTGCAGGAGAGTAAGAAAGGGTTGGTAGATAATATTCAGGATATTAAAAATGATAATGTAGGTCTGATGAACAGGTTTAAAGAGACAGAACACAAAATTGAATTACTATCAGGAAAAATGTGTTCCACAGATAAAATAGAAAAATTGGAACATAATGTTGAAACATTTAACGAAAAACACGGTTCCATGTTTGATGATTTTACTAGCAAATTACAAAGACTGGAACATAAAATTGAAATGCTAACAGAAAAGAATCGTTCCATGTCTGAGAGCAATGATAAACTAACTGATAGAATATCATTTGTGGAAGGCAGTTTACATGCTATTGAAGTACTTTCTAAGGATGAGAATATTAGAAATTTGGAATCACGTGTAAATGATGAATGTAAAAAAATGAAAGATTCCATGACGTCCTTAGAAAATTATTTGTCCCAAGAACTTCAAGAGCTCAAAGAAACAATGATGAATAGACTGCAGGATTTAGAAGACGCTCAATCTGATACTTCAGAATCAGAAATACAGGCAACAGGTCAGGACAGGAGTTTACCAAAGCTTCTCAAATGCCGGAATGATTTCCCTAAGGTTGCTATGCGTTCCCCTATGGTTTTTCCAATATCTGTAACAGAAAAACCAGCAACAAAAAAAACAATCAAATGGTCCCATTGCTTATCATTGGGAACCTATACAGATGAAGGAGCTAAAGAATATTAAGGAGGCCATTGTCTCGTATGGTCTTCATTCTCCCTTTGTCAGAGAGCTCCTAACCTCATGGGCTACTGTAAATAAAGTAACCCCAAAAGACTGGGCCCAATTAGCCTCTGCAATGCCCGAAAATTCTTGTCAAATTCAATGGAGAGCTTTATGGAGGCAAGAAGCAAAAGCTATAGAAATTCAGGAATTACAGAACGGTCATGAAGTACCCTAAGACAAGATTCTTGGGGAGGGTCCTTACGCTGACACGCAGGTTCAATCTGCATATGAGGAGCACATGTTATCTTTGTGACGTACAGCTGCTTTAAATGCCTTGGATAAGGTTTGTGAAACAGGAGAGATAATGCAACCCTACACCAAGGTATTACAGGGCCCAAGGGAAAGGTTCACTGAATTTTTAGAGAGATTATCCAGAGCAGTAGAAGTACAGGTAGCGAACCCAGAATCCAGGCGTCTCCTTATAGAATCTTTGGCGTATGAGAACGCGAATCCTCAATGCAGGCAGGTCATTTGGCCATTAAAAATAAGATCAGCGCCATTGGAGGAATGGGTCCTACATACAGCGAACCTGGAATGTAAAAGTCAGGATACAGGAGCTTGGGTAGGTAAAGCTATTTCTACAGGCTTGAGGAGGCACCAGGATGCCAAATACCCTACCTGTGATAATATAGAGGCATGGGTAGGGAAGGCAATCTCAAAGAATTTAAATAGGCACAAAGATGCAACATGCTTTAACTGTGGTAGAATAGGACATCTTAGTAGGAACTGTAGACAACGCATTCCTAGAAATAATGCTTTTACCAGGAATGCATCAAACAGAAGGCCTAAGCCTCCTGGTCTAAGCCTCCTGGTGTGGGAAGGGGCACCATTGGACTGATGAATGCTTTTCCACAATAGACAGACAAGGTAGATCTTTAAAGCCGGGAAACGGGGTTCCGGGGCTCAATGGAGCCCCGAAAAGGAAGATTATCTGATCATTCCCAGTGACAGTGGAGGACAGCCTCTCCCAGGACAATTAGAAGATCCACTGCCCATTGGAAATAATACGGCACTGGATAATACATTAGCTCCAGAGGATGAATCAATTACATCAGGAGGAGATACAAAACATATATTTTGGCAAACTTCTTTACAATATCATAGACCCAAGCTGCCAGTTAAGGTAAATAATAGGGTGATTTACGGATTACTGGACACCGGAAGTGACGTCACTATCCTTAATCAGCAGTCCTGGCCACACAACTGGGCTTTGAAAGAGGTTAATGTTCAATTCTTAGGGATTGGAACCCTATCTGAAGTTAAACAGAGTGTCAGATGGAATGACTTTATTGGGCCAGAAGGACAGAGAGGAAGGTTAAAGCCATATGTTGCAGATATTGTTATAAACCTCTGGGGTCGTGATCTACTCCAGCAATGGAATACACAGATTAATATTCCTCCTGTATCAGCTAGGAATTATAGACAAGCTCTTAGTGGTAGTAAGAATATAGTAAGACAGTACAGAAAACAGATGCCAAGTGTACAGGCTGTACAGAAGCAAGATGCTAGTGCCAAACCTACAGAGCAACCAAAAGCTCTACCATTAAAATGGCTGACAGATGAACCCGTCTGGGTGGGTCAATGCCTATGACATCTGAGAAGTTAGAGGCTTTGGAGAAGTTAGTTCAGGAACAGCTAGATGCTGGACATACAGAGGAATCAACTAGTGCATGGAATTCACCTGTTTTTGTTGTCAAGAAGAAGTCTGGTAAGTGGTGAATGGTTACTGATCTTAGAGCCATCAACAAGGTAATTCAGCCTATGGGGTCTCTACAACCTGGGATGCCGTTACCTTCTCTAATTCCTAAGGATTGGCCAATTATAGCTATACACTTAAAAGATTGTTTCTTCACCATACCATTACAAGAAAATGACAGAGAAAAGTTCGCCTTCACAGTACCTACCTATAATAATTCCCGTCCGGTACAGAGATTCCAGTGGAAGGTACTACCTAAAGGTATGTTAAACAGTCCAACTTTGTGTCAATATTTTGTGAATAAACCTCTAGAAATAATTCGTAAAAAATTTCCACATTCGTTAATATATCATTATATGGATGACATATTATTGTCTGATTCAAATACGGATACTTTGGAAAAGATGTTTGAGGCAGTAAAGGAAATTTTGCCTCGCTGGGGATTACAAATTGCCCCAGAAAAAATACAAAGAGGAGATTCTATTAACTATTTAGGTTATAAAATAGATGCTCAGAAAATTAGACCACAGAAAGTACAGATCAGAAGAGATCGTTACCGGACTCTTAATGATCTTCAAAAACTATTAGGAGAAATCTCTCAATAACAGACGATTATTGGTGTAGAAGGGCATGATTTAAAACACCTGAAAATGGCTTTAAAAGGAGATAAAGACCTAAACAGCCCACGAGTACTATCAGCAGTATTAGAATGGGTAGAAAAGAGAATGTTAGAAGCACATGTGGACTGTGTGGATCCAAACCTGGACTGTATTCTGGTTATTTTACATCTAGAGAATACCCCTCAGGAATATTAATGCAGAGGGAAGACATCATTCTAGAATGGGTATTTCTGCCACATAAACAGAATAAAAAATTAAAAACATATGTAGAAAAGATCTCCGATTTGATATTAAAAGGTAAATTAAGGCTTCGTCAACTGACTGGGAAAGACCCAGCTGAAATTATTGTACCTTTAATGAATGAGGAAATTTCCTCCTTATGGAAGGATAATGAGTATTGGCAAATAGCTTGCAGTGACTTTTTGGGAAGTATTAGTAATAACTATCCCAAAACAGAGAGAATCAAATTCATAAAGAAAACAATTTGGATTCTTCCACGTATCGTGAGGCAAACACCTATTTCTGGAGTTCTTACCTTCTACACGGATGCAAACAAATCAGGTAAAGCAGGGTATAAATCAGGAAAAATAAGTAAAGTAGTTCAAAGCCCTTACAACTCCGTACAAAAGGCAGAGTTATATGCCATTCTCATGGTACTTAAAGACTTTACAGAGCCTCTCATTATAGTCACGGATTCTCAGTATGTAGAAAGAGTTGTCCTGCACATTGAGACTGCAGAATTTGTTCCTGATAATACAGAATTAACCTCATTGTTTTTACAATTGCAGGAAATCATCAGGAACAGGACTCATCCTATATATATAACACACATCAGATCCCATACAGGTCTGCCAGGTCCTCTGGCACAAGGCAATGATGAAATTGATCGTTTATTAGTAGGTAATGTGTTGGAAGCTTCAGAATTTCATAAGAAACACCATGTCAACAGCAAAGGTTTAAAGAAGGATTTTTCTATCACCTGGCAACAAGCCAAAGAAATAGTAAGAAATTGTCCCAGTTGCTCATTGTACAAACAAACTCCATTACCAGCAGGTTGTAATCCTAAAGGTGTTCACAGAAATGAACTTTTGCAAATGGATGTATTTCACTTCCCAGAATTTGGCAGTTTGAAATATGTACACCATACTATAGACACATTCTCAGGCTTCCAATGGGCTACTGCCCTCAGCTCTGAAAAAGCTGCCTCTGTTATTATATACCTCTTAGAGGTGATGGCTGTTATGGGTATACCTAAAACAATAAAAACTGACAATGCTCCAGCATATGTCTCCAGTAAACTGGAACAATTCTTCAAATATTATAATATAAAACATGTAACTGGTATACCTTACAATCCCACAGGACAAGCAATAATTGAAAGGTCTAACCGAACCTTAAAAGAGATGCTTCATAAACAGCCAGGAAAAACAAAGACACCTAAAGACAGGTTACACAATGCTTTACTAACATTGAATTTTCTTAATGCTGATGAAAAAGGACAAACTGCAGCAGAAAGACACTGGACTACAGAGAAGACTTCTGAACTGAACCAACCGGTGTATTTTACGGATGTTATGACCTCAGTCTGGAACCCAGGATATGTGTTACGTTGGGGAAGGGGTTATGCTTTTGTTTCCACAGGAGAAGAAAAGGTTTGGATTCCATCAAAATTAATTAAAATTCGATCAGAACAGAAAACATCTCAAGAGGAGGAAGATAACAGCCCATTTACAAATTCATAGTCTACCATGGGTAAAGTGACCTCCTAAAAGGAAAGAGAAGTGTTTTGTTTTTGTCTTCACAGGTAAACTCAGCAAAGGATACTGGACATATAGATTCCTGTAGAAGAATGAATAGCTACCCTGGGGACCATCAAACAAACAGTAACTCACTGTGTGGTATCAAAGTCTAAATCTCTCTATATTGTTTTTTCATAGTACCCTTTTATCTTTATTTCTTCACATACCTCAGTTCCCATTCATTTAACTGAAGCTGGCTTTGGAGTTGGATTGGCTCTCCTACTCTAAACTCAAGCATATTATTTAAATACAATTCAGAATTTCTGTATTATATCAAAGAGCCATTGATATAAGACAGAAGAAATAAAATGAGGGACTGTTATCTGTGGATTTCTTTTTCTGAACAGTCTAATTTCCTCCAGGTTTTCCATCTTCCCTATTGTCACCTCTTCTGTATGCATACATATGAAAGTTAAAATATTTCTTTGTTAACATTAATGTTTGAGTTTTCCAGAGAACAAGGGATTTACTGACAGCAATCTTCAACTGCTTCTGAAAGAGAATAAGGATCCACTTCCTTGACTTCACCTGATTCGACTGGAGGCATCTGAACTGCCCCACATCATTGACTCCACCTGACAAGTACTATCCTGAAACTGGCTTGAAACTACATTACTCTACACAACTCCGGATCAAGAAACTGAAACAGCACATCTTCTACAATCTGGCCAGAGCTTCAGATGAGAGCTTCAATCAACACTACAACCCCAGTCAGGAACTTCAATCAAGCATCTCCTGCCATACTGAGACTGTCTGATCTACTGAGATTTTGTTATACTAACATTTTCTTTTCACAGGTCCCCATGAGATTATCATCGTCCCATCTCAGCAGGAAGTAGTTTTGAGAATTCCATGCCCCCTCTCCCTACTATTGATATTATAAGATAGTTTACACCTGTTAGTGTTAGTTTTCAATTATTTTATAGTTGGGATTGGAAGGAGGTGTTCATATTTGGGTGTTTCTTTCAGATAAGTTTAGGTTTAGATAGAATAGATGTTTGATACATTTTGTTCATGGACACAAGTTAGTTGTCCTTTTTTAGACTAAAAGGGGAATTGTAGGAGGAAGTCTGATGCCGCCATTAAACATGTGACTTATTAGAGGCGCATACAGATGAGGTAATAAAAGGGTGGTTTACCACACCGCTAACCACACCCACTTTAGGCAGGACTAAAGACGTATACGGCTGGACATAAAGACGTATATGTACGTAGGAGGAACTACGTCACTAGCCAGGCCCACTTTTGGGCATGGCTAGGGGCGTTACGGGGGGAAGGCATAAAAGACAGCACACAGGAAGTCTCGGTCTCTTTTCCTGGAGTTCGGCTTCCGGTCCGGCAGCTAGCTGAGAACTGCTTGGCTCCTCTGGCATCCGTTGAAGCCTACAGGTGGGGATAGCAACAACAAAAAAAAAAATAAATTTGAAAATGTGTATCCAAATTGTCTTATGCTTAAGTACTCTTATAAAAAAGTACAAGAGTGCATGTGCCTGTATAAGCCTTGTGACTTTATTTTCTCTTTCTTCTAAGTACAGCAATATCTTTCTGAAGAAGCTTAAATTGCCTAAAATTTGTCTTATTGTTTTGTTTTAGCAAAATACACAAACATGAAAGTGCAGTGGTATGATATACATGTTAATATTCATACATTTCTTTAGATATATAGTGACTTGACTCTAAATATTCCCATTGATGTTTCTATGGCTGTTGTATAGATAAGACATCCTTATCAGCTGTTGAAGATTCAACTGAGGACTCTGAGGTTTGTTGATTTCTGTTTTGAAGCTATGAATGATGTATCTTACTAAAGTCATTTTTTCATAGATTTCATTTCATTCATAGATGCAATGAATTAATGTTTTACTTTCTCACTTGTTAGAATATGTTACTAACTCTGTTTCAATACAGAAGTTAATCTCATTTTTCTTCAGTTTCTGAGAGGATGGTGTGTAAACTTGATAGACTGTAAATATCTTTATCTTAGTGACTGATACAGTGAGTGAGTGATGGAAAGAATAACAGATAGATAACTTCTGAAGATATACATACAATTTGTTTTTCATTATAGGAAGAAGCAAGAAAACAGTCAATAGGAAAAAGTAACCAAGGGAGTCACTGTCGGAGAAGAAATGATGGTAATTTTAGTTATGATAACAATAATAAAATTATGTAGTTGCAAATGTTCATATAATGTTTTATGCTCAATTAAACTTATAACAAGTGCACATGTGCATATCCTTAAACAAGCACCACTTTTGTAAAAGTATTTTTTTCTTGCCTACATCCTGCAATGATATCTTCCTCAAAATGTTTGAATGATCTGAAATTTTGTCTTGCTGTTTTATTTCTTCAAGACATACAAATATCAACATGTAGATATGATGTATGAAAACTTATATAAGTGTAAGCTCACTGTGAATCTAATGTTTTTGTTAATGGTTCTGTTACTACATTGTTTAGATAAGAAGTTACCACCAACATTTGAAGATTTGAGTAACGACTCTGAGGTTTGTCCAATGGTTTTTTTTAAAAACAGGCTTTGAATGATGTGTTCGTGATAAATTTATTTCAGTGGAACCAATGACTTAATTATTAATTTCTCCTTTGCTATCATACACTACTATAATATAGAGATTAGACCATTTAAATTTTATACATTTTAAATTAAAATAGAATTGTACCACTTTCTCTTGTCTTCCATCCCCTCCCAGTTCTCCTCCCTCCTACCCCTTCCAAGCCTACCTCCACTCCCCACATTTGAGTGCCACTATTGCTGTCTAGCTTCCACGGCACCATAAAATACTATAAAGCTGCCAAGGGACAGAAGCAGTTAATAATCCTACCCATCAATAACACATAGGCTCTCAGAGTCAATTCAAAAGTTAGAGTCAAAAATTCAGGAACAAGGAATTTGGTCAAATTTGACCAGGACAATTCTTCGAGACACATTCAATTCGATGTCCACTACATTTATGGCTAAGATGGAATCTAACCAGGAGGAATTTTCAAAATTAGCAGGGTCAATTCAATCTATGTCTGATAATAATGGCAATCTAGCGGACTGAATGTGTTTTATGGAAGGAAAAATAGATGCCTTTGGAGTTTTTAGGGAGGACAGTATGAAAAGCTTGGAATCGCGTTTAACTGAACAGTCCAAAGATTTAAAACAATCTTTAATACAAAAAATTCAAGACCTTAATGAACAATCCGAGGACTTGGGACAATTTTTAGTGGAAGAAATAGAAGACCTCAATGAACAGTCCAAGGAATTGGAAAAAATTTTAATGCAGGAAATCCAAGACCTAAAGGATGACTTGGTTGCAAAATTTCAATCTTTAAAAGATACATCATCTGAAATATAAAATGTTGAGTCAACAGATGCTAGGCTACCAGGAAATAAACGAAATATGGCTACTAGACATCCTAAGGTGGCTTTTCCAGTAACCGTGGTAGAAAGGCCGTCATCATGGAGGAACCAATCTGGTTCCACTACACAGAAATGGGAACCTATTCCCATGAAAGAAATAAAAGCCATTAAGCAAGCGATTATGACCTTTGGGGTCCACAGCCCTTATGTAAAACAGTTACTAAGTACATGGGCTACGATCGATAAGATAATTCCCTCAGATTGAAATGATTTAATATCTTCAGTGTTGGACCAGTCTTCCCAAATACAATGGAAAGCTTTGTGGAGACAGGAAGCCAAGGCCCTTGAACTTCAAGGTTTGAAGGATGGCTTTGATGCTTCTGAAAGTAAGATTATGGGGGAGAAGCAATTTTCTGACCCGCAGGTCCAAGCTGGTTATGATGAGCGTACATTTGATTTATGCAAAACAGCAGCACTAAATGCTTTGGATAAGGTTCGTGAACCAGGAGAAAGAGTTAAATCATATTCAAAAGTGATACAGGGTCCGAGAGAAAGATTCTCTAAATTCTTACAAAGATTATCCAGAGCAGTAGATTTACAAATAACTGATCCTAATATTAGGCGGCTTCTTACAGAATCATTGGCTTATGGGAATACAAACCCACATTACAAACAGATACTGTGGCCATTAAAGGTAAGATCAGCACCATTGGAGGAATGGGTCTTATATACAACTAATGTTGAGTATGACAATCCAGAGACAGGAACCTAGATAGGAGAAGCCATTTCTAAAGGATTTTGGAGGAATCAGGATGAAATATGGCCTACCCAAGAGGAGATACCAAATTGGGTTGGGGAAGCAATCTCTAGAAGTTTCAAAAGACATCAAAACTTTAGATGTTTTAATTGTGGTAAAATGGGACATCTGAGTAGGAACTGTAGACAACGCATTCCTAGGAATAATGCTTCTACCAGGAATGTGTCAAACAGAAGGCCTCAACCTCCTGGTCTCTGCAGGAGGTGTGGAAAAGGCCGGCATTGGACCAATGAATGCTGGTCCACAAGAGATAGACAAGGTAGATCTTTAAAGCCAAAAAACGGGGATCAGGGGCTCAAGTGAGCCCCCAGAAAGAAAGATTATCTGGTCATTCCCAGTGACAGTGGAGGACAGTCTCTCTCAGGACAATTAGAAGATCCACTGCCCATTGGAAATAATATGGCACTGGATAATACATTAGCTCCAGAGGGTGAATCAATTATATCAGGAGGAGATACAAAACATGTATTTTGGCAAAGTTCTATACAATATCATAGACCCAAGTTACCAATTAAGGTAAATAATATGGTGATTAACGGCATCTTAGATACAGGAAGTGACATCACTATCATTAATCAGAAGTCCTGGCCCCCCAACTGGGCTTCAAAAGAGGTTAACGTTCAATTCTTAGGTATTGGAACCCTATCTGAAGTTAAACAGAGCGTTAGATGGATTGACTTTATTGGGCCAGAAGGGCAGAGAGGAAGGTTAAAGCCATATGTTGCAGATATTGCTATAAACCTCTGGGGTCGTGATCTACTCCAGCAATGGAATACACAGATTAACATTCCTCCTGTATCAGCTAGGAATTACAGACAAGCTCTTAGTGGTACAAAGAATATAGTAAGACAGTACAGAAAACAGATGCCAAATGTACAGGCTGTACAGAAGCAAGATGCTAGTGCCAAACCTACAGAGCAACCAAAAGCTCTACCATTAAAATGGCTGACAGATGAACCCGTCTGGTTGGGTCAATGGCCTATGACATCTGAGAAGTTAGCAGCTTTGGAGAAGTTAGTTCAGGAACAGTTAGATGCTGGACATATTGAGGAATCAACTAGTGCATGGAATTCACCTGTTTTTGTTGTCACGAAGAAGTCTGGTAAGTGGAGAATGGTTACTGATCTTAGAGCCATCAACAAGGTAATTCAGCCTATGGGGTCTCTACAACCTGGGATGCTGTTACTTTCTCTAATTCCTAAGGATTGGCCAATTTTAGTTATAGACTTAAAAGATTGCTTCTTCACCATACCATTACAAGAAAATGACAGAGAAAAGTTTGCCTTCACAGTACCTACCTATAATAATACCCGATTGGTACAGAGATTCCAGTGGAAGGCACTACCTCAAGGTATGTTAAACAGCCCAACATTGTGTAAATATTTTGTGAATAAACCTCTAGAAATAATTCGTAAAAAATTTCCACATTCGTTAATATATCATTATATGGATGACATATTATTGTCTGATTCAAATAAGGATACTTTGGAAAAGATGTTTAAAGCAGTAAAAGAAACTTTGCCTCGCTGGGGATTACAAATTGCCCCCCAAAAATACAAAGAGCAGATTCTATTAACTATTTAGGTTATAAAATAGTTGCTCAGAAAATTAGACCGCAGAAAGTACAGATCAGAAGAGATCGTTACCAGACTCTTAATGATCTTCAAAAACTATTAGGAGAAATCTCTCAGTTACAGACAATTATCGGGGTAGAAGGGCATGATTTGAAACACCTAAAAATGGCTTTAAAACGAGATAAAGACCTAAACATCCCACGAGTACTATCAGCTGAGGCTGAAAAAGAATTAGAATGGGTAGAAAAGAGAATATTAGAAGCATATGTAGACCATGTGGATCCAAAACTGGACTGTATTATGGTTATTTTGCCATCTAGAGAATACCCCTCAGGAATATTAATGCAGAGGGAAGACATCATAATAGAATGGGTATTTCTGCCACATAAGCAGAATAAAAAATTGAAAACATATATAGAAAAGATCTCTGATTTGATATTCAAAGGTAAGTTAAGGCTTCGTCAACTGACTGGGAAAGACCCAGCTGAAATTATTGTACCTTTAACAAATGATGAAATCTCCTCCTTATGGAAGGATAATGAGTATTGGCAAATAGCTTGCAGTGACTTTTTGGGAAGTATTAGTAATAACTATCCCAAAACAGAGAGAATCAAATTCATAAAGAAAACAATTTGGATTCTTCCACGTATCGTGAGGCAAACACCTATTTCTGGAGTTCTTACCTTCTACACAGATGCAAATAAATCAGGTAAGGCAGGGTATAAATCAGGAAATATAAGTAAAGTAGTTCAAAGCCATTACAACTCCGTACAAAAGACAGAGTTATATGCCATTCTCATGGTACTTAAAGACTTTACAGAGCCTCTCAATATAGTCATAGGTTCTCAGTATGCTGAAAGAGTTGTCTTACACATTGAGACTGCAGAATTTGTTCCTGATAGTACAGAATTAACCTAATTATTTTTACAATTACAGGAAACCATCAGAAACAGGACTCATCCTATATATATAACACACATCAGGTCCCATACAGGTTTGCCAGGTCCTCTGGCACAAGGCAATGATGAAATTGATCGTTTGTTAGTAGGTAATGTGTTGGAAGCTTCAGAATTTCATAAGAAACACCATGTCAACAGCAAAGGCTCAAAGAAGGATTTTTCTATCACCTGGCAACAAGCCAAAGAAATAGTAAAAAATTGCCCCAGTTGCTCATTCTACAATCAAACTCCATTACCAGCAGGTTGTAATCCTAAAGGTATTCATAGAAATGAACTTTTACAAATGGATGTATTTCACTTCCCAGAATTTGGCAGTTTAAAATATGTACACCATACCATAGACGCGTTCTCAGGATTCAATGGGCTACTGCCCTCAGCTCTGAGAAGGCTGACTCTGTTATTACACACCTCTTATAGGTGATGGCTGTTATGGGTATACCTAAAACGATAAAAACTGACAATGCTCCAGCGTATGTCTCCAGTAAATTAGAACAATTCTTCAAATATTATAATATAAAACATGTAACTGGTATACCTTACAATCCCACTCCTGACACCATTCTGTAATGAGAAGCTTTTTCTTTGAGTGAAGCCTTCCTTCCTGCCAGCCTTGTTCTACAGCCACATCAGTCTCAAATAAACACACAGGAGGCTATATTCATTATGAAGCTGTTGGCCTTTGCTTGTTTCTTACTGGATAGCTCTGACTTAAGTAATTACCCCATAATTGTTAATCTAAGTATTTCTCTTACCAGAGAATAGTTCCGGGCTTCCTACCCCATGGCGGTTACATGTCGAACTCTCCCATGTTTCTCCTTCCCAGAATCCTCCTGGACTCCTAGTCCCCCCTATCTAGATTCCTATTGGCTCAACAGTGCTTTATTGACAAAAGACTTCCCCAACACAATATAACTTCATTTATCTTCAGTGTTTCTCTAGATGATGCCTGTGACTTCATAGACTGTTAATATGTTTGTCTTCATGGCTGATACAGTGGGTGAGTGATAGAGAAAACAAATAAAGACACATAATTTCTGAAGTTGTGTTTTTTTATGACAGGAAGAAGCAAGAAAGCATCTGACTGGAACAAGCAATCAAGGGAACCCTTGTAAGCAAACAAATAATGACATTCTCACAGTAATCATAGGAATAACAATACCAATGATGACAAATTTGCAGATAAGCATGAAAATTGTTTCATGCTCAAGCACTATTAAAGTTGTGCATGACCTCAAACATCACTTCTTTTAAATACTTTTCCCTTTTCCACTTCCTACTATAAAAAATCCTTCCTAAAATGCTTCAAGTTTGTCTTGCTGTTTTATGTTATTGAAATACAGAAATATCAAAATGTAAGGGAAAATATATATAAACTTATGTGAGTATATATTTGTAACTTCACTATAATAGACATGCTCATGTTTTCTGTTACTGCATTGTATAGGTCAGAAGTCCATACTACAGACATTTGAAGATTCAAACAACAACTCTGAGGTTTGTTCAATGTCTTTTGTTTTTGAGAAAATGTTTCAACAGGAGTGTTTCTCTGTCTTTAATCCATTGCCTGTTCCTTGTCCAGAGGGAACATTTCTCCCTGCTTAATACCTATATTTTTAAAAGAATTTATGTACTAAAGGTATTTCTGCTGCATTGCTTTGCTTTGATATTTGTAGATCTAGTGAATTAAGCTGTTAGAGTTTAGTCCAACCCTCTCAGGCACAGGAACTACAAGGAACCAACCTGACACACTGAAATTAAGTTTACCTGAAAACTAAATAATTTCCAAGCTCATCTAGTGTTGCATATGAGCAGGATGTTACACGTTTTATGTAAACTCCTAAGGATATTTAGAGAAAATCTTGCAATATAGTGTTTTACATCATAGAACTTAAGAAATTGGTGACGGGGTTCAAATTGTTTAGTACAACTGACTTGTCAACAAGACAGGCCAGGAAAAAAAATTGACAAACAGAAAGAATATGAGCGTATATGTATGAATGCAGTTTGGTTTCATATTATTTAGGTTATGCAAATAGTTTTAGAAACAAAGCAGATTACCTTTGTGGGAAGTGAGGATCACAGGTTTTAAACCGCGAATTCATATTTTTTATTATTTTAATTTTAAATAGCTTGTTTTACATGTCAATCCCAGGTCCCTCTCCCTCCCCTCCTCCCGCACTCCCCTCTTCCCCCCACCCTCCCACCCTATTGCCAAATCCTTCCACATAGGGGATATCTAGAGTCTGTCATTTCACTCAGGGCAGGGTTCAGGCACTCCCCTAAGAGTCCAGGATGAGAGAGCATCCCTCTTTGTGTTATAGACACACAATGTCTGTTTGTATGCCAGGGATAAACACTGATCCACTGCCCAGGGCCCCATAGGTTGCCCAGGCCTCCTCACTGACTCTTACACTCTGGGGTTCTGAATCAGTCCCATGCTGGCCTCCCAGCTGTCAGTCTGGGGTCCAAGAGCTCTCCCCTGTTCGGATCAGCTGTCTCTGCTGGCTTCACCAGCCCATTCTCTGCCAATTTGCTCATCACTCCTCTCTCTCTGTCACTGTGTTCCATGGGTTCAGTTCAGTGTTTAACTGTGGGTGTTTCCCTCTGCTTCCATCAGTCACTGGATGAAGGCTCCAGGATGGTTATGGACATCAATTTCATTATCAGGAATGGGCATTTGAGGTGGTCTCTCCACTATTGCTTAGCTTGCCAGTTGGTATCATCCCTTTAGATCACTAGAGGTCACACTGGTGCTTAATCTGTCTTCTAACCTATGTTTCCCTCTTCCCCCTATTCTACCCCCCACTTAACCTACCTGTTCCCCCATGACCTACTCTCTCTTCCTCTTCTCCCCCTCTCTTCTTCCCAGCTCCCACTCCCCTCACCCCTCACCGTGTTCCCCATGTGTTTAGAAGATCTTGCCTCATTCCTCTTCTCTGGGGTACCATGCATATCTCTTAGGTTCTTTCCTGTTTCCCAGACTCTCTGTCAGTGGAAGTGTAGACTGGCACTATCCTGATCCATGTCTAAAATCCATATATGAGTGAGTACATACTATGTTTGTCTTTTTGTGACTGGGTTACCTCACTCAGGATGGTTTCTTCTAGTGCCATCCATTTACCTGCGAATTTCAAGATTCCATTGTTTTTTTCTGCTGAGTAATAGTCCATTGTGTAAATGTACCACATTTTCTCTATCCATTCTTCAGTTGAGGGGCATCTAGGTTGCTTCCAGGTTACGGCTAACGAGTTCATATTGTATGTAGCCACTGTGGGAAGGGTTGTACTGATGTCCCTCCTGGGTAAAAGTAACTCCAAGATAGTCATCTTGGTACAGAACTGAAGCCTCAATATGCTACAATGTGTTGACTATTTCACTTAGTAGCTAGATTTATTTTAACTTTCTTTAATTAACAGAGCCCTTACTGTATAGTACAAAAGGTTACAATGCTTACTTCATGGCTTGTATAGTGTTTTTTTGGTTTTGTTTTTTTGGTTGCTTGCTGTACTCTGTCATGTGAACTCTCGTAATGCTCCACCTCTTTTCTCTCTGAAGTAGTTTTCTCATCGGAAGCATTCTAAATATTAGCAATGCCCCATATCACTAGTACTTTTGAGCCATTTTACAAAGGTGATTTTGTAAGTGTCCTCTAATTTTTGGTTTGGTCTAGTAAATTGCTCAGTTCATTCCATGTTGAAATAGTCACATCTGGTAACATTTTGCTATTCGGTTTTATATAGCTTTCCACAGTAAGTTTTCATAGTCACTGTGTATATAAAGATAAATCTTATCTAATAGCATATATGAGGTTCTGGGTTCATTTTTTTATTTTAATACAATTGATTAAAATTTTTCCCAAGTTTTTCTAGAATAAAAGTTCAGATTCTTTCTTAGAAACTCCTTGACTGTTTTGATGCTTATCATAACAGAGTATTTTTGAATGTCTCACCAAGAAGGGTAGTGATCACTTCCATGAGTCTGCAGATCAAGCAGGAGATGAACACATCAAAGGTAAGAACCAAACATCACTTAAAAAGCAACTCGATGGAACATTTGCTTAAATTAGAGAAGCTGACATGTGATTGAACTGAAAGAATCTTATCACTGCTGCTTCATGGGCTTCAAGGGAGAGAGGGTGGGAGGGAGAGATGGAATGAGGAAAGGGAGGATGGATGGACAGAGGGTGGAAGGGAGGAGAGAGGGGAGCTGGAGTTAATAACAACCACTCACTTCTGTTCCTCACATCTCTGGGTCATCAGAGCAGTGGGATGACCAACCTTATATATTCAGATGAGGTTAATTTGAACAAGACTCTGTCACTGTTTTTGAGGTTGTTCTTTCTCATAAAGGAATAGTCTTTTTCCTTTAAGGGATGACATGATATTTAAAACTATGCATGAAAAATACATAATAGAGTACATTTCTTGGACACTAAAATTGTTTCTCATAGTCAGTATTGCACTGTTTTGAAATGCAGCAGGCTGTCAAAATCTAACAATTGTGTGAAAATTCAGTCCATTTTTTATAACCACATTTTTAATCCTGAACTCTTGTACATTATTTCCTACGTTTTGCCTTTTAAATTTTTAGTTGAATTTTTTCATATATTATGTTCTGATCAGAAAAATTTCCTACTTTGGACTTAATTTATTTTTACAGGAAAGATCAATAAAATTTAAGGTCTCTAAATTAGAAGGAAAATACGATCATATAAATACTACATAAATACATTGAAAAATAAACATACTTTATTAATTTTCTGCAACTAAATGTTTAAGATAATTAGTTGAGAAACACTTCCATGGTATTAAATGAATCATATGTATTCTTGAACACCTATCACCACTATGTGATTCCTAATTTACAGGACAAATTGGAGAATGAGGTATAAGTGATTAAAAAATATCTCACAAAGTATCTATTTTCTGTCATTCTCGGATTAGCTTTGAGAGTTCAGGTACCATCGTAAAGTTTAGGTGTTTTCAGATGCCATACTTATCTCCATCAACCATCATAACTGTACTTGTATATTTCCTTTTAATATTTCAGTTACGTTGAATGTAATCATAATCCGTCATTGAAGATCCTACTTTCACTCCAGGATATGTCTTCTATGTTGCTATGTACACAGCAAAACAAAGACAAAAGCAAAACAAAACTAAGCAATAAACACTTGTCCTTCCCCCAGTCGAAATCACTATGTAGTTATTTCTAAAGGTAGAGTGAAGCTTCAGTTGCAATGATATATGTTTGTTTTGACATATTCATATAAAATGTTATATGTCTGTTTGGTGTTTAGAATCTCCAAAGAAATATCCTCTTTTTAAGGTAATTACTCATGATTATTCACAAAATATTATTAAGGGCACCATGTATGCAGTATACATTGACCACTAAACATTTTGTTTCCATCTCATGTAGCCCACTGGAATGGAAGATGTACAGACTTTACCATCAGGTAAAATTTGTAGTAAAGGTCACTCTGGAAAAGTGCCTTGAAATATTTGAAAGGGTTACAATGCTCTTTACTTTCCCCCCCTCCAACTGATGAAACTATTTGATATAAATAACTGAAATTCTGCTAGTGACATCACATTTTCTCAGTGATATTTACAAACATGGAGAATTCTCTTAAAGCTGTAAGCTTAATTGAAGGCTTACATTTTTACTCAAAACCACATGTTTCCAACATGTATTGTTCCCAGGGTTCCTAATTAAGATGGTTACTAATTAGGATAGTCTTAGATAGTGTTCTTTTAATATTTCACAAATGTATGCAATTTATTATCTATCATTTAGGAATGCTAAGTACAAAGTTTTCCTTGACCACAGAGTTTTGAGCCACCTAGAACAACACAAGACATGACATCTTAAGAATTTCTGTTTTCCATTGTCATTCTCTTGGAGCATTCAGTCTATGAAACATACCCATGGATTTTACTGCTTAGTTTGATAGAATATGAGTTTGCTAGATAAGATGTTATACACCAAGTTCTTAAGAGTGTATAAATCAGTAAAATTTATATGTTTTTTAAACATTCAAGTCATTAAATGCAGGTCATTATTACTAATAACATCTTTTTTTGCCAAAAAATGACTATTATGTGTAAGATTATACATACAAATATGCATACATACAATTTACTGAAGAACCAGATAAAGGTAAAGATGTATGATAAGGTCTACAATTAGGATGCCATTAGTCATATCAAATAAAGGTCAAACAAGAAAATGTTAGCTAATTAATACTAAGAGGATTAAATTATATATTACATTCTTAACTTACATCAGCTATTTCACAGGCAAGAGTCTACTAATATTTTGCCAAACAATTTTGAAGGAACACCTTGAGATCAATTCACTTAGTTTGTAAATGAAATATAAAAACAATGATATACTAATAGCATCATTATAGGAACAATAAAATGAAACTATTTAAAAATCAAATAGATCATTTATTAATAAATAAACGAGTTTCCTTTTAGCCCTAATATTTGAACCATCTTAGACAAACAAGATCTTACATCTTTATAAACAAGCATGTCCACTTTAATTTCATGGGGGCACTTATTCTCTTAATTAGCTGCATCTAATCTGTGTTCTAATTTATGTATCTGTATTGTCCTGAATCATCACTTCAATAATCACATAGTTAACGACAAATCATGCAATATACTACTTTCTACTTTGTAAATATTATGATGTCTGCTTTCACTGGTATTGTTTTTATTCAGTGGTGTGTGTGTGTGTGTTCGCACACGCATATGCATGTGTGTGTGCATATGTTGCATGATATTTCACTTCCCTAGTGAATGACTTTTATACTCACTTTTTATTTATTGCACTTTCCAGTATCTATACTAATTCTCTATGTGTTGGATAAGGCATTGTTTCTAGAAAAGCCATTCTGGTATTTTTTGTTGGTGTTTTCATTCCTTAGAACTCGTTGCTTTCCCCAAACAGGAAGCCAATAATAAATTATTGGGTGAAATAAATGGAGACACAAAACACAAATCATTGAAAGTATTTTGCTGCCTCCCATTAGAATACAATGGGTAGACCAGTAAGGAAGTTACTGAAATGTCAATTAGTAAATGAAGATGCTCTAGAAAAATCACAAGCACCCTGAATTAGAGTACACACAGTAGTAACTACTGGGGGAAGATAACCAAATCATGGCGCTATCACATACAGGTCTAAGCAGAAAGAAGGCAAGAAACTTATCCAAATATACTGGCCTAATTAGGGTTCTGTTGCTATTAAGAAACACCATGACCGCTGCAATATGTATGAAGGAAAACATCTGATTGGGGTGGCTCACTTACAGTTCAGAGCTTCATCCATTATCATCACAGTGGGACATGGCACCATGCAGGCAGATGTGGTGTTGAAGTGGAAGCTGAGAGTCCTATATCTTGCAGGCAACAGGAAATGGTCTAAGGTCACACTGAGTAAAGCTTGAGCAGAAGAAACCTCAAAGCTTGTCCCCATAGTGACACACTTCCTCCAACTTCACCTCCTAATAGTGCTACTCCCTATGAGCTTATGGGGGCCAATTAATTCAAATGACCACATATAGCAAAGTTCATGTTGAATATGAAGGAGTAGGGTATTAACGGATATAAGGGAAGTAGTAAACAACAGTTTTCACAAGATAATAATTACCAGGTAGTTTAAGAGATACTGATATGAGAGAGAAAAGAGAACAATGTAAGTCCATTAACCACTTTGTTGCTTTCATGCTAATTTTCAACTTTGATCTTTTATGCAGAGTTTTTGAGTTAGTGAATGAATACATGAGGACAGTGTATATTAAAGATGGTGGTTTCTGATGTCTGTTCAGGCATCATATGTAACTTTTGCATAATTAGAGCAATGTTCTACAGAAGAAACTATTCAGCTAATATTTATGCTAATTAAATTCTTAATTTGGAAAGCAAAATTATAATTTAGTTATTATTAACTTAAAATTATCTAATAACATAAATACTCTCGTTCTATTACTTCATTATGATTTATTTATTCATTTTCTCCAAATGTATACATTCCAACAAATTCAGATTTAGAAGTCACATCAACAGAAAATCAAAAGTCCCGCAGTGATAGTACAGCAAACTCGACACTGGTATGTAATCATTTAAATTTTGAGTTGTACATTTAATGTGAGATTTTTTTGTGTGTATATGTACGTATGTTCATGTGTTTATGTACCTGCACAGGCCTGTGTGTGTACTTGCTAATGAAGGCTTGAGATCAATTTCACATGTCTTCTCCATCATTCTTCACCCTGTTAAGACAGATTCCTTCACTGAACCTGGCCTGGCTGGCCCAAGCCCACTGATGTTCTCTCCTTCCTCAGCGCTGTGCAAAAAAGAGCCAGCTTTTGCCATCACATGTCAAGGAAATAGCGTCTATTAGACTCTTTTGTGATACCCCAAATGGTCCTTTCTACTCAAGTATACCATGAGGTGAACTCGCATATCTCCACTGTGAAAAGAAAACCCAACAACAACAACAAAAGACAAGCCCGAAACAAACACCCACCATGACAGAATTAACAGCCATATAGAAGCTGACTGTCTCCTTTCAGGCATCTTGTGTCCTTTTGCCTACAGTCTACTCTTTGCCGTCACTTAGCGCTATCCTTTCTAGGTCTCCTCTCTAAGTATTTACACTTTGTCTGCACGTACACCTTTGCACATATCTGCATGTACGCATTATAGGCTAGGATCTTCCATTAGAGGAGAACATGCAGGTTTTACCCTTTCCCCTTTAGGTTACCTCACTTAACATTATAGTTTCCAGAGCTAGCCATTAACCTGCAGATTTACTGGTTTCACTTTTCACCAAGCAGATGCCTGTTAATAGTTGATCATCCACTGGTCAAAATTTGTGTTTTCAGATTTAAAGGTTGATGTCTTCCATGTAATCTCTAGTGCACTTCTCTCTGTCCATCGAGAAAGAAGAACTTGAGCTCATAAAATCAATAGAAGTTAGAAAACTAATAGCCAACGAGAGAATGGCTGCTTTCAGAGGGGGCATTTTGGTGTTAGGGTATAAATAAAAGGTTTCAAACTTACTTTATTTTTAACAGAATAAGTCAGAAAATGTTGTCAGTGATATCATGCACTGTCCTTATTGGCTATTCTAGTAGCTCATGTTGAAAGATAACACTATGTAAGTTTCTCACTTGTAGACAATTTTATGCAGACATATGCTGTGGGTATATTCTCACTGACCTTGACGTATTCCTTCTGATTCTTTAAATGTCTGAGATTTGAATGTTACTGACATTGAGTATGTGCTATATGATAGGCAGTTAAACACTGAATGTACCAGAGAAGGGCATGTGGCTCACTGACCGGGCAGCAAACAAGTAAGCTGGGTTTGGAGTCAGCGTACATCATGCACATGAAAGCAAATAGGTTTGTATAATGAATGTAGATGGCATTTGTAGCTACAATAACCTAGAAGTGGGGGTAGAATTCTCCAGTCTGAGTGAATTGCTCTCTGAGATATTGACATTCTACCAGCTTTTAAAGCATCCTTCTTTTATTTTCTCTTATAACATAAGTTCACATAGCTTATACATATAGTTTTCATATTAATTTCATCAGGTTGTATTTGGACGTTTTCCACAGGACAAAGTTGATTATTTACCTGGAATTGAACATCTACAAGGACAGATGAAAGGTACAGCTATTCTCTTAAAAGCCATTTGAAAAGGTACTTAAATCATGTGGGTAAATACACACTACTCTCTCCAAAGACAGGTGACTGTTAGAGGGACAGAATAGAAGAGTTAATGGTGTAAGAATGCTCTCTCTATAGTCTGCAAGTGTTTCAAATGAAAACATCACTGATCCTACTGAGTTAATAAATAAAATTGTAGGTGTTCTAGGATCAAAGACTATTAACCCATAGCGAAGAGGAAAGAACAGGGGGAAGAATGATAAGAAAGCAGTGAGCAATGTGTGTGAGAGGAAACAAATGCGGAAGAACATATTGGAACACACAAAATAATGTTTTCTGTTTTAAAAAGGGGGGTTTGTATAGTGCTGAGAGAAGACTATAAAGTGATGTTGTATGTCCAAACCTGACCAGAAAGCAGAGTCAAGTATTTTTTTCTTCCTTGCTTTCTTGATGCTTCCTAGGCACTGAACATTAAAGCACCCACCATGTAGGATAATTTTATTTATATTAGGTAAATGCAAATAAATGTAATAAGTCATACATAAAAGTGCTATAATGCTATATTGCTCATAATTTCACAAGATAGAATCATATATATATATATGAGATCCGAGGAGAAGAAAATCATGGAGTGAACTGTGGACATAAAGAATAAAAACCTGAACAGCATGCTTAATTTTTGATAAAAAGATTCTAGTATTGTACTTCTATGATCCATTATCTCCACTGTGACAAACCTTCTCATATAAAGTGGCAAGGAATAGTCAACCTGTCCATCCTGGAGTGAAAATACAATCATAACACAAACATACATTTGAAAGAACAAAACATTTCATGAACTAGTTTCCCAGTGCATCTCTAAATTGACAAGTTCAAAAATGTTCCTTGATAACAAAACATTATGTTTTTCTTCTATTCTTATGACTACATGGGCTTGGTATGTTGAAGAAGCTGGATGTCCGGAACAAAACACCCATAATCTCCATCTTTGTAGAAAAATGTTAAGTGAATTTAAAATCACACAGTGAATTCAATAATGTCTTTACTATCCCATTTCACATAGTTTCTTAAAGCAATAATCAGGTATATAATTTTGCTCCTTCAGTAAGAATTGTGTGAATGGGCGCTGACAGTTTTAAATCTTAAATATTCAGAAATATTGTCTCAATTCTGCATGGTCTATATTTAGAAATGAGGAAAACATGGTAGCAGGAAGGGAAGGCATGGTGCCGGGAGTAAGAGACTGGATGGTCACATTCTATCTGCACTCAGGAAGAAGAGGGTGGACATGAAGTGGCATTTGGGCTACAAAGCCCCAAGACCCACCCCCAGAGATGTACTTCATTCAGCAAGGCTCCACCTCCTAAAGCATCTACGGCCTCCCCACCCACCGTCAGGAGCACAGTACCGAATATCCAAGCACTTGAGGACATGTTACATTCCTATCACAACACATTCATTTTTCTTTTTAAGAATACATAGTAATGATGAATGAAGACTGGTCATAGTATCCAGGTCTCAAAAGTAGAAAATATTACAGAAAAGTTCAAACATCTTTTCATGTGTAAGGAAAATGGAATAGCAGTTTTTGTGAAGGAAACTCGGGACATTTTAATGCTTTAAAAATATATTAATGGAGACAGAATTATATCACGTTGCTGACTCCTTTCTCTCTCTTTCTTGTCCTTCCCAGATACCTTCCCTCCAAACCTTTTCCAAGTACCATCCCAAGTTGATAGGCTCTTTTTCTTTAATTGCTATTGTTGCATGTGTGTTTGTGCATAGGTTGCATATATAAATACAAATTCCCTTTTCATTGTTTGTGTGTATATGATTTCAGGGCTGTCTTTGTTTGATTGTTTTTTAGAGGTAAATCATAAAGCACATTATGAACAAACATGTTTCCTGGACATTTAAAATTTTTATAGTTTTCATATATATTCAGTACATGAATTTGTAAGTGAGCCTTTGGAATTACATTCCTTGAGCCTATTAACATCAAATGTCTTTCCAAGTGATATATTGAAATTTTGTGTAATTACATAACTAAAAACACACTGAGTAAATATTTGACAAATATTAATGTAACTTTTAATTAAGACAATAGAAATTAAAGTTTTATTATTAGCATTTTGAAACCTTTCTGTTTATTATGACATTAATTTTATCTGCCATTTCATTATAGTAGAGTTAACATATGTATTCATTAGCAGAATCAGCAGTTGAGATGACATCAAGAGAGAAAGGAGAAAGTGATGATGGCAGTGACAGCTCCCAGGTGTTTATAAGTGAATCTTTGTATTCATGGTTATAATTTGGTATGCTTTGGTGCTCTAACAATGTATCACAGGTAACTGAAACAGCATTTCATGTTATCATATAGGACGATTGATCACAACTTACTGTTTAGTTTTAAAATATTTACTTTGTGGCAGTTCTTAGGAGATCCTCAAGAGTCTGAGTTAGCTTAGAGCTGAACATGTTTGAATTTGCTACCACATATCTTTCTGCTGATTACCTGTACTTCAACCTCAGCATGGTAAAATCGTGAAGGTGAAAAATCGTACCTGATGAGAAACCATTTGAAGGTGTGGCAAGACAATATTGTAGCTTGTGAACTGGGCTCATGTACATCATGTGATTTCTTCAGTCTGTATAATCCAGAAGATAAATGGCAGTATCTATTAAGACAATGTTCACTGGCAGAATAGGACATTTTGTTATTAGCATATAAAATTTTTCTGAATTATCTAAATTTCAATGAATCAAATTAAGAAATGCCAAAAATATCATTGTTTTTCTTAGTGGAAGTTATAGTGAACTTAATACGCTTCATATTGCTTCCTGGCACTATGAAGACTTCACATTTCTAAAAAACTTTTAACAGACATATGTTATGAGAATATTCTCACTGATACTTGAGGTAACCAGAGAGATGATTTATACATTTGAAATCCCATACATTTCTCACATTTTATACTCTGTGATAAGAAGCAAGCATAGAGGAATCCACACAAGATTCCCTATGATGTGGTTACAGGAGACAAAAACTAGTGAACAGCAAATGTTTGTAAATCATAATACAAGCTTGAGTGTAGAAAACAGACCAATACTGTCAGTATACTTGGAATTATCTAGTCAGATTAGATGTCTCTGAGTCTGAAATTAAAGATCAAACTTGTAACAAGAGCATGCCAATCAAGTTAATCTCTGGAGAATGCCACATGGGACATAGAGTATAATGGATAACATCTCTCATCATTAGATTTTTGAATTACTAAGATGTAAAGAAAGGCACACATATCATTTATAATACATATTCTTAAAAATGGGCAAATGAATGGCTGTTGTATTTCTTACATACTCCTGTTCATACTTATGCTTGCTTCACACTTTTGAGTCTCTTCTTCAGTTGGCATACAGTATCACTTCTTACTGATGTTTGCATATCATATAGCATAGTCTAACATCAATTCTCTTTATTACTTTCTAATTTTCATTCTGATATTTTTGCTTATTATTTAAATATTTACAATTAATGTTTTTGTTTTCTAACCCCATTTTCCTAAAGAAACTGCTAGTACAACTTTCTCTACATATGTAACATAACATACAGTCAAAGTTCTTACTAGACACATATTCTTCTCTTCCTTCAATATGTTATCTGTCATTGAAATTATTCATAGTTATTAATATTCTATTATAGAATTAATGTTCTAATAGTCTGTTCTCTTTTATTATATAAATCTTCTTTAATTCATGTTTAAAATCATCTTAGTTATCTAGAGAATGCAATGTAGATTTTGACAATCATATTAATTTTCTTTGTTGTTGATATATTTTTGATAGCTACTATTAGGTCTGTGAAATTGTTCGTGATGGCCTTCCATGGTTTAGTTTATGTAGTCAGTGGTCATAAGGAGACAACAGAGAAACTTGTTATACGTTACCTATATCGGATTCTCAACTGCTGTGCCCCTGCTCTGCCTGTATCTGAGAATGTGCCAAAGGTGTCAGGATTGATGACACAGAGACCAGTCGGTGGTGCAAAGAAAACTTTAAGCAGGCCCCAAGAAGGCTCAAGAAAGCTTCCCAAGAAAGGCTTCCCTCAAGAAAAGCTTCAGTCCCCTTTTCTTACCCCTGGCTGGTTATATGCTCCTGACACTAGAGTCGGAGGAGGGAGTCAGGAAGAGGCGGTTAGTCATTGGAAAAGGTCGAGGTCAGGGCGTTCCTGTGGGCAAGCCCTTATCAGGAACTTATTGCTCCAGGCACCATATTGTTTTTAGTAAACATGTTTTTAGTAAACATTGTCTTATAGCTGCCTGCTCCCAGGAAGATGGGGGAGTGGGCCTCCAGCCAAGGTCTGTTAATCCCACACTCTACTGAAATGATGTGGTTTCAAATGCATTCTTCTCCCATCGTGTTCTTTTTCAACAAGAAATTCACATGTCCTCTATAAGTGATTAGGAGATTTACTACAAATTAGTTTTGATATTCCTTCTAACAGAGTGTCTCTGAGACTTGTGGACTAAAGAAGACTTGGGGTTATTTACAGAGGCTATTAGACCGAACACAAAACATGTCAACTGGAGAAATGAATGGTAAGGACTATATTAATCTAAAGTTCACTATTGGGAATGAAGAATTATCTCAGTAGTAGAGATCTGAGTCCAATAGCAAATCCCACCAAAGGAAACCTGCTGATTGGAATATTTCTTCTAAGTCAGAACAACTAATACATTCCAGTAGCCAAAGAAATTCACTGTTTCACGCATACTAAGTTAGAAGTATAGTTGAATGACATTAAGAATGACATAAATGAGACATGTATCAACCCTCCCCCACTACCTGGTTCAAGGAATGTCACTGAAGAGGGGACAGAAAGATTGTGAGAGCCAGAGGTCAGGGAGGACAACAAAACTGTGTCTTCTGAACATGACAGAGCAATTGTAGGCAAAAGTTACTTTATATGTTGTTGCCAGTACAAGAACTACCTATTTACCCAATTAACATCTCCACATGGAATGGGGATGGTTATCTGAGGTCCCATTTCTAGCTGAGGAGCTAATTGGAAGTTGATGGGTATGAGAGAAATAAGAATTTTATTCAGAGGTGTGGCTCTTGGTAGGTTGTCCATGTTCCAGTGGATGCCTCTGTCCTCATGTGCATATGGTCAGCAAAAATTTGACTCTACTGGTTATTAAAACAAAGAAAAGGACATGAACTTGGAATGGGGTGTGCTTATGGAACTTCTGCAGGAGTTACAGACGGAAGTCAATAGCAGATACATAAAAATACATTACACACACACACACATATATATATGAAATTCTTAAAACATCATTAAAATAAAAAATAAAAATAATCAAAAGGAAAATGTATCATTTACTTCTGCACCACTGGCAATTGACTGGTGTTAAGCAGCAAAATTATTGAATAGATTTCCAGCTATCAAAATGAAATCCAGAGTAGACAGGTCATGAGAAATAAGCTTTTGAGCACAGGAAATAAATAATAATCAAGGCAATACTGTAAAGGGAAGTATGTGAAAATAACAAGATTTTTTAGAACATGAAAGATGAGGTACTTTGCAAGCCAGAATATAAATGGATCCAGTACCTAACTGTGTCACAAAAACAGAAGCAATATTTCCCATTGCTTTCCTTCTGCATTGAGGAACATTTACATTGTTCTATAAACCTGTGTTTTATTTTCATTGGGTAGACACAGATGCTAAATTGTAATAAGGAGGTCAAGTGTCATCTTCCTGCCTACTCTTCAATGAACACTTTCCATAGTAGGATAGGTGTTCAGGAAATTGGATACAGATTTTAAAAAATATTTCTATTTTCACATATCATGACAAAAACAGTAATATTGATCTCCTGTATCTAAGCTAAGGTTCAGGGATCATTATGGACAAAAATGGGTAGAAAACTGAAAGAACCAGAGGATCCGCGAGTTTGCTATAATACAATGTCTCATGCAAATATCTCATAAACATGGCTGCCTAAGCATGGGCTGAACAAGGTCACCACCTCACCACCAACAGGCATGCTGATGTGGACTGAGGAAAAACTCATGAGGCCTCAATCTTATGCAAAGAGCCGTAGCAACAAACGAATTCTGAGAGTGGGGTAAACAGTCTTCTGCATGGGAAGAGTATGCCAATTGGTTATCCAACACCACATGCTCAGCCCTATAAACACATCTCTTGGCAGGTTGTATTTATCTGTGTATGAATACATACACAAACATGTACACACACCTATATGCACACATGCACAATCCCATATATATGCATGCAACAATAATTAGATAAGAGGTATCCTTGTATTTGAGAGAGAGCAGAAGAGATACATGGGAGAACTTGGAGGAATGCAAAGGAAGGTAGAAATAATGTAATTATGGTATAATCTAAAAAATTCTTTATGAAAAAATAATTGTGATGATCATAATGCATGTTGTCCAGATGTTTCTATTATGATATTGAGAGCAGTGAGCATTGTGAATGTGAATTCATCAGTGGTATTATATAGTATTAAGGTTTGTTCATTGATGTTGACTTGACAAATTTAAAATTAATCTTTTAGACCATTGTATTCATTTAGCATTGAGCAAACTTAGGTTTGTTCAAGTGATACCTATCATCTATTGTTGTGAGATTCAATGTCCCAGATGGACCTGGCGCCCTTCAGCCCCAAATGAACACACAGATGCCATACTAGTTATAAATCTGTTGGGCAGTGTCTAGAATTTCGTATTGGCTAGTTCTGTCTTAATTATTAACCCATTTCTATTAATCTATGTATTTCCACGTGGTCATGGCTTACCAGAGAATGCCCAGACCTGTTACTCCTTTGGTGGTCACTCTGGTGAGCTTTCCCTGCTTACCTTTCACAGAATTCTCCTCATCTCCTAGTCTTGCCTATTTTCCTGCCTTATTGGCCAACAGTGTTTTATTCATCAACAAATAAGAGAAACATATACAGAAGAACTTGCCCTTTCTATCTATCTATCACAAAATTACAACTATATCATAAAAATTACTTCTTCAACCAAAGATTAAGGGTAATTAATCTATTGATTGAGAAAAATAAAAGTTTAGTTTTAAAATTTAAATTAGTATAAACACATTTTTATTTTTATAGAGCCTTCATTTTACCTTTCATGTAGTTCATTTTAATTAAATATGTGCATTTGCCAGCAGAAGTTAAAGAAGTTGCATCAAGAGAAGAGCGAAGAATACACGAAAGTAGTGCAAACGATGACTCATGGGTATGAAAATATTTATTACTTTTTTATTGAAAATAATTTTTTTCTCCCATAATACAACCTGATTGCAGTTTCCTTTCCATTCTCCCTCACATCTGAATTCACTCCTTTTCTCTGTCTCATTAGCAATCAAATAGACTTCTAAGGGACAATAATAAAATAAGATAAAACAAAAACTAACACTTTGAAATTGGAGAAAACAGGCAAAGAACCCAAGAGAAGGCACAAGAAACAGATATTCACTTGTTTGCATAATAAGGAATCCTTCAAAACACTAAACTGAAAGCCATTATATACATGTAAAGGGCCTTGAAAACACACACACACACACACACACACACACACACACACACACACACACACATGAGCAGGCCCTATACAAGTTGTCTCGGTCTCTGTGAGTTCACATAAGCATTGATTATGTTGGTTTAGAGAGCCGTGTCTTCTTTGTGGCATCCATCATTTCTGTTCTTACATTCTTTCCTCCTCCTGTTCTACAGGGTCCCTGAGTCTGAGGGGAGGGATTTGATGGAGACATTCCTTTTAGGGTTGAATGTTCCAGGATCTCTCACCTTCTGAGTATCTGGCTGTGGGTCTCTCTATTTGTTCCCATTTGTTACAGGAGGAAGCTTGTCTGATGAAGGTTGAGGAAGTCTGATCTATGAGTATAGCAAAATATCATTAGGCATCTAGGTCCCTGTGCTATTGAGTCCCAAGTTCTTGATCACCCAAGCCGTGCGGGGTATGGGTTCTGTCTCCTGGAATGAGTCTGAAATCAAATCAGATATTAGTTGGTTACTCCCACAAAATTTGTGCCACCATTCCAATGACATATCTTGCAAGGAAGACACCATTATTGATCAAAAGGTTTGTAGCTGGGTTGGTATTTGTGTTTCTCTTTTGACAGTTTGCAGAGTACCTTACTATACCAAAGACACTAGAATGTAGTGATAAAGGCTTTATATAGGCACCAACTGGACATCTCCATCGTCAATAGGTTGTACATGTGTTGTCTTCAGAAATGGTTCTTGGGTAAAAAATATGTAAACTGAAGGTTTCTAACACTTTGGTTTATCATTATAGCATAGAAAAATAAAATAGCTCCTTATAATTCTTAGAATATTCTGAAAGTCTTATTTTTAGAAGTAGATATCTTTATTTTGTTTCAGAATATATTTCTGAAAATTGCCTAAACCTACATATATACCAACTCTACATACTAAAGTGCTAAGGTTTAAATACAGTCTAATGAAGAAGCAGACAATTAAATCACTTCTTGGCTCACATCCTCTTCTCATTTCAAAGTACAATCTCATTGAAATTATTAACTGGTTAATTCTGTTCTGTGCATCCATTCATTGTAGTAATCAGGGTTAGTTTCAGTTTGTTACTCCTACAAATAATATTCACTTATTCTTCTGGGAGTTGAATGAATATTGAGTTTGTTATTCCGAAGTTTTTTCATTGTAGACAACTTCTGTTTATTTATCATTATCAATGCTAAGTAACATTTATTGGTGACATATAAGAAAGTCTAAATATTAAATACAGACAGCAAAACACAAAGGGTCTGTAGCATTTTCACATACTATATAGTAAATATCTGTTCAATTAATAGGACAGATTTTGAATTTTGATTTAAAAAGCAGATGGCCTTGACAGAGTGTTCATTTTACATGGATATGGTAGCACCAATTCTTCCATCAATGAAAATGGGAATATGACTTAATTTGAAGGTTTGACATGAGATTTAATATGTTAGTATGTATTTTAATTTCTGTTACCACTTTCATTATAATTCTAAGATGACCTTGCTATTTTACCACCAGGATATAAAAGGAAACAGAATTAATTTGCTATTTTTAAGCAATGGTAGTGGAGTCTCATGAATCTTTATTTTTGGTTCCACACTGCTCCTAACTGTATACAGTCATGAATTGTTATCAATGGGAATTTAATACATTTGTGGTGGTGATGTTAATTTGAAGATAACACAAATTAATTTTGACATTTATTTTTGTAAGGGATAGTTCCTATATGTGGACATATACAGTATAATAATTCATTTTCAGAGTTACCAACAAATAGCCTTAAGCAAATCCTTGCTTACTGACATATACTTAATAACCATCTTGTTTCTATGACAATGTTTTTTTGTGCTTCTATGCTTGGCTTTCATTGTTAGTGACCATGTGAAGACAAAAATTATATAATTTCTTCATTTTGCAGAGGTTTTGAAATAAGGTATTCAGATCTCCTTAGAAGTGGCAAATGTATGTTGTGTCACTCATTTTAATATTATTTTTAACAGACCACCTCAGATTCTCTGCCACAGAAAGTAGATGTAAGTCATTTAGCTAGAAGCAGAGGTCAGAGAGGAGAAAATATGACCGGAGAAGAACTAAAAGGTAAATATCATATTATAACATTTAAAGAACTCTTTATATAAACCAGGAAGACTAATGCATACTGGCACACAAATATATTTACCTATTTTTCTTCCAGTAATAAAATGGTAACCAGAATAGTGTCTAATATAATCTCTTGAATGTGACACTAAAGCCACTGAATTGTTTAGACAGATTACAAAGCAATATAAAATCTTAGAAGTAGAAAGACATGAGGAAATGGAAAGAATCTATGTTGATGAATGGCAGGAAATTTATTTAGTGTAGGGAGTAACATTAACTGAGAAAGGTGTGTGCAGAGTTGTGTGCAAAATTACTAAGCCTCTTTGGGAAGTAGATGCTAGGATACGGGAAAAAATTATATGTGTGTGTGTGTATGCATGTATGTATGTATGTATGAATGTATATATGCATGTATGTATATTTGTCTGTTAGCTCACTGTGTTGAGGCAGCAGAAACACACATTTCTACTCCTCCTTCCTCTTGGAACAGAATTAGGAATTGTAGTTCCCCATCTCACAGACCCACGTTCAATGCTCCCATGGTAAAGAAAAACATAGGTGGCAACTTATGCAGGATTAGAAATTTATGCCCTACACTGAGCTGCCACGCAGCATAGTATCACATGCAATGACACATGAGAACCGGAGAAAACACCGCAGCATGAGTTGTAAGGTGGTCAGACCCACCAAGGCCAGCTCAAATATCCATGTGAAATATGTGGAATCTTCAGTTTTAATCTTGTAGACATGAGAGTAAGGGGCAGTGGAAAAGATTTTCAAAAGGTATACTGAGGTCAAAAGAATTATGAAGGCAATTGCATATTGACCATGGATTCCCAAATTTGTTGAACCACTGTGACAAAATTGACATTTGAAGTCAGCAGCTCTGGCATTCTGTGTTTGTCGCTGGTTAATCAAGAGACCTCTAGCAAAAAAAAAATAGTTTCAGAGGCACAGTCACCAAAGTTCTATGTACAGGACCATTGGATGATGGTGTGAGCATCACAGTGAAAGGAAGGATAACTATTGATAAATCTGGACATGACTCCAGATAAGAAGAAAGTTCCAATGTGAGAAAGAATAAAATATTTTTATCTCTTATTGGAATCAGCCTAGTAATTCTCTATGATACAAAGTATTGTTGTTCTGATTGTATTGATCCACAATTAATACCACAATACATGTAAAAAGAGTGAGGTACGGTGTTATCTCCTTGTAACCCCAGTTCTGGGGAGGTAGAGACAAAAAGATACTGAAGGTCACTGCCTAGCCAGCCTTGCCAGATCAGCCAGATACAGACCAGAAGAGTCCCTTTCTCAACAAACAAGGGGTATGTTTCATGAAGAACACCACTGAAGGTTGACTTTCACCTGATAATGAAGACTTGTGCACACACACGCATGGACAGACACACTAACACACACTCAGACACACACTCACATGAACACACATATGCACACACTCATGAACACACTCACACAGGCATGCACAGAGCCAAAGCTTTATTCATAGCTGCTGCTGCATAGGCTTTGTGAACAAGAGCAGAGTGCTAGAATTGTGAATTCACTACCAGTTTTCTGCTACAGTTCTCTGATACTACATTTGTAAATCATAAGAGCCTAAGTATTCAAGTGTTGTGCCAATGTAAAAGAAGCAGGCATAATACAAAAGTAACAGGCATTTTTAAAATGGGTAGTCCTTAGGTAGTCGCTTCATTAAAAAAGCCTTGGATGACTAACCTGATACATGAAACCATCATAATTTTCAGGATGGAACATTAAAATACCTATCTCCCAGGTCATACAATTGCTGTAATAATATTTCTGGAGGCAACACCACCCCTGATTTCATTACTATAGGATTATGGTAATGAAAGCAGCTTGTTATTGTATTGGAGCCTGCTCCAACAAGTCAGCTGTGTTACCTGAGTAGGAATGTGAGGATCAAGAAAAGGCAGATAAGAGAGACAGACAGAAGCACAGGATTGATTCAGGAGGCCTACCCTGCCCATGCCTTTCAGCACACTGGACAGCCCTGAATTTAACTTAGACCCTGCTTATACACAGACTAGAGGCAAAGCAGAACAAAGAGCAGCCTAGTCAGTTAACCAGCTCCCTGCACTGTCCTTGAATCGAGGGGCAGCCAGGCTCACTATCATGTGGGTCCTGCTATCAGCAAGCAGCTGCATTAACTATTTGTGTGCCTACACCTGGCATCAGAATTTCATTAGAGAGATAATACACCCTATCCATGAGCTTAATCAGAACTTCCTCACAGCTCTCAAGCAGAATGGAGCAAGCAAGCTTGAATTCTAATGTCTTATAAGTCAGAATAGACTCCAGATGGAAACTGAGTCACTTGTGGGCTCCCACAGTATTGGAACAAAAACAGACAAGTAGACAAATGGAATCGAATTGAAAACACTGATATTAACCCACACACCTATAAACACCTGATCTTTGATAAAGATTGTACAATGAGAAAAGAAAGCATCTCCAACAAATGGTACTGGAGTAACTGGATGCTGGCATGCAGAAGACTGCAGATAGATCTGTATCTATTGTCATGCACAAAACTTAAGTCCAAATGGATCAAAGACCTCAACATAAATCCAGAACCTCTTAGAAGAGAAAGTAAGAGGTACTCTTGAATGAATAGGTACAGGAGACCACTTCCTGAACATAACACCAGTAGCACAGACACTGAGATTGACAATTAATAAATAGGACTTCCTGAAACTGAGAAGCTTCTGTAAGTCAAAGGACACAGTCAATATTCCCCTTTCAAGGGACTGAAGTCAGGTGATAAGGCTGGGTGGCAAGTGACTTTATTTGTTGAGTAATCTTGCCATGCTCAAGTGATATTTATTAATGATGATTGTAACAGTGGACACTGGGGTTGAATACTTTTTCTTAGCATCTGTACATTTAAATTGATTTGATAAATTTCTGGATGAATCTTATTATATTCCTTGTACTGGAGCAAGCTAGATTGTACTAATTATATGTACATACATATATGCATATCAATATATATGAAAATATTCTATCATTCCAAGTCTTCCTTAGAGAATTATATCTTCAACTAAAGATAAAGGGTGACTAAATCAATTCCTTGAGGGAATAAAATTTCAATTTTTAGTTAAGCTTAAACAATATTTATCTTTGTATGTGTTCATGTTATGTGTCATTTTGTTATATTTTATTGTATTTAAATATTTGTCCTTGTCATTATTATCAGGCAATGAAGTGGCAACAACAGAAAGGCAAAGTCCTGAGGGCAGAGAAAGTGTGGAATCACTGGTATGGAAACGTTTATCAGACCTTACTTAGCACTGATTTCTTTAATTAGCTAATTATCACACACAATAAAATTACATGCCTGGCTGTGCAGTGGTGGCGCACGCCTTTAATCACAGCACTCAGGAGGCAGAGGCAGGTGGATCTCTGTGAGTTCGAGACCAGGCTGGACCGACAGCCTCCAAAACAATACAGAGAAACTCTGTCTCGTAAATACCAAAAAAAAAATTACATGCCTGGCTATTCTATAGAATAATTGGTCACAATTTGTTTAACTAAAAACATTTATCTCATTGTGATTGTTTAAATCAATCTGAAGTAGTTAAGACATTCACTTTATCTTATCATCTACTGTGAAATATCATTATGGAAATTACCTGTGTTTCCACATGTATGAATTCTGTATCATGCTAAAGGGACACACACACACACACACACACACACACACACACACACACACATATAATACAGGCTTGAGTAAGCATTTGGAATTTTGAACAAGATATTGGGATGGTCCTAAGACTAGATAAGTGTTAATAACTATGATCATTACCGTGGGTCAGAATTTGTTTTTTGAGATCAACATTCAGTAATTTCAACTTTAGAGTTGCAATCTCTTAGTGTTTTCTAGAGGACCCTATCTAGCATTCAAGAACATAGGGTCACACAATGTATTGCAGTGCCCACTAAGACTATATACATTCTCAGCAAAGAGGCATATTTGTGCTAACACATAAGGGTTGCTGATTTAGATCCACCTAAAGTCCATAAATTGGCAAATTTTCTGAAGTTTCTATGCACTGGCATGAGCAGACTTAATGGTTCTTTAGCATAGAGGGTTTATTGTGATTCATATAATCATGCAAATTTGTTTTCAGAAAACTGTTATTATCCATGTACCCGATTTTAACATTCCCACTAGGCTTGGGATACTCCATATTATGTTTTAAGTATTTTGACTTTGAATATATTGCCATTACCAATCTACTGCATGGTAGACATTAAACAGGCAATCACTCAGATAAGCACCCATGACACACTTGGAGGAGTGCAGAACTAGTAAGATATAAGCATTTGCAGTTTAAATATAAGCTTCATATGAATAAAGCACAAGATGTTTGATATGAGTCTGTATTTATACTCAGCTAGGTTTGGGGTGGAATCCTGTAGTTAGAGTCAGTTACTTTGTGTGATATTTAAGCTATACCCTAACAATTGAGGACATGTCAGTCACGTCAATGAGTAGGAAGGAAGGTCTTCTTGCCAGAATGTGGTGGATCCCATCTGTTCCTTGGGTGGCTCTTCTATCTGGTGAGTGGACAAGGAGCAGGGATGCGACAGTCATCTTCACACTCAGAATGTACAGATCAGAAAAATATTCAAATAGGTTCCTGGCACTTTCAGACACTAGAGGAAATCTTGGGCTTCCTCTCCTGCTAGTAGGCTTGCCACTCTTTCCTAGATGGTCTCAGCTGTATTTAAGTTGCATATTGTTTCCAAGGTTTGCAGAAAATGATGTAAGTGTGGTTGAAAATAAAATTTCTTGGTTTATATTTTACAAAGCTATATAGTGATTTTATTATCTTTTCATTATAACACTGAAATTTTAATAATGAATTTTTATTTTCAGTGTAATAAGTGAGACCCACACATTTTTTGCTTGCTGTCATGGAAATGTGATTATATTTCTACAGATCTTTTTCTTTGCTAGTGGCTCTTCCCCTCACTATAATCATTTATTAGTTACTTTGTTAAAGATTAGAATATAATCATGTACTCTACTTATTTTAATTTGAAAAACTACATATGTTCTTTTGAATATTTTCATAGTTGGAAGAAATAATTTGTGTACATGTGCGAGTTAAACTTTTATTTCTAAATATTAGTATGAATGTATTTAATCATTCATTACACACTATTATATATCTGACATTTACTTCTATTTCTATGAAAATGCTCTTCTTAGCTTTTGATATTTTGTTTTATAGTCCAAAGGAAGTCAAAAGCTAGAATTGATAGATAATATATTAACTTTTCTGTTAAAATGACACAGGGCAGAATAAAATCTTTCCATTGCTTTTAAAATGAGAATCTATGGTTTCTTGGAATGTAAGAACTCATTTTTTATGTTAGTATTCTCAGCCTATGTCTGTGTTGCCTCTACAGAAGCAAGATGTGGGTCATTTACCAGAGTCTGAAGACCCAATAAGAGAAAATACTGGAGATGGTAAAATGAAAGGTATGAATTATATTTTACTAGCAGCCTGTTGATGGAATATATATTTAAGTCATGACACTCAAAGTTTCACAACAGACATATTTTTACTCATTAATTGTATAGCAAGATAAAAGAGAAGCTAGGTGGTAATAAGATTGATATCTATTCCTGGCTTAGCAAACCATATAATTGATGGTGCCAGTAAAGTAGAATTTTTAAATAAGTTACTAGAAATGGTACTATCAAAGGGGTGCTTAGATATAATGAATTCAAAGAAAACAGAGAAATGGTAGAAGGGGGTGTTTGGAATACTGTAAAACAGAAACCAGGAAAGGGTGTAGTGTAGTTAAAATGCATCCCTTGGACTCATAGTTTCCATGCTTGGTCCCTGTCTGGAAATGCTATCACCCTCACCCTCCTTGAGGTAAGACCCTACCGGAGAAAGCAGGTCACGGAAGACAGGCTGTGATTTTCTTTTTGGCCCATCAATGCCTGCTTTCAATCTTTGCTTGTTGACTGTGGACCTGATGCAGCTCTCCAGCCTCCTGCCATTCCTCCTCTGCCATGGTGAAAGAGCCTGAAGCCACAATCCAGATTAATCCTTCTTTTGTCAAATTCTTCCTCATCATGTATCTTTGTCCTGCCATGAGTAAAGTCATTACTATAGAATGTGCAGAGGAGTTTATGAAGTTCTTTTCAAATTAATCATGGCACAGTGAAAATGTTTGAAGAGAAATATTATTCTAAGGTGTAACTGGGCATTGAAAGCATGAAAGAGAATTCCATCATTTCCTTCTGTACTATGGCGGTGGCATTACATATCATAGTACTCCATCATGAAGACATGTGTTTTATTTGCCTGATGTAAATAGAAACAAAGTTGTAAGTCATACATGAAAGGAAATCAAGAAATACAATAGGTTGCTCTTGGGCTAATAAGTAACTCAGAGGGAGAGAGATGTAGAGAAGGAAACCCCAGGTTCACCTGAGCAGTGCCAATGGCATCATGACCTGTCCACATACTACTCTGAAATGTATGATTTCTTTTGTAGTTTGGAGGTAGTTTTGCAAGCATGACAATTGGAATATAAGACTGAGTTATAGAAAGGAAGAGTAATTACAGATTCAGGACATTGAATATTGACAATAGGTTTTTCAATTTGATGACTAATCCCTGGTGTAACATGATAGACTTGACATTGTGATTCGGTAACTCTGGGATTATAGCTTTCTCATAGGTTGTAAGAGGTGCCTGATCTACCAGGCCTACTCTGAGGGGCAGTTATTTAATATCTGTACAATGGCCCACTGCTTATTAGGTAGATACACAACCAAAACAAAAACGAGGGCTTGCTTCTGTTTCCAGTGACCATGTAGCTTTCAAAGAGATGAAGAATAAAAGTTTTCATTTCTTTTGGAGTCAGCATATAATACTGTGAGGAAATAAATCCATATTTCTAATTTTATAATACAGAGATAATCCTGCTAATATAAAAGAAGAATATGATATACGTAACAAAAATTAGCAGACTGAATCTAGGGATTATTTAAGTTTTAAAAGAGGTATTACCATGTGAAGAGCAAAAACATCTTATTTTAATAGCATTGGAATTTATGTTGAGGAGACTTGAACACTTACTTCAGGTAGGTTCATTACTTATGCATCAAAGCCAGAAATTCAATAGTAACATAGTTTGATGGAAGTCCTAGTACTACAGAGCTCATCATTTCAACTCTCTCCATAAGTCTCAGATATTAATTTTTTTGTTCAGTCACAAGGACCCTTGCTGTGCAGGTGATATCACCACTAATAGAAAGCAGTGGCACATTAATGTAACAGAAATAAACAAAATGTAACAAAGACCAAGGTGGAATAAAATCATGTGTATACAGATTGTTACATATATGCATGATGTTAAAAAATACATTAAGTTATTTATTTTCCAAATCACACAGTTGTGGGCATACTTAATATTCCAGTGATTTGGCCTGAAAAGGTATACACATACCCACTGAATTTTGATTTTCTATTTCAATGATGAAACCAAAGACAGACAAATTCCTATGCTTGGTTTATATACTTATTTCAATTAGTTAATCTATAAACATTAAGGTACACAATTTAGGGTGAAAATGTAAATATATCAATGCCCTGCTTGTATTTTGAATAAAAAGAAGACTAATGCAGGTGTATAACCAAGCACTCACAAGTTCATGAAAATTTTCACAGGTACAACATTTTATTATACATTTCCTAGATCTAATTCTCATCCTCTCTTTATTCTTCCTGAATTACCAAACAAGGGAATGAAAATTTGTTATAGTCTGAGAGAATGAATGCTTTTGATACAGTCTAATGCATATATCTCCTTTGGGAGTTTCTGTTATCTTGCACAGTAGCAGCAACACACCTTCGTGGTCCTGCTTTTGTCCTCTAATTAGAAACCACATTCCTCTTCACTTCTCAACATGTTCAGATTGTATTTGCATTTTACCGTCTGATGGGGGATGTCCTTCTGTGTGTTGTGTTGTTTGATGAATAAAGCTGTTTTGGCCAATTGACAAGCAGGATGTAGCCAGGCAGGAAATATAGGTGTGGCTAAGAGACTGGAAGAATTCTGGGAAGAGGAATGGGGAAAGTGAGTTACAGGAAGATGCCATACAGCTAGCAGGAAGATAGGATGTCCAGGCATTCTAAAGTAAGCTAAGACAATGTGGAGATACATAAATTAATTGAAACAGATAGTAATTAAGAAAGAGATAGTCAATAAGAAACCTTAGCCATAGGTCAAACCGTTTATACTTAGCATAGTAAACCCCTGTGAGTTTATTTGGACCTAAATGATTGTGGTAACTTGTATTCTTTGTGCCTGCCACTTGAGTCCTGCCACTGTCTCAGCCCCCAAATAACACACGAGACACTATATTAATTATGAAGCTGTTGGCCATTTGCTTTGATTTCTTATCAACTAGCTCTGACCCGTAACTGCTAATCTAAGTATTTCCATGTGATCTTCTCTTACTGGAGAACGGGTCGGGACCTCTTATTTTTTCCTGTGTCCTACATCATGACTGACTGTGCCTCTGTTTCCCAGAATCTTCCTTGATTCCTAGTCCTATCCACCTTGCCTCTCTATTGGCCAACAGCGCTTTATTCATACACAGAAGGACTTCCCCCATCAGGACTGGGCAGGACAAAAACTTCTGTCCACACCATCTAACTATTAAAATCATATAAGCCAAGACTTCATTATTATTTCTGTGAGTTTGATTCCTTACTTAAAACTAGGAAAAGACAAGCAACAACCCCCAGGAGCAAAATCTAAGCAATATATATCCCCTGAGTTAACTACTAGGGTTTAGATCTTTACAAGGTTTGTATCATTGACAGTTTTCTTTGCCTATTTTTTAAATAACTGACTATATATTTTTTAGTATTTTCAGACTTCTCCAAGGAATATCCTCTTCAGCTCAAGGTATTAAATGTTATTTATTCTATACACAATTGCCAGTGTGTTTTATGCAAAAATGCTCACAAAATACTTGTCTCAATGTCTACACAGCCTACCACTAAAAAGAAAAGTTCATTTCTAAACAGAACAGTGGTGAAGAGGCATGAGAGGTCATGGGAGTCAGATAATTTCGTGTATTAATTATGGTGGTAAGGAACAGTGAAATGTTTACCGTGTTCTCATTGCTCTGTCTTTGCTCCCTTAATATGAGGGAAGAATTTGACCCATCCTTGTTGGCATTGGTATTTGAGTAAATAGTTATAGAAACACCTGAGGTGACAAAGGTTTTGAAATCTACGCTTGCACAGATATTTTGTTGTATATGATTCCCCACCCTGGAGTTCAGAGTTTGAAATCCTATACTGGTTAAGAGATTCTCATTGGTTGGTGACTAGGCATATGTTTGTTTTCAAAGTTTACAACTAATTATTGGAGAAGTGGCTATCACTGAGCTTGTGTTTTCTTATATTAAAGAGATTTGAGTCAAACTCACTTGGCATTTGGAGTTCAGGCCTATCCTGAAGAATGCACTGTTGCTCAGTGTGTGTGTGTGTGTGTGTGTGTGTGTGTGTGTGTGTGTGTGTGTGGTAAAGACACATTTTCTTTCCTCCTGGGTTTCACCATTATTTAGGAGTATGCACTCGATCTGTTTGCTATTTTCTTTGCCATGGCATCCAGGGTCTGTGCTGATTCACACAAGGTCCATTGCTATGGATCATTTGATTTAATTAAGTATTATAAGGTCATGTGCTATAATGTAACATAGTCTGACATGTGTTACTATTTAGTAATCATGTCCTGTGTAATTATGGATTACAAATTATTTGTTGTGGGTGACAGATAAGCCACAGATCCCAGGGCCTACCCAGAAGTGGTTCGTCAGCTTCTTCCTATTGCTCTCTGTCTGACTCTGCCTACCTTCCTTTGAGAAAGATCTCTCTGTTACAACAGAATTTTTAACAGAAGGGTGTTATGTCCTCAGCTTGCCTGGTAATTCCTCAGGTGTTCCTTGTACCTGAAAAGAAAGACACCTGGAAGAAGGCAACTAAATATGTCACATCGGTTCAGAACACTATGAAACACAGAACCAAGCAGTCAGTAACGTATAACAAATAATTGGAGTTCATCTTTCACCACATTTCATGTGGTTCTTCAAGCATCGAGTGTTCTTTCATTCTTTCTCTGTACTTTTATTTACTTAGTAACAATTATCATATACTCATGATACAGTATTGACTATATTAAATTCTGAATATTCCTGGGTTCAAGCCTGAGGCTCTTGTTTTTAGCTTTCCCTAAAATAAATTTATCCTCTGACACATGTCACATTCTGCTGACATTCCTTCTTCCTCCATTTGAACATGGAAACAATTCTAAAATGAATATAGAAATCCAAAACAAATAAAACAAGAATGAGGTTGTGTATCATTCAAATTTTATCTTAACTTCCACTACATTGTTCAACCCCTAATGCAGGCATGACCTTGGGGCACTTAAAAAATATCAGTCTAAGTATCCTAACATCTATAATGCTTTAGCAATCACAATTTGGTCAAGTCTGTGATTTTGAATTTTAATCTATCTTCCCTTTTCTCTCACATTCCCAAGCAAGCATTCCTACTCCACAAAACTCATATATTTTAGTCTCCATCTATTTCTTTGTATTTTTTGTTCCCACAACTTCTACCCTCGTAGATATTTCAGTACACATGAAAAGTTTTCATTATAACTATCTTTTAAAGAATTTTATCTTCAACTTAACAGTAACAGTAGATGGACATATTAGATGGAATGTTTTTAATTTCAAACAATTTAACGCTTTTATATTGGTATTTGTAGAATTCCATTGGACCTATTGTTTCATTTATTGTACTTGCTTACACATGTACATTTATCAGCAGAACCAGACAAAGAAATGACATCAACAGAAGAGCAAAGAAGTCATGTGACTGATGATGGGGTTGAGTCGCTGGTATGTAAATACTAAACTAAAGGTTCTCACTTTTGTTTTTTGTTGTTGTGGTGTTGTTTTTTTTCTTTTTGGTTTTTCAAGACAGGGTTTCTCTGTATTGTTTTGGAGCCTGTCCTGGAACTCACTCTGTAGACCAGGCTGGCCTTGAACTCACAGAGATCCTCCTGCCTCTGCCTCCCAAGTGCTGCGATTAAAGGCATGTGCCACCAATACCCAGCTAAGGTTCTCACTTAATACTGTGGTTTTTACAAGGTAGCACAGGCAAACAAAACCATATACCATACTGACATATAGAATAATTGCTTGCTACTTAGTATTTAGTTAACTAAATACTTTATCTCACTCTTTTTATAAGATACTCTTAGAATTAGCAAGGATTCAGAGATAAACTTCATTTTTCCTCAGTGTAAAATGTCTTTCTGAAAATGATGTATACCTCTATGCACATAAAGCCAAAAAGGGTCAATATCACAAAGAAGTCTGAGGAATAATAGGAATAAAATTAAAATGAATAATGAAACATTTAAAAAATAAAATTGTTACACTAAAAATAAAAGACCCAGAGACTGATATTGGGGTTCAAGCTTCAAGCTGAAGATCAGAAAAGCTCTTACTCTACCTCAGACTGAAAGGCGATCCTGGCTCCACCAAACCTCAGACCACTGACTCTCCTTAGCATGTCTGGAGAATCCTGAGATTTCAATGTCTTTCTATCTTCAATATGACCAGAGAATGAATGCCTGATACTGAGACCTTGCTCATGTCTTATATACCTCCCTCATTCTGGAATTAAAGGCCTGCGATCCCGGGCATGAGCTCTGTTCCTCCTCACTCTTGTGTAGACCAACAGAGATCCATCTACCTCATAGGTAATCCTGAGTCCTGGGATAAAAGGTGTGTATGACCAGTGCCTGATCTCTATAGCTTGAGGCTGACTTTGCTTTCTGAATTGTCAGGCAAGCTTTAAAAATCATAAATAATATGTCACCACATAAAATGAGAATCCATTGACTCCTTGAGAGTTATTGGAAATTATTTGTAACTAGAATTTTAACTTAACTTTAGCAGCCTGCCACTGCCTGTACTCATCAGAAGAGCGATGTGGGTCGTTCATCTGGGGCTGGAGGCCAAAGAAGAGAAAGTCTGAGAAGATATACAATGGGAGGTATGAACCTCATTTCATGCACACTCCTCAGATGGTCTATCTATTTAAATGGACTGGAATAACACATGCTAGCAGACAAAAGACATGTAATGCTTGTATGTAGACAGGAATAAAAGATATTGAATGGTGGCAAGCTTACGGTGTAATCTAGTGTAAGAGCTACAACAGCTGATGTATTAGATGAACTATGGATAGTGTAACATGTAGGGTTCTAAGGGACAATTATCTCAGGGAAGACAGGAAATTGAATGATGGGAAAATCAAGGAGTGCTAAAAATGACTTTAGGATGTGTGGTGTTGGTCATGAATATGCACTGTTGTCCTAACCCTTCTGCCATGAGGCTGAGAACAGTGTGTACTGTGAATCTGAATACCATAATATCTAAAATATTATGTCAATGTGTTTGTTCATTAGTGTTAGCTTGAAGGATTTGCAGATGAACTTTTGAAAAATTCAATATCTCTGAACTTTGTACAATCTACTGTCACTCAATAGATACACAAAAACCTTGAGTGATCACAAGTATCTCATAATGCCTACTAAACATAAAGGGTCCACTAAACTACAAAATTGAAATGAGTATGATCAAAGTATAATGTATAGAATTCTCAGGTAATAAATTAAAATATTATTACAATTTGAACACTTATAACTATTAAAGATTTCATTTTTATATATTTTCTTTATTTTATCTACTGTTACACTATAGTTAATGTTACTTAAATATCTGCCTTCACCAGTAGCTCCATATAGAGAGGCGACAACCACAGAAGAACAAAGTAGGCAAGACAACCAGAAAAGTGTTCAATCTTTGGTAAGTAAATATTTAAATTGTTTTGTATAGCAAGACAGTCAAGAAGACTGCTTGTCATATTACTCTGTGGAATAATTGGCGATGTCTTTATTTAATTAAAAGATTACTCTCTCAAGAAAGCCAGTATCAGAGAGGGAGGACTGATGATCAAAGGGATTAAGACTGGGCTGGTTGAACCCCCAGAAACAGCTGACCAGACAAAGGTTAACTCTTGAATCCCAGGCATCAGCCTGGGAATCCAGCATGGGACTGATCAAGACCCCCTGAATCCGGGTGTCAGTGAGGAGGCCTAGGTAATCTATTGAGCCTTGGACAGCAGATCAGTACCCATCCCAAGTATACACACGGTCTCTGGACTCCCATAGAACAATGTGAGGTGCACTCTCACCCTGAACTCTTGGGGAAGGGTCTAGGCCCTGCCCTATATGAAATGACAGACTATGGACACCCCCATGGAGGGCCTCACCCTCCCTGGGGGAATGAGGGGATAACGGGGGGGGGGATGGGGGGGAGGGCACGGGAGGAGGGGAGGGAAAGGGAGAGGGACCTCGTACTGACTTGTGAAGCAACCTTGTTTCTTATCTAAATTTAAAATGGAAAATAAAAAAAAATTAATAAAAAAAGATTACTCTCTTGTAATTCTTAAGTTATTCTTTTTTCTTCTTTTAAATTTTTTATTCATTTTACATATCAACCACAGTTTCCCCTCTATCCCTTCCTCCCACTCACCATCCCCCACCTTCCCAGCATGAACTGGCTTTTTGGAGCCCATTCCCTGTGGTAGTATACCTTGGTCAGTCCTGCTACAGTAGGGAGGGACTTGGCCCTACCTCAACTCGATATACTAGATTATTCTTAAGCGGCTTTATGTACTACAAACTAAACATAAACACCTTTCAGAAAATTACCTAGGCCTTCTCATGTATAAATTCTGTAATATGTTAATTAGTTAACTTTACAATACCATCTGATCAGAAAATATACACCTGCTATGTCGACTATGTCCTCCCTTTCCTTCAAAGCAATAAATTGTATCAATTATTATAATACAATTTCATTTTGATCCTAAAGTTTTAAATTATCTCTTCATTTTTCTGAGAGTGGAATATTGTGTTATATCCTAAAGTATTTTCTTTGTCAGTAAGTTCTGTTTGTTTTGTATAATGGGATCCATTTATTTATTGTTATCATTACCAAGTGACATTTATTGACTAGATATGAGAAGCTACAACAATTGTCCTAAAGATGCAATGTCTGTTGGGTTTTGTATAGTACATAGTACATATTTGTTGAATAGGTTGAATATCTATTGAGTTCTGATTAAAGAAAGGCTGTGCTGTATAGTGGTGTATAACAAGGCCATGTTGAGGAGTTCATTCTATGTTATTTAAGTTAGCTCAGTTTCTCCTATAAAGTAAGATTAAGACTTAATTTAGACCTTTACCATAGAAACTAATATGACATGTTGTTTTCATCCTTTTAAGATAACACTAAGACAGTCATGCTTTTTAAAGTATATGCCTTAACATAAGTATATTTCTTAACATATACATTGTTTTTAAAATTCTCATGGCAATAATATTAGATTCCAGTGAGTCTTCAGTTTTGGCTAAAGGAGTGTCCGTTACCTGTAAGTATTCATTTGTGAGTCGCCTTGTAATAGATGAGAATTTAACACACATGTGACCTACTGTCACTTTGAAACAACAATAATAAATAAACTATGATATCTATTTTCCTATTGAAAGGCTTTGTGTGTGTATGTAGTATAATTTTATATAAAAATTGACAAATGGCATGGCCTTTATATTTGCTCGTGATGTTTCCTGAACAACGCCTTTCTTTTCTGTGGCAAAGGTTCTGATTGCCCCCCGATCTGGATTTCCTTGTGAGTGGTGCATGAAGGCAAAGGTTTGAATTGACTTAGATAACACGTATGAGAGTCTCTGTAACAGCCATGTGAAACCAGATATAGCCTTCTCATATTTCCCAGTCTCACTGCTTCTGATTTGAGATGTTCAGACCATTTTAGACGATGTTTGGTTTTCTTCTGAGATTCATTTCTATGATCTTAACAGGTTTTCTCTGAGCCTCATCCACTGAAGGAGGATATTGTTCATTTTTCTGGGATTCCAGGTCAAGAGAGAGAAAATATAGCAAGAATGGAAATGAAAAGTAAGGCCACTATTTTATGCATAGAGATTTGAAGGATCACTTATGTGAATCTGAAGACACCATGCATACCTTATAACATTAGCCAAGTTAAGTGGTTATAGGAATTATATATAATCCAGTCTCTACAGATGTTGAAGTTGTGTGTGCCACTGAAGTGGCTGAAATTTTCAAACTTCTTGAAACCCATCTTGGGGATCATGATGAAACTGACATTGCAGTTCTGTGACTCTGGTATTCTGCATCTGCTCTTGGGTTATCAAGAGGACTTTGGTTAAACAAACATTCTTAGGAAATAGCCTTCATTTACATTCAACAATTATAATTAAAGAATAATAAGCTATGGATTTGAGAATGAATATAAAGGACTTTCAAAGAATTGTAGGGAGGGGAAAGGCATGGAAAAATGTTAAAAATATTGTACTAATATGTAAAAATATAAACTTAAAAAGATTTATGCAAAGATCATTTGAATGATAGCTTGAGATGTAAAAGAATTATGTGAAAGTTAATATTGGTTTGAGTTCTGAGCATGTTTCTAAGCAACAAAAAAATCCAAAAAGACAAATAGGGAAATTTGTTTCTTATTAGTATCAACATATTAATTCTTGTGATACTAATTCATTCTGGTTTTCTGACTGTATAAAAGTTCAGCATGGTTTATAAAACAGGTATCAGAGGGAAAGAGGAAATCACATACCAGGAGATGTTTTATATCTTTATGTATAAATACTTTAAAATATGTAATTTATGAATATGCATTTCAAGTGTGTGTGTGTGTGTGTGTCTTGTATGAGAGTCAGATCTGTTTGCATTGAAATTGAAAACTGCAATGAAATGTTAACATTTCACCGGGCAGTGGTGGTGCACACTTTTGATCCAGTGTGCAGATCAGGAGGCAGACACAGGTATATCTCTTTGAATTTGAGGCCAGCCTGTTATACTGAGTAAGGGGGAGGGAGAGCAAGAGGAGGAGAGAGAGAGAGGAGAAACAGAATTTAAACCAGGGAGAGAGGGAGAGAAGGAGAGAGAGAAGAGGAGAGAGAGAGGAGAGGGAGAGAAGAGAGAAGAAGAAGAAGAAGAAGAAGAAGAAGAAGAAGAAGAAGAAGAAGAAGAAGAAGAAGAAGAGAGAGAGAGAGAATTAAAATTTTTCTCTCTTTGAACATTTTCACTTGTGTTCAGTAGATGAATTTGTGGAGGAGGCTTTCAAATCATTATGTTTGATTAACATGTAGCAAGCTAATGTTTGCAAAAATTACTTGTATAGTGTGTGTGTGTGTGTGTGTTTTACATGATTGCAAGTATTTCCAAAAATATTACATCTTCTTTGCTAGAGACATGGCTTGGTCATTAATAGTACTGATATTCTTTTAGTGAACCAGAATCTGATTCCTAACACCTAAGACAGGTGGCTCATAATCCATTTTAAGTCTAGATCTAGGAGATCTGCTGCCATCTTTTGGCCTATCAGGTATACACATTCTGGAACATACATATGAATGTACACAGACATATAAATAAATAGTAAAATAAACATCTTTAGAAAGAGTTACAACTTCTACTAAAAGTCAAGAGTAAATGAAAACATTCATTGAGTGAGTAAAAATTCAATTTTTTATTTAACTAAATTTAAACATTTCTACTTATTTTATATATTTTCATTTTATGTATCATTTCATTCCATCTTACTATACTTAAATGCATGCATTTATCAGCAGTATCAAGCCTAGAAGTGACGCTCACTGAAGTGCACAAAATGGATAACAGCTCTGATAGTACAGAATCAATGGTGAAAGACCCTGGCCCAGTTTAAACAGGCAGCTGAGGCTTATGGAGAATTCCGTTCCCCCACAGCTACATAGTCATTGCCTATCAGAAGGGAGCTCAGTCCCAAGGACACAGGTTGTCGGGTATCTGCAGGTGGCCGGATGGCCAGCTCAGCAGGATTGAGCAAACACAGAGACCAATTGTTCCTCAGATAGGGCCAAAGCCAAGACTTGAGTTCCAAGAAAAACCTCAATTGCCCAATCAGGGTCCTGTTACTAGGCTTCTCGCTTCTGTACTGCGCTTTTTGCTATAAAAGAACCCCTGAGTCCCCAGCTCGGCGCACTCAGTTCCCCGAGGCTGAGACGCCCGGGTACCCGTATGTCACCAATAAAGCCTCTTGCTGTTGCATCCAAGTTCGTGGTCTCGCTGTTCCTTGGGTACGGGTCTCACTTCCGTGAAAGTATCCCTATTGGGGTCTTTCATTTGGTGCGTTGGCCGGGAACTTTGAGACCCCCGCCCGGGGACCACCGACCCACTTCTGGGAGGTAAGAATTGTCCGGACTCAATTTCTGTTGTCTGCTGTCTGTCTTTGCCTGTTATTTTCTCGTGCCTGCGTCTGTAGTATACAGCTGTATGCATCTGTATCTGGCGGCACCGAGGAGGAACTGACGAGTTCATACTCCCGACCGCAGCTCCAGGAGACGTCCTGGTAGTATCTGGAGTCCTTAAGGACTCATCTGGGTTAGGGGTAGATGTCTAGGAATCTGCCCCGTCTGTTTGGGGAAGTCCCGCTGGCTGAGGGATTTTCCATCCTTGTAGGGGACGAGGACGGGAGCACGAGGCCCCCGTCCCCGAGCCCATCTGAATTTTTGCTTTTGACTTTACGTCAAAGCCGCGCAGCGAAAATCTGTTTGTTTGTGTTTCTTGTCTGTTCGTCCGTCTTAGTGTCGTTAGTCATCGCTCTCGAGGAGATGGGCCAGACAGTTACCACTCCGCTCAGTCTGACCCTTTCACATTGGCAACAGGTTCAGGAGTATGCTCATAACCAGTCTGTCGATGTGCGCAAGAAGAAATGGATCCTGGACCCCAGGGCCACCCGGACCAAGTACCCTATATAGTTACCTGGGAAGCGCTGGTCTATGACCCTCCTCCCTGGGTGCGCCCCTTTGTGCACCCAGGAGGCCCCCCTCCTCCTCCTCCCTAACCCCCGCCAATTCCAACCCATCCGCATCCGCACCCCCCCTTCTGCCCCCTTTGACCCCCTCCCCGCATCCTCAGTCCTCCCATTCTGGCCTTTACCTCGCCGTAACTAAGCAGAAAGAGAAAAGAGGAGACCCTAAGGTCCTCCCTCCTGAAGACGGACTTCTGCTTGACCTCCTGACGGAGGAACTCCCACCATACCAGGCTCCTCCAGCAGAACAGCCAGCAGCAGCAGCTGAGGCCCTACCATTGCCATCCGCCGATCCGGAGCCTTCACCTATGGCCTCCAGGTTGCGAGGCCACAGGGAACAGCCCACTCCTGATTCCACCGCCCTGCCTCCCCGTACGGGCCCCGATGGCCGGTTGCAGTACTGGCCGTTCTCTGCCTCAGATCTTTATAACTGGAAAAATAATAACCCTTCCTTTTCAGCAGACCCCGTGAGACTGACTGATCTATTAGAATCGGTTCTCACTACCCAACAGCTTTTGCAGGTCCTCCTAACTTCAGAGGAAAAACAGCGCGTCCTTCTTGAAGCCCGGGAGAATGTTCCTGGGGCAAATGGACAACCTACACAGCTTCCAAATGAAATTGATGCTGCTTTCCCCCTTGACCGCCCACACTGGGACTTCACCACTGAGGCAGGTAGGACCCATCTACGTCTTTATCGCCAGTTGCTTGTAGCGGGTCTCCGAGGGGCAGGTAGGAGCCCTACAAATTTGGCCCAGGTAAGACAGATAGTTCAGAAGGCAGAGGAATCGCCAGCCGCAGTTTTAGAAAGACTTAAGGAAGCTTACAGAATGTATACCCCTTATGACCCTGAGGACCCCGGGCAAGCCACTGGCCTGACCATGTCTTTCATCTGGCAGTCGGCCGCAGACATCAGAAACAAATTACAGCGGCTGGAGAATTTACAGGGTTGTACTCTACCAGATGTATTAAGAGAGGCGGAGCACATCTTTAACAAGAGAGAAACCCAGGAAGAGAGGGAAGAGAGATGGAGAAAAGAGGATCAAGAAAGGGCAGAACGTCAGAGACGGGAAATTGAAGAGAGGGAGATAGCGAGGGACAAGAAGCGTAACAGAGAAATGACTAAACTGTTGGCCACAGTAGTCGCAGAGCAGAGACAGGATAGGCAGAGAGAGGGACCAAGGGGGCCTCGCCTAGAAAGAGACCAATGTGCATACTGCAAGGAAAAAGGACATTGGGCCAGGGAGTGCCCCAAGAAACAAAGAAGGACATTTCAAAGACCCAAAGCCCGTTCTCAAACCTCCGACCTCCTGAGCCTCGAAGGTTAGGGAGGTCAGGGCCAGGAGCCCCCCCCTGAGCCGCTGAACCGCCTGGATGCCATCGGCGGGAAGCAGTATCGATGGACCACAGACCGCCAGCTCCACCTAGCGACCGGTAAGGTGACGCACTCCTTTTTCCGCTGCAGTCCTCACAAAGGACTCTCACAAATTGACTTTGGGGCAGCCTTTGACTATCTATGCCCCCCCTGCTATGGAGGCGGTCATCAGGCAGCCACCGGGCCGCTGGCTCACCAATGCCAGGATGACCCATTACCAGACTCTGTTGCTGGACAAGGACCGAATTCACTTTGGGGCTCTGGTGACCCTAAACCCCGCCTCGCTACTTCCCCTTCTTGGGGAAGCAGAGACTCATGACTGCTTGCAGGTCCTGGCCGGGGTCCATGGGACGAGAGCTGACCTCACGGATCAACCCCTTCCCAACCCCGACCACGTCTGGTTCACGGACAGAAGCAGCTTTGTACATCAAGGGGAGGGAGGGAGGCAAGGCTGCGGGAACAGCTGCGCGGCAGTCGGAAACGCTCTGCGGGCGCGCACTGTGGGGGGATGGAGCAGGGTTGCGGGTGGCTTCTCCCGGGCGGGGCGGAATCGCGCCGATGCTGAGCACGGAGAGCGGAAGAAGCGGCGGGCGCCGCGCGGCCCGAGGCCGGGAGCCGAGCAGAAAGCCGGCGCTGCGGTAACAACTGAACTGGAAACCATCTGGGCCGAGGCCCTGCCGCCGGGAACATTGGCCCAACGAGCAGAGCTGATCGCTCTGACCCAGGCCCTGAGGCTGGCAGAAGGTAAGAGACTCACTGTCTACACAGACAGCCGCTACGCCTTTGCCATGGCCCACATCCATGGTAAAATCTATAGACGAAGGGGGCTACTAACCTCCGAGGGCAGAGACATTAAAAACAAAAAGGAAATCCTGGCCCTCTTGGGAGCTCTGCACCTGCCAACCGCCCTCAGTATCATACATTGCCCAGGGCACCAGAAAGGCGACAGCCCAGTCGCCCGGGGAAACCGGAGGGCAGACCTGGCCGCCCGGGAGGCTGCCCTGGCCATGGAAAACAGCAGTCACCTCCTTCAGGCAGCTGTAGTCCCTGTAACAAATGAGGCTTCCGAGAAGACCTCTCCGTCATGGGACTATGAGATAGAAGACATCAAGGCCATGAAAAGACTGGGGGCGACCCGAGTACATGATGGTCTCTGGACCTATCAAGGAAAAACTGTCCTTCCCCGCCTAATGACTAGATATCTGATTAACCGCCTACACTAACTCACTCATTTGAGCCCCAGGAAAATGCGAGAACTATTAGCCCGGGAAGAAAATACCCGCCACCTGTTGGGAATAGAAGAATTACTAAAACAAGTGACTGAGCGATGTTACGCCTGCACCCGCGTAAATGCGACCAGGCTAAAGCTACCCATGGGGACTCAAGCTCGGGGGCACCGGCCTGGGGTGCATTGGGAAATAGATTTCACAGAAATCAAACCAGGAAAATATGGATACAAGTACCTCCTGGTTTTTGTTGACACCTTTTCGGGATGGACTGAAGCTTACCCTACCAAGCATGAGACGGCAAAGGTGGTCACCAAGAAACTTCTTAAAGAAATCTTCCCCCGTTACGGAATGCCACAGGTATTGGGGACAGACAACGGGCCTGCCTTTGTTTCTCAGGTAAGTCAGTCTGTGGCCACCTTGTTGGGGATTGATTGGAAATTACATTGTGCTTACCGACCCCAAAGCTCAGGACAGGTAGAGCGAATGAATAGAACCATTAAGGAGACTATAAATTATCGCTGGCAGCTGGCACTAAAGACTGGGTCCTCTTGCTCCCCCTTGCCCTCTATCGTGCCCGGAATACACCGGGCCCCCATGGCCTCACCCCTTTTGAAATTTTATATGGAACCACCATTCCCTTTGTTCAGTTCTTTGACCAAGATATTTCTGACCATGCCAATTCCCCCTCTCTTCAAGCTCACCTGCAGGCACTCCAGCTGGTCCAGCAGGAAGTCTGGAAGCCCCTGGCCCAAGCCTACCGAGAGCAGAGGAGACACCCTATCGTCCCCCACTCCTATCGCGTGGGAGACAGCGTTTGGGTCCGACGCCACCAGGCTAAGAACCTTGATCCCCGCTGGAAGGGACCATACACGGTCCTGTTGACCACCCCTACTGCTCTCAAGGTGGACGGGAATGCTGCTTGGATACACGCCTCGCATGTAAAAGCTGCCTCCCCTGAGGATCCGGACCCAGGATGGAAGGCTCAGCGCACTCAAAATCCTCTAAAGATAAGACTCTCCCGAGTTGTTTGATTGCCTTCTTATGCTTCATGCTTACCTTTCCCCTTATTGAGGGAAGTCCTCACCGAGTATTCAATATTACTTGGGTGATAACCAATCTGGGGACGGGACAGACTGCAAGCCTGAGCTCCCAACTTGGGGCTCTGACAGACACCTTCCCCACCCTATATTTTGATCTATGTGATCTGGTGGGGGAGGATTGGGACCCCTGATTATTATACTTTTGGTTCTGATGTTTGGGCCATGCATCTTAAACAGACTGACCCAGTTCATAAAAGTAAGGTTATCGGTTGTACAATCCCTGGTCTTAACCCAACAGTACCAGCAGCTAAAGCAAAGGGATCTCGAGATGGCAGAAACCCCTGAATGAAAGATTCCATTCAGTTACAAGAGCAATGGGGGAATGAAAGACCCTGGCCCAGTTTAAACAGGCAGCTGAGGCTTATGGAGAATTCCGTTCCCCCACAGCTACATAGTCATTGCCTATCAGAAGGGAGCTCAGTCCCAAGGACACAGGTTGTCGGGTATCTGCAGGTGGCCGGATGGCCAGCTCAGCAGGATTGAGCAAGCACAGAGACCAATTGTTCCTCAGATAGGGCCAAAGCCAAGACTTGAATTCCAAGAAAAACCTCAATTGCCCAATCAGGGTCCTGTTACTAGGCTTCTCGCTTCTGTACTGCGCTTTTTGCTATAAAAGAACCCCTGAGTCCCCAGCTCGGCGCACTCAGTTCCCCGAGACTGAGACGCCCGGGTACCCGTATGTCACCAATAAAGCCTCTTGCTGTTGCATCCAAGTTCGTGGTCTCGCTGTTCCTTGGGTACGGGTCTCACTTCCGTGAAAGTATCCCTATTGGGGTCTTTCAATGGTATGTGAATATTTAGATCTAAAGTCTTTACTTCACTCAGCTTTGTTTTGTTTAACAAATTAAAATAAATAAATAAAATTACTTTGTCAGATCAGACTACCCTAGACAACAATTTATCAGAATTTAGTATTTATTTTTTTGCTTTGAATCTGTGCTTTCCTAGCTTCTATTTCACACTTTTATACAGTGCACCTTTGTCATATCCATTCCTTTCCCCCTCCTCTAGATTTCTCCCTGGTCCTAGCATGTCTCCTATCTTTGTCCCAGCTGCATGTCTTTCATTTTTAATATACCACTAAGTCCAAATAATTCTGACCATATGCCCATGTAAGGAGTTCCCCACTGGGGCATAGGCTGTTCCCACCACAAGGGAAAGTGACCTTTTCTCCCTCATTATCTCCTCAGCTAAGGGTGGAGCACTGGGAGGCCCTTCTGTATCCATGCTAGAATCTTAAACTGTCTTGATCTCATGGAGGCATTTGTGTAGGTAGCTGCAGCTTCTATGATATCATTTGTCCAAAAGACAGCCTTTCACACCAACTTCTCCGTACAGATACTTAAACTCATCATTGTTTGAAAGTTCTTAGAATCTTCGTAATTTCAGAGATAAACTTCTTTTGTATTGTTGCTATATATCTTTTTGAAATTACCTGTGCCACCATAGGTTTAAATCCTATAACATGAGAAGGGGTTTTAATGACATAAGTTCTGTGATTAAGCATTTGGAATTTGGGCAAGATCTTTGTGTTGACAGACATATTAGGTTGACGTTAAAGAGTTATAATTTACAGTGTGTCAAGATTTATGTTTTCTTATCAGGTGTGATTCCAATTTTAATGTGCATCCATTTTAGTTTTTTGGCAGACCTCCTTTAGTCTTAGATATCCTCCATTATTCTTCCATTAGATAGAGAAAAATAGGGTCAAAAGCTTACTGCAGTGTTCATTAAGACTGTCTTTTCTGCACGCTTGGCATGAGGGCATTTTTCTTCACATGTGAAGGTACCTTTCTGGTTTATCTCCATGTAGATTGGCAAGTTATTATACTCTGCATTTATTGTATCTGATAATTTTCCTAACAAGATACCTCAAATTGATCCATACATCTGTATAGATTGCACTTGCAGAGAATTTTTAATAGTTATGTTCTTGTTCCTATTCAATAACTAGGCTTGATATTCTCTATGTTTTAAACATTTTGGCTGCAAATATTGCTATTATTGCCTACCAATACTATATGATACACACTAAAATTTTTATATTCCGGATAAGCTTTTATCTATAGCTATTAAATGGTTTCTGCAAATGCAATCTGTACAGACATGTGAGTCAATATTAGGCATTTTGTTGGTTTTTATTTCCCCAATATCTCCCTTCCATGTTCATGGGTCCACTAAAAATCAGATTTATTTTGATTTATTTTTACTCTATGTATTTGAGTGTCCCCCACATGTATGTATGTGCACTGCTTGTGTGGCTAGTGCTGTCAGAGGCCAGAAGAAGATCTATGGAACTGGAATTAAGGGCAACTGTAAACCCTCATGAGGGTTCTGGGAATCGAACCAAAGTGTCTTCAAGAATATCATTGCTCTTAATTACTGATCCATCTCTCAAGCCCCCTCCTTTTTATTTATTACAAAGCACACCCTAAGATGGTAATAATATTTTGTTATCACAATAAGAAACGAGACCTACACATCTTTTGTTTGTTGCTGTAACAATACTGCTAGGTCTCCAAGTGCCTTGATCCTCAGCAATGGAATGCTTTCCACATTGAACTCTTATGTGACTCACTTTATTAAAGCCTGTGAGTGGAGGTCATAAGTGTGCTCTGGTGATTTCATTGGGGAAATACAGATTCATTTTAGTATTTTCATAAGTGAGACATATTATTTATATGTTTATGTATATGCAATACTGTTTATGTTTTGAAATCTTAGTATAAATAATCTTGTGTTTTTTCTTGCTACCATGTATTTGACACCTACTATTCTTTCTATGAAAATGGTTATGATGTCCTCTAGGCTCTCTGTCTTTTTTATTGCATGCCTATGAAGTAATAACTTGGAAATTATCTAGATAATGTATACTCTATCTCTCTCAATGACACGTAATCATATGAAATCTTCCTTAATTTCTATATTTTGCTTTTAAAACAAGAAACTCTGATTTCTTTTAAGTTTGTAGATCATTTGTGCAAATCATTTTTATGTTAAATTTCATAGTTCATGCCTCAATGTCTTCTGCAGAAGAGAGATGTGAGTCATTTACCTGGGACTGCAGATCAAATAAGAATAAATGATACAAGTGGAGAAATGAAAGGTGTGAGCCATGTTTATGAGATACTCACTGATAGAATAGCTATGTAAATCAGGAGAACCAATATTTGAAAGTAGACACATAATTATTTTTTATATATCGAGTTAAAGATGTTAAATGATGTTAAGATTGATTTCTAATGCAGTTTCAGCAGACACTTTATCTGAATGTGTAGGTGAATTGTTCAATAAATTACAAGGCATAGTAAGGTCTGAAGGGTATTGAACCACAAAGCAATACAGAGAAGGCATGGCTTTAAATGAGGTCAGAGTTATTGAGTTGAGGAAGTACCAGAGCCAGGGAAGAAGCATGTTGTACTTAGAAGAGTATTTGGGCGGCACAATTCGGTCTTAGCTTTAAAGAACACACAGTAGATCTGTAAAGAATTATGAGAAGAGAAATAATCATGATCAAAACACAATTTATGAGAGTCTCAATGAAATAATTTCATTTTTATGAAGAAGATAAATCATATCTGTTGGGCTCATAGGTTTTAATACTTGATCCCACCTCTTGGCACTCTCTGAAAGCGCTGTTATCCTCTAGAAAATTGAGCTGTGGTAGAGAAAGTGGGTCGATCGACACTTCCTGTTTTCCTCTCAGAGACCATGACAATGATGGCCATGTGATTCAATGGCTTTTGGATTCCAGAGTTATCCTTGGGTAAAAGAAGGGACCAGTCTATCAACCATGAATTTTTCTTTGCTTACTACTTTGAGACACAGCTGAGTAAAGGAAGGATAAATATTGATTTGGTTCTAGGCTAGTTTAAAAGAAACATGAAAGCTGAACAAGATAAATAATAATAAATAAACTTTAGGCACCTATTGGAACCAGCATACTAAGACTCTATGTAATCAATAATCTACATTTCTAGCTATATAATACACTTGCGTTGTTAAATAAGGGTGAATACTATAGTCAGAATGTGTATGTGTAAATAAATGAATAAAATAAGACTACAATTGCAGTGATAATTTGCTTAAAGTGAATTACTCTCTATGTAAAAGAAAGCAGGAGATGTAGGTTAAATTTGGAATTCTAGATGAGGAATCCCAAGTAAATTTCCTTCAGATTGATTCAATGAAATTAAATTCACCTTCAAAGCCCAGTCATTGCAGCTGCATAGTTTTGCAGAACCAGAATGGAATGCTAGAACTATGGTGAACTGAATCATTTCATTCTCTCTATAGTTCTTAGATGTCTTATTATATAATCAAGAGGAACCTTTACATTCAGATGATACTTCCATTATCTTTCCAACTGAGTTGCTAAGGAAATAGTAGGATCCCTAATCTAGTGAGAATATGAAAATACACCATTATGCCTTGGCTGCTTTGTTAAAAACAACAACAAAAACCCAGAATATTTCCTAGTACTGAGTGTCTCCAATCATTGCAGTTGATGGAAGAGGTGTTGATACAAAGCGCCACACATTTCTAAAAATGCAGTTTGCATCATCTCTTTGTTCTTGCTGAGTCATGAAACAAATGACACAGTAAATTGCTATAGTATGACAACATGAACATTTCTCATATATTCCAGTAAGTATATGGGTCCTGACAATTACCACCCATGTTCACAGCAATAGTAACTCCTCAGGGTCATGGGTTGATATCTGACCAGATATCATACCCCTCCTCACCATTCAGCTCATTCAAAGTGGTGTGTTTTCATTTTCCTAAGTGATGATCACTAGACTCATGTAACTTCAAAAAATATGACTTTTAAGTTTACTTTAGAATTACTCCTATTTTTTAAACTTTTATTCTGTTTTGTTTGCTATTGTAAGCTAAAAATATGAAAGGAGGCAAAAAATTATCTTCAAAGACCAAATTCTAAATAGTTCACAGTTTCCCAAGTTAGCCACTTGGAAAGATTCATTTCTCTATTAGTACTGTGCTGTTAATTGGTTACATTGCCAAATTTTTGCATAGCTGAAATTGTTCCTCTTCATATTTGTAGGATCTCCAAAGGAAAATCTGCCTCAATTCAAGGTAATACATGTTACAGTATATTTAAATTCACGTTTTTAAATAAAAAAGTAAATTAAATTTCTTCTCTCACCATCCACACAGCCTACCACCATTCAAAGGGAAAGCTCTTTGGATACACAGCAGGAGTTAGCACGCATGAACATACCAAGGAATCAGGTAATTCGCAATATCGAAACTATGAAAAGAAGCAGTGTGAAAGGTGTGAAATATGTGCCATGTTCTTTCTCTCTCATTTTTACAACCCGAAATCTGAGGAAAGAATTTGTCAGTGATTCAAGTGTCCTTCTTGGCACTGGCACAGGAATTACAAAATGCACACAAATGTTAGGGACAAAATATTTAAAACATGAGTCTACCTGTATGGCTCCCCAAGTGCATTTCACAAGGAAGAGCCTTGACCAGTTATGCTGCTCCCACTGTTTAACAGCTGACAAGCACACCCTTCCCCAAACTTACCAATAATTACTGGAAGAGTGGACATCCCTGAGCATAGGCATGTTTTGTAATTCACCTGACCTGTGAAGTTCAGGCCCATCTTAAAGACTTCTATAATTTCCCAAGGTGAAAAGGATGAAGATACATTTCATTCCTACTGGAAATCCAAGGCAATTGGAAATCCATGTACACTGCTTTTTTCTAGCTAGTTTGCCATGGCATTCAGTGTCTGTGCTGAGTCGAAGAATGAGGTCCATTTTCACAGATCATGTGACTTGATATAAACATTACAAAATGGTGTCATGTCATGAAAATGTTGGAAGCATTTCCTAGCCAGGTCAGAGTCTGCATATTTTGATTTCTAATGAAGGCAACCCTCTGATGCGTGTGCTTGTTTAAAGGATGTGCTTTCTTCCTGAGCATGCACTGAACAACAGGATACTTCAAACATATTACCCTCTACGTATCTAAAATTTACTAGCAATTCTTAATAACCAGAATTTGGTCTGACTTACCGACTTCGCATTCCCATCTGCATTCATTTTTTCACTCACATTGCCATCTGGTAATGTGTGTGTCTCATCAAATCATGTATGTAAGAGTAATATAACCTCCATTTGTTTCTCCTGTTGTGTTTTCACAACTTCCAAACTTCTGTGCACCTAACCACACTGCTTTGCCTTCATCTAAGCTTACTAGTAGGAGATTTATTGCTGACTTTTCCATTGACAGGGTAAAATTACTAACCCCTCCAAAACCTCTTCCCTCATCCTGGTGGCACTGTGAGGGGTGTGCCACACAGTATACCCTTTTGTCCAATCAGCGTTACTAGCGCATGCTCATTACAGTGAGTCCCTGGTCTGGTTCAAAGCCCCTGGCTTCTGGCAAACCATCCTCACTGAATCCTTTGGGATATCCTGTGGCCTTCCCGAGTTATGGGAGTCCTTTGTCCTTTGGGTATCATGCTACAGGACCAGTACTATCACATGCTCCAGCAGGTCCTAGAGTGTAGGAGGAAGTCTATGCCGCCATGAAACATGTGACTTACTAGAGGCGCATACAGATGAGGTAATAAAAGGGCGGTTTACCACACCGCTAACCACACCCACTTTAGGCAGGACTAAAGACGTATACGGCTGGACATAAAGACGTATACGTATGTAGGCAGAACTACGTCACTAGCCAAGCCCACTTTTGGGCATGGCTAGGGGCGTTACTGGGGAAGGCATAAAAGACAGCGCACAGGAAGTCTCGCTCTCTTTTCCTGGAGTTCGGCTTCCGGTCCAGTCGCTAGCTGAGATCTGCTGGGCTTCTCGGGGTTTGGTATCTTGTGAGTAATTTTCTAAATTAAATACTTAGCTTCACTTTCCTTAATTGTGTGTCGCGTATCGTTACAGCGTCCGTAAAGCCAACAATTTGGTGTCGGGAGCGGGATTGAAATCCGGATCCAGGCGCCCCGGAAAAAGCGGCTTCTCTTGGCCCGACCAGGCACACGTGGACTCTCCTTTCGCTAAGTTCCTCACCACTTCGCTCGGCAAGGCACGATTCCTGCCGCCAGGAACCAGCACCTTCTACCTGCCGGTAAGGTTAGGCGGAATTCCAAGATTTCTCTTGCGGCCACGTGCTGTTTTACTGGCGGCCTGCTGACTCCGGCCACGTGCTCTTTCCTGGCAGCCTGTTGATTTCAGTCTGAATTACTCCATTGGTAACAAACGTAACTGCTTTATACAATGTCAACAGCTAACACTATGATGCAGGATGTTAAGAATTTTCTTGGTTTTTGTATGGATGGGATTTTAGAAAGGGTTGAGGACCTACCTGAAAGGTACTTCCTACCCACGATGGTGACTATTAGCTTCATAATCAATATAATTTTGTTAATGAAATGGCTCAAAAATAGGAATAAACTTATACAGGTCATGCAGTCATCGCAGGATAGTTTTGAAATCTTAATACAAAGGATTCAGGAAATGCAAAATTCATTGCAGGAGAGTAAGAAAGGGTTGGTAGAAAATATTCAGGATATTAAAAATGATAATGTAGGTCTGACGAACAGGTTTAAAGAGACGGAACACAAAATTGAATTATTTTCAGGAAAAATGTGTTCCATAGATAGAATTGAAAAATTGGAACATAATGTGGAAACATTTAACGACAAACACGGTTCCATGTTTGATGATTTCACTAGCAAATTACAAAGACTGGAACATAAAATTGAAATGCTAGCAGAAAAGAATTGTTCCATGTCTGAGAGCAATGGTAAACTAACTGATAGAATATCATTTGTAGAAGGCAGTTTACATGCTATTGAGGTACTTGCTAAGGATGAGACTATTAGAAATTTGGAATCACATGTAAACGATGAATGTAAAAAAATGAAAGATTCCATGACATCCTTAGAAAATCATTTGTCCCAAGAACTTCAAGAGCTCAGAGAAACAATGATGAATAGACTGCAGGATTTAGAAGACGCTCAATCTGATACTTCAGAATCAGAAATACAGGCAACAGGTCAGGACAGGAGTTTCCCAAAGCTTCTCAAATGCCGGAATGATTTCCCTAAGGTTGCTATGCGTTCCCCTATGGTTTTTCCGGTATCTGTAACAGAAAAACCAGCAACGAAAAAACAATCAAATGGTCCCATTGCTTATCACTGGGAGCCTATACAGATGAAGGATCTAAAAAATATTAAGGAGGCCATTGTCATGTATGGTCTTCATTCTCCCTTTGTCAGAGAGCTCCTAACCTCATGGGCTACTGTAAATAAAGTAACCCCAAAAGACTGGGCCCAATTAGCCTCTGCAGTACTCGAAAATTCTTGCCAAATTCAATGGAGAGCTTTATGGAGGCAAGAAGCAAAAGCAATAGAAATTCAGGAATTACAGAACGGTCAGGAAGTACCCCAAGACAAGATTCTTGGGGAGGGTCCTTACGCTGACACGCAGGTTCAATCTGCATATGACGAGCACATGTTGTCTTTGTGCCGTACAGCTGCTTTAAATGCCTTGGATAAGGTTTGTGAAACAGGAGAGATAATGCAACCCTACACCAAGGTATTACAGGGCCCAAGGGAAAGGTTCACTGAATTTTTAGAGAGATTATCCAGAGCAGTAGAGGTACAGGTAGCGAACCCAGAATCCAGGCGTCTTCTTATAGAATCTTTGGCGTATGAGAACGCGAATCCTCAATGCAGGCAGGTAATTTGGCCATTAAAAATAAGATCAGCGCCATTGGAGGAATGGGTTCTGCATACAGCGAACCTGGAATGTAAAAGTCAGGATACAGGAGCTTGGGTAGGTGAAGCTATTTCTACAGGTTTGAGGAGGCACCAGGATGCCAAATACCCTACCTGTGATGATATAGAGGCATGGGTAGGGAAGGCAATCTCAAAGAATTTAAATAGGCGTAAAGATGCAAAATGCTTTAGCTGTGGTAGAATAGGACATCTTAGTAGGAACTGTAGACAACGCATTCCTAGAAATAATGCTTTTTCCAGGAATGGATCAAACAGAAGGCCTAAGCCTCCTGGTCTATGCAGGAGGTGTGGGAAGGGGCGCCATTGGACTGATGAATGCTTTTCCACAATAGACAGACAAGGTAGATCTTTACAGCAGGGAAACGGGCTTCCGGGGCTCCATGGAGCCCCGAAGAGGAAGATTATCTGGTCATTCCCAGTGACAGTGGAGGACAGCCTCTCCCAGGACAATTAGAAGATCCACTGCCCATTGTAAATAATACGGCACTGGATAATACATTAGCTACAGAGGATGAATCAATTATATCAGGAGGAGGAAGATAACAGCCCATCTACGAATTCATAGTCCACCATGGGTAAAGGGACCTCCTAAAAGGAAAGAGAAGTGTTTTGTTTTTGTATTCACAGGTAAACTCAACAAAGAATACTGGACTTATGGATTCCTGTAGAAGAATGAATAGCTACCCTGAGGACCATCAAACAAACAGTATCTCACTGTGTGGTATCAAAGTCTAAATCTCTCTATATTGTTTTTCATAGTACCCTTTTATCTTTATTTCTTCACATACCTCAGTTCCCATTCATTTAACTGAAGCTGGCTTTGGAGTTGGATTGGCTCTCCTACTCTAAACCCAAGCATATTATTTAAATACAATTCAGAATTTCTGTATTATATCAAAGAGCCATTGATATAAGACAGAAGAAATACAAAATGAGGGACTGTTATCTATGGATTTCTTTTTCTGAAAAGTCTAATTTCCTCCAGGTTTTCCATCTTCCCTATTGTCACCTCTTCTGTATGCATACATATGAAAGTTAAAATATTTCTTCGTTAACATTAATGTTTGAGTTTTCCAGAGAACAAGGGATTTCCTGACAGCAATCTTCAACGGCTTCCGAAAGAGAATGAGGATCCACTTCCTTGACTTCACCTGATTCGACTGGAGGCATCTGAATTGCCCCACATCATTGACTCCACCTGACAAGCACTATCCTGAAACTGGCTTGAAACTACATCACTCGACACAACTCCAGACCAAGGAACGGAAATAGCACATCTTCTACAATCTGACCAGAGCTTCAAGATAAGAGCTTCAATCAACACTAGAACCCCAGTCAGGAACTTCAATCAAGCATCTCCTGCCATACTGAGACTGTCTGCTCTACTGAGATTTTGTTATACTAACATTTTCTTTTCACAGGTCCCCATGAGATTATCATCGTCCCATCTCAGCAGGAAGTAGTTTTGAGAATTCCACGCCCCCTCTCCCTACTATTGATATTATAAGATTACACCTGTTAGTGTTAGTTTTCAATTATTTTAGAGTTGGGATTGGAAAGAGGTGTTCATATTTGGGTGTTTCTTTAAGATAAGTTTAGGTTTAGATAGAATAGATGTTTGATACATTTTGTTCATGGACACAAGTTAGTTGTCCTTTTTTAGACTAAAAGGGGAATTGTAGGAGGAAGTCTATGCCGCCATGAAACATGTGACTTACTAGAGGCGCATACAGATGAGGTAATAAAAGGGCGGTTTACCACACCGCTAACCACACCCACTTTAGGCAGGACTAAAGACGTATACGGCTGGACATAAAGACGTATACGTATGTAGGCAGAACTACGTCACTAGCCAAGCCCACTTTTGGGCATGGCTAGGGGCGTTACTGGGGAAGGCATAAAAGACAGCGCACAGGAAGTCTCGCTCTCTTTTCCTGGAGTTCGGCTTCCGGTCCAGTCGCTAGCTGAGATCTGCTGGGCTTCTCAGGGTTTGGTATCTTGTGAGTAATTTTCTAAATTAAATACTTAGCTTCACTTTCCTTAATTGTGTGTCGCGTATCGTTACAGCGTCCATAAAGCCAACACTAGAGGAGTAGACGTTAGGGTGGGCTAACCCAAGGCCTGGCTCTGGGCCCGGGTGGTAGCTGAGCTGGTCAGTTCGGGTCACTGGGGCCACTCACATCAGGTGAGGGGGCAGAGCCAGTTCCTCTTCTCCCATGCCACCAGAGTCAGTTCTCCTTCGCCAGTGGTGAGGGGTGAAGCCATCTCTCGAGAGCATGGGTCAGCTCCCCTGTGTAGGTCGGGGCCACAGTGTTCAGCGAGGCAGGGCCAGCAAAGGGTGGGACGGCTCAGCATGGCCCTCTGATTGCCTCATGTATTACGGGTCCTATGGCCCGCTGAGGTGACACAAGCCACAGACCTCAATCAGACCCAGACATGACCCTTCTGCAGCAGCTAGGCCTGGGCAACATCCTGGCTCTGGGTAGAAGCACTGGCCACTGAGATCAGGGTGGCTCCAGGGGCAGTATGGCCCCTGAACACCAACAAGCTCACCACTTGTGGCCATGAATGTCCACACAGAAACTGGCTGTGGTAGTACTGTGGACCCAGACATGACCCTTCGCAGCAGCCTAGGCCCTGACATCACCATGGCCTGGGTGGCAAGCAGGCTTCTCACATCGGCCTGCTTCTTATCACATTCATTTCGTCTGTTCTGCTTCTTTCCACAGGACATAACAATTCTGCTTCTTGCCCATCATAGTGGGAGGCACCTACCCACATCTTATAGCAGTAGTTCCTTAGACATGAGGTTGAGAGTGTTGTAGTCTATGATTTTGAGTATTTCAATGATATTTTCCAGTTTTGTGTCTAGAGTTTGTTTATTCATGTTGAGTGGTTCATTTATGGGTAAATATTTAAAATCATTGAGCTCTCTTTACCTCAACTATATAATGTCTGTTCAAGTGATATATTTAAGTTTGCCTGAACATGTGTATCTCACAATACATTAAGCAACTAATGTAAGAGCCCTTAAAATTGTTAGTTAGAAAAGTGAAAATTTAGTATCATTAAAACCATTTTTGAACATTTAGTTTATTTCTGTATAGTACTTTCATTTTATCTATTACCATATCATAGCTAATGTTAGTTAAATATGTCATTTGTCAGAAGAAACAGGTAATGAAGTAGCACCAACAGAAGAACTAAAAAGGCATGACAACCATCAAAGTGTACAGTCATGGGTATGTAAATGTTACATTGATGGGTCTCATTCAATAAAGCTTTGTTTTACCATTTCTAATAACATAGGAGAGGCAAATACAGTTGGTCACATGACATTCTTTATTTAAAATATATTTTACCATCTTATTCTTAACATATTCTTGGGGATCCTTATGTATAGTCAAAGATAAACATGGTCTTATTTTCATTGCTCAATATCTTTGTGAAAATTATTTGAAACACCGTGTGTTTTTGCTCTGAAACACACTAATTTGTTAAAAATCAAAATACCAGCCAGGCGGTGGTGGCACACGCCTTTAATCCCAGCACTCAGGAGGCAGAGGCAGGCAGATCTCTGTGAGTTCGAGGCTAGCCTGGTTTACAGAGTGAGTTCCAGGACAGCCTCCAAAACAATACAGAGAAACCCTGTCTCGGAAACCCCCGCCCCCCCAAAATCAAATTACCTCCTCATGAGTCAGCAGTAAATAGATCTTTTAGTTACCACATATCCAGCTGTGTATTCATATCAAAATCGATTATTGAAATGGTTTTAATTGGCCAGTACCTACTGTCTTAGTTCTTCTTATAAGATCATTTTTATTCTAGCTTTTAGACACTTCTTTCTTTTCTCTGGGGATTGAATGCTAAGTTTGATATTCCGAGGTATTTTCTTTGCTGATAATTGATACTTTATTTTTGTTTGATGTGATATGTTTGCCTATTGTTATTTTTGGTGCATATATTTATTGATTACATGTAAGAAAGCACCAGCACGTTTCTAAACATATAGGGATTGTCGGGTTTTGCATCCTCGCAGGTATATACTTATTAAGATAAGGCTATGCCTTGAAACCATCCCACATTGAGGTTGCCACTGTGTGTATCAACATTTTCATCAGTCCCTCAAGTCTTTGACAGAGGAATAAATTGTAATCAGAGGTTTAACAGTGAGCTTTATAGGTTGCTATGTTTTAATTATTATTATCATAATTTTAAGATAGAACTGGTGCTTTACCTTGAGCAAATAAGTGAAACACACACATTTTTTTAGGTTTTTCGAGACAGGATTTCTCTGTATTGTTTTGGAGCCTGTCCTGGAACTCCCTTTGTAGATCAGGCTGGCCTCAAACTCACAGAGATCTGCCTGCCTCTGCCTCCCAAGCGCTGGTAATAAAGGCATGCTCCATCAACACCCAGAAACACACATTTTTTAAACCTGTTTCCACAGTAAAAATACTTGATGTAATTCTTGTGTAACTAAAGTATTTGTGAGTTGCTTAGCTGTAGATGGAAGTTTCACCAATTGTGGCAGTGATTTTAATCTAAAAAAGAAAAGCAAAACGTGGCATTTATTTTTTATATGTTAAAGGTATCATTTATGCATTTGATATAAACTCCCATATTAAAATGTTGACAAATCATCCTGGCTCATCTTCACGTGTTGACACATACTTGTCAGTTATTCTGATTCCTAGAAAACGTTTCAGATTTTCTTCCATGTGTTGTGTTCACTGTGACAGGGATGTGAACTCAGCAGTTAGGCTTGAGTGAGATAACACTTGAGAGTTTCAGCCTGATTGACAACTGTTCCCAATACATGCTGCCTTAGTTTTCAGTCCAATTGTTTTTGGAGTGAGGCATTCAGACACTCTGATGAGAAAGGAAGGTACTTTTCAACTTATTTCCATATTGATTTTAACAGACTATCTCAGAGACATTTTCACAGGAGGATGGTGTAGTTCATTTAGCTAGGACTACATATGGAAGAGCAGAGGACATCACAAATGCAGGAATGCAAGGTAAGGGCTTGATTTCATGTGTAGCCCTTTAGGGCAAATATTTACGGAAATCAGAAGGGTTGGTGCATTCATACATACTAGTCAGACATACTCACCTGTTTCTCCATAGCAAGTTAAAGCTTAATGCAGGCCATTTACAAACAGTTTCTGCAAACACTGTGACTGAATGAACTGCTAAAGAAGCTGAGATACAACTATGTCACAAAGTATCATAGTGTCGGAGGAGTACCAAGGGAAAGGAGATAGAGAAAGAAGTGGCAGGAGAGCCATGACTTGACAAAAAGGAAGTGAAGACATGTGTCCTGTCACGTTTGGTTCTCTCCCAGATCTCTAGGCCATCCTGTGGGGGTCCTGGAGATATAGGCAGTGTCAGGGGTGGGTTACTCTCATGGTATGGGTCTCAGGTTGATTCAGTCATTGGTTGGCCACTCCCACAGTCTCGGTGCCACCTTTACCCTAGCACCTTTACCCTAGCACATCCCGTAGGCAGGACAGACTGTAAGTTGAAGATTATGTGGCCATGTTGGTATCCCAATCCCTCTACTGGTAGTCTTGCCTGGTCACAGGAGATAGCCAATTCAGGCTACATATACCCTGTTGACAGGAGCATTCTCTGGGGTCATCCTTGTAGATTCCTGGGAGTTTTCCTTGCAGCAGGTGTCTATCTGACCCAGAAATGTCACCCTTTCCAGTTGTCTCTTTCATTACTCTCCTCTCTGCTCTACCCCCACCTGATACCTCATGATCCCATCCCTACCCACCCACAGTTCAACTACAAAATCTCTTATATGTCCCCTTCATGAGGACATTCAAGTGTCCCTCTTGATTTCCCCTTGTTAGCTAGTCTGTCTATGTCTGTGGGTTATATCCTGGTTATTGTTTATTTCACAGCTAATCCCCAGTTATGATTGAGTACAGACCATGTTTGTCTTTAAGGGTCTAGGTTACCTCACTCGGGATGATTTTTCTTCTAGTTCTATCCATTTTCCTTCAAATTTCATGGTAATTGTTTTTAACAGCTTAGCAATATTCCATATTTTTTTATCCATTCTTGGGTTGAGGGATATTTAAGTTGTTTCCAGGTTCTGGCAATTACAAATAAAGCTGCTATGAACATAGTTAATCAACTGTCCTTGGGGTATAATGGAACATCCTTTGGGTATATGCCCAAGAGTGGTATAGTTGAAATTCTTTAAAATATGAAACGCAGGGTGATAGATATGTTCAAAACATAAAATGATCTCTAATGTGCATATTTTCTATGTATCATGACCACAAAAGCAAGAATTTGCAGCTCTCTTCCCTTTTGGGAAGACATTGGACATTTAGTGCCCCATCCTACACACCAATGTTTGGTTTTCATAGGGCAAGTAGAAACCTATCTGTTATATCATACAGGAATAAGAATTAATGTCCAACAGTGGTTACTACTCAATTAGTACTATATGCACCCAAATGGGAAAACCAGAAAAGAAAAACAGTGGGTATACTTTGAGATGGTCAAGGTAGGGGAGACTGCGCAAAGACCTAATGATCTGAACTCATTCCTGGATCCCATGAGGTAGCATGACGGAACTGACTACAGTTTTCTTCAAACATCAACATGTGGGCCATGGCACACACATGCCTGCACACATACAGACAGATACACAGACAGACAAATGAGAGACAGACAGACACACACACAAATAAATGAACAGGTAAATATTTTAAAAATAATTCTGTGTTGGTGTGTGTGTAATTAGTTATAATTTGTGCTGAGAATGAGAACTAGCTATAAGTACAAGCTGCTTGCTCATCAAATCAATTACTTCCTAAGTACCATTGCTCCAATTGTTCCACCCTTTTTCTTCCTCCTCCTGCTCCTCCTCTTCCTCTTCTGCCTACTCTTTCTTCTCCTTCTATGCAGTTCTTGCAGTCTCTTTCCTTCTCACACACCTACTATTCTCTCAGTTTGAGCATTTACAGACAGGCCATTCATATACAATATCCATGTATTACAAATCACCAGCCTGCCTCTATATGTAAACCTTGTGTGATTTCATGTATCACATAATATATCAAATTTACAACTCCACATTAGGTTTTCTAAACGTCATAAAAATTCATCAGTTATTATAACTAAGTTTAAACATTTCTAATTATTTCAATATATTTTTTCTACCACCACATAACTAACGCTATATAAATTTGTGCATTCATTAGCAGGTTCAGACAAAGGAATGTTATCAACGGAACAACAAAAACATGACATCCATGGAAATATTTGTTCATTGGTATGTAGATGTGTAACACCATGTTGTTTTGTTTAGCAAGCTAGCATAGGCACATGCAGTTATATAGTATACTACCATATGGAATAATCATAATTTTGTATTTATTTTTAAAAACGTTTTACCATTCTATAGTACTCAGAATATTCTTAGGGACTTTCATTCAAAACTAAGTAGCATGTTAATTTTGTTGCCTAGTGTCTTTCTGAAAATTACTAGATCCTCTGAGCTCATCAACTGCATAACATTCCAATTAGTTAATCAAACTACAGTCTCTTGAATGAGCAGATAAGCAAAGGTTTTACTTTTCACACATTCTCCTCTTCCTTCACAGCAATGTCTGAGACAGTTCTAATCAATGGTACTCTATGACATCAACTGTTCTAAAAACAGTTACTTTTGAGTTGTAATATTTTAGACCTTTACTTGGGATTGGAATACAGTTCTATTTTACATAGTATTTTCCTTGTTGACAACTTACATTTTTTATGGGATCCATTCAATTATCATTGTCCTCATTAAAGGCATTTACTGGCTGCCTATAATAAAGTACCAACAGTCAGATTGTTGAGTTTTGCAAACTAAATAATAAATATTTGTTGAATACACAGAAAAGACTTTGCGTATTGTTTAAGGAGGCTTGATTTCATGAAACAATCCCAGGCTGAAGTGTTCATTCTATGTGATGCATAATAACTTCAGTTAATCCAGCTACTGGGTGAAATTAAGATAAACTAAGAGGTTTAACTAAGAGATTTAGTGTATTATATATAGTTCATTTTTATAGCATTGAAATGACCATGCTATTTATGCCAATCATATAAAATTAATTTTACTAGTTTATGCTAATACTTGATTCCTGTTAATTATCAAACATTCTTACTGGAATGCTTCCGTCACTGTAACTATCCATTTATCAGTCTCTTAAAGATGAGATTTTAATACATTTCGGTGGTGGTTGTAATTTAATAAAAAAAATGAACTTGGCATTTATTTTTATAGATGGAAGGTTTAATGTATTCTTGATTTAAATTTCATTTATTTTTTCTGAGACAGGGGTTCTCTGCGTAGTCCTGGCTATCCTGGAACTTGCTGTGTAGACCAGGCTGGCTTCAAACTCAGAGATCTGCCTGCTTCTGATTCCCAAGTGTTAAATTTCATTTGGAAAGTATTACTAAATAATAATCATCATTTGTATTTGCTCCTGGCATTTTGGTGTCAGTTAGTCTTATTCCTCTTAAAATGTTGCAGATGATCTTATGTGTATTGTCTGTTGTCAGTGGATATATAGCAGGAGAAACTATATTTAATTGAGGTCCTTAGTTCAAAAGACATGGATTACAAAACTTGGTACTCTAATTTTTGAAACTGGTTGCATTTGGAATGTGGTATTTAGATGTCATTTTCATATTAATTTTAACAGACAACCTCTGAGACTGTTACATATACAGAAGATGTGGTTCCTTCTTCTGTGCCTCCAGACCAAATCCTAGAAAATATGACAAATGCAGAAACTGAAGGTAAGATATAGCTTTTTTATGTGCACCCCTTGGAAAGAATATTAGTGTAAGTAATATTTAGGGGAGTCAGGTGGAACAAATTATTCTAGTAGACAAAGATACTGACCCATTTCTCATAGTGAAGTTACATAGTGATAATCATGATGTACAATCTACTGTCTGCAAATGTTGAAATTTAATGAGCCATTATAGCATCCAAATCTCTAAATAGATTACAAAGCATTGAGTTATCTGAGGCACGTAATAAAGAAATTGCAGAGAAAGCAGGGGAGGGAATGCCGTGATCGTTATTGAGTACAGGGAGGAAACATAAGCCAGCAAAGGTGTGCAGAGAGGAGTGTGCAAAACACTGACATTCTCTAGGAAATAAAATACAGAATAGTATATATGTAGGAACCACAAGGTGACCTTCTATGTAACCAAGGGCTACCAGCACAGACTTGCATTTCACTTCATTATTTTTGGGATGCCATTAAGCATGGTAAAGCATCATGTGGACTTGTTCTTAAGTTTCATCAGATAGAGACACAGTTGCCATATAACATACGGTTAGAAGCCTATCTCCAATAGTGGGTCACTTCTCAGAGTAGTATCACACAGAAGCCCAAATAATAGAACAGAGAGAACCAAGGCACTGAGTGGGTTGCAAACTTTTCAAGTGCATTCTGGCCAGTTCAAAGCCCCGCTGGCAATGTTTGATTCTTCCGTGCTTTTAATTTTGTGAACATTTGGAAGAGGAAAAAAGCCAGACTTGACAAAGAACCAGAGTAACAAGATTGAGAGATATCCTATTGGGTATAAGTTCTCGATTGTGATGGATCACCTGTTGGATCTCATGACAGACTTGACATTGAGATTAGGCCACTCTGGGGTTCTGAGGATTCTGGTTAACTATACAGTGAGGATCAGATATCACAAGTTCTATGAAAAAGTACATTTGATCATGGTTTGAAATGTAACAGAACCAAAGAGAGGCTGAATACTGTTTTAGTTCTGGGCAAGTTTTTAGACAGTCAGATAGTCCCAAAGAGATGTATGAGAGCAATTTTTAGCTTCCTTTAGGAATTTGCACATTAACTCTCTGTGCTATCACTTGATTTGATCATTCTAGTTGTACAATTCTTACACAGTATCTGAGTCAGGTATAAAGAAAATGCAACATTATACATCTAACAGTAAATGAACAGACAGAAGAACATATCCTGAAGTTGGAAGGAATGAAGAATATGTTGAGAGATGATTTAACACTTGAGGGTTCGTTCAAGGAAGGAAAGCAGAGACAGTCACTTGGGTCTCCTCACCACCAGCTCCCTATGCATCCAGCAAAATGTGCCTCATATGTTTTCATTATATTCTCACTAAAACAAAAGTTCTGTGGTTAGTGGGGAAGCTCTCTCTATGAGTACTTAATGCAAGCATGAAGACTGGAGTTTGATCAAGAAAGAAGCATGGTTTAGCACCCTTGAAATTCCAGCTTTAAGTCAGGAGAGGCTGTTGAGTTTGGAGCTCACTGCCCAAAGAGTTTTGCCTATGCTGTGAGCTCCTCACCAACAGAAGACCTTGTCTCAAATTGAATGAATCCTTTGATACATCCGTTGGACACAGAGACATGAATGTATGCTCTCACATACAAGCACACATATACTGGGGGGGGGGGAGAGATGTCTCAGCCATTAAAGGCTAGGCTCACAACCAAAAATACAAGCACACATACCACATATGCATGCACATGTACACATACTCACATGCATGCACGTGTGTGTGTGCGCGCACACACACACAGACACACACACACACACACACATACTGTCTCTCTCTCATACACACACATCATTGCTGCATGACAGGTTACTGGAAGCAGAAGGGAGAGCTAGAGTTGTGGTGAACTGCATCATCATACTTCTGCAGTTAAAGTAATATCATAGCTAAGTTTGGCATACTGTTGGTGATGTTTTTATGTATTTTAATTTTGAATAAGTTACTATTTATCATATGAACTCTCTTTATATATTAAGCACTGAAAAACCCTGGCAAGGGTTTGTGACACAGTGACAGAGTAGCAGAGCTAAGGAAGATGCAAACATTTATGGTCATAGTATATGATTAATATGAATAAGGCAAAGATGCTTACAAGAAGAATATGAGTCTTGTTTGTAAGTAGAGTCAGTGGGGTGTGTATGGAATTCTATAGTTAAATTTTCCTCTGTGATATTTAACTGCACTCTAAGCAGTCAGTCAAGGTAGTGAACAGATGGCACACTAGACAGAGTAGAACACTGCGACCCCAGAGGGGACCCTCGACCCGCGGGGATGAAGTGATGAGGGTCGCTACTAATTTGGTGGGTCTTCACGAGCAGATCCGATCTTAAAAAGCAAACTTCAAGAAGTTAAGAGAAACAGGCTCAAGACAACTTTTGTTGATCAAGAGCGTTTATTCTTGGGGGTTAAATAGCTTTTATAGGTAGAGCAACTCAGGGGGCAGTACAAGCATGTCAATCAAGTCTCAACTCAAATATACACCAAATAAAGTAAAGACGAAGCTGTAATTTTCCATCAGTTGCATTCCGCAAATGCTTATCAGCGTAAGCCAGGTACAGGAAATAGGGAGGGGCAAAAAGCATCCAAAGGAACACATTAACCTTTTGCTAACAAAGGCAATTGTTCTATAAGGGTTACTTCCCCCTGGCTAGGCGGGTGGGCTGCCCTGTGTAAATTTAACTTTTGTGGTTAGCTATTTCCTTTGTTTCAAGGGCATGTGTGCCTGCAGTCACGCAGGCAGAAGGCCAAGAAATGGCTGACAGACTCCATTTTGTTCAAAGTTCTTAGCAGTCCCCAACAGAACACATCTATTTATCACGCGGGTCTTCCCACTGCAGAATGACCAGAAGCAATGGTACAAATGCCCTCATAGTCACATTTAAACTTACGAGGTACAGACAAGGAGATGTTCAGTGAGTGCCTGGCAAGCATACATCAGACTCCTGATAAATCTTCTTATGCTTTCCTCATTCCTAAACCTTGCTCAACACTTTCATCAAAGTTCTCCCTTAGTTGGTATTTAGAAGTGTATAATTTCTTGTACATGTAAAAGATTTATATAAATACACTCTTATAGAAAATTTCCATGATCTTTATGAACTCATTCAAACTATCCTCTTATCAAAATTCTTAGCACTAAATATTAAAAGCTTTTAAAGGTTTTTTTATCTAAAACAAGCAATTAGCATACCGTTCTCTACACAGGAAATGCAAGAAAAAATTAAGCCTTTTCCTTTCCTCGTATCCTTCCCTACCTTCAAAAACAGCATTGGGCACTGGAAGCTTAAGTGGTTTACACTCTTACACCAAGTGCAGTGTAAGAATTTGTTTCCATGTGTAACATTTGCTAATGTTCTTTATTCCTCCGGGTAACCAAATAGATTGATTTCCAGTGAATTTTTCTTGTTGACATCTCTGATTTATTTTATTTTATAGGACCCATTTATTTTCCATTATCATAACCTGAAAGCCTAAGTGGTGAAAATGTAAATGTAAGAAAGACCTACAGATGATTAATAAACACCCTCAGGTTGTTGGGTTTTTCATGGTATTGAATTAATTCATTAAACATGCAGAAGAGATGATTAATACTGTTTTTAAAACGTCTGGTTAATAAGGAACTGACTTATGCATCAGTAGCTAATGTGGTTGACACAGAAGTATGAAGCCCACTGTTCAGGTCCTCAGTACCCACATACATGCTGAGTGGGCACGGGACCAAAGAGCAAGCTAGCTAGCCAGACTGTAGCTGTTGGTAAATTTCAGGCTCAATTTGGAGATCTTGCTATATGAATAAAGTAGAGGACAATCAGGGAAGACTCTGAAGTTAGCCTGGGCCTCCACAGGCAGGGACACATTTGTGCAGGTATACCCATTCACACAAGTACATAGTTACACATACACAGAGATGCAAAATTAAAAGTGTAGAGAGTGAAGCAAAGACATGTTGAAGTCTCCATTCAATCCCACCCTCATGATGTTCAGATTTGATATTTGTAAAATGGGGAATAGATTTAATTTAAATGCTCATCATTAGTTTTAATGCATAATTTACTTTTAGTATATATGTGTTTAACATGAAGGTGGTGATTTTATTTTGTGATCATAGATGTAAAATTAGATTGCTATGACTCTATACTTACAGTAGAATATTGTGTTCACTGTCTATGTAGCTTTGAGAGTTGGTATGTGAAAGACTAGAATTTAAGATATGTGTGATATTGATTTAAAAACATGCAAATGCACTTCAGATTCATTTCATAGATGGAAGGTTTTGTGTGTGCATGTGTGCATTCATGCTGTGTTTTCTTTATTTTTAAACCACTAACTTAATCCTAAATTGCCTTTTCATGTTGACATATCAATTATGCCTATTATTTATTTCATTGAAAATACTTCTGAAGACCTTCCATATTTGATTTTCCTGGTCAGTGGTCATATGAAGATACAACATTAGGATCTGTATTCAACTAGCATGGAATCCTATAAATGCTCTGCTTGATTTCTAGTCTTGTTGCCTTTAAAATGAGAAAAAAAATGAACTCTTCAAAGTTAACAGCAGATTTTGTGCAGCTCAAATTTTATCTTCATTACAGCAGCTGGGGAAGGAAGATGCATGTACTTTAGCTGTGCCTATAGAACAAAGAAGTGAAAATGTGACAAATGGTGAAATGGAAGGTATGAACCATCTGTCCTGAATAGGCTTCAGACAGATACACATCTAAATCAAAGTGAATATGTTTGCAAGTAGACAAAGATACTGACCCAACTCTTACATAGTAATTTAAAAGGGAAAAGTGATGATGAGCTTCATGTCTGATCCAGAAGCTATACTATAAAGGGTACTCAAGGTGTTGAAATATCTTCATGGCAGCGAGACATAATAAAGTGTACAAATGACCTGGCAAAAGATGATGACAGAATTGTGAAGTCCACAGCATAACCGAGCTGTCAAAGTAGTTAAAGGCTTGAATGTGAGATGTCTCCCATAGGCTCATGTGTTCCATCACATTCTCCAGCTGTGAAGTGGTCTCTTCATTCAACATTTGTTCTGTTTAGTTTCCTATTGACTTTCATGGCCACCGTATCCCAGAATTGGGTCCATTGATACCATTCATATGACTTTCTATAAAATTTAATGTGAAATAGACTATGAAATAATCTTAAACATGTGATGCTTTCTTGCTAAAAATCACCCTTTCTCTGTGTGATTAATGATTATAAAATATTTGCTGTAGATGAGACTATTAAGACACAAATCCAAATTCCTTGCCTATAGAATCACTCCTGAACTTTCCCTCCACCTGAGACTCCCCCTTATGCTGCGTACATCTGTCCTCTTTTCCTGAATTGTCCTCTTATTCTCCTGACTTACCCTTCCTCCTACCCTCCTTGCTATTCTTCATGTTTGAGTATTATAAACAAGGTCTTTCCATACAATATTTGTGTCTTGTAAATTAACCTCTTTTACCTTCTTAAATTCCTAGTACTTTAGAAGGTGGGCATTGAAATTAGATTCCTGGGTTAATTATGTCAGTACAGAGCAAGCGAAACGCACAGTGAGCTTTGTTATATCAGTGAGTTTAATTTGTTTCAGCCACATTTTGACTGCTCTTTTACATAATGAGCAGAGTGTAGTCACCAACATTCTAGATTTGTCTGTTCATTTATTGACAGTTCACATTATCTGAATGAACACTGGCACTTTTGAGTCAGGAGTATTCTGGAAACATTCCCTGTGTCCAGCATGCATCATGCATTTTGAACTTTCATCTAAATGAAATTGTCTTCTGTTATTTGTGGGTATTCTACTAACAGTCTTTCTTGAACCACATTATATCCATCTATATCTAGTGCATATGTGACTACAATACAAGTAAAAATTTGGTAACTAAGTAACTAAACGCCACTTATCATATGTTAACATTCAGAACTCAACTGAACTCTCTACCTTTTCACTGTCAAATGTCTCTCTTTTATTTAAGATTCCAAGCTGGTGGTGACTCTTTCTCACCAACTCATGTACAGTAATTCTTGTCTCCATCTGTTTCTACTACCTTTCTTGTTTTCACACTTGCCAATTTGTTTGCATTTCAAATAATAATGTACAGTAGGAAAACAATGTTATAAAGGTCCTCCAAAATAGAAATGACTGTTTTGCTAGAAATGCATAGCTGTTCAGTGAAGGCATCCCATAGCTGATCAATGAAGAAATCCCATCACTGGTCAATGAAGACCCCCCCCATAGCTGATTTTTCTTTAATAGACATAAACAAGGATGTCGGGAATGCAGCAATGGGGACAATAACTTTCTGGGTTTATTTATGTTCACAAAAGATGGCTAAATATAACTGTCTATTAATATTTTACTTTCTGAAAACATTATGAATATATCCTTGCGATTCAGAAAATGTGCATTATTCATATGCGTTTATGATGCACAGCATGAGTTTGAATAATTCAATGGTGTTTTAAAACTTTGTACCTAAGTTTATTCATTTATGTTGAGCTTGCAAATTTGTTGATGAATCTTTAAAAATAATAAAATTATATGAAACTTACAGAATGTAGTGTCTTTCCAAGGGATATAGTAAAATTTTGTTTGGTTAAAAGCGTCTCATAAATATTAAATCTTCTAAAGATTAAGTGCCCTTGAAAGCATTACTTGTGTAAATTAAAGTCCAACATTTCTTATAACTGTTTAAATATTTCCATTTGTTTCTACATAAGCTTTGAACTGACATTGTTTCATAGTTAATGTTACATAAACACATGAATTTATCGACAGTTCTATGCAAAGAGGTAACCCTAGAAGAAGAACAAAGAAGACATAATGCCCATGGGGATGTTCAGTCATTGGTATGTACATATTTAAACTGATGCTAGTCATTTGATAGTGTTTTGTTTTGTTCAACAAGAGAGCATAGGTCAACAAAATTACACGTTGGAATACCATATAAAATTACTGGTCATAATTTTGTATTTAATTTTAAATAATTTTCCACCTTATATTTCTTTGAATACTCTGAATGTCTCCATGTATTAAGAACTGAACATCATCTTCATCTTGTTTCCAAATATCTTATGATAGCTACCAGGTAGAAAGTCACCAACGTACTTGCTAATCAAAATGCAGTCTCATGAGTAAGCTCTAAAATCAGCCTCTTACTTTCTACATATCTTCTTCTTCTGTCAAAGCATTGTCTATTCTTGAAATGACTCTAATTAGTTGACACTCTCATCATTTGTTCTAGTCAAAGTTAGTTTCAATTTGTGAATTGTAGAATGTTCCTCATCTTGAGATAGGGCCATTAATTTTTTTATTGTTACATTCTTTCCTGTTGGTAACTTACATTTGTTTTATTGAATAGGATCAGTTTACTCAACATTCTCATTAAATAGATGACATTTTTGATTAGATGTATGAAGGCACCATCAAACGATTCTCAACAAAAAGGACTCTTTGGGTTTTGCTCACATGCATCAAATATTTGTTAAATACACAGAACAGACTTTGTCCATGGGCTCATCAAAGTCTGTGTTGTGAACAGAGACCATGGTGAAATGTCCATTCCATATTATCCACGTAAAAATCAGATTCTACAACTATGAAGTTGGGGTACTAGTGATTCGTATTTAGTTTAGATATTTTATATGATGTTACACATTTTACGGATCATTACAAAAATTACAAATTACAAATTTAGTACTAAGATATTGCAATTAATTTACTGTAAATACGTAAAGTGACACCCCCCCCCTTATTTTTTTTTGTTTTTCGAGACAAGGTTTCTCTGTGGCTTTGGAGGCTGTCCTGGAACTCACTCTGTAGACCAGGCTGGCCTGGAACTCACAGAGATCCGCCTGCCTCTGCCCGACACACCCTTTTTTAATATGGTCATTATAATAGTACATTACCCTGAATCTTCAGAAATAATTAGTGGAATGCTTCCCCAACTGCATCATTTTATAGATGCTTAATTATACATAAGAATTTCACATATGGAATGGTGATTGTAATTTGAAAAAACAACAAATGAACTTTGGCATTCATTTTTATAAGTTAAATATTATTTCAAATTTCATGTAAAAATTTTGGCAAATAATGTTAAGCATACATTTACTTATCATTTTCCTGATAACTATTCTGATTTCTCTTAAAATGCTTCAGATGGCCAGGCGCTGATGTTGCACACCTTTAATCCCAGCACTCGAGGCGGGTGGATCTCTGTGAGTTCGAGACCAAGCCTGGTCTACCGAGCGAGTTCCAGGACAGGCTCCAAAACAATACAGAGAAACCCTGTCTCGAAAAAAACAAAACAAAACAAAACAAAAAAGCTTCAGATGTTTGGTTTTAATTTTCAGTTGCCATATCAATTCAAAGGTTAGACTTGATTTAGAAAACACACCAGAGTGTCTCAGCTCAAATGGTATATGTTCTATGCATTCTACCTATTTTTCAATCTCAGTCCTTCTGAATGAGATATTCAGATATAAGAAAAGCATATTTTGTTCAACTCTTTTCCACAGAAGAATGTGATTCATTTAGCTGTGACTACAGATCACAGAATAGAAAATAAGGCAGCTACAGAAATGAAAGGTAAGATCTGAAGCTTATATGTAGCCCTTGAAAGAAATAGTCAAGTGAATCAGGAGGATGTGTATATTCCACTAACTAAAGATTTTATCGGTTTCTCCTGTAGGAAGTTAAATGCTAACAGGGTTGGTATCTAACCCAGTTCCTGCAAAAGATGAAATAGAGTGTGCATTAAAGTAGCTGAATTACTCACTAGATTGTAGGGTATTGTAACATCTGAGGAGTAGTAAGGCATAATAAGCTGCAGAAAGACAGGGAAATGACAAGACATGCAGAGAAATCAGAAAAGGTTTGTACAGAGGAAAAATGATGGAACGCTTTAGAAAATGAAATACAAAGTACTGTAAATGTAGGTGTTTAATCACGCCAAATGAGCAGAAGCACTAATTTGCATTCCTCTTTTCCTCTCCACTGTTGGAAAGACACTGAACGTGGTACTACTTCAATGCACAATTCCATTTGATTTTTACAAGGTGACTAGAAACTTAGCTGATGACTCCTATGTGAATAAATATTAATGTACAATGCTGGTTGTATCTCAAGATAGTATTTTATAGGTCAGGATAAAATAACCTGAACCAAACTAGTACTTCTCTAAGTGATACAAAACAAACAGATAAACATATATGTGTTATATAACTACATAATTAAAACCATCTTTTATGGAATCAAATCTTCATCTAAAAATTTAGGGCAATTTATTCCATTCATAAATAATATAAAAATTCAATGCTGTTTCTCTGAGGAGGCGGCTCTCTCTCTCTCTCTCTCTCTCTCTCTCTCTCTCTCTCTCTCTCTCTCTTCCCTCTCTCTTCCTTTACTCCCTTCCCTCAATAAACTTCCTACATAAAAATTCAAATTTTATTTGAATATGTTTAAACATCTGAATCAACATTTTCACTTGATCTACAATACAATAATATTTTTCTTTAATTGAATATGTGTGTTTATCAGCAATACCAGACAGAGTCATGACATCAACAGAAGAACAAGTAAGATAAGAGAAAAGAGAAAGACTGGAGTCACTGGTACGTAAACATCAAATTGCAGGTTGTTATTCAATACTGTGGGAATTTTTATTGTTGTCTGACAATGTAGCTAAGGGAAATAAAAGTACATGTCATATAACACTATTATAGATGTGTATATTAGTCACAATTTGGTATTTAATTTTAAAATATTTTAACTCATTATGATTTTAAAAATATTTTGAAAACTTGAACAAATTCAGAGAAAAAGTTAATCATTCCTTCCATTGCAAATAACTTCCTGAAGATTTCCCAAGTCTTTCCAGTGCATAAACACTATATTTTAAGTGATGTAACTTTAGATTACTGATTGCACATAACTATGTATGTATTAAGCACAGAATAACCAAGGTGAATGACCATGACACTGCAACAAGAAGGTAAAGCTAGTAAGATGCAAACACATATGAGTCATAAACACAGTTCAAGTTTTACAGAAGAACATTGAAGGAGTTTGTGGTTCCAATCAGTGACTATGCAGGTGGAATTCTGTAAGTGGAGTTAATATTGTGTGTGATATTCAGCTGTGCTCCAGGGACTGTATCTGCCATGGTAATGAAACAGAGGGCAGACATATTAAGTAGAGAGTAGAGTAGAACACATCTGTTCATTCTTTGGTTCTTTTGTTGTGGAATAATCAAGCAGCAGGGCATGGATAAATGTTATCATAGTCAATGTTATACTTGTAAGGTAGGCAAGAATGTAAAAGGGAGTGCCTGGCAGATTTCAAACACTGTATACATATTCTTACCCCCACCTCTTGTTTTTCAGTGAATGCCATTTCATTTTTGTTTGACTCTGTGCTGTTCATTCTTTCAGCAAATATTTTATTAGTCTTTTGAGAACTAGGTATAATGTAATTTGACCATATTCCTCCTACTCCCAACCCCTCCAAGAACAAACCCCCTCACTACCCACCAACTTTGTGTCCTCGTTTTGTTTTGTTTTTTTATAACTCAACTATTAAAGTTGGTGCTGCCCTTATTCTGCTGGATATATGGCTTTCCCCCCAGAGCATGACTGTCCTAACAGGGATCATACCCTTAAAAACTTATTTTCTCTCTTCTAGAAACTATAAATTGCCAATAACTCCTTAGCTAGGAGTGGGACTGTATCAACCATCGGTCCCATGCCATGTTGGGATTTTATCTGCTTTGTGGTTGTACAGGTCTTGGGCAGGCTGTCTCAACTACTGAGAATTCATATGTGTGAATGCCCTCATTTGTCCAGAAAACACTGCTTCCTTGTAGTCACTCATGGATCTTACAATCTTTCCAACCCCTTTTTCCCTTCTTTTTTTTATTTAAGTTAGAAACAAGCTTGCTTCACATGTCAATCCCAGCTCCCTCTCCCTCTCCTCCTCCCCCGCCTCCCCCAACCTGGCCCCCCAGACTCCCACTCAATCTCCACGCTGATTTGCAGGGAGGGTGAGGCCCTCTATGGAGGATCTCCAGAGTCTGTCATTTCATCCAGGGCAGGGCCTAGGCCTCCCTGCAAGAGTCCAGGCTGAGAGAGCATCCCTCATTGTGGGATGGGTAGCCAAAGTCCATGTGTATGCCAGGGATAAATACTACCCAAGGCCCCATAGATTACCTAGGCCTCCTCACTGACACCCACATTCAAGGGGTCTGGATCAGTCCAGTCCCATGCTAGCCTCCCAGCCATTAATCTGGGGTTCAAGAGCTCCCCCTTGTTCAGGTCAACTGTTTCTGTGGATGAAACCAATCAAATCTTAACCGCCTTGCTCATCAATTCTCCCTTTCCATCACTGGATTCCAGGAGTTAAGTTCAGTGTTTAGCTGTGGGTGTATGCCTCTGCTTCCATAAGAAGGTTCTGTTTCCCAGAGAAGATTTTATTTTTGTGTGAATTGTGTATGTAATTCACCACATCCATGCAGTACTCACAGAAATCAGAAGAGGGCGTAATATTCCATCTGGAACTGGAGTTACAGAGGTTGTGATCCCCAGTGCTGGTGCTTGGGCCTTCTACAAAAGCTTCTGGTGCTGAGCTATCTCTCCAGTCCATCGAATATGTGCTCTTATCATGATAATTATTACAATGAAAGTCACTAAAAAGTTCTTGTACATGAAATAAGTTAATATTAACATGTTGTCCATACAGAAAATATGAGAGCCAATTAAACTTCAAAGCCTTCTCTCGCCATGATACCTACTACTCTATAAAAATATTCCTGCTGGTCGTGCAAGTTTGATTTTCCTAGTTCAAGTTTTATTTTTGACATACAGAAGCCAAACATAGAACTGATTGAGTTAATCAATAGTAGGTCCTCTATTCAAATGATGTAGAATCCAGTAAATGCTTCCTTGAACATCTAGCTTCATTACTTTTAAAATGGGGAGTTCTCATCTCTTAGAAGTAACAAGAGGTTTTATGCAACTCATTTTTAAATTGTTTTTCCAGGCTATTTCTGATTCTCTACCACAGAGGAACAATGTGGGTCATTTAGCTCCAAGTGAACAGCAAAGAAAGGAAAATGTGACAAATGATGAAAAGGAAGGTATGAGCTAAAGTTTAACAGCAGCCTTTGATACAGTGTTTATATAAAGCAGGAGGGCTAGTGTATTCTAGCAGATAAAACTACTTACCTATTTCTTATATTGTAACTTAAAGGCAAAGTAGGCCAATGAGAATGATATCTAATGCAGGTACCTAACCAACTGAATGAGCTACTGAAGTGACTGAATTGGTAAATAAACCATTCAGTTCTATAATATCTGCAGAATAGTAGACATACTAAGGTGCAGCAAAGACACAGAGGTAAATGGTCAGAATGTTATTGAATACAGGGAATATTGGACACCAAGGAAATAGTGTGTTGTGGTTTGAGCATGGATAGCCTACATAAGTGTAAGTATATGATCTGATTGGCATTAGGCAGAGACCCTGTCTTGAATGCAACCTGAACATTCATGTTTCCTTGTCAAGATGGAATATAACCCCTTAAACTGAAAGCCAGAATACATAGTTCTTCCTTCCTTTAGTTGCCCTTTATCAGTTACTTTTTATTCCAGCAATGAGAAAACTAACTCATACACAAAATTGGGACAGAGAAGCAGGGACATTTTCTAGCATCAATCTTTCTGTGCAGTTATTTGGCGTTTAGAATAGGTTTGGAAGAGGAATGTAGAAAACCTTAAAAGTTTGGACTAGCCATGCTCCAAGTCTTCATATGAATACTGGATGATCATAAGGCCTAGAGAAATATAGATCCTGTATGCCCCAGCTCATATTTCAAAAATGAGAAACGATTCCATAGAGACCTGGACTACTGGCCATTCAGGTTATATTCTGGCAAAGGCTCAGACTGATTTTTGCCCTTGTCTTTGGAAATCTAATGATTCTGAATTTAACAGCAATGGGGTTAGCTAGGGTGCTTGGCAGATGATATCGAAAATCCGGCTAATATTCTTATGACATCATTATTGCCAATCTTATCAAAGTCTATGGTGAAAAAGATTGGCAAATTGGAAAGGAGGAGGATGTTTAAATGTGCATTTTTTTGAGGAAAAGCATTCCAACAAGTTTAATGTTCCAGCCAAATTACATACTAAACTCAGTCCTATAATTGTTAGTGTCAATAGGACTGCTGCCCTAAAGTCAACCTATCAAAGCTCCAATTTGTGAAAATACAAATTGTTTTGAAAGAGAGCCTTAACTCAGGATGCTATAGATTTTAATTCCTTGACGGTGTCTCCGCAGGGACAGGACATAGAGGTTGCTCCATGTGGTACTAGGGGACCAGGTTCTATCCAGAGTTGACAGGAGAACTTGGCAGCAGAGGTTATTAGTTTACATATTAACTTTGCAGTTATGAAATATGTAATATGAGCTGAGTGGGCAACAGAGTTTTTCACCATGGTTCCATAAAGCCACTGAGGAATTGAGGGCAAGCCATTTGTGAAAAGCAAAGAGTCCATGCACGGTGATCAGGAATAGCCATTGTGTGAAACCTAAGAGGATGAAGCCTAAGTTTCAGTTGAGACTCCAGAATGTTGGAGATGCCAGAACTGTTAGACATCTGCTAATGAAAACTGAGTGCATGGAGTTCAGTCAGGCAGAGAGGTAAATGCATACTGCAGGCTCCAGATCTTATCTAAGCCCCAAGGAGCCCAGAAGAATCTATCCTGATCCCTACAAGCTCAACACAGCGCTGCCGGATTTAATGTTTTTTTCTTTTGAATTTTAACTATGCTTTGATTTGAGCATTGTTGGGGATTTCTGGGGGTCCCCTGGGCCAAGGTCAGAGAGGGTAGAGTGCTCTGTTTGCCAGTCTTTCAGTCTCCCCCAAACCCGGAGACAATCAGACTCAACAGGAAGTCAAGTCAAGCAAGATTTTGTTTATTGTTTAACAGCAAAACCCTCTTAAAATAAAAAACCACAGGGCAGGCAAAGCATTACCCAATAATTTTGAAGGTATTCCTATTATGTATCTAGTGTCCTGTCCTTTCTTGGGCAGGGTCTGCTAGCGTGATGACATCATCTGGTGTGAGTTTGGGCCGTCAACTGTTTTTCTTAGTAAACACTTGCAGCCTCACCTCCGTGGCTTCCTCCCAGTTATAAGATGTTATAACAGCTCTGATCTTCAGCTTGGGCCACTCCCCCTCCTGGTGGAACATGATCTGTGCTCCTCCACAGAGTATTCCCTGGGACGCTCTAGCCCCGCCCCCTCCTCGAGAAAGGGCGCATTCACCCTGTGTCATTTATGTGTTGCAGATATGCCAGTTGTGTTTCTGATTGTACAGTGGCTCACTTTGGTGATCGCACTGAGTCTCAGAAGAGACTTTGGGCTTTTGAGCCAGCCGTGTTGGAACTGATAATGACACCGAGGAGTTCAGGATGAAGTGTGCTCTGCAGGCTTCTGTGAACTGTCACTCTGGGTGGGCTATTTGGGACAACTGTCCACCCATTAGAAGGATGCTCACCAGCTGTGGCAGACCATGATGTCTGTTCATCCTAGCCGTGCTTGCTGTTTACACCCGCTTCTTCCCTGAGGATCCAAAGTAGCCAGTCTGCATCCTGCTCCCTCTTCAGTCCATGTGGAGCATGGTAGAATGTGCGCCTTCAAAATAACTCAGAAGAAACCCTTTCTTCGTCAAGTTGTTTCCTGCCAGGGATATTGTTATGGCAATAAAATCATAACTAATGGAGAGTATAATGCACTTGAGACTGTAAAACTAATAAAAGTCTTTAGGAAGACAGACAAATTGCTGTGTGGAAAGGGAAAACAACTAGTGTTTAACCATTTAAAGGAAGTACAAACACCACAGCATAGTGGTGTATGTCTTTAATCCTGGGACGCAGAGCGCAGAAATGTGAATTCATGATCATTCTGAGCTATATAATGAGCTCCAAGTCAGCCATGGCCAAATAGTGAGACCCTGCATTTTTAAAAAAATGCCTTTACAAATAAGTGTGTCCTTTTCTCTTTCTTACTTTTGGGTAGGCACTAAGCATTGTGCTATTATACCATGCAGACCTATGTTTGATTTATGTAACATGGATAGAAATATAGGTGTTAAGTCATACATGAAATGAAATTAATGTCTCAAAATGGGCCACTTCTGAGTATAAAGTCATATAGGCCTGGAAGGGAATAGAGTCATGGCAGATTCTCATATTGATGACTCTCCCTTTGGGGACAATGACAGAATCCAGACTGTAGATCCGAAATTCTGGGATTCTGTGCTTGTCTTTTGTTTAACCAACAGTACCCTGAAAAGTAGTATGAAACTACCTACACTAGATGAATTTGATGACAGTTTGTGATATTTCAGAACCAAATGAAGAATAGATACTGGCTCCTGGCCATAAGGATCAAGAACTTTTCAAGGAGCTGAATTTTTTAAAGTAGTTTCCCATTTGAATAAAGATACAATGCTCTGCTTATTGAACAGATCCACATTTCTACTTGTATATATTTAGATACTAGTCATAGAGAGGAATATTGTATGCAATAAAATAATATCAAATGAAAATAATGACTGCAGACCTAGTGATGATTTATTTAAAGTGAGTCATAAAAAGCAGTATATAGTCAGCTAGCATATAATTTGAATTCATGTTGAAAAAATTTGAGTGATTTACCTTGTATTCAAACCAGTTGGTTGTTTCAGCTTCATAGACTTTGGGAAGTAGGAGGCTGTACTAGAATTATGACAACCAACTTTACCCCATTCATCTCCATAATTCTCAACCTTAAATTTACATCATTAGAATGCTGTGTTTTCAGGAATTGTTCGCATTTTTACAAAAACAATGTTTGTTTTAATATATCTGAATTTGGACAGTCATTCCTGAAAATGCAAATATGAATTAAAATGTTATGTGAAACCCATGTGTTATATCAGAGAAAGACATTACAGTATTTATTTTGTAATAATGTGACTAATGGCAACATTAACAGTTGACCATGAGAATTTGGAAAAAGTGAATGTTTCATAGAGTGTGCTTTTACTGTATATGTGATATTCAAGTTCAGTAGTCATCATATATTCTCTGTGATGTCATTCTCATCATACCTTTGTGTTTATTAAACTTAATGGCAAGGACAATAACATGGAAACATTTGGGTTTATAATAGGGTGGGCTTCCTGCATGGTTTCAGTAAATGTATGTCTTCAGATTGTTTCCATCAACTTGCATAGAAGCAATAAACTGACAGACTCCCAGTTTGTTGTCTGTCTAAGGACACATTTCTCTGCACCACTCAACACATCAAAGTGGTAATGGTGCCTTTACTCATTGTATTTTGTTTAGTAAACTCATCATCTGTTTCTAGAAACCATGCCTAAAAGTTTAATTAAGATTGTGTCCTGAGCTGGGCAGTGGTGGTGCACACCTTTGATCACTCAGGAGGCAGAGGCAGGCAGAACTCTGTAAGTTCAAGGCCAGCCTGGTTTACAGAGAGATTCCAGGACAGCCAGAATGATTACACAGAGAAACTCTGTCTTGGGGAAAAAAAGGGAAAAGAAGAGTTTGCCCTGAATTTTCTTACTAGGATTTCTGTCATTTTTCTTTCCTAGCCTGAGAACACTGAAGGTGCTAAGAACAGACATGTTGGATGGTCCAAATCTAAGCAGTATATAATTTCCCAGGTTAACCACTAGAACTCCATTTCCTAGTAGATATTGGTGAAATCCTGCTTTGTTTCTTTATATGAAATTTATCATATCCTCTTTTCTAATATTTCAAAAGGAATTCCCTGTTCAGTTGAAGGTAACATTTTTTAGATTGCTGCTTCTATGATTAACTCCATGACCTATGAAATAAAGATTGATCATCACATTTTTTGTCAATAACCCTAAAACCCATTATTGAAATAGAAAATTCATATCTAAAGCAAGCATTAGAAAAGATGACTGGAAGAACATGCCAGCCAGGTAATTTGGGCTAACAATAACTAAGGAAAGAAGTGGTAAACATTCACCATGTGCTTATTCCTCATTCTTTGGTCCCTCAAATCCCAGACAAGACCTTGATAATTAATAACTCACATGTTCTTGTTGGTAAAAGTATTCAAAAGACAAGGTTAACAAACTACTGAGAAAAAGTATGTAAAATTTAAACCTTGTCTTAGAGAGTCCTACCTGTGTTTCTCTGTTCCCTACACTTGGGAAGCTCTGGAACTCTGAGGGATTCCCACTGGCTAGTTAACAAAGAGTGAGGCTTTCCCAAAGTTTATAAATAGTCATTGAGGAAGTGGATACCATTGAACATGCCCATGTTTCTTGAGATCTATTGTCTCTGCAAGCTGTATTTTTGTTTTGTTTAGTTTTGTTTTTGTTTTTCGAGACGGGGTTTCTCTGTATTGTTTTGGAGGCTGTCGGTTCAGCCCGGCCTCGAACTCATAGAGATCCTCCTGCCTCTGCCTCCCAAGTGCTGGGATTAAAGACGTGCGCCACCACCGCCCGGCGCAAGCTGTATTTTGTTTCAACATTATGAACAGGAACATGCAATGTCTGTGTTTAATGAACAGTTGTTAACTCCTCAGACTGCCTTGTAATTCTCCAATAGCTCCTTCCACTGGAGAAAGGTGACATTCTAAACAAAGAGCCTAAGTGTGTTATATAGGACAGAATCTGTGAGACAGGGAACTGAGCACATTTGGTGAGATTTAGCACACTGTACCTAATTTCACATGCTTTTTCAACTGATTAGCAGTGTGGAGTCTTTCAGGGTTCCAAGTTTATACATTGACAAACTTAGTAACACCTCAGTTTAAACTGCCAATTTGATGGCTGAGTACTTCTGGAAGCCTGTACCAATTTACTTTCAATTATTGTCGCAAAATTTACACTGTGACATATAGGTATATTCTGCTAACATTTCTCTTCTACCACATCACATCAATTACAGAATGATCACAAGATACTTTAAACTATTAATCTTTATGTATTTATAAATTATTTACAATGCTTTAGAAACTTGAATTTGGCCTCTCATACGTTAATTGTTCATCTGTCTTAGGTTGTTTGTTTTTGTAATCCCACACAGGTATCAACTCTCCTCTCTAACTCACATGTAAAATAACCATTCTCTCCATCTGTGTCTGTTCTCTTTCTCATCTTCCCATTTTCACCATTCTATGCAACCAACCTCACTGTTGTGGCTCAGTCCAGACTTACTTGATGGAAATCCATCCCTGATTTCTCTTATTGACTGGATAAAAACCTGGCCTCTAGAATTTAGTGAAATGTTAATAAACAATTCCTAGGTGAAACTTGACTTTTTAAATACAAAGATAGTATAAGAGCATGTCTCCATGGTGGGGAGCGGGGCCTAGGCCCTGTTCCAAATGATATGACAGACTTTGGAGAGTCCCCCATGGAAGGCTTCAGCCTCGCTGGGGAGCAGAAAGGGATGGGATAGGGGGTTAGTAGGGGGCAGGGGAGGAGAGGAGGGAGAGGGAACTGGGATTGACATGTAAAACAAGCTTGTTTCTAATTTAATTTTTTAAAAAAGAGCGTCTCTCTAATTCATTAGCTACACTGTGAAATAATTAGTTAAAATATTAATGTTCAGAAGGGATGCCGATAAGGACTCCAAATAGAGTTGCCTATAGTCCTAGAAAAACATATCCAAAGATGGAGATGTCCCATAGCTGACAGAGTCTTCACAAGGAAAATAAGGATGCCAGAAAAGAGATATATAACTTTTTGGATATATTTGTATTCACATATTGTAATGTGTTGTTTTCCCGCCAGCCGCTTAGGCCCTGCCAAGTTGTCTGAGCCCCCTAATAACACACAGGACACTATATTATGAAGCTGTTGGCCGTTTGCTATGGTTTCTAATCAACTAGCTATAGCTTAATTATTTACCCATAATTACTAATATATATTTTTATAAGGTCTTATCTTACCAAAAACCCTGACTTGCATCCTCTTCCTGGGAAGATCATATGGCAACTACTCTCCTCACTACATTTCCCAGAATCCTACTAGACTCCTAGTCCTACCTATCTTGCTTCCCTATTGCCCAACAGTGCTTTATTCAACAATGTCCAGTAAGTCAACACATACAGAAATCACTGGGGCCTTGGGTAGTAGATCAGTGTTTGCCATGGTTAGGAATGATCTTTGGGAGCCCATTCCAAATAAAGGGATGCTTTCTCAGCTTGGACACATGGGGAAGGGCCTAGTTCCTGCCCTGAATGAAATGACAGACTTTAGAGATTTCCCCAAGGAGGGCCTCACCCTCCCTGGGGAATGATGTGGGGATGGGTGGGGGGCTGGGGGCCTGGTGGAGGGACAAGGGAGGAGGGGTGGGAGAGGGAGCTGAGATTGACATGTGAAGCATTCATGTTTCTAATTTAAACATTACAAAAAAAAGACATCATATTCACACAATGACATCCCGCATCAACATGTGATGGAAAAAATTGACAGAAGTTATAATATTGTACTGTGTGAATGTGAATACTTCAGTGGTGTTTTACAAGTTCATGTCTCAGTGTTTCTTCTGTGTTAAATTTACTAATTTTTAGGTGATTATATGGAATGCTTCAATTCTCTGAACCTGGCACATTCTCATGTCTGTCCCAAGGGATAATATTTAAGTCTTACAAGATCACAAGTATCTCACAAAATACTAAAGCTAAAGCTTGAGATTTAGAGTACTTGAAAGGGTTTTGGGGAAAAATAAATCTTAAAATTTTAATTTAATCATGTCTAAACTTTTCTATTTATCTTTATGTGGTTCTTTGTCAATATGATTCATTGCATTGCAGTTAAAATTGATTAAGTATCTTTATTTCTCGTCAGCTACAAATGAGGAAATGGCATCAGCAGAAGAGCCTAGGAAGAGTGACAAAAACGAAAAGTTCTGTCCTTGGTATGTAAATTTCAATTGAAGACGTTAATCTGATACTGTGTTATTTTTTAGCTAGAAACCATAAGACAGTAAAATTACATGTGCAATTTTCTTATAAAGTAATTGGTCGCAATAATTTAATTTTGAAAGTATAATTGTATAAATTGTATTGATAAGACTTGTTTTACATTTGGTGATTTAATACCACACTATATATTTTATTTAGCATTTCTTTTTTTTTTTTTTTTTTTGGTTTTACGAGACAGGGTTTCTCTGTATTGTTTTGGAGGCTGTCAGTCCATCCTGGCCTCGAACTCACAGAGATCTGCCTGCCTCTGCCTCCCGAGTGCTGGGATTAAAGGTGTGCGCCACCACTGCCCGGCTTTATTTAGCATTTCTATGACAATAATACGGTATTGTTGCTGTCTTACCATCAGCATACAAAGTGAGAAACATACTTTTACTAATTTTTGTGACAGTAATACTAGACTTCTATGAGTCTTTCTACATGGTTAACAAAATGACCCATTGATGTTTTATTAAATTGTAAGTTCTTTGACTGTAGATTAGAGTTTAACATATATGGTGTGGTGATTTTAATTTGACAAACTACAAACTAATTTTGTCATACATTTGTGTATTGTGTGTATACAGTATGTATTTTTATTTTTATACTAGTAACAAATAATCTTAAATGTATCATTTTGCCATATTTTTGACAACTACTCATATCTATGGTGGCCTTCATGTTAATTTATACCATCAACAGCCATGTGAATAAAAAAGTTAGAATGCAATTAGATATCATGTCTAAAGTTTTTACTCAAAGTGTGGACTCTGATGAAGTGCTTCCCTGCTTTGCAATGTAGAACTCTGATCATCCTAGAATAGAGAGGATTTTCAACTCAGTTTTAACATTAAAATTTCAGATTGTCTCTGCATCTCCTTCAACAAAAGATCAGGGTCACTTAGCTGAAACTGTGGATCAAAGAGAAGATAATACTCATCTAGAAATGAATGGTAAAATATTTATTTTATGTGTAGCTCTTTGAAGGAATACTTACATAAATCAAAACAATACCACGGGATAAAGCTATTTGTGTAGATCTGTCATACAGTAGATTAAGTGGCTATACGAATGATGTCTAATACATATTAGGCAAATGTGCAATAGAATGTATCACTGAAGCAGTCAAACTGCTCAATAAATTACAATGTTGGGGTATTGGAAAAGTAGTAAGGCCTTACATAGCATAAGGAAGACGGGAATGATGGATGCGAAAATTATCTAGTACCAGGAAAAAAAATCAAACAAGTAATAAGTGTTGTTTGATTCTATTAAAATAATGAAATTCTTTAGAAAATGAAGATAGGCTACTATAAAATTCAGAGAAGATAATTGATCTTTCAATATGCAGTGTTGTCAGGAAAGTGGATGCCCATGTTTCTCACTGTTTTTTCTTCTGTGCTTTGGGGAAGAAATTAAGAATTGCAATATCCCATCTGTTGACCAATGTGATCAGTCATACGTGAACATTAATTAGTGTCCAACAGGGATTATTTTTCAGGAGAGTATCATATAGGTCAAAGTAAGGGAACTGGAAAAGAGAAAGCCACAGGGCAAATAGTTAAGTACACCATGGCTACATTAAAAAAAAACTTAGTAATTTATTATTTTTCCTGCCACTTAATGTTACAAATATGATGAAAAGGACTAGATTTGAAAGGGGGAAAATAAATAAATAAAATTGAGAACATGAGCTTTAAGGAGAAATACTAGAATCGAAGAAAGTTAAATTGGGATACCATTGTTTATGAGATCACATATTGACCATAGAGACTCAAAGTTGATTATCATATGAAGAGGACCATAGTATAATTCATATTATGATTTACCAGTTCCTGGTTTCTGGATTTTTCCTTTGATGGTCAAGAGGTTTCTATTAAGCCAAGCATATATACTGTGCGGGGCGGTTGTCAGAGATCTCTCTAAAAGACCAATTATATAACTTGAAGCACAACAGAGCCAAAGGAATAACTATTGATTTAGATTCAGGGTTGTTTCCAGAGGTGTCTTAGAGTTTCTATTGCTTTAAAGAGACACTATGACCATGGCAAGTCTTAAAAAGGAAAATCATTTAATGGAGTAGTTTACACTTTCAGAGGTTTAGTCCATTACCATCATGTTACAACATAGTAGCGTGCAGGCAGACATGGTGCTGGAGAGGGAGCTGAGAGTTCTACATCATGATCTGCAGGCAACAGGAAGTGATCTGGGACACTGGGCATGGTTTGAGCATCTATGAGACCTCAAAGCCACCCCCACAGTGACACACTTCCTCTGATAAGGACATACCTATTGCAACAAAACCATACCTCTAATAGCGCCACACTGTATGAGCTTATGGGGGGGGGGCAATTACATTCAAACTACCGTAAGGGGGAATAAAAGCTGCAATGAAATGAAGAGCAAAAAAAAAAAAAGCTTTTTAGTTTTTTGATACAGGATTTCTCTGTGGGCAAAAATAATGTTTTTGGAGTTTGCATGTCAATACATGGGAAGATGTAGGCAATCAATATAAGACACCCAGATGATGTCCAGTTATCTAGTCTATTTGTTTCCACATTGCACACACACATACAATGCCCATGCTTTACGAATGTGCTTTTAATTCCCAGACCTCCTGATCTTCATCTGGATCTCCTGACACACAAGAAGGGGAGATCTGAGATGAATGATCTAATAGTGATGTGACACAAGAAACTAAGCTTCCCATTTGGTGAAGCTGAACACGTGACTTCTCAACTCATTGCATACAGCTTTGTGAGTAATGGTTGGAGGCTAGTCTTCCTGGGCCCCACATGTTATACATTTATTCATTTAGTAACAACTCAGTTAGTGCTAATGGAACACTGACAGTTTTCAGTCCTGAATATTTCTGGAAGCAGACTTGAATTTTAAGCCAGAATCTTGTTTTAACTTTTGTCATAAATGAACCCATCTACTGATTATTATGCATATCCTGCTACTATTCCTTCTTCCACTGCATGCTTTGTATATGTATGTATAACCCTGGGCAATTTTGAGCATATTAGTCTCTGGTCCCAGATCCATCCCATTCCCCACCCACCCAGTTTTGAATTGTTTTTTAAAACCTATCAAAAGACCAATTTATGCTGCCTGGTCACTCTTTAGACATGACTTTCCACAGGAGCATGGTCAACTCATCACTATATTTCAGATAATTTTACTTAAATGTATTCATTTATCAGCAGAACCCAGGAAAGAAGTGGCATCAAGAGAGGAACAGAGAAAACATGATGGCCAAGAAGAAGTTCAGTCCTTGGTATGTTAAATATTTTACTTGATGATTCTCATTCTTTGTTATTTTCTTTTGAATACTCAGGAAAGTCTATTTTGATTTGAATTCTTTATGACACCATGAAGTTTATAGACACTGAGGTTTAAGTAACTTTCAGAAAGATACTTGGTAACAGAACTAAGATGCTATTTAATTTTAAAATATGAGGACACTAGGAATATTCAAAGAATCATACAGAGCTAAAATATTTTTATTTAAATACCAAATTGTGACTACTTATTAGTGTTTTGTGTATGCAATAATGTCATTTTTAAATTATCAACATAAATAATCTTCAACATTTCTTTATTAGTTGCCATGTGTTGGCAATCACTTTTCTCTTAAAATGTTTCTTCTGGTTTTCTATATTTGTTTTTTTTAAATAAGTGACCATATTAAGGTAAACATAAGGCTTTATTTTGATAATGTACATGGGATTCTATGTATGGGACCTAGTATTTCCCTTAAAACATGGCTGGTGGTGGGGCAGTGAAGACACAAACCTTTAGTCCCAGCACTCAGGAGGCAGAGGTAGGCAGATCTCTGTGAGTTTGAGGCCAGCCTAGTCTACAAAGCTACAAAGAGAAAGCCCATCTCAAAACAAAAAACAAAAGCAAGCAAACAAACAAAAAAGAACAAGGCTAGCTGCTATTGAAATGAACTCAACTATTTTTAGAACTTGTAAGGATATTTCTTAACAATTCATTTTTTATTATTTTTAGCAGATTGCTTCTGAGCATCTTCCACAGAAACAGAATGTGATTAACTTAGCTGTCACTACAGAAGAAAGAAGACAAAATAAGACAACCACAGTAATGAATGGTAAGATCTACATTTTATAAATAAAAGTTCTGGGTGAGAGTACATCTCACATTGTTGGATGGGAGTCCAAAGTCCATTCGTATACCCTTGATAAATACTGATCTACTGCCCAAGGCTCAATAGATTACCTAGACCTCCTCACTGACACCCACATTCAGAGGGTGTTGATCAGTCCCATGCTGAATTCCCAGGCATCAGCCTGGGATTCAAGAGCTAACTCTTGTCAGGTCACCTGTTTCTGGGGGTTAAACCAGCCTAGTCTTAATCACTTTGGTCATCAGACCTCCCTCTCTGTCACTGGATTTCTTGAGTTCAGCTCAGTGCTTAGCCGTGGAAGTCTGCCTCTTCTTCCATCAGGCACTGAATGAAGGTTCTATTTCCCAGACTCTCTGACCATGGGATTGTAGGCTGGCACTCCCCAGATCTATGTCTAAAATCCATATATGAGAGAATACATGCCATGTTTCTCTTTTTGTGACTGGGTTACCTTGCTCAGGATGGTTTCTCCTAGTGTCATCCATTTGCCTGCAAATTTCAGGATTCCATTGTTTTTTTCTGCTGAATAGTACTCCATTGTGTAAATGTACCACATTTTCTCTATCTACTCTTCGGTTGAGGAGCATCTAGGTTGCTTCCAATTTCTGGCAATTACAAATAATTCTGCTATGAATGGGCATCTTTTGGATATACTGATTTCCAAAGTGGCTGTACAAATTGGCACTCCCATCAGGTAATTCAATTAAAAAGTGGGGTACAGAACTAAATAGAGTATTCTCAATAGAGGAATATAAAATGGCTGAGACACATATAAGAAAGTGCTCAACAGCCTTAGCCATCAGGGAAAAGAAAATCAAAACAACTCTGAATTACCATCTTACTCCTGTCAGAATGGCTAAAATCAGAAACACCAATGACAGTTTATGTAGGAGAGGATGTGGAAAAAGGGGGAAACTCCTCCACTGCTGGTGGGAGTGCCAACTGATACAGCCACTATGGAAATAAGTATGGAGATTCCTCAGGAAAATGGGACTGAGTCTACCACAAGGCCCAGCAACTCCACTCTTAGCCTACAATCCCAGTGGCAGTGAGTCTTGGAAACAAGGAGGTTCCCAAGAGAGATGCATGATACCCCAGAGAAGTGGAATAAGGCAAGATCTCCTGAGAAGATTAGGAACATTGGGGGAGGGGGAACCAAGAAAAAGAGAGGGGGATAAGAGGAGGGGAGAAGTCATGGGGAAGCAGGAATGTTGAGTCAAGGTAAGAATAGAGGAGAGCATGAAGAGAGATACCCTAATAGATTGAGTCATTATAGGCTTGAGGAGAGAGCTGACACTAGTGAGATCTTCAGAGATCTACAATGATAACACCAACTGGCAAACTAAGCAATAATGGAGAGACTACATTAAATGCCCCTCCTTGATGATAGGGTTGATGACTACCCTATATGCCATCCTAATACCTTCATCCAGGGACTAATGGAAGCAGAGACAGATACCCACAGCTAAACACTGAACTTAACTCCTGGAACCTAGTGACAAAGATGGAGGAGTGATGAGCAAAGAGGTCAAGACCATGATGATGAAACCCACAAAGACAGCTGACTGGATAAGGGGGAGCTCTTGAATCCCAGACTGATGGCTGAGAGGCCAACAGGGGACTGATCCAGACTCCATGAATGTAGTGCCAGGGAGGAAGCCACAGAAATCACTGGTGCCTTGGATAGTAGATCAGTGTTTACCATAGTGTATGAATGATCTTTGGGAGCCCATTCCAAATAGAGGGATGCTCTCTCAGCCTGAACACAGGTCCTGCCCTGGGTGGAATGACAGACTTTGGAGATCTCCCCAAGGAGGGCCTCACCCTCCCTGGGGAATGATGTGGGGATTGGGTGGGGGGCTGGTGGGGCGTTGGTGGAGGGACAAGGGAGGAGGGGTGGAAGAGGGAGCTGGGATTGACATGTGAAGCATTCATGTTTCTAATTTAAATAAAAATATATATTGAGGGAAAAATAGACTATAAGAAAAAAAAGAAGACATAGGTGGTACTCTTACAATTGTGTTAACCTTAAAGGATGATAATTCCCAGTCAGTCAAAAAGATTTGTATTTTAGATTACCAGTGAGTATTTCCAAACTTGAAAGCTGAATCCTGTCTTTATGATCTCTATGTGACTTTTAGGTGTCCATTGATGGAGAAAGTAGACTTATATGGGGTGCTTATTAACATACAGGAAAATTTGCTCATGGGGCATTTTTGGGTAAGCATATAAAAGATACCTTTCTAACTTATCTTGATTTCAATGATGTAAAATGGCAAATATAAAAGGCATTGTGTATTGCATTTCATGGACATTCTATGACAGCATATATTGATGTATTTGATATACAGATTTTTCATTTTTAAGAAACATTTAGTGGATTTATGCTATAGACATATGCTAACTCTGCTTGGGATGCTCCTGAAGAAATATTTTGATATTGAATAGCCTTCTTCTATTGTATATTCACTCTATGACAGAAATTATACACTGAGTATTATAGGTACTGGCCTTTGATATGGTGACTAGCTAGAGGAATCAGTCAGGTACAAACACTTGTAAGTCACATTACATGCTTACTATGAAGAAGACACAGGGTACTAGACAAAAAGCATCACTAAAGTTTGTAGTTCCTCTTATTTTAAAATGGGTATAAGCATAAATATTTAGAATACAGATTAAAAATATGACCAAACCAGTGGTAGTAGGTTTCCCCCTAAGACAAATTACCTCTCTAGCTATGAGCTCTTGACCAAGCTTAAAGAGCAGACATGAGTACCTTCCTATGGAGTGAGTCAAAATCCAGCCAAAAAGTGGTTGGTTACCTCCATGACAGGCATGACATTATTGGCAGTAAACAATTGTTAAGGAAAGGGTGTCATTTTCTTCAGTAGTGTAGCTTGGGATGCATGTATTTGTGTATTCTGAGCACTTGCTTCAGTAAGTAGCTGCCTATGTACATTCAAACAAGTTAACTCTAGAAGAAAGAAGCCTGAGAGTGTTAGGAATAAGGGGTACAGTAAAAAAGGGAAGGAGGGGAAAGGAATTGAGGGAGGAGAATGAGGGGTAAAAAAATTCATTCATGAAGGGCTCCTGCGTGTGCTTCAGCCGCGGAGGGTCCCCACAGCGATGATGAGTCAGTCACAAGGCATCCAGCAGCTGCTGCAGGCCGAGAAGTTGGTGGCCGAGAAGGTGTCCGAGTCCTGCAAGCGAAAGAACCAGAGGCTGAAGCAGGCCGAGGAGGAAGCCCAGGCTGAGATTGAGCAGTACCGCCTGCAGAGAGGGAAGGAGTTCAAGGCCAAGGAAGCTGCGGCACTGGGGTCCCACGGCAGATGTAGCAGTGAGGTGGAGAAGGTGACCCAGGAGAAGATGGCTGTCCTCCAGAACTACCTCCAGCAGAAAGGGGACGCAATACTGTGTGTGTGACATCCAGCCAGAGAGCCATGAAAACTACCGCATACATAACTAGGAGGGGAAGCAGCTGCTCTGTGGGTTAGCATGGGAGATGCCCTCACAAAACAGGAAACCTCCACAGAGCTCGACCTTCACTTTTTAAGAGTGTCCAAATTAGCTTTTTGTATAACTTAGTAAGTTCCTGAAGTTTCATCTTTTTACCTCATGTGCCTTTAAGTAATATACGTTTCCTGCGTGTTTGTGCAAGCAGTTGATTTTTCCTTTATTAGTCTAGTAAAAAACAAACCAATTCTTTGAAGAAATAAATTGTTCCTTCTACTTTCTTAAAGGTCAGGGGCGTTATCTATGGAAAAGTAGTAAATAGCATTTGTAACTCTTATAAAGCAGCAGCCAGCCTTGTAGTAGTCCATTCTGGCTAATTTAGGACAGTCAATATGCTTGTTCAGGCTGCTGTTAGTGTATCTTAACCCAAATTACTAGATGCTAGGACTCAAGAACGTGTTACATGTTATTTGGTGTAATCACGTAAAAGTAAAACTTTGTCTTCCTTTCAAAAAAAATCATTCAATAATATATGAAACTGTTAAGCAATTTAAAAAATTTTAAAGATATCAATGTATGTATTATAATTTACTGAGGAAAACAACATATAAATTTATATTCAAACCATCTGTTGTTGACATCTACTGCCTATGAGTATGTTTCCTTCAGCCTTACGTGATTGGTTTATGTAGTACTCTACACCTACATGAAAATAAATGTCAGTACTACGTAAATTACAGATAACCTTGTGAGGCTCTCCACACAGGATTTGGAGTTTCAATACAACCAGCCCTTATTTTCCAGTGTTGCTGCTTTGACATAAGAAACTAAGCTGTCTTTCCCAGTAACACATGAGAGATCCTTGTTAAAATCTTTCTTGCCTCTGATTTCAACAGAGCCTCCCTTAGCCTCATGCACAGAAGAAGGATGCTGTCCATGTCTCCAGGATTGAAGATCAGAGACAAGAGGTGGCAAATGGACAAATGAAAGGTCAGAAAACAATTTCGTTGAAGGCAATTTGGTAGAGTAATTATTCAGACAAAGAGCACTGGTGTATGCCATGAGCCAATGAAAACCAATTATTACACAAACAGTGAGTTCAAATAAAACCCAAATGCTAATAAGTTTGATATCAAATTCAGCATAGGCTGCAAATGGGAATGCCACTTTAAATCAATTTCAAAATATCCAGGCTTCTGAAAAGTGTTGAGCTATAATGAAGAGTCATGCAAATAGCAAAATTAGAAAGAAATGCATGAAATGTGAGGAGTACTAAGAAAATGAAGCAGAAATTCATGATCCTGTGTACGAAAATAATACTAAAAGTTCTCTCCCTCCCAGTTCAGGAATGAAAAAAGTAGGCATGCAACACTGGTTTAAATTGCAAGTACCATAGTAACAATAAAAAATGGTAAATTTATAAAGAACTCAAAAGAGATACTTGTTCTAATAGAATAAAATTGCCACAATCAGTGACAACTTCCTACCATGCATAGGTCAGAAGGGGAGGAAAGCTTGATAGAAATATAGACAAAGTATTTTCAGATGGAAGGAACATCATAGCCATAGATGAAGGAGAGAAAAGAACATTGGTTTTGATATATAAAAGGCAGATAGTTTTTCTGTGATTGGGTTACCTCACTCAGGATGGTAACTCTTCCAGTTACGTACATTTAGCTGGGAATTTCAAGATTTCATTTTCTTCCACTAAGCAATACTCCATTGTGTAAATGTACCACATTTTCTCCATCCATTCTTCAGCTGAGGGGCATCTATGTTGCTTCCAGGTTCTGGCTATTGCAAACAAAGCTGCTATGAACATTCTTGTTGTATGTATGTGCATTATTTGGGTATATGCCCAAGAGTAGAATTGCTGGATCTTGAGGTAGACTCATTCCCATTTTCCTGAGAAGCCGCCATACTGATTTCTAAAGAGGTCATACAAATTTGTACTCCCACCAGCAATGGGGGAGTGTTCTTCTTTCTCCACATCCTCTCCAGCATAGACTGTCATTGGTGCTTTTGATTTTAGCCACTCTGACAGGAGCAAGATGGTATCTCAGGGTTGTTTTGAGTTGCATTTCCCTGATGGCTAAGAATGTTGAGCACTTTCTTAAGTGTCTTTCAGCCATTTCAGATTCCTCTATTAAGAATTCTCACCAAAAAAATCTGCAAGTAAATAAATTCTCTCTTTAGTTCTGTGCCCCACTTTTTAGTTGGATTGTTTGGTGTTTTGGTGGCTAGCTTTTTTTTATATTTTATTTTCCAGTTTAAATTTAGATAAGAAACAAGGTTGCTTCACAAATCAGTTCCAGGTCCCTCTCCCATTCCCTTCCCTCCTCCCGTGCCCTCCCCCCAACCCCCCCGTTATCCCCTCATTCCCCCAGGGAGGGTGAGGCCCTCCATGGGGGTGTCCATAGTCTGTCATTTCATACAGGGCAGGGCCTAGACCATTATATATTTAGGAAATCAGCCCTTTGCCAGTTGTGGGGTTGGTGAAGATCTTTTCCCATTCCATGGGTTGCCATTTTGTCTTATTTACTGTGTCTTTTGCCTTACAGAAGCTTCTGAGTTTCAGGAGGTCCCATTTATTAATTGTCCATCTCAGGGTCTGTGCTACTGGTGTTATGTTCAGGAAGCAGTCTCCTGTACCAATTCGTTCAAGGGTGCCTCCTACTTTCTCTTCTTTATGTTAAGGTCTTTGATCCATTTGGACTTAAGTTTTGTGCACCACCTGGGTTGTTTTTGCTGTCCTAGGTTTTTTGTTTTTCCATATAAAGTTGAGTATTGTTCTTTCAAGGTCTGTGAAGAATTGTGTTGGGATTTTGATGGGGATTTCATTGAATGTGTATATTGCTTTTGGCAAGAAACCATTTTTACTATGTTGATCTTACCTATCCAAGAGCATGGGAGATCTTTCCATTTTCTGGTATCTTCTTTAATTTCTTTAAAGACACAAAGTTCTTGCTGAACAGGTCTTTTACTTGTTTGGTTAGCATTACCACTCATATATGGATATTAGACATAGAGCAATGATCTACCAGCCTACAATCCACACTACCAGAGAAACTAGGAAACAAAGAGGACCCCAAGAAAAAACACATGGTCCCCCAAAGAAAGGGAAAGGGACAAGAACCCCTGAGCAACTTAGGTGTACGGAAGGAGAGAGAAGAAAGGTAGGAAAACGAGAATGGGAGGAGAGAGGGAGGGAGGAGAGCAAGAAAGGAGATACCTTGATAGGTTTAGAGAGAGATCTGGCACTAGGGAAATGTTCAGGGATCCACAGGTATGACCCCAACTAAGCATCTAGACAGTGGTGAAGAGGCTGCCTTTGGTGCCCTTCCCCTATAATAAGATTGATAACTACCTTGTTTGCCATTCCTAGAGCCTTCATCCAGTAGCTGATCAAAGCAGAATTAGGCACCCAAATTAAACACTGAGCCATACTCCTGGAATCCAGTTGTAGTGAGGGAAGAGGGATTAACAAAGGAGTCAAGACCATGCTGGAGAAACCCACAGAAACAGTTGACCTGACTCAATGAGATCACAGAGACCCTAGCTTTAAAACTGGGGAACCAGCATTAGACTGAACCAAGCTCTCTCAATGTGGATGCCAGTTAGGAGGCTTGGGCAGTCTGTGGGACCTCTAACAGTGGAGCTAATGTTTATCCCTAGTGCACAAATGGACTTTGGATGCCCATTCCCTATGAAGGGATACTATTGCAGCCCAGATACATGAAAGAGGACCTAGGCCCTCTCCCATATGATGTGACAGACTTTGATGATCCCCCATGAAAGGCCTCACTATCCTTGTAGAGTGGTAGGGGGCATGGAAAGATGGGAGGGTGAGGGAATGAGGGATGATGTGTAAAATAAGATTGTTTCTAAATAAGGAAAAGAAAAAAGGCAGATTGTTTCTGTATCAATGCTGAGATAGACAATGGTGAAAATTATATGTGTGATGGTTTTGAATGTTTCTGTTGTATTTAAAATGTTGTCTCCATCCTGTTATTGGTAATGTACACCTCTAATCCTAGCAGATAGAGGCAGGTGGATCTCTGTGAGATTGAGGCTAGCCTGGTTTACAGAGTGAGTTCCAGGCCAACTGAGGATAACTAACACTACACAGAGAACCCCTGTCTCAAAAAAACAAACACAAAAAGTTGTCTCACTGATCACTGATAAATTTTTGCTTCTAAATGTAATACAGTGTAGTGTCTGCCTAAGTGGAGTGCTGGTGTGTTTGGTAATTCCCAATATTTGTTTAAAAGTGTATGCCCAAGAAAGGGGAGTAACAATAAAGACTGGACTGATTCAAATTCTTTTGAAAACAAAACTTTGCTTTTCAAGTTTTTACATGTGTTCATTTGTTCATAATTTATTATATGTATATTTTTGTGGGTGACAGGGGCACATTATTGCAGCTTGAAGGAGTCAGTTCTCTCCTTCCACTATGTTGGTAGTGGACATCACATTCAGGTCATTAGTATTGTCAGCAAGTATCTTTCTTTACTTGCAGAGTCATCTTGCAACTCTATGTTGTTATAAAGACTGTCGTTTGATTGAACTTTTTTTTGTACTTTGTTTTAAATGTTTGGGTTTTCAGCAGAACCAAACTTACATGTGACATCCAGAGAAGAACAGAAGAAGTATGACAGCAACAGTAACAGTCAACCACTGGTGTGTAATTTTTCAATTTAAAATTCTCATTTAATGCACTTTGTTTAATAATGTAGCATAGACTGAGTGGAATAACATTTCATACTTCACTGAAGAATTTATAGATAATGTTTAATATTTAATTTGAAAATGCTGAAATATATGTATATATAACTACAATATTCATAAAAATTTTAAGAAGTTTTTCCTTTGAAGTGAGGAGAAAATTTTGAATTTTTGCATTCTATGTATATGCCTCCTTCCATGATAAAGTAACATCATATTCAGATCTTACTGCTAACTGACACTGTGAACAACGGATAGCAACTGAGTTGTGTTTATGGTTTGAGTAATCACTCCTATCAGGTCAAATTGTGCTAATTCTTATTAGCATTCAGTATCTGCAATATCAAAAATGTAGTTTTTCCTTCTTGTCAGTGACTGGCTTCAACATTTATACTATAAGAAACTGAGTCATAAAATCAATTCAGCTATCTAGGATAAGACTATGACACCTTCCAGTTAGGGACAGTTGATATTTTGATGTAAAGAATGGCATCCTAATGTATTTCATTTCAATGTACACATTTGGGGATTTTTTCCAACAGTTGTAATCTGGCTACTAGAGTAGATATAATAATATAGCAGATTGAACTCATACAGATAACCCATATTGGTACAAAAG